>NW_027667857.1:0-600000 GCF_963924665.1 Micromys minutus | reverse complement strand
ATTTCACTTATTTTGGGGCAAAATTGCAGAAATTTAACTTATTTCAGAAAAAAATTCAGAAATTTTCCTATTTTGGTGAAAAAGGCAGAAATTTCTTTTATTTTGGTACAAAATTGCAGAAATTTTTCTTATTTTGGGGCAAAAAGGTAGAAATCCCCATATTTTGGGGCAAAAAAGCAGAAATTCCTCTTATTTTGAGGTAAAAAGGCTGAAATTTCCCTTATTTGGGGGCAAAAAGGCAGAAATTTCCTTTATTTTGAGGCAAAATTGCAGAAATTTCACTTATTTCAGAGTAATAAGTCAGAAATTTTCCTTTTTTGGGGGCAAAAAACACAGAAATTCCCTTTGTTTTGGGAGAAAAAGACAGAAATTCCACTTTTTTAGAGGCAAAAAAGCAGATATTCCTTTTATTTTGGAGTAAAAATGAAGAAATTTCCCTTTTTTGTGGCAAAATGTATACATTCCACTTATTTTTGGGCTAAAAAGCTGAAATTCCCCGTATTTTGGAGCAAAATTGCAGAAATTCCCCTAATTGTGGGGCAAAATGCAGAAATTCCCTATATGTTAGGGCAAAAAGACAGAAATTCTCCTTATTTTGGGGCAAAACTCAGAAATTCCCTATATTTTGGGGCAAAATTCCAGAAATTTCCCTTATTTTGTGGCAAAATTGCCGAAATTTCACTTATTTTGGGGCAAAATTGCAGAAATTTCACTTATTTCATGGTAAAAAGGCAGAAATTTTCCTCATTTTGGGGCAAAAATGAAGAAATTCCAAATATTTTGTGGCAAAAATGCAAAAATTCCCCTTATTTTGTGATAAAAAGGCAGAAATTTCCCTTATTTGGGGGCAAAAAGCAGAAATTTCCCTTATTTGGGGGCAAAATTGAAGAAATTTCACTTATTTCAGGGTAATAAGTCAGAAATTTTCCTTATTTGGGGCAAAATAGACAGAAATTCCTTTTGTTTTGGGGGAAAAAGTCAGAAATTCCACTTATTTAGAAGCAAAAAAGAAGAAATTACCCTTATTTTGGAGCAAAAATGAAGAAATTTTTTTTTTGTGGCAAAAGGTATGCATTCTTCTTATTTTCAGGCTAAAAAGCAGAAATTCCCCGTATTTTGGAGCAAAATTGCAGAAATTCCCCTAATTGTGGGACAAAAAGGCAGAAATTCTTTTTATTTTGTGGCAAAACTCAGAAATTCCACTTATTTTGGGACAAAATTCAGAAATTTCACTTATTTTGGGGCAAAATTGCAGAAATTTCACTTATTTTGGCAAAATTGCAGAAATTTCAATTATTTCAGAAAAAAAGCAGAAATTTTCTTATTTTGGTGCAAAAAGGCAGAAATTTCTTTTATTTTGGTACAAAATTGCAGAAATTTTTCTTATTTGGGGGCAAAAAGCAGAAATCCCCTATATTTTGGGGCAAAAATGCATAAATTCCTCTTATTTTGAGGTAAAAAGGCTGAAATTTCCCTTATTTGGGGGCAAAAAGACAGAAATTTCCCTTATTTTGAGGCAAAATTGCAGAAATTTCACTTATTTCAGGGTAATAAGTCAGAAATTCATCTTACATTGGGGCAAAAAACAGAAATTCCCTTTGTTTTGGGGGAAAAAGACAGAAATTCCACTTATTTAGAGGCAAAAAAGCAGAAATTCTTCTTTATTGGAGAAAAATGAAGAAATTTATCTTTTTTTGTGGCAGAAGGTATACATTCCGCTTATTTTCAGGCTAAAAAGCAGAAATTAACAGTATTTTGGATCAAAATTGCAGAAATTCCCCTTATTTTGGAGCAAAAATAAAGAAATTTCCCTTTTTTATGGCAAAAAGCTATGCATTCTTCTTATTTTCGGGCAAAAATGCAGAAATTCCCCGTATTTTGGAGCAAAATTGCAGAAATTCCCCTAATTGTGGGGCAGAAAGGCAGAAATTCCCTATATGTTGGGGCAAAAAGACAGAAATTCTCCTTATTTCGGGGCAAAACTCAGAAATTCCACTTATTTTGGGGCAAAATTCCAGAAATTTCCCTTATTTAAGGGCAAAATTGCAGAAATTTCACTTATTTTGGGGCAAAATTGCAGAAATTTCACTTATTTCAGAAAAAAAAGCAGAATTTATTTATTTTGGTGCAAAAAGGCAGAAATTTCTTTTATTTTGGTACAAAATTGCAGAAATTTTTCTTATTTGGGGGCAAAAAGGCATAAATCTCTTATATTTTGGGGCAAAAATGCATAAATTCCTCTTATTTTGAGGTAAAAAGGCTGAAATTCCCCTTATTTGGGGGCAAAAAGGCAGAAATTTCCCTTATTTTGAGGCAAAATTGCAGAAATTTCACTTATTTCAGGGTAATAAGTCAGAAATTCCCATTATTTTGGGGCACAATGGCAGAAATTCACCTTATTTTGGGGTGAAATTGCAGACATTTCACATATTTCAGGGCAAAAAGGCAGAAATTTCCCTTATTTTCGAGCAAAATTGCAGAAATTTCAGTTATTTCAGGGTAATAACTCAGAAATTTTCCTTATTTTGGGGCAAAAAAGTCAGAAATTCCCTTTGTTTTTGGGGATAAAGACAGAAATTCCACTTATTTAGAGGCAAAAAAGCAGAAATTCCCCTTATTTTGGAGCAAAACTGAAGAAATTTCCCTTTTTTATGGCAAAAAAGTATGCATTCTTCTTATTTTCGGGCAAAAAGGCAGAAATTCCCCGTATTTTGGAGCAAAATTGCAGAAATTCCCCTAATTGTGGGGCAAAAAGGCAGAAATTCCCTATATGTTGGGGCAAAAAGACAGAAATTCTCATTATTTTGGGGCAAAACTCTGAAATTCCACTTATTTTGGTGCAAAATTCCAGAAATTTCCCTTATTTTGGGGAAAAATTGCAGAAATTTCACTTATTTTGGGGCAAAATTGCAGAAATTTAACTTATTTCAGAAAAAAATTCAGAAATTTTCCTATTTTGGTGAAAAAGGCAGAAATTTCTTTTATTTTGGTACAAAATTGCAGAAATTTTTCTTATTTTGGGGCAAAAAGGTAGAAATCCCCATATTTTGGGGCAAAAAAGCAGAAATTCCTCTTATTTTGAGGTAAAAAGGCTGAAATTTCCCTTATTTGGGGGCAAAAAGGCAGAAATTTCCTTTATTTTGAGGCAAAATTGCAGAAATTTCACTTATTTCAGAGTAATAAGTCAGAAATTTTCCTTTTTTGGGGGCAAAAAACACAGAAATTCCCTTTGTTTTGGGAGAAAAAGACAGAAATTCCACTTTTTTAGAGGCAAAAAAGCAGATATTCCTTTTATTTTGGAGTAAAAATGAAGAAATTTCCCTTTTTTGTGGCAAAATGTATACATTCCACTTATTTTTGGGCTAAAAAGCTGAAATTCCCCGTATTTTGGAGCAAAATTGCAGAAATTCCCCTAATTGTGGGGCAAAATGCAGAAATTCCCTATATGTTAGGGCAAAAAGACAGAAATTCTCCTTATTTTGGGGCAAAACTCAGAAATTCCCTATATTTTGGGGCAAAATTCCAGAAATTTCCCTTATTTTGTGGCAAAATTGCCGAAATTTCACTTATTTTGGGGCAAAATTGCAGAAATTTCACTTATTTCATGGTAAAAAGGCAGAAATTTTCCTCATTTTGGGGCAAAAATGAAGAAATTCCAAATATTTTGTGGCAAAAATGCAAAAATTCCCCTTATTTTGTGATAAAAAGGCAGAAATTTCCCTTATTTGGGGGCAAAAAGCAGAAATTTCCCTTATTTGGGGGCAAAATTGAAGAAATTTCACTTATTTCAGGGTAATAAGTCAGAAATTTTCCTTATTTGGGGCAAAATAGACAGAAATTCCTTTTGTTTTGGGGGAAAAAGTCAGAAATTCCACTTATTTAGAAGCAAAAAAGAAGAAATTACCCTTATTTTGGAGCAAAAATGAAGAAATTTTTTTTTTGTGGCAAAAGGTATGCATTCTTCTTATTTTCAGGCTAAAAAGCAGAAATTCCCCGTATTTTGGAGCAAAATTGCAGAAATTCCCCTAATTGTGGGACAAAAAGGCAGAAATTCTTTTTATTTTGTGGCAAAACTCAGAAATTCCACTTATTTTGGGACAAAATTCAGAAATTTCACTTATTTTGGGGCAAAATTGCAGAAATTTCACTTATTTTGGCAAAATTGCAGAAATTTCAATTATTTCAGAAAAAAAGCAGAAATTTTCTTATTTTGGTGCAAAAAGGCAGAAATTTCTTTTATTTTGGTACAAAATTGCAGAAATTTTTCTTATTTGGGGGCAAAAAGCAGAAATCCCCTATATTTTGGGGCAAAAATGCATAAATTCCTCTTATTTTGAGGTAAAAAGGCTGAAATTTCCCTTATTTGGGGGCAAAAAGACAGAAATTTCCCTTATTTTGAGGCAAAATTGCAGAAATTTCACTTATTTCAGGGTAATAAGTCAGAAATTCATCTTACATTGGGGCAAAAAACAGAAATTCCCTTTGTTTTGGGGGAAAAAGACAGAAATTCCACTTATTTAGAGGCAAAAAAGCAGAAATTCTTCTTTATTGGAGAAAAATGAAGAAATTTATCTTTTTTTGTGGCAGAAGGTATACATTCCGCTTATTTTCAGGCTAAAAAGCAGAAATTAACAGTATTTTGGATCAAAATTGCAGAAATTCCCCTTATTTTGGAGCAAAAATAAAGAAATTTCCCTTTTTTATGGCAAAAAGCTATGCATTCTTCTTATTTTCGGGAAAAATGCAGAAATTCCCCGTATTTTGGAGCAAAATTGCAGAAATTCCCCTAGTTGTGGGGCAAAAAGGCAGAAATTCCCTATATGTTGGGGCAAAAAGACAGAAATTCTCCTTATTTCGGGGCAAAACTCAGAAATTCCACTTATTTTGGGGCAAAATTCCAGAAATTTCCCTTATTTTAGGGCAAAATTGCAGAAATTTCACTTATTTTGGGGCAAAATTGCAGAAATTTCACTTATTTCAGAAAAAAAAGCAGAATTTATTTATTTTGGTGCAAAAAGGCAGAAATTTCTTTTATTTTGGTACAAAATTGCAGAAATTTTTCTTATTTGGGGGCAAAAAGGCATAAATCTCTTATATTTTGGGGCAAAAATGCATAAATTCCTCTTATTTTGAGGTAAAAAGGCTGAAATTCCCCTTATTTGGGGGCAAAAAGGCAGAAATTTCCCTTATTTTGAGGCAAAATTGCAGAAATTTCACTTATTTCAGGGTAATAAGTCAGAAATTCCCATTATTTTGGGGCACAATGGCAGAAATTCACCTTATTTTGGGGTGAAATTGCAGACATTTCACATATTTCAGGGCAAAAAGGCAGAAATTTCCCTTATTTTCGAGCAAAATTGCAGAAATTTCAGTTATTTCAGGGTAATAACTCAGAAATTTTCCTTATTTTGGGGCAAAAAAGTCAGAAATTCCCTTTGTTTTTGAAGATAAAGACAGAAATTCCACTTATTTAGAGGCAAAAAAGCAGAAATTTCCCTTATTTTGGAGCAAAACTGAAGAAATTTCCCTTTTTTATGGCAAAAAAGTATGCATTCTTCTTATTTTCGGGCAAAAAGGCAGAAATTCCCCGTATTTTGGAGCAAAATTGCAGAAATTCCCCTAATTGTGGGGCAAAAAGGCAGAAATTCCCTATATGTTGGGGCAAAAAGACAGAAATTCTCATTATTTTGGGGCAAAACTCTGAAATTCCACTTATTTTGGGGCAAAATTCCAGAAATTTCCCTTATTTTGGGGCAAAATTACAGAAATTTCACTTATTTTGGGGCAAAATTGCAGAAATTTCACTTATTTCAGAAAAAAATTCAGAAATTTTCCTATTTTGGTGCAAAAAAGGCAGAAATTTCTTTTATTTTGGTACAAAATTGCAGAAATTTTTCTTATTTTGGGGCAAAAGGCAGAAATCTCCCATATTTAGGGGAAAAATGCAGAAATTCCTCTTATTTTGACGTAAAAAGGCTGAAATTTCTCTTATTTGGGGGAAAAAAGCAAAAATTTTTCTTATTTTGAGGCAAAATTGCAGAAATTTCACTTATTTCATTGTAATAAGTCAGAAATTTTCCTTATTTTGGGGCAAAAAAGACAGAAATTCCCTTTGTTTTGGGGGAAAAACACAGAAATTCCACTTTTTTAGAGGCAAAAAAGCAGAAATTCCTTTTATTTTGGAGTAAAAATGAAGAAATTTCCCTTTTTTGTGGCAAAAGGTATACATTCCAATTATTTTTGGGCTAAAAAGCAGAAATTCCCTGTATTATGGAGCAAAATTGCAGAAATTCTCCTAATTGTGGGGCAAAAAAGCAGAAATTCCCTATATGTTAGGGCAAAAAGACAGAAATTCTCCTTATTTTGGGGCAAAATTCAGAAATTCCACTTATTTTGGGGCAAAATTGCAGAAATTTCTTTTATTTTGTGGCAAAATTGCAGAAATTTCACTTATTTTGGGGCGAAATTGCAGAAATTTCACTTATGTCAGGGAAAAAAGGCAGAAATTTTCCTTATTTTGGGGCAAAAAAACAGAAATTTCTTTTATTTTGTGGCAAAAATGCAGAAATTCCCCTTATTTTGAGGTAAAAAGGCTGAAATTTCCCTTATTTGGGGGCAAAAAAACAGAAATTTTCATTATTTTGGGGCAAAATTGGAGAAATTTCACTTATTTCAGGGTAATAAGTCAGAAATTTACCTTATTTTGGGGCAAAAAAGACAGAAATTCCCTTTGTTTTGGGGGAAAAGGACAGAAATTCCACTTATTTAGAGGCAAAAAAGCAGAAATTCCCATTATTTTGAAGCAAAAATGAAGAAATTTCGCTATTTTATGGCAAAAAGTTATGCATTCTTCTTATTTTCGGGCAAAAAGGCAGAAATTCCCCGTATTTTGGAGCAAAATTGCAGAAATTCCTTTTATTGTGGGGCAAAAATGCAGAAATTCCCTATATGTTGGGGCAAAAAGGCAAAAATTCCCAATATGTTGGGGCAAAAAGACAGAAATTCTCCTTATTTTAGGGCAAAATTCAGAAATTTCACTTATTTTTGGGCAAAATTGCAGAAATTTCACTTATTTCAGAAAAAAAGGAGAAATTTTCTTATTTTGGGGCAAAAGGCAGAAATTCCCCTTATTTTAGGGCAAAATTGCAGAAATTTCCCTTATTTTGAAACAAAAAACAGAAATTCCCTTTATTTTGTGGCAAAATTGCAGAAAATACCTTTATTATGGGGGAAAATTGCAGATATTTCTTTTATTTTAAGGCAAAATTGCAGAAATTTCACTTATTACAGAGAAAAAAAGCAAAAATTTATCTTATTTTAGGGCAAAATGCAGAAATTCCCATTATTTTGGGGCACAATAGCAGAAATTCACCTTATTTTGGGGTAAAATTGCAGACATTTCACATATTTCAGGGCAAAAAGGCAGAAATTCCCCTTTTTTGGGGCAAAAAGGCGGAAATTCCCCTTATTTTCTATAAAATTGCAGAAATTCCCCTTGTTTGGGGGCAAAAAGGCAGAAAATCTTAATTTTGGGCAAAAAGGCAGAAATTCCCCGTATTTTGGAGAAAAATTGCAGAAATTCCCCTAATATTGGGGCAAAAAGGCAGAAATTCCCTTTATTTTGGGGCAAAAATACAGAAATTCTCCTTATTTCGGGACAAAAATCAACAATTTCCTTTATTTTGGGGCAAAATTTTAGAAATTTCTTTTATTTTGGTAAAGAATTGCAGAAATTTTTCTTATTTGGTGACAAAAAGGCAGAAAATTCCCATATTTTGGAACACAAATGCAGAAATTGCCCTTATTTTGAGGTAAAAAGGCTGAAATTCCCCTTATTTTGGGGAAAAAAAGAAGAAATTTCATTTATTTTGGGGCAAAATTGCAGAAATTTCACTTATTTCAAAAAATAAAGGAGAAATTTTCTTATTTTGGGGCAAAATGCAGAAATTTCTTTTATTTTGGTACAAAATTGCAGAAATTTTTCTTATTTTGGGGCAAAAATTCATAAATTTTCCATATTTTGGGGCAAAAATGCAAAAATCCCCCTTATTTTGAGGTAAAAATGCTGAAATTCCCCTTATTTGGGGGCAAAAAGGCAGAAATTTTCCTTATTTTGGGGCTAAATTGCAGAAATTTTACTTATTTCAGGGTAATAAGTCAGAAATTTTCCTTATTTTGGGGCAAAAAAGACAGAAATTCCCTTTGTTTTGGGGGAAAAAGACAGAAATTCCACTTATATAGAGGCAAAAAAAGCAGAAATTCCCATTATTTTGAAGCAAAAATTAAGAAATTTCCCTTTTTTATGGCAAAAAGGTATGCATTCTTTTTATTTTCGGGCAAAAAGGCAGAAATTCCCCGTATTTTGGAGCAAAATTGCAGAAATTCCCCTAATTGTGGGGCAAAAAGGCAGAAATTCCCTATATGTTGGGGCAAAAAGACAGAAATTCTCATTATTTTGGGTCAAAACTCAGAAATTCCACTTATTTTTTCGCAAAATTCCAGAAATTTCCCTTATTTTGAGACAAAATTGCAGAAATTTCACTTATTTTGGGGCAAAATTGCAAAAATTTCACTTATGTCAGAAAAAAAAGCAGAAATTTTCTTATTTTGGTGCAAAAAGGCAGAAATTTCTAATATTTTGGTACAAAATTGCAGAAATTTTTCTTATTTTAGGGCAAAAAGGCAGAAATCTCCCATATTTTGGGGCAAAAATGCAGAAATTCCTCTTATTTTTAGGTAAAAAGGCTGAAATTCCCCTTATTTGGGGGCAAAAAGGCAGAAATTTCCCTTATTTTGAGGCAAAATTGCAGAAATTTCACTTATTTCAGAATAATAAGTCAGAAATTTTCCTTATTTTGGGGCAAAAAACAGTTATTCTCTTTGTTTTAAAGGAAAAAGACTGATATTCCACTTATTTAGAGGCTAAAAAGCAGAAATTCTTATTATTTTGGAGCAAAAATGAAGAAATTTTCCTTTTTTTGTGGAAAAAGATATACATTCCTCTAATTTTCGGGCTAAAAAGCAGAAATTCCCCGTATTTTGGAGCAAAATTGCAGAAATTCCCCTAATTGTGGAGCAAAAAGGCAGAAATTCCCTATATGTTGGGGCAAAAAGACAGAAATTCTTCTTATTTTGGGGCAAAACTCAGAAATTCCACTTATTTTGAGGCAAAATTCCAGAAATTTCCCTTATTTTGGGGCAAAATTGCAGAAATTTTACTTATTTTGTTGCGAAATTGCAGAAATTTCACTTTTTTCATGGAAATAAATGCAGAAATTTTCCTTATTTTGGGGCAAAAAGGCAGAAATTCCTCTTATTTTGAGGTAAAAAGGCTGAAATTCCCCTTATTTGGGGGCAAAAGCATAAATTTCCCTTATTTTGGGGCAAAATTGCAGAAATTTCACTTATTTCAGGGTAATAAGTCAGAAATTTTCCTTATTTTGGGGCAAAAAAGACAGAAATTCCCTTTGTTTTGGGATAAAAAGACAGAAATTCCACTTATTTAGAGGCAAAAAAGCAGAAATTCCACTTATTTTGGAGTAAAAATTAAGAGATTTCCCTTTTTTATGGCAAAAAGGTATGCATTCTTTATATTTTCAGACAAAAAGGCAGAAATTCCCCGTATTTTGGAGCAAAATTGCAGAAATTTCACTTATTTCAGAATAAAAATGAGAAATTTTCTTATTTTGGGGCAAAAGGCAGAAATTCCCCTTATTTTATGGCAAAATTGCAGAAATTGCCTTTATTTGGGGACAAAAAACAGAAATTCCCTTTATTTTGGGGCAAAATTGCAGAAAATTTTTTTATTATGGGAAAAAATTGAAGATATTTCTTTTATTTTAAGGCAAAATTGCAGAAATTTCACTTATTTCAGAGAAAAAAACAAAAATCTTTCTTATTTTTGGCAAAATGCAGAAATTCCCATTATTTTGGGGCAAAAAGGCAGAAATTCACCTTATTTTGGGGTAAGATTGAAGACATGTCACATATTTCAGGGCATAAAGGCAGAAATTGCCCTTATTTGGGGGCAAAAAGGCAGAAATTCCCCTTATTTTGGGATAAAATTGCAGAAATTACCCTTGTTTGGGGGCAAAAAGGCAGAAAATCCCCTTAATTTCGGGCAAAAAGGCAGAAATTCCCTGTATTTTGGAGCAAAATTGCAGAAATTCTCCTAATATTGGGGCAAAAATGCAGAAATTCCCTTTATTTGGGGCAAATTGTCAGAAGTTCCCCTTATTTTCAGGAAAAGAGGCAGAAATTCCCATTATTTTGAAGCAAAATTGCAGAAACTCCCCTAATTTTGGGGCAAAAAGGCAGAAATTCCCTTTATTTTGGGGCAAAAATACAGAAATTCTCCTTATATCTGGGCAAAAATCAGAAATTTCCCTTATTTTGGAGCAAAATTTTAGAAATTTCTTTTATTTTGGTACAGAATTGGAGAAATTTTTCTTATTCTGTGGCAAAAAGGCAGAAATTTCTTTTATTTTGGTGCAAAATTGCAGAAATTTTTCTTATTTTGGGGCAAAAAGGCATAAATTTCCCATATTTTGGGGCAAAAATGTAGAAATTTCCTTTATTTTGAGGTAAAAAGGCTGAAATTTCCCTTATTTGAGGGCAAAAAGGCAGAAATTTCTCTTATTTTGGGGCAAAATTGCAGAAATTTCACTTATTTCAGAAAAAAAGGAAAAATTTTCTTATTTGGGGGCAAAAAGGCAGAAATTTCTTTTATTTTGGTGCAAAATTACAGAAATTTTCTTTATATTGGGGCAAAAAAGACAGAAATTCCCTTTGTTTTGGGGGAAAAAGACAGAAATTCCACTTATTTAGAGGCAAAAAAGCAGAAATTGCTCTTATTTTGGAGCAAAATTGCAGAAATTCCCCTAATTGTGGGGCAAAAAGGCAGATATTCCCTATATGTTGGGGCAAAAAGACAGAAATTCTCTTTATTTTTGGGGCAAAACTCAGAAATTCCATTTATTTTGGGGCAAAATTCCAGAAATTTCTCTTATTTTGGGGCAAAATTCCAGAAATTTCTCTTATTTTGGGGCAAAATTCCAGAAATTTCTCTTATTTTGGGGCAAAATTGCAGAAATTCCCCTTATTTGGGGGCAAAAAGGCAGAAATTTCTCTTATTTTGGGGCAAAATTGCAGAAATTTCACTTATTTCAGAAAAAAAGGAATAATTTTCTTATTTGGGGGCAAAAAGGCAGAAATTTCTTTTATTTTGGTGCAAAATTACAGAAATTTTCTTTATTTTGGGGCAAAAAAGACAGAAATTCCCTTTGTTTTGGGGGAAAAAGACAGAAATTCCACTTATTTAGAGGCAAAAAAGCAGAAATTCCCCTTATTTTGGAGCAAAAATGAAGAAATTTCCCTTTTTCATGGCAAAAAGGTATGCATTCTTCTTATTTTCGGGCAAAAAGGCAGAAATTCCCTATATGTTGGGGCAAAAAGACAGAAATTCTCCTTATTTTGGGGCAAAACTCAGATATTCCACATATTTTGGGGCAAAATTCCATAAATTTCCCTTACTTTGGGGCAAAATTGCAGAAATATCACTTATTTTAAGGCAAAATTGGAGAAATTTCACTTATTTCAGAAGAAAAAAGCAGAAATTTTCTTGTTTTGGAACAAAAAGGGAGAAATTTCTTTTATTTTTGTACAAAATTGCAGAAATTTTTCTTATTTTTTCTTATTGGGGCAAGAAGGCAGAAATTTCCTATATTTTGGGGCAAAAATTCAGAAATTCCCCTTATTTTTAGGTAAAAAGGCTGAAATTCTCTTTATTTGGGAGCAAAAAGGCAGAAATTGCCCTGATTTTGTGGCAAAATTCCAGAAATTTCACTTATTTTAGGGTAATAAGTCAGAAATTTTTTATTTTGGGGCAAAAAGGCAGAAATTTCTTTTATTTTGGTACAAAATTACAGAAATTTTTCTTATTTTGGGGCAAAAAAGAAGAAATTTCCCTTATTTTGGGGCAAAATTGCAGAAATTTAACTTATTTTGATGTAAAAAGGCTGAAATTCCCTTATTTTGGGGCAAAATGGCAGAAGTTTTCCTTATTTTGGGGCAAAATTGCAGAAATTTCACTTATTTCAAGGTAATGAGTCAGAAATTTTCCTTATTTTGGGGCAAAAAAACAGAAATTCCTTGTTTTGGGGGGAAAAGACAGAAATTCCACTTATTTAGAGGCAAAAAAGCAGAAATTCCCCATATTTTGGAGCAAAATTGCAGAAATTCCCCTAATTGTGGGGCAAAAAGGCAGAAATTCCCTATATGTTAGGGCAAAATGACAGAAATTCTCCTCATTTGGGGGCAAAATTCAGAAATTCCATTTATTTTGGGGCAAAATTCCCAAAATTCCCCTTATTTTGGGGCAAAATTGCAGAAATTTCAATTATTTTGGGGCAAAATTGCAGAAATTTCACTTTTTTCAGGGAAAAAAGGCTGAAATTTTCCGTTTTTAGGGGCAAAAAGGCAGAAATTCCTAATATTTTGAGGCAAAAATGCAGAAATTCCATTTATTTAGAGGCAAAAAAGCAGAAATTCCCCTTATTTTGGAGCAAAATTGCAGAAATTTCCCTTTTTATAGCCAAAAGGTATGCATTCTTCTTATTTTCAGGCAAAAAGGCAGAAATTCCCCGTATTTTGGAGTAAAATTGCAGAAATTCCCTATATGTTGGGGCAAAAAGACAGAAATTCTCTTTATTTTGGGGCAAAACTCAGAAATTCCACTTATTTTGGAACAAAATTTCAGAAATTTCCCTTATTTTTGGCCAAAATTGCAGAAATTTCACTTATTTTGGGGCAAAATTGCAGAAATTTCACTTATTTCAGGGAAAAAAAGCAGAAATTTTCTTATTTTGGGGCAAAAAGGCAGAAATTTCCCATATTTTGAGGCAAAAATGCAGAAATTCCCCTTATTTTGAGGTAAAAAGGCTGAAATTCCCCTTATTTGGGGGCAAAAAGGCAGAAATTTCCCATATTTTGGGGCAAAATTGCAGAAATTTCACTTATTTCAGGGAAATAAGTCAGAAATTTTTCTTACTTTGGGGCAAAAAAGACAGAAATTCCCTTTGTTTTCAGGGAAAAAGACAGAAATTCCACTTATTTAGAGGCAAAAATGCAGAAATTCCCCTTATTTTGAAGCAAAAATGAAGAAATTTCTATTTCTTATGGCAAAAAGGTATGCATTCTTCTTATTTTCGGGCAAAAAGGCAGAAATTCTTTGTATTTTGGAGCAAGATTGCAGAAATTCCCCTAATTGTGGGGCAAAAAGGCAGAAATCCCCTATATGTTTGGGCAAAAAGAAAGAAATTCTCCTTATTTTGGGGCAAAACTCAGAAATTCCACTTATTTTGGGGCAAAATTTCAGAAATTTCCCTTATTTTGGAGCAAAATTGCAGAAATTTCACTTATTTCAAAGAAAAAAAAGCACAAATTTTCTTATTTTGGGGCAAAAAGGCAGAAATTTCATTTATTTTGGTACAAAATTGCAGAAATTTTTCTTAATTTGGGCAAAAATGCAGAAATTTCCCATATTTTTCGACAAAAATGCAGAAATTCCCCTTATTTTGAGGTAAAAAGGCTGAAATTCCCCTTATTTTGGGGCAAAAAGTTAGAAATTCCCCTTATTTTAAAGGAAAAAGACAGAAATTCCGTTTATTTTTGTGGAAAAGTCAGAAATTGCACTTATTTTGAGTCAAAAAGGCGGAAAATCCCCTTATTTTGGGGTAAAAAATGAAGAAATTAACCTTTTTTATGGCAAAAAGGTATACATTCTTTTTATTTTCGAGCAAAATTGCAGAAATTCCCCTAATTATGGGGAAAAAAGGCAGAAATTCCCCGTAATTTGGAGCAAAATTGCAGAAATTCCCCTAATTTTGGGGCAAAAACGCAGAACGTCCCTTTATTTTGGGGTAAAACTGCAGAAATTTCACTTATTTCGCGGCAAAATGGCAGAAATTCACTTTATTTTCGGAGTTAAAGGCAGAAAATCCCCGTATTTTAGAGCAAAATTGCAGAAATTTACCTAATTTTGGGGTAAAACATGCAGTAATTTTCTTTATTTTGGGGCAAAAAGGCAGAAATTCCCCTTATTTTGGGGCAAAAATCAAAAATATCCCTTATTTTGGGGCAAAATTTTAGAAATTTCTTTTATTTTGGTACAGAATTGCAGAAATTTTTCTTATTTTGTGGCAAAAAGAAAGAAATTTCCCATATTTTGGAACAAAAATGCAGAAATTCCCCTTATTTTGAGGTAAAAAGGCTGAAATTCCCCTTATTTCGGGGCAAAAAGGCAGAAATTTCCCTTATTTTGGGGCAAAATTGCAGAAATTTGACTTATTTCAGGGTAATAAGTCAGAAATTTTCCTTACTTTGGGGCCAAAAGGACAAAAATTCCCTTTGTTTTGGGGGAAAAAGACAGAAATTCCACTTATTTAGAGGCAAAAAAGCAGAAATTTCTCATATTTTGGAGCAAAAATGAAGAAATTTCCCCTTTTTATGGCAAAAAGTTATGCATTCTTCTTATTTTCGGGCAAAAAGGCAGAAATTCCCCGTATTTTGGAGCAAAATTGCAGAAATTCCCCTAATTGTGGGGCAAAAGGGCAGAAATTCCCTATATGTTGGGGCAAAAAACAGAAATTCTCATTATTTTGGGGCAAAACTCAGAAATTCCACTTATTTTGGCGCAAAATTCCAGAAATTTCCCTTATTTTGAGGCAAAATTGCAGAAATTTCACTTATTTTGGGGCAAAATTGCAAAAATTTCACTTATGTCAGAAAAATAGCAGAAATTTTCTTATTTTGGTGCAAAAAGGCAGAAATTTCTAATATTTTGGTACAAAATTGCAGAAATTTTTCTTATTTTAGGGCAAAAAGGCAGAAATCTCCCATATTTTGGGGCAAAAATGCAGAAATTCCTCTTATTTTTAGGTAAAAAGGCTGAAATTCCCCTTATTTGGGGGCAAAAAGGCAGAAATTTCCCTTATTTTGAGGCAAAATTGCAGAAATTTCACTTATTTCAGAGAACAAAGGCAGAAATTTTCTTATTTTGGGGCAAAAAGGCAGAAATTTCTTTTATTTTGGTACAAAATTGCAGAAATGTTTCTTATTTTGGGGCAAAAAGGCAGAAATCTCCCATATTTTGGGGCAAAAAAGCAGAAATTTCCCTTATTTTGAGGTAAAAACGCTGAAATTCCCCTTATTTGGGGGCAAAAAGGCAGAAATTTTCCTTATTTTGAGGCAAAATTGCAGAAATTTCACTTATTTCAGAATAATAAGTCAGAAATTTTCCTTATTTTGGGGCAAAAAACAGAAATTCTCTTTGTTTTAAAGGAAAAAGACTGATATTCCACTTATTTAGAGGCTAAAAAGCAGAAATTCTTATTATTTTGGAGCAAAAATGAAGAAATTTTCCTTTTTTTGTGGAAAAAGGTATACATTCCTCTAATTTTCGGGCTAAAAAGCAGAAATTCCCCGTATTTTGGAGCAAAATTGCAGAAATTCCCCTAATTGTGTGGAAAAAAGGCAGAAATTCCCTATATTTTAGGGCAAAAAGACAGAAATTCTCCTTATTTTGGGGCAAAACTCAGAAATTCCACTTATTTTGGGGCAAAATTCCAGAAATTTCCCTTATTTTGGGGCAAAATTGCAGAAATTTCACTTATTTTGGGGCGAAATTGCAGAAATTTCACTTTTTTCATGGAAAAAAAGGCAGAAATTTTCCTTATTTTGGGGCAAAAAGGCAGAAATTCCTAATATTTTGTGGCAAAAATTCAGAAATTCCTCTTATTTTGAGGTAAAAAGGCTGAAATTCCTCTTATTTGGGGGCAAAAAGGCATAAATTTCCCTTATTTTGGGGCAAAATTGCAGAAATTTCACTTATTTCAGGGTAATAAGTCAGAAATTTTCCTTATTTTGGGGCAAAAAAGACAGAAATTCCCTTTGTTTTGGGAAAAAGACAGAAATTCCACTTATTTAGAGGCAAAAAAGCAGAAATTCCACTTATTTTGGAGTAAAAATTAAGAGATTTCCCTTTTTTATGGCAAAAAGGTATGCATTCTTTTTATTTTCGGACAAAAAGGCAGAAATTCCCCGTATTTTGGAGCAAAATTGCAGAAATTTCACTTATTTCAGAATAAAAATGAGAAATTTTCTTATTTTGGGGCAAAAGGCAGAAATTCCCCTTATTTTATGGCAAAATTGCAGAAATTGCCTTTATTTGGGGACAAAAAACAGAATTTCCCTTTATTTTGGGGCAAAATTGCAGAAAATTTTTTTATTATGGGAAAAAATTGAAGATATTTCTTTTATTTTAAGGCAAAATTGCAGAAATTTCACTTATTTCAGAGAAAAAAACAAAAATCTTTCTTATTTTTGGCAAAATGCAGAAATTCCCATTATTTTGGGGCAAAAAGGCAGAAATTCACCTTATTTTGGGGTAAAATTGAAGACATGTCACATATTTCAGGGCATAAAGGCAGAAATTGCCCTTATTTGGGGGCAAAAAGGCAGAAATTCCCCTTATTTTGGGATAAAATTGCAGAAATTACCCTTGTTTGGGGGCAAAAAGGCAGAAAATCCCCTTAATTTCGGGCAAAAAGGCAGAAATTCCCTGTATTTTGGAGCAAAATTGCAGAAATTCTCCTAATATTGGGGCAAAAATGCAGAAATTCCCTTTATTTGGGGCAAATTGTCAGAAGTTCCCCTTATTTTCAGGAAAAGAGGCAGAAATTCCCATTATTTTGAAGCAAAATTGCAGAAACTCCCCTAATTTTGGGGCAAAAAGGCAGAAATTCCCTTTATTTTGGGGCAAAAATACAGAAATTCTCCTTATATCTGGGCAAAAATCAGAAATTTCCCTTATTTTGGAGCAAAATTTTAGAAATTTCTTTTATTTTGGTACAGAATTGGAGAAATTTTTCTTATTCTGTGGCAAAAAGGCAGAAATTTCTTTTATTTTGGTGCAAAATTGCAGAAATTTTTCTTATTTTGGGGCAAAAAGGCATAAATTTCCCATATTTTGGGGCAAAAATGTAGAAATTTTTTTTATTTTGAGGTAAAAAGGCTGAAATTTCCCTTATTTGGGGGCAAAAAGGCAGAAATTTCTCTTATTTTGGGGCAAAATTGCAGAAATTTCACTTATTTCAGTAAAAAAAGAAAAAATTTTCTTATTTGGGGGCAAAAAGGCAGAAATTTCTTTTATTTTGGTGCAAAATTACAGAAATTTTCTTTATTTTGGGGCAAAAAAGACAGAAATTCCCTTTGTTTTGGGGGAAAAAGACAGAAATTCCACTTATTTAGAGGCAAAAAAGCAGAAATTCCTCTTATTTTGGAGCAAAATTGAAGAAATTTCCCTTTTTCATGGCAAAAAGGTATGCATTCTTCTTATTTTCGGGCAAAAGGGCAGAAATTCCCTATATGTTGGGGCAAAAAGACAGAAATTCTCCTTATTTTGGGGCAAAACTCAGATATTCCACATATTTTGGGGCAAAATTCCAGAAATTTCCTTTATTTTGGGGCAAAATTGCAGAAATATCACTTATTTTAAGGCAAAATTGGAGAAATTTCACTTATTTCAGAAGAAAAAAGAAGAAATTTTCTTGTTTTGGGGCAAAAAGGGAGAAATTTCTTTTATTTTTGTACAAAATTGCAGAAATTTTTCTTATTTTGGGGCAAAAATTCAGAAATTCCCCTTATTTTTAGGTAAAAAGGCTGAAATTCTCATTATTTGTGAGCAAAAATGCAGAAATTGCCCTGATTTTGTGGCAAAATTCCAGAAATTTCACTTATTTTAGGGTAATAAGTCAGAAATTTTTTATTTTGGGGCAAAAAGGCAGAAATTTCTTTTATTTTGGTACAAAATTACAGAAATTTTTCTTATTTTGGGGCAAAAAAGAAGAAATTTCCCTTATTTTGGGGCAAAATTGCAGAAATTTCACTTATTTTGATGTAAAAAGGCTGAAATTCCCCTTATTTTGGGGCAAAATGGCAGAAGTTTTCCTTATTTTGGGGCAAAATTGCAAAAATTTCACTTATTTCAAGATAATAAGTCAGAAATTTTCCTTATTTTGGGGCAAAAAAACAGAAATTCCTTGTTTTGGGGGAAAAAGACAGAAATTCCACTTATTTAGAGGCAAAAAAGCAGAAATTCCCCATATTTTGGAGCAAAATTGCAGAAATTCCCCTAATTGTGGGGCAAAAAGGCAGAAATTCCCTATATGTTAGGGCAAAACGACAGAAATTCTCCTCATTTGGGGGCAAAATTCAGAAATTCCATTTATTTTGGGGCAAAATTCCCAAAATTCCCCTTATTTTGGGGCAAAATTGCAGAAATTTCAATTATTTTGGGGCAAAATTGCAGAAATTTCACTTTTTTCAGGGAAAAAAGGCCGAAATTTTCCATTTTTGGGGGCAAAAAGGCAGAAATTCCTAATATTTTGAGGCAAAAATGCAGAAATTCCTCTTATTTTGAGGTAAAAAGGCTGAAATTCCCCTTATTTGGGGGCAAAAATGCAGAAATTTCTCTAATACTGGGGCAAAATTGCAGAAATTTCACTTATTTCAGGGTAATAATTCAGAAAATTTCCTTATTTTGGGGCAAAAAATACAGAAATTCCATTTGTATGGGGGGAAAAAGACAGAAATTCCATTTATTTAGAGGCAAAAAAGCAGAAATCCCCCTTATTTTGGAGCAAAATTGCAGAAATTTCCCTTTTTATAGCCAAAAGGTATGCATTCTTCTTATTTTCAGGCAAAAAGGCAGAAATTCCCCGTATTTTGGAGTAAAATTGCAGAAATTCCCTTAATTGTAGGGCAAAAAGACAGAAATTCTCCTTATTTTGGGGCAAAACTCAGAAATTCCACTTATTTTGGAACAAAATTTCAGAAATTTCCCTTATTTTTGGCCAAAATTGCAGAAATTTCACTTATTTTGGGGCAAAATTGCAGAAATTTCACTTATTTCAGGGAAAAAAAGCAGAAATTTTCTTATTTTGGGGCAAAAAGGCAGAAATTTCCCATATTTTGAGGCAAAAATGCAGAAATTCCCCTTATTTTGGGGTAAAAAGGCTGAAATTCCCCTTATTTGGGGGCAAAAAGGCAGAAATTTCCCATATTTTGGGGCAAAATTGCAGAAATTTCACTTATTTCAGGGTACTAAGTCAGAAATTTTTCTTACTTTGGGGCAAAAAAGACAGAAATTCCCTTTGTTTTCAGGGAAAAAGACAGAAATTCCACTTATTTAGAGGCAAAAATGCAGAAATTCCCCTTATTTTGGAGCAAAAATGAAGAAATTTCCCTTTTTTATGGCAAAAAGGTATGCATTCTTCTTATTTTCGGGCAAAAAGTCAGAAATTCCCCCTATTTTAGAGCAAAATTGCAGAAATTCCCCTAATTGTGGGGCAAAAAAACAGAAATTCCCTATATGTTGGGGCAAAAAGACAGAAATTCTCCATATTTTGGGGCAAAACTCAGAAATTCCACATATTTTGGGGCAAAATTCCAAAAATTTCCCTTATTTTGGGGCAAAATTGCAGAAATTTCACTTATTTAGGGGCAAAATTGCAGAAATTTCACTTATTTCAAGGGAAAAAGACAGAAATTTCTTTTATTTTGGTACAAAATTGCAGAAATTTTTCTTATTTTGGGCAAAAAGGCAGAAATTTCCCATATTTTGAGGCAAAAATGCAGAAATTTCACTTATTTCAGGGTAATAAGTCAGAAATTTTCATTACTTTGGAGCAAAAAAGACAGAAAGTCCCTTTGTTTTGGTGGAAAAAGACAGAAATTCCAATTCTTTAGAGGCAAAAATGCAGAAATTCCCCTTATTTTGGAGCAAAAATGAAGAAATTTCCCTTTTTTATGGCAAAAAGGTATGCATTCTTCTTATTTTCAGGCAAAAAGTCAGAAATTCCCTCTATTTTAGAGCAAAATTGCAGAAATTCCCCTTATTGTGGGGCAAAAAGGCAGAAATTCCCTATATGTTGGGGGGAAAAGACAGAAATTCTCCTTATTTTAGAGCAAAACTCAGAAATTTCATTTATTTTTTGCAAAATTGCAGAAATTTCACTTATTTCAGAAAAAAAAAGCAGAAATTTTCTTATTTTGGGGCAAAAAGGCAGAAATTTCTTTTATTTTGGTACAAAATTGCAGAAAATTTTCTTATTTTGGGGCAAAAAGGCAGAAATTTCTCATATTTTGGGGCAAAAATGCAGAAAATCCCCTTATTTTGAGGTAAAAAGGCTAAAATTCCCCTTATTTGGTTGCAAAAAGGCAGAAATTTCCCTTATTTTGGGGCAAAATTGCAGAAATTTCACTTATATCAGGGTAATAAGTCAGAAATTTTCCTTATTTTGGGGCAAAAAAGACAGAAATTCCCTTTGTTTTGAAGGAAAAAGACAGAAATTCCACTTATTAAGAGGCAAAAAAGCAGAAATTCCCCTTATTTTGGAGCAAAAATGAAGAAATTTCCCTTTTTTATGGCAAAAAGGTATGCATTCTTCTTGTTTTCGGGCAAAAAGGCAGAAATTCCCCGTTTTTTGGAGCAAAATTGCAGAAATTCCCCTAATTTTGGGGCAAAAAGGCAGAAATTCCCTATATGTTAGGGCAAAACGACAGAAATTCTCCTTATTTTGGGGCAAAATTCAGAAATTCCATTTCTTTTGGTGCAAAATTCCCAAAATTTCCCTTATTTTGGGGCAAAATTGCAGAAAGTTCATTTATTTAGGGGCAAAATTGCAGAAATTTCACTTTTTTCAGGGAAAAAAGGCCGAAATTTTCCATTTTTGGGGGCAAAAAGGCAGAAATTCTTAATATTTTGTGGCAAAAATGCAGAAATTTCCCTTATTTTGAGGTAAAAAGGCTGAAATTCCCCTTATTTGGGGGCAAAAATGCAAAAATTTCTCTTATACTGGGGCAAAATTGCAGAAATTTCACTTATTTCAGGGTAATAATTCAGAAATTTTCCTTATTTTGGGGCAAAAAATACAGAAATTCCATTTGTATGGGGGGAAAAAGACAGAAATTCCATTTATTTAGAGGCAAAAAAGCAGAAATTCCCCTTATTTTGAAGCAAAATTGCAGAAATTTCCCGTTTTATAGCAAAAAGGTATGCATTCTTCTTATTTTCAGGCAAAAAGGCAGAAATTCCCTGTATTTTGGAGTAAAATTGCAGAAATTCCCTTAATTGTAGGGCAAAAAGACAGAAATTCTCCTTATTTTGTGGCAAAACTCAGAAATTCCACTTATTTTAGAACAAAATTTCAGAAATTTCCCTTATTTTTGGCTTAAATTGCAGAAATTTCACTTATTTTGGGGCAAAATTGCAGAAATTTCACTTATTTCAGGGAAAAAAAGCAGAAATTTTCTTATTTTGGGGCAAAAAGGCAGAAATTTCCCATATTTTGAGGCAAAAATGCAGAAATTCCCCTTATTTTGAGGTAAAAAGGCTGAAATTCCCCTTATTTGGGGGCAAAAAGGCAGAAATTTCCCATATTTTGGGGCAAAATTGCAGAAATTTCACTTATTTCAGGGTACTAAGTCAGAAATTTTTCTTACTTTGGGGCAAAAAAGACAGAAATTCCCTTTGTTTTCAGGGAAAAAAACAGAAATTCCACTTATTTAGAGGCAAAAATGCAGAAATTCCCCTTATTTTGGCGCAAAAATGAAGAAATTTCCCTTTTTTATGGCAAAAAGGTATGCATTCTTCTTATTTTCGGGCAAAAAGGCAGAAATTCCCACTATTTTAGAGCAAAATTGCAGAAATTCCCCTAATTGTGGGGCAAAAATGCAGAAATTCCCTATATGTTGGGGCAAAAAGACAGAAATTCTCCTTATTTTAAAGCAAAACTCAGAAATTTCACTTATTTTGGGGCAAAATTACAGAAATTTCATTTATTTCAGAAAAAAAAAGCAGAAATTTTCTTATTTTGGGGCAAAAAGGCAGAAATTTCTTTTATTTTGGTACAAAATTGCAGAAATTATTCTTATTTTGGGGCAAAAAAGCAGAAATTTCTCATATTTTGGGGCAAAATTGCAGAAAATTTCCTTATTTTGAGGTAAAAAGGCTAAAATTCCCCTTATTTGGTTGCAAAAAGGCAGAAATTTTCCTTATTTGGGGGAAAAATTGCAGAAATTTCACTTATTTCAGGGTAATAAGTCAGAAATTTTCTTTATTTTGGGGCAAAAAAAGACACAAATTCTCTTTGTTTTGGGGGTAAAAGACAGAAATTCCACTTATTTAGAGGCAAAAAAGCAGAAATTCCCATTATTTTGGAGCAAAAATGAAGAAATTTCCCTTTTTTATGGCAAAAAGGTATGCATTCTTCTTATTTTCGGGCAAAAAGGCAGAAATTCCCCCTATTTTAGAGCAAAATTGCAGAAATTCCCATAATTGTGGGGCAAAAAAAACAGAAATTTCCTATATGTTGGGGCAAAAAGATAGAAATTCTCCATATTTGGGGGCAAAACTCAGAAATTCCACTTATTTTGGGGCAAAATTCCAAAAATTTCCCTTATTTTGGGGCAAAATTGCAGAAATTTCACTTATTTAGGGGCAAAATTGCAGAAATTTCACTTATTTCAGGGGAAAAAGACAGAAATTTCTTTTATTTTGGTACAAAATTGCAGAAATTTTTCTTATTTTGGGCAAAAAGGCAGAAATTTCCCATATTTTGAGGCAAAAATGCAGAAATTTCACTTATTTCAGGGTAATAAGTCAGAAATTTTCCTTACTTTGGGGCAAAAAAGACAGAAATTCCCTTTGTTTTGGTGGAAAAAGACAGAAATTCCACTTATTTAGAGGCAAAAAAGCAGAAATTCATTTTATTTTGGAGCAAAAATGAAGAAATTTCTCTTTTTTATGGCAAAAAGGTATGCATTTTTCTTATTTTCGGGCAAAAAGGCAGAAATTCCCCATATTTTAGAGCAAAATTGCAGAAATTCCCCTTATTGTGGGGCAAAAAGGCAGAAATTCCCTATATGTTGGGGGAAAAGACAGAAATTCTCCTTATTTTAGAGCAATCTCAGAAATTTCATTTATTTTGGGGCAAAATTGCAGAAATTTCACTTATTTCAGGAAAAAAAAGCAGAAATTTTCTTATTTTGGGGCAAAAAGGCAGAAATTTCTTTTATTTTGGTACAAAATTGCAGAAAATTTTCTTATTTTGGGGCAAAAAGGCAGAAATTTCTCATATTTTGGGGCAAAAATGCAGAAAATCCCCTTATTTTGAGGTAAAAAGGCTAAAATTCCCCTTATTTGGTTGCAAAAAGGCAGAAATTTCCCTTATTTTGGGGCAAAATTGCAGAAATTTCACTTATATCAGGGTAATAAGTCAGAAATTTTCCTTATTTTGGGGCAAAAAAGACAGAAATTCCCTTTGTTTTGGGGGAAAAAGACAGAAATTCCACTTATTAAGAGGCAAAAAAGCAGAAATTCCCCTTATTTTGGAGCAAAAATGAAGAAATTTCCCTTTTTTATGGCAAAAAGGTATGCATTCTTCTTGTTTTCGGGCAAAAAGGCAGAAATTCCCCGTTTTTTGGAGCAAAATTGCAGAAATTCTCCTAATTTTGGGGCAAAAAGGCAGAAATTCCCTATATGTTAGGGCAAAACGACAGAAATTCTCCTTATTTTGGGGCAAAATTCAGAAATTCCATTTCTTTTGGTGCAAAATTCCCAAAATTTCCCTTATTTTGGGGCAAAATTGCAGAAATTTCCCATATTTTGGGGCAAAATTGCAGAAATTTCACTTTTTTCCGGGAAAAAAGGCCGAAATTTTCCGTTTTTGGGGGCAAAAGGCAGAAATTCCTAATATTTTGTGGCAAAAATGCAGAAATTTCCCTTATTTTGAGGTAAAAAGCCTGAAATTCCCCTTATTTGGGGGCAAAAATGCAGAAATTTCTCTTATACTGGGGCAAAATTGCAGAAATTTCACTTGTTTCAGGGTAATAATTTAGAAATTTTCCTTATTTTGGGGCAAAAAATACAAAAATTCCATTTGTATGGGGGGAAAAAGACAGAAATTCCATTTATTTAGAGGCAAAAAAGCAGAAATTCCCCTTATTTTGGAGCAAAATTGCAGAAATTTCCCTTTTTATAGCAAAAAGGTAGGCATTCTTCTTATTTTCAGGCAAAAAGGCAGAAATTTCCTGTATTTTGGAGTAAAATTGGAGAAATTCCCTTAATTGTAGGGCAAAAAGACAGAAATTCTCCTTATTTTGGGGCAAAACGCAGAAATTCCACTTATTTTGGAACAAAATTTCAGAAATTTCCCTTATTTTTGGCCAAAATTGCAGAAATTTCACTTATTTTGGGGCAAAATTGCAGAAATTTCACTTATTTCAGGGAAAAAAAGCAGAAATTTTCTTATTTTGGGGCAAAAAGGCAGAAATTTCCCATATTTTGAGGTAAAAAGGCTGAAATTCTTTTTATTTGGGGGCAAAAAGGCAGAAATTTCCCATATTTTGGGGCAAAATTGCAGAAATTTCACTTATATCAGGGTAATAAGTCAGAAATTTTCCTTATTTTGGGGCAAAAAAGACAGAAATTCCCTTTGTTTTGGGGGAAAAAGACAGAAATTCCACTTATTAAGAGGCAAAAAAGCAGAAATTCCCCTTATTTTGGAGCAAAAATGAAGAAATTTCCCTTTTTTATGGCAAAAAGGTATGCATTCTTCTTGTTTTCGGGCAAAAAGGCAGAAATTCCCCGTTTTTTGGAGCAAAATTGCAGAAATTCTCCTAATTTTGGGGCAAAAAGGCAGAAATTCCCTATATGTTAGGGCAAAACGACAGAAATTCTCCTTATTTTGGGGCAAAATTCAGAAATTCCATTTCTTTTGGTGCAAAATTCCCAAAATTTCCCTTATTTTGGGGCAAAATTGCAGAAATTTCCCATATTTTGGGGCAAAATTGCAGAAATTTCACTTTTTTCCGGGAAAAAAGGCCGAAATTTTCCGTTTTTGGGGGCAAAAGGCAGAAATTCCTAATATTTTGTGGCAAAAATGCAGAAATTTCCCTTATTTTGAGGTAAAAAGCCTGAAATTCCCCTTATTTGGGGGCAAAAATGCAGAAATTTCTCTTATACTGGGGCAAAATTGCAGAAATTTCACTTGTTTCAGGGTAATAATTTAGAAATTTTCCTTATTTTGGGGCAAAAAATACAAAAATTCCATTTGTATGGGGGGAAAAAGACAGAAATTCCATTTATTTGGAGGCAAAAAAGCAGAAATTCCCCATATTTTGGAGCAAAATTGCAGAAATTCCCCTAATTGTGGGGCAAAAAGGCAGAAATTCCCTATATGTTAGGGCAAAACGACAGAAATTCTCCTCATTTGGGGGCAAAATTCAGAAATTCCATTTATTTTGGGGCAAAATTCCCAAAATTCCCCTTATTTTGGGGCAAAATTGCAGAAATTTCAATTATTTTGGGGCAAAATTGCAGAAATTTCAATTATTTTGGGGCAAAATTGCAGAAATTTCACTTTTTTCCGGGAAAAAAGGCCGAAATTTTACGTTTTTGGGGGCAAAAGGCAGAAATTCCTAATATTTTGTGGAAAAAATGCAGAAATTTCCCTTATTTTGAGGTAAAAAGGCTGAAATTCCCCTTATTTGGGGGCAAAAATGCAGAAATTTGTCTTATACTGGGGCAAAATTGCAGAAATTTCACTTATTTCAGGGTAATAATTTAGAAATTTTCCTTATTTTGGGGCAAAAAATACAGAAATTCCATTTGTATGGGGGGAAAAAGACAGAAATTCCATTTATTTAGTGGCAAAAAAGCAGAAATTCCCCTTATTTTGGAGCAAAATTGCAGAAATTTCCCTTTTTATAGCAAAAAGGTATGCATTCTTCTTATTTTCAGGCAAAAAGGCAGAAATTTCCCGTATTTTGGAGTAAAATTGCAGAAATTCCCTTAATTGTAGGGCAAAAAGACAGAAATTCTCCTTATTATGGGGCAAAACGCAAAAATTCCACTTATTTTGGAACAAAATTTCAGAAATTTCCCTTATTTTTGGCCAAAATTGCAGAAATTTCACTTATTTTGGGGCAAAATTGCAGAAATTTCACTTATTTCAGGGAAAAAAAGCAGAAATTTTCTTATTTTGGGGCAAAAAGGCAGAAATTTCCCATATTTTGAGGTAAAAAGGCTGAAATTCTTTTTATTTGGGGGCAAAAAGGCAGAAATTTCCCATATTTTGGGGCAAAATTGCAGAAATTTCACTTATTTCCGGGTACTAAGTCAGAAATTTTTCTTACTTTGGGGCAAAAAAGACAGAAATTCCCTTTGTTTTCAGGGAAAAAGACAGAAATTCCACTTATTTAGAGGCAAAAATGCAGAAATTCCCCTTATTTTGGAGCAAAAATGAAGAAATTTCCCTTTTTTATGGCAAAAAGGTATGCATTCTTCTTATTTTCGGGCAAAAAGGCAGAAATTCCCTTTGTTTTGGGGGAAAAAGACAGAAATTCCACTTATTTAGAGGCAAAAAAGCAGAAATTCCCCATATTTTGGAGCAAAATTGCAGAAATTCCCCTAATTGTGGGGCAAAAAGGCAGAAATTCCCTATATGTTAGGGCAAAACGACAGAAATTCTCCTCATTTGGGGGCAAAATTCAGAAATTCCATTTATTTTGGGGCAAAATTCCCAAAATTCCCCTTATTTTGGGGCAAAATTGCAGAAATTTCAATTATTTTGGGGCAAAATTGCAGAAATTTCACTTTTTTCAGGGAAAAAAGGCCGAAATTTTCCGTTTTTAGGGGCAAAAAGTCAGAAATTCCTAATATTTTGAGGCAAAAATGCAGAAATTCCTCTTATTTTGAGGTAAAATGGCTGAAATTTCCCTTATTTGGGGGCAAAAATGCAGAAATTTCTCTTATACTGGGGCAAAATTGCAGAAATTTCACTTATTTCAGGGTAATAATTCAGAAATTTTCCTTATTTTGGGGCAAAAAATACAGAAATTCCATTTGTATTGGTGGAAAAAGACAGAAATTCCATTTATTTGGAGGCAAAAAAGCAGAAATTCCCCTTATTTTGGAGCAAAATTGCAGAAATTTCCCTTTTTATAGCCAAAAGGTATGCATTCTTCTTATTTTCAGGCAAAAAGGCAGAAATTCCCCGTATTTTGGAGTAAAATTGCAGAAATTCCCTATATGTTGGGGCAAAAAGACAGAAATTCTCCTTATTTTGGGGTAAAACTCAGAAATTCCACTTATTTGGAACAAAATTTCAGAAATTTCCCTTATTTTTGGCCAAAATTGCAGAAATTTCACTTATTTTGGGGCAATATTGCAGAAATTTCACTTATTTCAGGGAAAAAAAGCAGAAATTTTCTTATTTTGGAGCAAAAAGGCAGAAATTTCCCATATTTTGAGGCAAAAATGCAGAAATTCCCCTTATTTTGAGGTAAAAAGGCTGAAATTCCCCTTATTTGGGGGCAAAAAGGCAGAAATTTCCCATATTTTGGGGCAAAATTGCAGAAATTTCACTTATTTCAGGGTACTAAGTCAGAAATTTTTCTTACTTTGGGGCAAAAAAGACAGAAATTCCCTTTGTTTTCAGGGAAAAAGACAGAAATTCCACTTATTTAGAGGCAAAAATGCAGAAATTCCCCTTATTTTGGAGCAAAAATGAAGAAATTTCCCTTTTTTATGGCAAAAAGGTATGCATTCTTCTTATTTTCGGGCAAAAAGGCAGAAATTCCCCCTATTTCAGAGCAAAATTGCAGAAATTCCCCTAATTGTGGGGCAAAAAGGCAGAAATTCCCTATATGTTGGGGCAAAATACAGAAATTCTCCTTATTTTGGTGAAAAACTCAGAAATTCCACTTATTTTGGGGCAAAATTACAGAAATTTCCCTTATTTTGGGGCAAAATTGCAGAAATTTCACTTATTTTGGGGCAAAATTGCAGAAATTTCACTTTTTTCAGGGTAATAAGTCAGAAATTTTCCTTATTTTGGGGCAAAAAAGACAGAAATTCCCTATGTTCTGGGGGAAAAAGACAGTAATTCCACTTTTTTAGAGGCAAAAAAACAGAAATTCCTTTTATTTTGGAGTAAAAATGAAGAAATTTCTTTTTTTTTGTGGCAAAAGGTATACATTCCCTTTATTTTCGGGCAAAAAGGCAGAAATTCCCCGTATTTTGGAGCAAACTTGCAGATATTCCCCTAATTGTGGGGCAAAAAGGCAGAAATTCCCTATATGTTGGGGCAAAAAGACAGAAATTCTCCTTATTTTGGGGCAAAACTCAGAAATTCCACTTATTTTGGGGCAAAATTCCAGAAATTTCCCTTATTTTGGGGCAAAATTGCAGAAATTTCACTTATTTTCAGGCAAAATTACATAAATTTCACTTATTTCAGAAAAAAAGCAGAATTTTCTTATTTTGGTGCAAAAAGGCAGAAATTTCTTTTATTTTGTTACAAAATTGCAGAAATTTTTCTTATTTTGGGGCAAAAAGGCAGAAATCTCCCATATTTTGGGGCAAAAATGCAGAAATTCCTCTTATTTTGAGGTAAAAAGGCTGAAATTCCCCTTATTTGGGGGCAAAAGGGCAGAAATTTCCCTTATTTTGAGGCAAAATTGCAGAAATTTCACTTATTTCAGAGAAAAAAAGCAAAAACTTTTCTTATTTTAGGGCAAAATGCAGAAATTCCCATTATTTTGGGGCAAAAGGCAGAAATTCACCTTATTTTGTGGTAAAATTGCAGACATTTCACATATTTCAGGGCAAAAAGGTAGAAATTCCCCTTATTTGTGGGCAAAAAGGCAGAAATTCCCCTTATTTTGGGATAAAATTGCAGAAATGTCCCTTGTTTGGGGGCAAAAAGGCAGAAAATCCCCTTAATTTTTGGCAAAAAAGCAGAAATTTCCCGTATTTTGGAGCAAAATTGCAGAAATTCCCCTAATATTGGGGCAAAAATGCAGAAATTCCTATTATTTGGGGCAAATCGGCAGAAGTTCCCCTTATTTTCGGAAAAAGAGGCAGAAATTTCCTGTATTTTGAAGCAAAATTGCAGAAACTCCCCTAATTTTGGGGCAAAAAGGCATAAATTTCTCATATTTTGGGGCAAAAATGCAGAAATTTTTCTTATTTTGAGGTAAAAAGGCTGAAATTCCCCTTATTTGGGGGCAAAAAAGAAGAATTTCTCTTAATTTGGGGCAAAATTGCAGAAATTTCACTTATTTCAGAGTAATAAGTCAGAAATTTTCATTATTTTGGGGCAAAAAAACCAGAAATTCCCTTTGTTTTGGGGGGAAAAGACAGAAATTCCACTTTTTTAGAGGCAAAAAAGCAGAAATAACTTTTATTTTGGATTAAAAATGTAGAAATTTCCCTTTTTTATGGCAAAAAGGTATGCATTCTTCTTATTTTCGGGCAAAAAGGCAGAAATTCCCCGTATTTTCGAGCAAAATTGCAAAAATTCCCCTAATTTTAGGGCAAAAAGGCAGAAATTCCCTATATGTTGGGGCAAAAAGACAGAAATTCTCCTTATTTTGGGGCAAAACTCAGAAATTCCACTTATTTTGGGGCAAAATTCTAGAAATTTTTCTTATTTTAAAGCAAAATTGCAGAAATTTCACTTATTTTGGGGTAAAATTGCAGAAATTTCACTTATTTCAGGGAAAAAAGGCAGAAATTTTTCTTATTTTGGGGCAAAAAGGAAAAATTTCCTAATATTTTGTGGCAATAATGCCGAAATTCCCCTTATTTTGAGGTAAAAAAGCTGAAATTTCCCTTATTTGGGGGCAAAAAGGCAGAAATTTCCCATATTTTGGGTCAAAATTGCAGAAATTTCACTTATTTCAGGGTAATAAGTCAGAAATTTTCCTTATTTTGGGGCCAAAAGGACAGAAATTCCCTTTGTTTTGGGGGAAAAAGACAGAAATTCCACTTATTTAGAGGCAAAAAAGCAGAAATTCTCCTTATTTTGGAGCAAAAATGAAGAAATTTCCCTTTTTTATGGCAAAAAGGTATGCATTCTTCTTATTTTCGGGCAAAAAGGCAGAAATTCCCCGTATTTTGAAGCAAAATTGCAGAAATTCCCCTAATTGTGGGGAAAAAAAACAGAAATTCCCTATATGTTGGGGCAAAAAGACAGAAATTCTCCTTATTTTGGGGTAAAACTCAGAAATTCCACTTATTTTGGGGGCAAAATTCCAGAAATTTCCCTTATTTTGGGGCAAAATTGCAGAAATTTTACTTATTTTGGGGCAAAATTGCAGAAATTTCACTTATTTCAGAAAAATAAGCAGAATTTATTTATTTTGGTGCAAAAAGGCAGAAATTTCTTTTATTTTGGTACAAATTGCAGAAATTTTTCTTATTTTGGGGCAAAAAGGCAGAAATCTTCATATTTTGGGGCAAAAATGCAGAAATTCCTTTTATTTTGAGGTAAAAAGGCTGAAATTTCCCTTATTTGGGGGCAAAAAGGAAGAAATTTCCCTTATTTTGAGGCAAAATTGCAGAAATTTCACTTATTTCAGGATAATAAGTCAGAAATTTTCCTTATTTTGGGGCAAAAAATACAGAAATTCCATTTGTATGGGTGGAAAAAGACAGAAATTCCATTTATTTAGAGGCAAAAAAGCAGAAATTCCCCTTATTTTGGAGCAAAATTGCAGAAATTTCCCTTTTTATAGCCAAAAGGTATGCATTCTTCTTATTTTCAGGCAAAAAGGCAGAAATTCCCCGTATTTTGGAGTAAAATTGCAGAAATTCCCTATATGTTGGGGCAAAAAGACAGAAATTCTCCTTATTTTGGGGTAAAACTCAGAAATTCCACTTATTTTGGAACAAAATTTCAGAAATTTCCCTTATTTTTGGCCAAAATTGCAGAAATTTCACTTATTTTGGGGCAAAATTGCAGAAATTTCACTTATTCCAGGGAAAAAAAACAGAAATTTTCTTATTTTGGAGCAAAAAGGCAGAAATTTCCCATATTTTGAGGCAAAAATGCAGAAATTCCCCTTATTTTGTGGTAAAAAGGCTTAAATTCCCCTTATTTGGGGGCAAAAAGGCAGAAATTTCCCATATTTTGGGGCAAAATTGCAGAAATTTCACTTATTTCAGGGTACTAAGTCAGAAATTTTTCTTACTTTGGGGCAAAAAAGACAGAAATTCCCTTTGTTTTCAGGGAAAAAGACAGAAATTCCACTTATTTAGAGGCAAAAATGCAGAAATTCCCCTTATTTTGGAGCAAAAATGAAGAAATTTCCCTTTTTTATGGCAAAAAGGTATGCATTCTTCTTATTTTCGGGCAAAAAGGCAGAAATTCCCCCTATTTTAGAGCAAAATTGCAGAAATTCCCCTAATTGTGGGGCAAAAAGGCAGAAATTCCCTATATGTTGGGGCAAAATACAGAAATTTTCCTTATTTTGGTGAAAAACTCAGAAATTCCACTTATTTTGGGGCAAAATTGCAGAAATTTCCCTTATTTTGGGGCAAAATTGCAGAAATTTCACTTATTTTGGGGCAAAATTGCAGAAATTTCACTTTTTTCAGGGTAATAAGTCAGAAATTTTCCTTATTTTGGGGCAAAAAAGACAGAAATTCCCTATGTTCTGGGGGAAAAAGACAGTAATTCCACTTTTTTAGAGGCAAAAAAGCAGAAATTCCTTTCATTTTGGAGTAAAAATGAAGAAATTTCTTTTTTTGTGGCAAAAGGTATACATTCCCTTTATTTTCGGGCAAAAAGGCAGAAATTCCCCGTATTTTGGAGCAAACTTGCAGATATTCCCCTAATTGTGGGGCAAAAAGGCAGAAATTCCCTATATGTTGGGGCAAAAAGACAGAAATTCTCATTATTTTGGGGCAAAACTCAGAAATTCCACTTATTTTGGGGCAAAATTCCAGAAATTTCCCTTATTTTGGGGCAAAATTGCAGAAATTTCACTTATTTTCAGGCAAAATTACATAAATTTCACTTATTTCAGAAAAAAAGCAGAATTTTCTTATTTTGGTACAAAAATGCAGAAATTTCTTTTATTTTGTTACAAAATTGCAGAAATTTTTCTTATTTTGGGGCAAAAAGGCAGAAATCTCCCATATTTAGGGGCAAAAATGCAGAAATTCCTCTTATTTTGAGGTAAAAAGGCTGAAATTCCCCTTATTTGGGGGCAAAAGGGCAGAAATTTCCCTTATTTTGAGGCAAAATTGCAGAAATTTCACTTATTTCAGAGAAAAAAAGCAAAAACTTTTCTTATTTTAGGGCAAAATGCAGAAATTCCCATTATTTTGGGGCAAAAGGCAGAAATTCACCTTATTTTGTGGTAAAATTGCAGACATTTCACATATTTCAGGGCAAAAAGGTAGAAATTCCCCTTATTTGTGGGCAAAAAGGCAGAAATTCCCCTTATTTTGGGATAAAATTGCAGAAATGTCCCTTGTTTGGGGGCAAAAAGGCAGAAAATCTCCTTAATTTTTGGCAAAAAAGCAGAAATTTCCCGTATTTTGGAGCAAAATTGCAGAAATTCCCCTAATATTGGGGCAAAAATGCAGAAATTCCTATTATTTGGGGCAAATCGGCAGAAGTTCCCCTTATTTTCAGAAAAAGAGGCAGAAATTCCCTGTATTTTGAAGCAAAATTGCAGAAACTCCCCTAATTTTGGGTCAAAAAGGCATAAATTTCTCATATTTTGGGGCAAAAATGCAGAAATTTTTCTTATTTTGAGGTAAAAAGGCTGAAATTCCCCTTATTTGGGGGCAAAAAAGAAGAATTTCTCTTACTTTGGGGCAAAATTGCAGAAATTTCACTTATTTCAGAGTAATAAGTCAGAAATTTTCGTTATTTTGGGGCAAAAAAAACAGAAATTCCCTTTGTTTTGGGGGGAAAAGACAGAAATTCCACTTTTTTAGAGGCAAAAAAGCAGAAATAACTTTTATTTTGGAGTAAAAATGTAGAAATTTCCCTTTTTTATGGCAAAAAGGTATGCATTCTTCTTATTTTCGGGCAAAAAGGCAGAAATTCCCCGTATTTTCGAGCAAAATTGCAAAAATTCCCCTAATTTTAGGGCAAAAAGGCAGAAATTCCCTATATGTTGGGGCAAAAAGACAGAAATTCTCCTTATTTGGGGCAAAACTCAGAAATTCCACTTATTTTGGGGCAAAATTCTAGAAATTTTTCTTATTTTAAAGCAAAATTGCAGAAATTTCACTTATTTTGGGGTAAAATTGCAGAAATTTCACTTATTTCAGGGAAAAAAGGCAGAAATTTTTCTTATTTTGGGGCAAAAAGAAAAATTTCCTAATATTTTGTGGCAATAATGCCGAAATTCCCCTTATTTTGAGGTAAAAAAGCTGAAATTTCCCTTATTTGGGGGCAAAAAGGCAGAAATTTCCCTTATTTTGGGGCAAAATTGCAGAAATTTCACTTATTTCAGGGTAATAAGTCAGAAATTTTCCTTATTTTGGGGCCAAAAGGACAGAAATTCCCTTTGTTTTGGGGGAAAAAGACAGAAATTCCACTTATTTAGAGGCAAAAAAGCAGAAATTCCCCTTATTTTGGAGCAAAAATGAAGAAATTTCCCTTTTTTATGGCAAAAAGGTATGCATTATTCTTATTTTCGGGCAAAAAGGCAGAAATTCCCCGTATTTTCAAGCAAAATTGCAGAAATTCCCCTAATTGTGGGGCAAAAAACAGAAATTCCCTATATGTTGGGGCAAAAAGACAGAAATTCTCCTTATTTTGGGGTAAAACTCAGAAATTCCACTTATTTTGGGGGCAAAATTCCAGAAATTTCCCTTATTTTGGGGCAAAATTGCAGAAATTTTACTTATTTTGGGGCAAAATTGCAGAAATTTCACTTATTTCAGAAAAATAAGCAGAATTTATTTATTTTGGTGCTAAAAGGCAGAAATTTCTTTTATTTTGGTACAAATTGCAGAAATTTTTCTTATTTTGGGGCAAAAAGGCAGAAATCTTCATATTTTGGGGCAAAAATGCAGAAATTCCTCTTATTTTGAGGTAAAAAGGCTGAAATTTCCCTTATTTGGGGGCAAAAAGGAAGAAATTTCCCTTATTTTGAGACAAAATTGCAGAAATTTCACTTATTTCAGGATAATAAGTCAGAAATTTTCCTTATTTTGGGGCAAAAAATACAGAAATTCCATTTGTATGGGTGGAAAAAGACAGAAATTCCATTTATTTAGAGGCAAAAAAGCAGAAATTCCCCTTATTTTGGAGCAAAATTGCAGAAATTTCCCTTTTTATAGCCAAAAGGTATGCATTCTTCTTATTTTCAGGCAAAAAGGCAGAAATTCCCCGTATTTTGGAGTAAAATTGCAGAAATTCCCTATATGTTGGGGCAAAAAGACAGAAATTCTTATTTTGGGGTAAAACTCAGAAATTCCACTTATTTTGGAACAAAATTTCAGAAATTTCCCTTATTTTTGGCCAAAATTGCAGAAATTTCACTTATTTTGGGGCAAAATTGTAGAAATTTCACTTATTTCAGGGAAAAAAAGCAAAAATTTTCTTATTTTGGAGCAAAAAGGCAGAAATTTCCCATATTTTGAGGCAAAAATGCAGAAATTCCCCTTATTTTGTGGTAAAAAGTTTCAAATTCCCCTTATTTGGGGGCAAAAAGGCAGAAATTTCCCATATTTTGGGGCAAAATTGCAGAAATTTCACTTATTTCAGGGTACTAAGTCAGAAATTTTTCTTACTTTGGGGCAAAAAAGACAGAAATTCCCTTTGTTTTCAGGGAAAAAGACAGAAATTCCACTTATTTAGAGGCAAAAATGCAGAAATTCCCCTTATTTTGGAGCAAAAATGAAGAAATTTCCCTTTTTTATGGCAAAAAGGTATGCATTCTTCTTATTTTCGGGCAAAAAGGCAGAAATTCCCCCTATTTTAGAGCAAAATTGCAGAAATTCCCCTAATTGTGGGGCAAAAAGGCAGAAATTCCCTATATGTTGGGGCAAAATACAGAAATTTTCCTTATTTTGGTGAAAAACTCAGAAATTCCACTTATTTTGGGGCAAAATTGCAGAAATTTCCCTTATTTTGGGGCGAAATTGCAGAAATTTCACTTATTTTGGGGCAAAATTGCAGAAATTTCACTTTTTTCAGGGTAATAAGTCAGAAATTTTCCTTATTTTGGGGCAAAAAAGACAGAAATTCCCTATGTTCTGGGGGAAAAAGACAGTAATTCCACTTTTTTAGAGGCAAAAAAGCAGAAATTCCTTTCATTTTGGAGTAAAAATGAAGAAATTTCTTTTTTTGTGGCAAAAGGTATACATTCCCTTTATTTTCGGGCAAAAAGGCAGAAATTCCCCGTATTTTGGAGCAAACTTGCAGATATTCCCCTAATTGTGGGGCAAAAAGGCAGAAATTCCCTATATGTTGGGGCAAAAAGACAGAAATTTTCCTTATTTTGGGGCAAAACTCAGAAATTCCACCTATTTTGGGGCAAAATTCCAGAAATTTCCCTTATTTTGGGGCAAAATTGCAGAAATTTCACTTATTTTTAGGCAAAATTACATAAATTTCACTTATTTCAGAAAAAAAGCAGAATTTTCTTATTTTGGTGCAAAAAGGCAGAAATTTCTTTTATTTTGTTACAAAATTGCAGAAATTTTTCTTATTTTGGGGCAAAAAGGCAGAAATCTCCCATATTTTGGGGCAAAAATGCAGAAATTCCTCTTATTTTGAGGTAAAAAGGCTGAAATTCCCCTTATTTGGGGGCAAAAGGGCAGAAATTTCCCTTATTTTGAGGCAAAATTGCAGAAATTTCACTTATTTCAGAGAAAAAAAGCAAAAACTTTTCTTATTTTAGGGCAAAATGCAGAAATTCCCATTATTTTGGGGCAAAAGGCAGAAATTCACCTTATTTTGTGGTAAAATTGCAGACATTTCACATATTTCAGGGCAAAAAGGTAGAAATTCCCCTTATATGTGGGCAAAAAGGCAGAAATTCCCCTTATTTTGGGATAAAATTGCAGAAATGTCCCTTGTTTGGGGGCAAAAAGGCAGAAAATCCCCTTAATTTTTGGCAAAAAAGCAGAAATTTCCCGTATTTTGGAGCAAAATTGCAGAAATTCCCCTAATATTGGGGCAAAAATGCAGAAATTCCTATTATTTGGGGCAAATCGGCAGAAGTTCCCCTTATTTTCGGAAAAAGAGGCAGAAATTCCCTGTATTTTGAAGCAAAATTGCAGAAACTCCCCTAATTTTGGGGCAAAAAGGCATAAATTTCTCATATTTTGGGGCAAAAATGCAGAAATTTTTCTTATTTTGAGGTAAAAAGGCTGAAATTCCCCTTATTTGGGGGCAAAAAAGAAGAATTTCTCTTATTTTGGGGCAAAATTGCAGAAATTTCACTTATTTCAGAGTAATAAGTCAGAAATTTTCGTTATTTTGGGGCAAAAAAAAACAGAAATTCCCTTTGTTTTGGGGGGAAAGGACAGAAATTCCACTTTTTTAGAGGCAAAAAAGCAGAAATAACTTTTATTTTGGAGTAAAAATGTAGAAATTTCCCTTTTTTATGGCAAAAAGTTATGCATTCTTCTTATTTTCGGGCAAAAAGGCAGAAATTCCCCGTATTTTCGAGCAAAATTGCAAAAATTCCCCTAATTTTAGGGCAAAAAGGCAGAAATTCCCTATATGTTGGGGCAAAAAGACAGAAATTCTCCTTAATTTGGGGCAAAACTCAGAAATTCCACTTATTTTGGGGCAAAATTCTAGAAATTTTTCTTATTTTAAAGCAAAATTGCAGAAATTTCACTTATTTTGGGGTAAAATTGCAGAAATTTCACTTATTTCAGGGAAAAAAGGCAGAAATTTTTCTTATTTTGGGGCAAAAAGGAAAAATTTCCTAATATTTTGTGGCAATAATGCCGAAATTCCCCTTATTTTGAGGTAAAAAAGCTGAAATTTCCCTTATTTGGGGGCAAAAAGGCAGAAATTTCCCTTATTTTGGGGCAAAATTGCAGAAATTTCACTTATTTCAGGGTAATAAGTCAGAAATTTTCCTTATTTTGGGGCCAAAAGGACAGAAATTCCCTTTGTTTTGGGGGAAAAAGACAGAAATTCCACTTATTTAGAGGCAAAAAAGCAGAAATTCCCCTTATTTTGGAGCAAAAATAAAGAAATTTCCCTTTTTTATGGCAAAAAGGTATGCATTATTCTTATTTTCGGGCAAAAAGGCAGAAATTCCCCGTATTTTGAAGCAAAATTGCAGAAATGCCCCTAATTGTGGGGCAAAAAAACAGAAATTCCCTATATGTTGGGGCAAAAAGACAGAAATTCTCCTTATTTTGGGGTAAAACTCAGAAATTCCACTTATTTTGGGGGCAAAATTCCAGAAATTTCCCTTATTTTGGCGCAAAATTGCAGAAATTTTACTTATTTTGGGGCAAAATTGCAGAAATTTCACTTATTTCAGAAAAATAAGCAGAATTTATTTATTTTGGTGCAAAAAGGCAGAAATTTCTTTTATTTTGGTACAAATTGCAGAAATTTTTCTTATTTTGGGGCAAAAAGGCAGAAATCTTCATATTTTGGGGCAAAAATGCAGAAATACCTCTTATTTTGAGGTAAAAAAGCTGAAATTTCCCTTATTTGGGGGCAAAAAGGAAGAAATTTCCCTTATTATGAGGCAAAATTGCAGAAATTTCACTTATTTCAGGATAATAAGTCAGAAATTTTCGTTATTTTGGGGCAAAAGAGACAGAAATTTCCTTTGTTTTGGGGGAAAAAAACAGAAATTCCACTTTTTTAGAGGCAAAAAAAGCAGAAATTCCTTTTATTTTGGAGTAAAAATGAAGAAATTTACCTTTTTTGTGGCAAAAGGTACACATTCCCCTTATTTTTGGGCTAAAAAGCAGAAATTACCCGTATTTTGGAGCAAAATTGCAGACATTCCCCTAATTGTGGGGCAAGAAGGGAGAAATTCCCTATATGTTGGGGCAAAAAGCAACAAATTCTCCTTATTTTGGGTCAAAACTCAGAAATTCTACTGATATTGGGGCAAAATTCCAGAAATTTCCCTTATTTTGGGGCAAAATTGCAGAAATTTCACTTATTTTTGGGCAAAATTGCAGAAATTTCACTTATTTCAGAAAAAAAAGCAGAAATTTTCTTATTTTGGTGCAAAAAGGCGGAAATTTCTTTTAAATTGGTACAAAATTGCAGAAATTTTTCTTATTTTGGGGCAAAAAGGCTGAAATCTCCCATATTTTGGGGCAAAAATGCAGAAATTTCTCTTATTTTGAGGTAAAAAGGCTGAAATTCCCCTTATTTGGGGGCAAAAAGGCAGAAATTTCCCTTATTTTGGGGCAAAATTGCAGAAATTTCACTTATTTCAGGCTAATAAGTCAGAAATTTTTCTTATTTTGGGGCAAAAAAGACAGAAATTTCCTTTGTTTTGGGGATAAAGACAGAAATACCACTTATTTAGAGGCAAAAAAGCAGAAATTCCCCTTATTTTGGAGCAAAACTGAAGAAATTTCTATTTTTTATGGCAAAAGGGTATGCATTCTTCTTATTTTCGGGCAAAAAGGCAGAAATTCCCCGTATTTTGGAGCAAAATTGCAGAAATTTCCCTAATTGTGGGGCAAGAAGGGGGAAATTCCCTATATGTTGGGGCAAAAAGACAGAAATTCTCCTTATTTTGGGGCAAAACTCAAAAATTCCACTTATTTTGGTGCAAAATTCCAGAAATTTCCCTTATTTTAGGGCAAAATTGCAGAAATTTCACTTATTTTGGGGCAAAATTGCAGAAATTTAACTTATTTCAGAAAAAAATTCAGAAATTTTTCTATTTTGATGCAAAAAGGCAGAAATTTCTTTTATTTTGGTACAAAATTGCAGAAATTTTTCTTATTTTGGGGCAAAAAGGCAGAAATCTCCCATATTTTGAGGCAAAAATGCAGAAATTCCTCTTATTTTGAGGTAATAAGGCTGAAATTTCCCTTATTTGGGGACAAAAAGGCAGAAATTTCCCTTATTTTGAGGCAAAATTGCAGAAATTTCACTTATTTCAGGGTAATAAGTCAGAAATTTTCTTTATTTTGGGGCAAAAAAGACAGAAATTCCCTTTGTTTTGGGAGAAAAAGACAGAAATTCCACTTTTTTAGAGGCAAAAAAGCAGAAATTCCTTTTATTTTGGAGTAAAAATGAAGAAATTTCCCTTTTTTATGGCAAAAAGGTATGCATTCCACTTATTTTCGGGCAAAAAGGCAGAAATTACCCGTATTTTGGAGCAATATTGCAGAAATTCCCCTAATTGTGGGGCAAAAGCAGAAATTCCCTATATGTTAGGGCAAAAAGACAGAAATTCTCCTTATTTTGGGGCAAAACTCAGAAATTCTACTTATTTTGGAGCAAAATTCCAGAAATTTCCCTTATTTTGGGGCAAAATTGCAGAAATTTCACTTATTTTGGGGCAAAATTGCAGAAATTTCACTTATTTCAGGGTAAAAAGTCAGAAATTTTCCTTATTTTGGGGCCAAAAAGACAGAAATTCCCTTTGTTTTGGGGGAAAAAGACAGAAATTCCACTTATTTAGAGGCAAAAAAGCAGAAATTCCTCTTATTTTGGAGCAAAATTGCAGAAATTCCCCTAATTGTGGGGCAAAAAGGCAGAAATTCCCTATATGTTGGGGCAAAAAGAAACAAATTCTCCTTATTTTGGGTCAAAACTCAGAAATTCCACTGATATTGGGGCAAAATTCCAGAAATTTCCTGTATTTTGGGGCAAAATTGCAGAAACTTCACTTATTTTGGGGCAAAATTGCAGAAATTTCACTTATTTCAGAAAAAAAAGCAGAAATTTTCCTATTTTGGTGCAAAAAGGCAGAATTATCTTTTATTTTGGTACAAAATTGCAGAAATTTTTCTTATTTTGGGGCAAAAAGGCAGAAATCTCCCATATTTTTGGGCAAAAAAGCAGAAATTTCCCTTATTTTGAGGTAAAAACGCTGAAATTCCCCTTATTTGGGGGCAAAAAGGCAGAAATTTCCCTTATTTTGAGGCAAAATTGCAGAAATTTCACTTATTTCAGAATAATAAGTCAGAAATTTTCGTTATTTTGGGGCAAAAAAGACCGAAATTCCCTTTGTTTTGGGGGAAAAAGACAGAAATTCCACTTTTTTAGAGGCAAAAAAGCAGAAATTCCTTTTATTTTGGAGTAAAAATGAAGAAATTTCTTTTTTTGTGGCAAAAGGTATACATTCCACTTATTTTTGGGCTAAAAAGCAGAAATTACCCGTATTTTGGAGCAAAATTGCAGAAAATCCCCTAATTGTGGGGCAAAAAGGCAGAAATTCCCTATATGTTAGGGCAAAAAGACAGAAATTCTTTTTATTTTGGGGCAAAACTCAGAAATTCCACTTATTTTGCGGCAAAATTCTAGAAATTTCCCTTATTTTGGGGCAAAATTGCAGAAATTTCACTTATTTTGGGGCAAAATTGCAGTAATTTCACTTATTTTGGGGCAAAATTGCAGAAATTCCAAATATTTTGTGGCAAAATGCAGAAATTCCCCTTATTTTAAGGTAAAAAGGCAGAAATTCCCCTTATTTGGGGGTAAAAAACAGAAATTTCCCTTATTTTGGGGCAAAATTGCAGAAATTTCACTTATTTTGGGGCAAAATTGCAGAAATTTCACTTATTTCAGAAAAAAATTCAGAAATTTTCCTATTTTGGTGCAAAAAGGCAGAAATTTCTATTATGGTGCAAAATTGAAGAAATTTTTCTTTTTTGGGGCAAAAAGGCACAAATCTCCCATATTTTGGGGAATAAATGCAGAAATTCCTCTTATTTTGAGGTAAAAAGGTAGAAATTTCCCTTATTTGGGGGAAAAAGGCAGAAATTTCCCTTATTTTGAGGCAAAATTGCAGAAATTTCACTTATTTCAGTGAAATAAGTCAGAAATTTTCCTTATTTTGGGGCAAAAAATACAGAAATTCCCTTTGTTTTGGGGGAAAAAGACAGAAATTCCACTTTTTTAGCGGCAAAAAAGCAGAAATTCATTTTATTTTGGAGTAAAAATGAAGAAATTTCTTTTTTTTTGTGGCAAAAGATATACATTCCCCTTATTTTCAGGCTAAAAAGCAGAAATTCCCCGTATTTTGGAGCAAAATTGCAGAAATTCCCCTAATTGTGGGGCAAAAAGGCAGAAATTTCCGATATGTTAGGGCAAAAAGACAGAAATTCTTTTAATTTTGGGGCTAAACTCAGAAATTCCACTTATTTTGGGGCAAAATTCCAGAAATTTCCCTTATTTTGGGGCAAAATTGCAGAAATTTCACTTATTTTGGGGCAAAATTGCAGAAATTTCACTTATTTCAGGGTAAAAAGTCAGAAATTTTCCTTATTTTGGGGCCAAAAAGACAGAAATTCCCTTTGTTTTGGGGGAAAAAGACAGAAATTCCACTTATTTAGAGGCAAAAAAGCAGAAATTCCTCTTATTTTGGAGCAAAATTGCAGAAATTCCCCTAATTGTGGGGCAAAAAGGCAGAAATTCCCTATATGTTGGGGCAAAAAGAAACAAATTCTCCTTATTTTGGGTCAAAACTCAGAAATTCCACTGATATTGGGGCAAAATTCCAGAAATTTCCTGTATTTTGGGGCAAAATTGCAGAAACTTCACTTATTTTGGGGCAAAATTGCAGAAATTTCACTTATTTCAGAAAAAAAAGCAGAAATTTTCCTATTTTGGTGCAAAAAGGCAGAATTATCTTTTATTTTGGTACAAAATTGCAGAAATTTTTCTTATTTTGGGGCAAAAAGGCAGAAATCTCCCATATTTTTGGGCAAAAAAGCAGAAATTTCCCTTATTTTGAGGTAAAAACGCTGAAATTCCCCTTATTTGGGGGCAAAAAGGCAGAAATTTCCCTTATTTTGAGGCAAAATTGCAGAAATTTCACTTATTTCAGAATAATAAGTCAGAAATTTTCGTTATTTTGGGGCAAAAAAGACCGAAATTCCCTTTGTTTTGGGGGAAAAAGACAGAAATTCCACTTTTTTAGAGGCAAAAAAGCAGAAATTCCTTTTATTTTGGAGTAAAAATGAAGAAATTTCTTTTTTTGTGGCAAAAGGTATACATTCCACTTATTTTTGGGCTAAAAAGCAGAAATTACCCGTATTTTGGAGCAAAATTGCAGAAAATCCCCTAATTGTGGGGCAAAAAGGCAGAAATTCCCTATATGTTAGGGCAAAAAGACAGAAATTCTTTTTATTTTGGGGCAAAACTCAGAAATTCCACTTATTTTGCGGCAAAATTCTAGAAATTTCCCTTATTTTGGGGCAAAATTGCAGAAATTTCACTTATTTTGGGGCAAAATTGCAGTAATTTCACTTATTTTGGGGCAAAATTGCAGAAATTCCAAATATTTTGTGGCAAAATGCAGAAATTCCCCTTATTTTAAGGTAAAAAGGCAGAAATTCCCCTTATTTGGGGGTAAAAAACAGAAATTTCCCTTATTTTGGGGCAAAATTGCAGAAATTTCACTTATTTTGGGGCAAAATTGCAGAAATTTCACTTATTTCAGAAAAAAATTCAGAAATTTTCCTATTTTGGTGCAAAAAGGCAGAAATTTCTTTTATGGTGCAAAATTGAAGAAATTTTTCTTTTTTGGGGCAAAAAGGCACAAATCTCCCATATTTTGGGGAATAAATGCAGAAATTCCTCTTATTTTGAGGTAAAAAGGTAGAAATTTCCCTTATTTGGGGGAAAAAGGCAGAAATTTCCCTTATTTTGAGGCAAAATTGCAGAAATTTCACTTATTTCAGTGTAATAAGTCAGAAATTTTCCTTATTTTGGGGCAAAAAATACAGAAATTCCCTTTGTTTTGGGGGAAAAAGACAGAAATTCCACTTTTTTAGCGGCAAAAAAGCAGAAATTCATTTTATTTTGGAGTAAAAATGAAGAAATTTCTTTTTTTTTGTGGCAAAAGATATACATTCCCCTTATTTTCAGGCTAAAAAGCAGAAATTCCCCGTATTTTGGAGCAAAATTGCAGAAATTCCCCTAATTGTGGGGCAAAAAGGCAGAAATTTCCGATATGTTAGGGCAAAAAGACAGAAATTCTTTTAATTTTGGGGCTAAACTCAGAAATTCCACTTATTTTGGGGCAAAATTCCAGAAATTTCCCTTATTTTGGGGCAAAATTGCAGAAATTTCACTTATTTTGGGGCAAAATTGCAGAAATTTCACTTATTTCAGGGTAAAAAGTCAGAAATTTTCCTTATTTTGGGGCCAAAAAGACAGAAATTCCCTTTGTTTTGGGGGAAAAAGACAGAAATTCCACTTATTTAGAGGCAAAAAAGCAGAAATTCCTCTTATTTTGGAGCAAAATTGCAGAAATTCCCCTAATTGTGGGGCAAAAAGGCAGAAATTCCCTATATGTTGGGGCAAAAAGAAACAAATTCTCCTTATTTTGGGTCAAAACTCAGAAATTCCACTGATATTGGGGCAAAATTCCAGAAATTTCCTGTATTTTGGGGCAAAATTGCAGAAACTTCACTTATTTTGGGGCAAAATTGCAGAAATTTCACTTATTTCAGAAAAAAAAGCAGAAATTTTCCTATTTTGGTGCAAAAAGGCAGAATTATCTTTTATTTTGGTACAAAATTGCAGAAATTTTTCTTATTTTGGGGCAAAAAGGCAGAAATCTCCCATATTTTTGGGCAAAAAAGCAGAAATTTCCCTTATTTTGAGGTAAAAACGCTGAAATTCCCCTTATTTGGGGACAAAAAGGCAGAAATTTCCCTTATTTTGAGGCAAAATTGCAGAAATTTCACTTATTTCAGAATAATAAGTCAGAAATTTTCGTTATTTTGGGGCAAAAAAGACCGAAATTCCCTTTGTTTTGGGGGAAAAAGACAGAAATTCCACTTTTTTAGAGGCAAAAAAGCAGAAATTCCTTTTATTTTGGAGTAAAAATGAAGAAATTTCTTTTTTTGTGGCAAAAGGTATACATTCCACTTATTTTTGGGCTAAAAAGCAGAAATTACCCGTATTTTGGAGCAAAATTGCAGAAAATCCCCTAATTGTGGGGCAAAAAGGCAGAAATTCCCTATATGTTAGGGCAAAAAGACAGAAATTCTTTTTATTTTGGGGCAAAACTCAGAAATTCCACTTATTTTGCGGCAAAATTCTAGAAATTTCCCTTATTTTGGGGCAAAATTGCAGAAATTTCACTTATTTTGGGGCAAAATTGCAGTAATTTCACTTATTTTGGGGCAAAATTGCAGAAATTCCAAATATTTTGTGGCAAAATGCAGAAATTCCCCTTATTTTAAGGTAAAAAGGCAGAAATTCCCCTTATTTGGGGGTAAAAAACAGAAATTTCCCTTATTTTGGGGCAAAATTGCAGAAATTTCTCTTATTTTGGGGCAAAATTGCAGAAATTTCACTTATTTCAGAAAAAAATTCAGAAATTTTCCTATTTTGGTGCAAAAAGGCAGAAATTTCTATTATGGTGCAAAATTGAAGAAATTTTTCTTTTTTGGGGCAAAAAGGCACAAATCTCCCATATTTTGGGGAATAAATGCAGAAATTCCTCTTATTTTGAGGTAAAAAGGTAGAAATTTCCCTTATTTGGGGGAAAAAGGCAGAAATTTCCCTTATTTTGAGGCAAAATTGCAGAAATTTCACTTATTTCAGTGTAATAAGTCAGAAATTTTCCTTATTTTGGGGCAAAAAATACAGAAATTCCCTTTGTTTTGGGGGAAAAAGACAGAAATTCCACTTTTTTAGCGGCAAAAAAGCAGAAATTCATTTTATTTTGGAGTAAAAATGAAGAAATTTCTTTTTTTTTGTGGCAAAAGATATACATTCCCCTTATTTTCAGGCTAAAAAGCAGAAATTCCCCGTATTTTGGAGCAAAATTGCAGAAATTCCCCTAATTGTGGGGCAAAAAGGCAGAAATTTCCGATATGTTAGGGCAAAAAGACAGAAATTCTTTTAATTTTGGGGCTAAACTCAGAAATTCCACTTATTTTGGGGCAAAATTCCAGAAATTTCCCTTATTTTGGGGCAAAATTGCAGAAATTTCACTTATTTTGGGGCAAAATTGCAGAAATTTCACTTATTTCAGGGTAAAAAGTCAGAAATTTTCCTTATTTTGGGGCCAAAAAGACAGAAATTCCCTTTGTTTTGGGGGAAAAAGACAGAAATTCCACTTATTTAGAGGCAAAAAAGCAGAAATTCCTCTTATTTTGGAGCAAAATTGCAGAAATTCCCCTAATTGTGGGGCAAAAAGGCAGAAATTCCCTATATGTTGGGGCAAAAAGAAACAAATTCTCCTTATTTTGGGTCAAAACTCAGAAATTCCACTGATATTGGGGCAAAATTCCAGAAATTTCCTGTATTTTGGGGCAAAATTGCAGAAACTTCACTTATTTTGGGGCAAAATTGCAGAAATTTCACTTATTTCAGAAAAAAAAGCAGAAATTTTCCTATTTTGGTGCAAAAAGGCAGAATTATCTTTTATTTTGGTACAAAATTGCAGAAATTTTTCTTATTTTGGGGCAAAAAGGCAGAAATCTCCCATATTTTTGGGCAAAAAAGCAGAAATTTCCCTTATTTTGAGGTAAAAACGCTGAAATTCCCCTTATTTGGGGGCAAAAAGGCAGAAATTTCCCTTATTTTGAGGCAAAATTGCAGAAATTTCACTTATTTCAGAATAATAAGTCAGAAATTTTCGTTATTTTGGGGCAAAAAAGACCGAAATTCCCTTTGTTTTGGGGGAAAAAGACAGAAATTCCACTTTTTTAGAGGCAAAAAAGCAGAAATTCCTTTTATTTTGGAGTAAAAATGAAGAAATTTCTTTTTTTGTGGCAAAAGGTATACATTCCACTTATTTTTGGGCTAAAAAGCAGAAATTACCCGTATTTTGGAGCAAAATTGCAGAAAATCCCCTAATTGTGAGGCAAAAAGGCAGAAATTCCCTATATGTTAGGGCAAAAAGACAGAAATTCTTTTTATTTTGGGGCAAAACTCAGAAATTCCACTTATTTTGCGGCAAAATTCTAGAAATTTCCCTTATTTTGGGGCAAAATTGCAGAAATTTCACTTATTTTGGGGCAAAATTGCAGTAATTTCACTTATTTTGGGGCAAAATTGCAGAAATTCCAAATATTTTGTGGCAAAATGCAGAAATTCCCCTTATTTTAAGGTAAAAAGGCAGAAATTCCCCTTATTTGGGGGTAAAAAACAGAAATTTCCCTTATTTTGGGGCAAAATTGCAGAAATTTCACTTATTTTGGGGCAAAATTGCAGAAATTTCACTTATTTCAGAAAAAAATTCAGAAATTTTCCTATTTTGGTGCAAAAAGGCAGAAATTTCTATTATGGTGCAAAATTGAAGAAATTTTTCTTTTTTGGGGCAAAAAGGCACAAATCTCCCATATTTTGGGGAAAAAATGCAGAAATTCCTCTTATTTTGAGGTAAAAAGGTAGAAATTTCCCTTATTTGGGGGAAAAAGGCAGAAATTTCCCTTATTTTGAGGCAAAATTGCAGAAATTTCACTTATTTCAGTGTAATAAGTCAGAAATTTTCCTTATTTTGGGGCAAAAAATACAGAAATTCCCTTTGTTTTGGGGGAAAAAGACAGAAATTCCACTTTTTTAGCGGCAAAAAAGCAGAAATTCATTTTATTTTGGAGTAAAAATGAAGAAATTTCTTTTTTTTTTGTGGCAAAAGATATACATTCCCCTTATTTTCAGGCTAAAAAGCAGAAATTCCCCGTATTTTGGAGCAAAATTGCAGAAATTCCCCTAATTGTGGGGCAAAAAGGCAGAAATTTCCGATATGTTAGGGCAAAAAGACAGAAATTCTTTTAATTTTGGGGCTAAACTCAGAAATTCCACTTATTTTGGGGCAAAATTCCAGAAATTTCCCTTATTTTGGGGCAAAATTGCAGAAATTTCACTTATTTTGGGGCAAAATTGCAGAAATTTCACTTATTTCAGGGTAAAAAGTCAGAAATTTTCCTTATTTTGGGGCCAAAAAGACAGAAATTCCCTTTGTTTTGGGGGAAAAAGACAGAAATTCCACTTATTTAGAGGCAAAAAAGCAGAAATTCCTCTTATTTTGGAGCAAAATTGCAGAAATTCCCCTAATTGTGGGGCAAAAAGGCAGAAATTCCCTATATGTTGGGGCAAAAAGAAACAAATTCTCCTTATTTTGGGTCAAAACTCAGAAATTCCACTGATATTGGGGCAAAATTCCAGAAATTTCCTGTATTTTGGGGCAAAATTGCAGAAACTTCACTTATTTTGGGGCAAAATTGCAGAAATTTCACTTATTTCAGAAAAAAAAGCAGAAATTTTCCTATTTTGGTGCAAAAAGGCAGAATTATCTTTTATTTTGGTACAAAATTGCAGAAATTTTTCTTATTTTGGGGCAAAAAGGCAGAAATCTCCCATATTTTTGGGCAAAAAAGCAGAAATTTCCCTTATTTTGAGGTAAAAACGCTGAAATTCCCCTTATTTGGGGGCAAAAAGGCAGAAATTTCCCTTATTTTGAGGCAAAATTGCAGAAATTTCACTTATTTCAGAATAATAAGTCAGAAATTTTCGTTATTTTGGGGCAAAAAAGACCGAAATTCCCTTTGTTTTGGGGGAAAAAGACAGAAATTCCACTTTTTTAGAGGCAAAAAAGCAGAAATTCCTTTTATTTTGGAGTAAAAATGAAGAAATTTCTTTTTTTGTGGCAAAAGGTATACATTCCACTTATTTTTGGGCTAAAAAGCAGAAATTACCCGTATTTTGGAGCAAAATTGCAGAAAATCCCCTAATTGTGGGGCAAAAAGGCAGAAATTCCCTATATGTTAGGGCAAAAAGACAGAAATTCTTTTTATTTTGGGGCAAAACTCAGAAATTCCACTTATTTTGCGGCAAAATTCTAGAAATTTCCCTTATTTTGGGGCAAAATTGCAGAAATTTCACTTATTTTGGGGCAAAATTGCAGTAATTTCACTTATTTTGGGGCAAAATTGCAGAAATTCCAAATATTTTGTGGCAAAATGCAGAAATTCCCCTTATTTTAAGGTAAAAAGGCAGAAATTCCCCTTATTTGGGGGTAAAAAACAGAAATTTCCCTTATTTTGGGGCAAAATTGCAGAAATTTCACTTATTTTGGGGCAAAATTGCAGAAATTTCACTTATTTCAGAAAAAAATTCAGAAATTTTCCTATTTTGGTGCAAAAAGGCAGAAATTTCTATTATGGTGCAAAATTGAAGAAATTTTTCTTTTTTGGGGCAAAAAGGCACAAATCTCCCATATTTTGGGGAAAAAATGCAGAAATTCCTCTTATTTTGAGGTAAAAAGGTAGAAATTTCCCTTATTTGGGGGAAAAAGGCAGAAATTTCCCTTATTTTGAGGCAAAATTGCAGAAATTTCACTTATTTCAGTGTAATAAGTCAGAAATTTTCCTTATTTTGGGGCAAAAAATACAGAAATTCCCTTTGTTTTGGGGGAAAAAGACAGAAATTCCACTTTTTTAGCGGCAAAAAAGCAGAAATTCATTTTATTTTGGAGTAAAAATGAAGAAATTTCTTTTTTTTTTGTGGCAAAAGATATACATTCCCCTTATTTTCAGGCTAAAAAGCAGAAATTCCCCGTATTTTGGAGCAAAATTGCAGAAATTCCCCTAATTGTGGGGCAAAAAGGCAGAAATTTCCGATATGTTAGGGCAAAAAGACAGAAATTCTTTTAATTTTGGGGCTAAACTCAGAAATTCCACTTATTTTGGGGCAAAATTCCAGAAATTTCCCTTATTTTGGGGCAAAATTGCAGAAATTTCACTTATTTTGGGGCAAAATTGCAGAAATTTCACTTATTTCAGGGTAATAAGTCAGAAATTTTCCTTATTTTGGGGCCAAAATGACAGAAATTTCCTTTGTTTTGGGGTGAAAAAGATAGAAATTCCACTTATTTAGAGGCAAAAAAGCAGAAATTCCTCTTATTTTGGAGCAAAAATGAAGAAATTTCCCTTTTTTATGGCAAAAAGGTATGCATTCTTCTTATTTTCGGGCAAAAAGGCAGAAATTCCCAGTATTTTGGAGCAAAATTGCAGAAATTCCCCTAATTGTGGGGCAAAAAGGCAGAAATTCCCTATATGTTGGGGAAAAAAGAAACAAATTCTCCTTATTTTGGGTCAAAACTCAGAAATTCCACTGATATTGGGGCAAAATTCCTGAAATTTCCCGTATTTTGGGGCAAAATTGCAGAAATTTCACTTATTTTGGGGCAAAATTGCAGAAATTTCACTTATTTCAGAAAAAAAAAGCAGAAATTTTCTTATTTTGGTGCAAAAAGGCGGAAATTTCTTTTATTTTGGTACAAAATTGCAGAAATTTTTCTTATTTTGGGGCAAAAGGCAGAAATCTCCCATATTTTGGGGCAAAAATGAAGAAATTTCTCTTATTTTGAGGTAAAAAGGCTGAAATTCCCATTATTTGGGGGCAAAAAGGCAGAAATTTCCCTTATTTTGAGGCAAAATTGCAGAAATTTCACTTATTTCAGTGTAATAAGTCAAAAATTTTCTTTATTTTGGGGCAAAAAAGAAAGAAATTCTTTTTGTTTTGAGGGAAAAAGGCAGAAATTCCACTTTTTTAGCGGCAAAAAAGCAAAAATTCATTTTATTTTGGAGTAAAAATGAAGAAATTTTTTTTTTTTGTGGCAAAAAGTATACATTCCCCTTATTTTCAGGCTAAAAAGCAGAAATTCCCCGTATTTTGGAGCAAAATTGCAGAAATTCCCCTAATTGTGTGGCAAAAAGGCAGAAATTGCCTATATGTTGGGGCAAAAAGACAGAAATTCTCCTAATTTTGGGGCAAAACTCAGAAAATCCACTTATTTTGGGGCAAAATTCCAGAAATTTCCCTTATTTTGGGGCAAAATTGCAGAAATTTCACTTATTTTGGGGCAAAATTGCAGAAATTTCACTTATTTCAGGGTAATAAGTCAGAAATTTTCCTTAATTTGGAGCAAAAAAACAGAAATTCCCTTTCTTTTGGGGGAAAAAGACAGAAATTCCACTTATTTAGAGGCAAAAAAGCTGAAATTCCCCTTATTTTGGAGCAAAAATGAAGAACTTTCCCTTTTTTATGGCAAAAAGGTATGCATTCTTCTTATTTTCGGGCAAAAAGGCAGAAATTCCCCGTATTTTGGAGCAAAATTGCAGAAATTCCCCTAATTGTGGGGCGAAAAGGCAGAAATTCCCTATATGTTAGGGCAAAAAGACAGAAATTCTCCTTATTTTGGGGCAAAACTCAGAAATTCCACTTATTTTAAGGCAAAATTCCAGAAATTTCCTTTATTTGGGAGCAAAATTGCAGAAATTTCTGTTATTTTGGGGCAAAATTGCAGAAATTTCACTTATTTCAGAAAAAAAAGCAGAAATTTTCTTATTTTGGTGCAAAAAGGCGGAAATTTCTTTTATTTTGGTACAAAATTGCAGAAATTTTTCTTATTTTGGGGCAAAAAGGCAGAAATCTCCCATATTTTGGGGCAAAAATGCAGAAATTCCTCTTATTTTGAGGTAAAAAGGATGAAATTCCCCTTATTTGGAGGCAAAAAGGCAGAAATTTTTCTTATTTTGGGGCAAAATTGCAGAAATTTCACTTATTTCAGAGTAGTCAGTCAGAAATTTTTCTTATTTTGGGGCAAAAAAGCAGAAATTCCTTTTATTTTGGAGTAAAAATGAAGAAATTTCTTTTTTGTGGCAAATGGTATACATTCCCCTTATTTTCAGGCTAAAAAGCAGAAATTACCCGTATTTTGGAGCAAAATTGCAAAAATTCCGCTAATTGTGGGGCAAAAAGGCAGAAATTCCCTGTAAGTTAGAGCAAAAAAACAGAAAATCTCCTTATTTTGGGGCAAAACTCAGAAATTCCACTTACTTTGGGGCAAAATTCCAAAAATTTCCCTTATTTTGGGCCAAAAATGCAGAAATTTCACTTATTTTGAGGCAAAATTGCATAAATTTCACTTATTTCATCAGGGTAATAAGTCAGAAATTTTCCTTATTTTGGGGCAAAAAACACAGAAATTCCCTTTGTTTTGGGGGAAAAAGACAGAAATTCCACTTTTTTAGAGGCAAAAAAGCAGAAATTCCTTTTATTTTGGAGTAAAAATGAAGAAATTTCCTTTTTTTGTGGCAAAATGTATACATTCCACTTATTTTTGGGCTAAAAAGCTGAAATTACCCGTATTTTGGAGCAAAATTGCAGAAATTCCCCTAATTGTGGGGCAAAATGCAGAAATTCCCTATATGTTAGGGCAAACAGACAGAAATTCTCCTTATTTTGGGGCAAAACTCAGAAATTCCACTTATTTTGGGGCAAAATTCCAGAAATTTCCCTTATTTTGTGGCAAAATTGCAGAAATTTCCTTTACATTGGGGCAAAATTGCAGAAATTTCCCTTATTTTGGGGCAAAATTGCAGAAATTTCACTTATTTCATGGTAAAAAGGCAGAAATTTTCCTCATTTTGGGGCAAAAATGCAGAGATTCCAAATATTTTGTGGTAAAATTGCAAAAATTCCCCTTATTTTGAGGTAAAAAGGCAGAAATTCCCCTTATTTGGGGGCAAAAAAGCAGAAATTTCCCTTATTCTGGGACAAAATTGCAGAAATTTCACTTATTTCAGGGTAATAAGTCAGAAATTTTCCTTATTTGGGGCAAAAAAGACAGAAATTCCTTTTGTTTTGGGGGGAAAAGACAGAAATTCCACTTATTTAGAAGCAAAAAAGCAGAAATTCCCCTTATTTTGGAGCAAAAATGAAGAAATTTCCTTTTTTGTGGCAAAAGGTATGCATTCTTCTTATTTTCAGGCTAAAAAGCAGAAATTCCCCGTATTTTGGAACAAAATTGCAGAAATTCCCCTAATTGTGGGACAAAAAGGCAGAAATTTGCTATATGTTGGGGCAAAAAGACAGAAATTCTTTTTATTTTGGGGCAAAACTCAGAAATTCCACTTATTTTGGGACAAAATTCCAGAAATTTCACTTATTTTGGGGCAAAATTGCAGAAATTTCACTTATTTTGGCAAAATTGCAGAAATTTCAATTATTTCAGAAAAAAAGCAGAAATTTTCTTATTTTGGTGCAAAAAGGCAGAAATTTCTTATATTTTGGTACAAAATTGCAGAAATTTTTCTTATTTGGGGGCAAAAAGCAGAAATCCCCTATATTTTGGGGCAAAAATGCATAAATTCCTCTTATTTTGAGGTAAAAAGGCTGAAATTTCCCTTATTTGGGGGCAAAAAGACAGAAATTTCCCTTATTTTGAGGCAAAATTGCAGAAATTTCACTTATTTCAGGGTAATAAGTCAGAAATTTTTCTTACTTTGGGGCAAAAAACAGAAATTCCCTTTGTTTTGGGGGAAAAAGACAGAAATTCCACTTATTTAGAGGCAAAAAAGCAGAAATTCTTCTTTATTGGAGCAAAAATGAAGAAATTTATCTTTTTTTGTGGCAAAAGGTATACATTCCGCTTATTTTCGGGCTAAAAAGCAGAAATTCCCCGTATTTTGTATCAAAATTGCAGAAATTCCCCTTATTTTGGAGCAAAAATAAAGAAATTTCCCTTTTTTATGGTAAAAAGGTATGCATTCTTCTTATTTTCGGGCAAAAAGGCAGAAATTCCCCGTATTTTGGAGCAAAATTGCAGAAATTTCCCTAATTGTGGGGCAAGAAGGGGGAAATTCCCTATATGTTGGGGCAAAAAGACAGAAATTCTCCTTATTTTGGGGCAAAACTCAAAAATTCCACTTATTTTGGTGCAAAATTCCAGAAATTTCCCTTATTTTAGGGCAAAATTGCAGAAATTTCACTTATTTTGGGGCAAAATTGCAGAAATTTAACTTATTTCAGAAAAAAATTCAGAAATTTTTCTATTTTGATGCAAAAAGGCAGAAATTTCTTTTATTTTGGTACAAAATTGCAGAAATTTTTCTTATTTTGGGGCAAAAAGGCAGAAATCTCCCATATTTTGAGGCAAAAATGCAGAAATTCCTCTTATTTTGAGGTAATAAGGCTGAAATTTCCCTTATTTGGGGGCAAAAAGGCAGAAATTTCCCTTATTTTGAGGCAAAATTGCAGAAATTTCACTTATTTCAGGGTAATAAGTCAGAAATTTTCTTTATTTTGGGGCAAAAAAGACAGAAATTCCCTTTGTTTTGGGAGAAAAAGACAGAAATTCCACTTTTTTAGAGGCAAAAAAGCAGAAATTCCTTTTATTTTGGAGTAAAAATGAAGAAATTTCCCTTTTTTATGGCAAAAAGGTATGCATTCCACTTATTTTCGGGCAAAAAGGCAGAAATTACCCGTATTTTGGAGCAATATTGCAGAAATTCCCCTAATTGTGGGGCAAAAGCAGAAATTCCCTATATGTTAGGGCAAAAAGACAGAAATTCTCCTTATTTTGGGGCAAAACTCAGAAATTCTACTTATTTTGGAGCAAAATTCCAGAAATTTCCCTTATTTTGGGGCAAAATTGCAGAAATTTCACTTATTTTGGGGCAAAATTGCAGAAATTTCACTTATTTCAGGGTAAAAAGTCAGAAATTTTCCTTATTTTGGGGCCAAAAAGACAGAAATTCCCTTTGTTTTGGGGGAAAAAGACAGAAATTCCACTTATTTAGAGGCAAAAAAGCAGAAATTCCTCTTATTTTGGAGCAAAATTGCAGAAATTCCCCTAATTGTGGGGCAAAAAGGCAGAAATTCCCTATATGTTGGGGCAAAAAGAAACAAATTCTCCTTATTTTGGGTCAAAACTCAGAAATTCCACTGATATTGGGGCAAAATTCCAGAAATTTCCTGTATTTTGGGGCAAAATTGCAGAAACTTCACTTATTTTGGGGCAAAATTGCAGAAATTTCACTTATTTCAGAAAAAAAAGCAGAAATTTTCCTATTTTGGTGCAAAAAGGCAGAATTATCTTTTATTTTGGTACAAAATTGCAGAAATTTTTCTTATTTTGGGGCAAAAAGGCAGAAATCTCCCATATTTTTGGGCAAAAAAGCAGAAATTTCCCTTATTTTGAGGTAAAAACGCTGAAATTCCCCTTATTTGGGGGCAAAAAGGCAGAAATTTCCCTTATTTTGAGGCAAAATTGCAGAAATTTCACTTATTTCAGAATAATAAGTCAGAAATTTTCGTTATTTTGGGGCAAAAAAGACCGAAATTCCCTTTGTTTTGGGGGAAAAAGACAGAAATTCCACTTTTTTAGAGGCAAAAAAGCAGAAATTCCTTTTATTTTGGAGTAAAAATGAAGAAATTTCTTTTTTTGTGGCAAAAGGTATACATTCCACTTATTTTTGGGCTAAAAAGCAGAAATTACCCGTATTTTGGAGCAAAATTGCAGAAAATCCCCTAATTGTGGGGCAAAAAGGCAGAAATTCCCTATATGTTAGGGCAAAAAGACAGAAATTCTTTTTATTTTGGGGCAAAACTCAGAAATTCCACTTATTTTGCGGCAAAATTCTAGAAATTTCCCTTATTTTGGGGCAAAATTGCAGAAATTTCACTTATTTTGGGGCAAAATTGCAGTAATTTCACTTATTTTGGGGCAAAATTGCAGAAATTCCAAATATTTTGTGGCAAAATGCAGAAATTCCCCTTATTTTAAGGTAAAAAGGCAGAAATTCCCCTTATTTGGGGGTAAAAAACAGAAATTTCCCTTATTTTGGGGCAAAATTGCAGAAATTTCACTTATTTTGGGGCAAAATTGCAGAAATTTCACTTATTTCAGAAAAAAATTCAGAAATTTTCCTATTTTGGTGCAAAAAGGCAGAAATTTCTATTATGGTGCAAAATTGAAGAAATTTTTCTTTTTTGGGGCAAAAAGGCACAAATCTCCCATATTTTGGGGAAAAAATGCAGAAATTCCTCTTATTTTGAGGTAAAAAGGTAGAAATTTCCCTTATTTGGGGGAAAAAGGCAGAAATTTCCCTTATTTTGAGGCAAAATTGCAGAAATTTCACTTATTTCAGTGTAATAAGTCAGAAATTTTCCTTATTTTGGGGCAAAAAATACAGAAATTCCCTTTGTTTTGGGGGAAAAAGACAGAAATTCCACTTTTTTAGCGGCAAAAAAGCAGAAATTCATTTTATTTTGGAGTAAAAATGAAGAAATTTCTTTTTTTTGTGGCAAAAGATATACATTCCCCTTATTTTCAGGCTAAAAAGCAGAAATTCCCCGTATTTTGGAGCAAAATTGCAGAAATTCCCCTAATTGTGGGGCAAAAAGGCAGAAATTTCCGATATGTTAGGGCAAAAAGACAGAAATTCTTTTAATTTTGGGGCTAAACTCAGAAATTCCACTTATTTTGGGGCAAAATTCCAGAAATTTCCCTTATTTTGGGGCAAAATTGCAGAAATTTCACTTATTTTGGGGCAAAATTGCAGAAATTTCACTTATTTCAGGGTAATAAGTCAGAAATTTTCCTTATTTTGGGGCCAAAAAGACAGAAATTTCCTTTGTTTTGGGGTGAAAAAGATAGAAATTCCACTTATTTAGAGGCAAAAAAGCAGAAATTCCTCTTATTTTGGAGCAAAAATGAAGAAATTTCCCTTTTTTATGGCAAAAAGGTATGCATTCTTCTTATTTTCGGGCAAAAAGGCAGAAATTCCCAGTATTTTGGAGCAAAATTGTAGAAATTCCCCTAATTGTGGGGCAAAAAGGCAGAAATTCCCTATATGTTGGGGAAAAAAGAAACAAATTCTCCTTATTTTGGGTCAAAACTCAGAAATTCCACTGATATTGGGGCAAAATTCCTGAAATTTCCCGTATTTTGGGGCAAAATTGCAGAAATTTCACTTATTTTGGGGCAAAATTGCAGAAATTTCACTTATTTCAGAAAAAAAAAGCAGAAATTTTCTTATTTTGGTGCAAAAAGGCGGAAATTTCTTTTATTTTGGTACAAAATTGCAGAAATTTTTCTTATTTTGGGGCAAAAGGCAGAAATCTCCCATATTTTGGGGCAAAAATGAAGAAATTTCTCTTATTTTGAGGTAAAAAGGCTGAAATTCCCATTATTTGGGGGCAAAAAGGCAGAAATTTCCCTTATTTTGAGGCAAAATTGCAGAAATTTCACTTATTTCAGTGTAATAAGTCAGAAATTTTCTTTATTTTGGGGCAAAAAAGAAAGAAATTCTTTTTGTTTTGAGGGAAAAAGGCAGAAATTCCACTTTTTCAGCGGCAAAAAAGCAAAAATTCATTTTATTTTGGAGTAAAAATGAAGAAATTTTTTTTTTTTTGTGGCAAAAAGTATACATTCCCCTTATTTTCAGGCTAAAAAGCAGAAATTCCCCGTATTTTGGAGCAAAATTGCAGAAATTCCCCTAATTGTGTGGCAAAAAGGCAGAAATTGCCTATATGTTGGGGCAAAAAGACAGAAATTCTCCTAATTTTGGGGCAAAACTCAGAAATTCCACTTATTTTGGGGCAAAATTCCAGAAATTTCCCTTATTTTGGGGCAAAATTGCAGAAATTTCACTTATTTTGGGGCAAAATTGCAGAAATTTCACTTATTTCAGGGTAATAAGTCAGAAATTTTCCTTAATTTGGAGCAAAAAAACAGAAAATCCCTTTCTTTTGGGGGAAAAAGACAGAAATTCCACTTATTTAGAGGCAAAAAAGCTGAAATTCCCCTTATTTTGGAGCAAAAATGAAGAACTTTCCCTTTTTTATGGCAAAAAGGTATGCATTCTTCTTATTTTCGGGCAAAAAGGCAGAAATTCCCCGTATTTTGGAGCAAAATTGCAGAAATTCCCCTAATTGTGGGGCGAAAAGGCAGAAATTCCCTATATGTTAGGGCAAAAAGACAGAAATTCTCCTTATTTTGGGGCAAAACTCAGAAATTCCACTTATTTTAAGGCAAAATTCCAGAAATTTCCTTTATTTGGGAGCAAAATTGCAGAAATTTCTGTTATTTTGGGGCAAAATTGCAGAAATTTCACTTATTTCAGAAAAAAAAGCAGAAATTTTCTTATTTTGGTGCAAAAAGGCGGAAATTTCTTTTATTTTGGTACAAAATTGCAGAAATTTTTCTTATTTTGGGGCAAAAAGGCAGAAATCTCCCATATTTTGGGGCAAAAATGCAGAAATTCCTCTTATTTTGAGGTAAAAAGGCTGAAATTCCCCTTATTTGGAGGCAAAAAGGCAGAAATTTTTCTTATTTTGGGGCAAAATTGCAGAAATTTCACTTATTTCAGAGTAGTCAGTCAGAAATTTTTCTTATTTTGGGGCAAAAAAGCAGAAATTCCTTTTATTTTGGAGTAAAAATGAAGAAATTTCTTTTTTGTGGCAAATGGTATACATTCCCCTTATTTTCAGGCTAAAAAGCAGAAATTACCCGTATTTTGGAGCAAAATTGCAAAAATTCCGCTAATTGTGGGGCAAAAAGGCAGAAATTCCCTGTAAGTTAGAGCAAAAAAACATAAAATCTCCTTATTTTGGGGCAAAACTCAGAAATTCCACTTACTTTGGGGCAAAATTCCAAAAATTTCCCTTATTTTGGGCCAAAAATGCAGAAATTTCACTTATTTTGAGGCAAAATTGCATAAATTTCACTTATTTCATCAGGGTAATAAGTCAGAAATTTTCCTTATTTTGGGGCAAAAAACACAGAAATTCCCTTTGTTTTGGGGGAAAAAGACAGAAATTCCACTTTTTTAGAGGCAAAAAAGCAGAAATTCCTTTTATTTTGGAGTAAAAATGAAGAAATTTCCTTTTTTTGTGGCAAAATGTATACATTCCACTTATTTTTGGGCTAAAAAGCTGAAATTACCCGTATTTTGGAGCAAAATTGCAGAAATTCCCCTAATTGTGGGGCAAAATGCAGAAATTCCCTATATGTTAGGGCAAACAGACAGAAATTCTCCTTATTTTGGGGCAAAACTCAGAAATTCCACTTATTTTGGGGCAAAATTCCAGAAATTTCCCTTATTTTGTGGCAAAATTGCAGAAATTTCCTTTACATTGGGGCAAAATTGCAGAAATTTCCCTTATTTTGGGGCAAAATTGCAGAAATTGCACTTATTTCATGGTAAAAAGGCAGAAATTTTCCTCATTTTGGGGCAAAAATGCAGAGATTCCAAATATTTTGTGGTAAAATTGCAAAAATTCCCCTTATTTTGAGGTAAAAAGGCAGAAATTCCCCTTATTTGGGGGCAAAAAGCAGAAATTTCCCTTATTCTGGGACAAAATTGCAGAAATTTCACTTATTTCAGGGTAATAAGTCAGAAATTTTCCTTATTTGGGGCAAAAAAGACAGAAATTCCTTTTGTTTTGGGGGGAAAAGACAGAAATTCCACTTATTTAGAAGCAAAAAAGCAGAAATTCCCCTTATTTTGGAGCAAAAATGAAGAAATTTCCTTTTTTTGTGGCAAAAGGTATGCATTCTTCTTATTTTCAGGCTAAAAAGCAGAAATTCCCCGTATTTTGGAACAAAATTGCAGAAATTCCCCTAATTGTGGGACAAAAAGGCAGAAATTTGCTATATGTTGGGGCAAAAAGACAGAAATTCTTTTTATTTTGGGGCAAAACTCAGAAATTCCACTTATTTTGGGACAAAATTCCAGAAATTTCACTTATTTTGGGGCAAAATTGCAGAAATTTCACTTATTTTGGCAAAATTGCAGAAATTTCAATTATTTCAGAAAAAAAGCAGAAATTTTCTTATTTTGGTGCAAAAAGGCAGAAATTTCTTATATTTTGGTACAAAATTGCAGAAATTTTTCTTATTTGGGGGCAAAAAGCAGAAATCCCCTATATTTTGGGGCAAAAATGCATAAATTCCTCTTATTTTGAGGTAAAAAGGCTGAAATTTCCCTTATTTGGGGGCAAAAAGACAGAAATTTCCCTTATTTTGAGGCAAAATTGCAGAAATTTCACTTATTTCAGGGTAATAAGTCAGAAATTTTTCTTACTTTGGGGCAAAAAACAGATATTCCCTTTGTTTTGGGGGAAAAAGACAGAAATTCCACTTATTTAGAGGCAAAAAAGCAGAAATTCTTCTTTATTGGAGCAAAAATGAAGAAATTTATCTTTTTTTGTGGCAAAAGGTATACATTCCGCTTATTTTCGGGCTAAAAAGCAGAAATTCCCCGTATTTTGTATCAAAATTGCAGAAATTCCCCTTATTTTGGAGCAAAAATAAAGAAATTTCCCTTTTTTATGGTAAAAAGGTATGCATTCTTCTTATTTTCGGGCAAAAAGGCAGAAATTCCCCGTATTTTGGAGCAAAATTGCAGAAATTCCCCTAATTGTGGGGCAAAAAGGCGGAAATTCCCTATATGTTGGGGCAAAAAGACAGAAATTCTCCTTATTTTGGGGCAAAACTCAAAAATTCCACTTATTTTGGTGCAAAATTCCAGAAATTTCCCTTATTTTAGGGCAAAATTGCAGAAATTTCACTTATTTTGGGGCAAAATTGCAGAAATTTAACTTATTTCAGAAAAAAATTCAGAAATTTTTCTATTTTGATGCAAAAAGGCAGAAATTTCTTTTATTTTGGTACAAAATTGCAGAAATTTTTCTTATTTTGGGGCAAAAAGGCAGAAATCTCCCATATTTTGTGGCAAAAATGCAGAAATTTCTCTTATTTTGAGGTAAAAAGGCTGAAATTCCCCTTATTTGGGGGCAAAAAGGCAGAAATTTCACTTATTTTGAGGCAAAATTGCATAAATTTCACTTATTTCAGGGTAATAAGTCAGAAATTTTCCTTATTTTGGGGCAAAAAACACAGAAATTCCCTTTGTTTTGGGGGAAAAAGACAGAAATTCCACTTTTTTAGAGGCAAAAAAGCAGAAATTCCTTTTATTTTGGAGTAAAAATGAAGAAATTTTTCTTTTTTGTGGCAAAATGTATACATTCCACTTATTTTTGGGCTAAAAAGCAGAAATTACCCGTATTTTGGGGCAAAATTGCAGAAATTCCAAATATTTTGTGGCAACATGCAGAAATTCCCCTTATTTTAAGGTAAAAAGGCAGAAATTCCCCTTATTTGGGGGTAAAAAACAGAAATTTCCCTTATTTTGGGGCAAAATTGCAGAAATTTCACTTATTTTGGGGCAAAATTGCAGAAATTTCACTTATTTCAGAAAAAAATTCAGAAATTTTCCTATTTTGGTGCAAAAAGGCAGAAATTTCTATTATGGTACAAAATTGAAGAAATTTTTCTTTTTTTGGGGCAAAAAGGCACAAATCTCCCATATTTTGGGGAAAAATGCAGAAATTCCTCTTATTTTGAGGTAAAAAGGTAGAAATTTCCCTTATTTGGGGGAAAAAGGCAGAAATTTCCCTTATTTTGAGGCAAAATTGCAGAAATTTCACTTATTTCAGTGTAATAAGTCAGAAATTTTCCTTATTTTGGGGCAAAAAATACAGAAATTCCCTTTGTTTTGGGGGAAAAAGACAGAAATTCCACTTTTTTAGCGGCAAAAAAGCAGGAATTCATTTTATTTTGGAGTAAAAATGAAGAAATTTCTTTTTTTTTTGTGGCAAAAGATATACATTCCCCTTATTTTCAGGCTAAAAAGCAGAAATTCCCCATATTTTGGAGCAAAATTGCAGAAATTCCCCTAATTGTGGGGCAAAAAGGCAGAAATTTCCGATATGTTAGGGCAAAAAGACAGAAATTCTTTTAATTTTGGGGCTAAACTCAGAAATTCCACTTATTTTGGGGAAAAATTCCAGAAATTTCCCTTATTTTGGGGCAAAATTGCAGAAATTTCACTTATTTTGGGGCAAAATTGCAGAAATTTCACTTATTTCAGGGTAATAAGTCAGAAATTTTCCTTATTTTGGGGCCAAAAAGACAGAAATTTCCTTTGTTTTGGGGTGAAAAAGATAGAAATTCCACTTATTTAGAGGCAAAAAAGCAGAAATTCCTCTTATTTTGGAGCAAAAATGAAGAAATTTCCCTTTTTTATGGCAAAAAGGTATGCATTCTTCTTATTTTCGGGCAAAAAGGCAGAAATTCCCAGTATTTTGGAGCAAAATTGCAGAAATTCCCCTAATTGTGGGGCAAAAAGGCAGAAATTCCCTATATGTTGGGGAAAAAAGAAACAAATTCTCCTTATTTTGGGTCAAAACTCAGAAATTCCACTGATATTGGGGCAAAATTCCAGAAATTTCCCGTATTTTGGGGCAAAATTGCAGAAATTTCACTTATTTTGGGGCAAAATTGCAGAAATTTCACTTATTTCAGAAAAAAAAGCAGAAATTTTCTTATTTTGGTGCAAAAAGGCGGAAATTTCTTTTATTTTGGTACAAAATTGCAGAAATTTTTCTTATTTTGGGGCAAAAGGCAGAAATCTCCCATATTTTGGGGCAAAAATGAAGAAATTTCTCTTATTTTGAGGTAAAAAGGCTGAAATTCCCATTATTTGGGGGCAAAAAGGCAGAAATTTCCCTTATTTTGAGGCAAAATTGCAGAAATTTCACTTATTTCAGTGTAATAAGTCAGAAATTTTCTTTATTTTGGGGCAAAAAAGAAAGAAATTCTTTTTGTTTTGAGGGAAAAAGGCAGAAATTCCACTTTTTTAGCGGCAAAAAAGCAAAAATTCATTTTATTTTGGAGTAAAAATGAAGAAATTTTTTTTTTTTTTGTGGCAAAAAGTATACATTCCCCTTATTTTCAGGCTAAAAAGCAGAAATTCCCCGTATTTTGGAGCAAAATTGCAGAAATTCCCCTAATTGTGTGGCAAAAAGGCAGAAATTGCCTATATGTTGGGGCAAAAAGACAGAAATTCTCCTAATTTTGGGGCAAAACTCAGAAATTCCACTTATTTTGGGGCAAAATTCCAGAAATTTCCCTTATTTTGGGGCAAAATTGCAGAAATTTCACTTATTTTGGGGCAAAATTGCAGAAATTTCACTTATTTCAGGGTAATAAGTCAGAAATTTTCCTTAATTTGGAGCAAAAAAACAGAAATTCCCTTTCTTTTGGGGGAAAAAGACAGAAATTCCACTTATTTAGAGGCAAAAAAGCTGAAATTCCCCTTATTTTGGAGCAAAAATGAAGAACTTTCCCTTTTTTATGGCAAAAAGGTATGCATTCTTCTTATTTTCGGGCAAAAAGGCAGAAATTCCCCGTATTTTGGAGCAAAATTGCAGAAATTCCCCTAATTGTGGGGCGAAAAGGCAGAAATTCCCTATATGTTAGGGCAAAAAGACAGAAATTCTCCTTATTTTGGGGCAAAACTCAGAAATTCCACTTATTTTAAGGCAAAATTCCAGAAATTTCCTTTATTTGGGAGCAAAATTGCAGAAATTTCTGTTATTTTGGGGCAAAATTGCAGAAATTTCACTTATTTCAGAAAAAAAAAGCAGAAATTTTCTTATTTTGGTGCAAAAAGGCGGAAATTTCTTTTATTTTGGTACAAAATTGCAGAAATTTTTCTTATTTTGGGGCAAAAAGGCAGAAATCTCCCATATTTTGGGGCAAAAATGCAGAAATTCCTCTTATTTTGAGGTAAAAAGGCTGAAATTCCCCTTATTTGGAGGCAAAAAGGCAGAAATTTTTCTTATTTTGGGGCAAAATTGCAGAAATTTCACTTATTTCAGAGTAGTCAGTCAGAAATTTTTCTTATTTTGGGGCAAAAAAGCAGAAATTCCTTTTATTTTGGAGTAAAAATGAAGAAATTTCTTTTTTGTGGCAAATGGTATACATTCCCCTTATTTTCAGGCTAAAAAGCAGAAATTACCCGTATTTTGGAGCAAAATTGCAAAAATTCCGCTAATTGTGGGGCAAAAAGGCAGAAATTCCCTGTAAGTTAGAGCAAAAAAACAGAAAATCTCCTTATTTTGGGGCAAAACTCAGAAATTCCACTTACTTTGGGGCAAAATTCCAAAAATTTCCCTTATTTTGGGCCAAAAATGCAGAAATTTCACTTATTTTGAGGCAAAATTGCATAAATTTCACTTATTTCATCAGGGTAATAAGTCAGAAATTTTCCTTATTTTGGGGCAAAAAACACAGAAATTCCCTTTGTTTTGGGGGAAAAAGACAGAAATTCCACTTTTTTAGAGGCAAAAAAGCAGAAATTCCTTTTATTTTGGAGTAAAAATGAAGAAATTTCCTTTTTTTGTGGCAAAATGTATACATTCCACTTATTTTTGGGCTAAAAAGCTGAAATTACCCGTATTTTGGAGCAAAATTGCAGAAATTCCCCTAATTGTGGGGCAAAATGCAGAAATTCCCTATATGTTAGGGCAAACAGACAGAAATTCTCCTTATTTTGGGGCAAAACTCAGAAATTCCACTTATTTTGGGGCAAAATTCCAGAAATTTCCCTTATTTTGTGGCAAAATTGCAGAAATTTCCTTTACATTGGGGCAAAATTGCAGAAATTTCCCTTATTTTGGGGCAAAATTGCAGAAATTTCACTTATTTCATGGTAAAAAGGCAGAAATTTTCCTCATTTTGGGGCAAAAATGCAGAGATTCCAAATATTTTGTGGTAAAATTGCAAAAATTCCCCTTATTTTGAGGTAAAAAGGCAGAAATTCCCCTTATTTGGGGGCAAAAAGCAGAAATTTCCCTTATTCTGGGACAAAATTGCAGAAATTTCACTTATTTCAGGGTAATAAGTCAGAAATTTTCCTTATTTGGGGCAAAAAAGACAGAAATTCCTTTTGTTTTGGGGGGAAAAGACAGAAATTCCACTTATTTAGAAGCAAAAAAGCAGAAATTCCCCTTATTTTGGAGCAAAAATGAAGAAATTTCCTTTTTTTGTGGCAAAAGGTATGCATTCTTCTTATTTTCAGGCTAAAAAGCAGAAATTCCCCGTATTTTGGAATAAAATTGCAGAAATTCCCCTAATTGTGGGACAAAAAGGCAGAAATTTGCTATATGTTGGGGCAAAAAGACAGAAATTCTTTTTATTTTGGGGCAAAACTCAGAAATTCCACTTATTTTGGGACAAAATTCCAGAAATTTCACTTATTTTGGGGCAAAATTGCAGAAATTTCACTTATTTTGGCAAAATTGCAGAAATTTCAATTATTTCAGAAAAAAAGCAGAAATTTTCTTATTTTGGTGCAAAAAGGCAGAAATTTCTTTTATTTTGGTACAAAATTGCAGAAATTTTTCTTATTTGGGGGCAAAAAGCAGAAATCCCCTATATTTTGGGGCAAAAATGCATAAATTCCTCTTATTTTGAGGTAAAAAGGCTGAAATTTCCCTTATTTGGGGGCAAAAAGACAGAAATTTCCCTTATTTTGAGGCAAAATTGCAGAAATTTCACTTATTTCAGGGTAATAAGTCAGAAATTTTTCTTACTTTGGGGCAAAAAACAGAAATTCCCTTTGTTTTGGGGGAAAAAGACAGAAATTCCACTTATTTAGAGGCAAAAAAGCAGAAATTCTTCTTTATTGGAGCAAAAATGAAGAAATTTATCTTTTTTTGTGGCAAAAGGTATACATTCCGCTTATTTTCGGGCTAAAAAGCAGAAATTCCCCGTATTTTGTATCAAAATTGCAGAAATTCCCCTTATTTTGGAGCAAAAATAAAGAAATTTCCCTTTTTTATGGTAAAAAGGTATGCATTCTTCTTATTTTCGGGCAAAAAGGCAGAAATTCCCCGTATTTTGGAGCAAAATTGCAGAAATTCCCCTAATTGTGGGGCAAAAAGGCAGAAATTCCCTATATGTTGGGGCAAAAAGACAGAAATTCTCCTTATTTTTGGGCAAAACTCAGAAATTCCACTTATTTTGGTGCAAAATTCCAGAAATTTCCCTTATTTTAGGGCAAAATTGCAGAAATTTCACTTATTTTGGGGCAAAATTGCAGAAATTTCACTTATTTCAGAAAAAAGCAGAATTTATTTATTTTGGTGCAAAAAGGCAGAAATTTCTTTTATTTTGGTACAAAATTGCAGAAATTTTTCTTATTTTGGGGCAAAAAGGCAGAAATCTCCCATATTTTGTGGCAAAAATGCAGAAATTTCTCTTATTTTGAGGTAAAAAGGCTGAAATTCCCCTTATTTGCGGGGAAAAAGGCAGAAATTTCACTTATTTTGAGGCAAAATTGCATAAATTTCACTTATTTCAGGGTAATAAGTCAGAAATTTTCCTTATTTTGGGGCAAAAAACACAGAAATTCCCTTTGTTTTGGGGGAAAAAGACAGAAATTCCACTTTTTTAGAGGCAAAAAAGCAGAAATTCCTTTTATTTTGGAGTAAAAATGAAGAAATTTTTCTTTTTTGTGGCAAAATGTATACATTCCACTTATTTTTGGGCTAAAAAGCTGAAATTACCCGTATTTTGGAGCAAAATTGCAGAAATTCCCCTAATTGTGGGGCAAAAGGCAGAAATTCCCTATATGTTGGGGAAAAAGACAAAAATTCTCCTTATTTTGGGGCAAAACTCAGAAATTCCACTTATTTTGGGGCAAAATTCCAGAAATTTCCCTTATTTTGTGGCAAAATTGCCGAAATTTCACTTATTTTGGGGCAAAATTGCAGAAATTTCACTTATTTCATGGTAAAAAGGCAGAAATTTTCCTCATTTTGGGGCAAAAAGGCAGAGATTCCAAATATTTTGTGGTAAAATTGCAAAAATTCCCCTTATTTTGAGGTAAAAAGGCAGAAATTCCCCTTATTTGGGGGCAAAAAGCAGAAATTTCCCTTATTCTGGGACAAAATTGCAGAAATTTTACTTATTTCAGGGTAATAAGTCAGAAATTTTCCTTATTTGGGGAAAAAAAGACAGAAATTCCTTTTGTTTTGGGGGAAAAAGTCAGAAATTCCACTTATTTAGAAGCAAAAAAGCAGAAATTCCCCTTATTTTGGAGCAAAAATGAAGAAATTTCTTTTTTTTGTGGCAAAAGGTATGCATTCTTCTTATTTTCAGGCTAAAAAGCAGAAATTCCCCGTATTTTGGAGCAAAATTGCAGAAATTCCCCTAATTGTGGGACAAAAAGGCAGAAATTCCCTATATGTTTGGGCAAAAAGACAGAAATTCTCCTTATTTTAGAGCAAAACTCAGAAATTTCACTAATTTTGACGCAAAATTGCAGAAATTTCACTTATTTCAGAAAAAAAAGCAGAAATTTTCTTAATTTGGGGCAAAAAGGCAGAAATTTCTCATATTTTGGGGCAAAAATGCAGAAAATCCCCTTATTTCGAGGTAAAAAGTCTAAAATTCCCCTTATTTGGTTGCAAAAAGCAGAAATTTCCCTTATTTTGGGGCAAAATTGCAGATATTTCATTTATTTCAGGGTAATAAGTCAGAAATTTTCCTTATTTTGGGGCAAAAAAGACACAAATTCTCTATGTTTTGGGGGAAAAAGACAGAAATTCCACTTATTTAGAGGCAAAAAAGCAGAAATGCCCCTTATTTTGGAGCGAAAATGAAGAAATTTCCCTTTTTTATGGCAAAAAGTTATGCATTTTTCTTATTTTCGGGCAAAAAGACAGAAATTCCCCGTATTTTTGAGCAAAATTGCAGAAATTCCCCTAATTGTGGGGCAAAAAGGCAGAAATTCCCCATGTGTTGGGGCAAAAAGACAGAAATTCTACTTATTTTAGGCAAAACTCAGAAATTCCACTTATTTTGGGGCAAAATTCCAAAAATTTCCCTTATTTTGGGGCAAAATTGCAGAAATTTCACTTATTTTGGGGCAAAATTGCAGAAATTTCACTTATTTCAGGGAAAAAAAGACAGAAATTTCTTTTATTTTGGTACAAAATTGCAGAAATTTTTTTATTTTTGGCAAAAAGGCAGAAATTTCCCATATTTTGGGGCAAAAATGCAGAAATTCCCCTTATTTTGAGGTAAAAATGCTGAAATTCCCCTTATTTTGGGGCAAAAAGCAGACATTTCCCTTATTTTGGGCAAAAATTGCAGAAATTTCACTTATTTTGAGTCAAAAAGGCAGAAAATCCAATTATTTTGGGGTAAAAATGAAGAAATTCCCCTTGTTTTGAGGTAAAAAGGCTGAAATTCCCCTTTTTTGGAGGCAAAAAGGCAGAAATTTCCCGTATTTTGGGGCAAAATTGCAGAAATTTCACTTATTTCAGGGTAATAAGTCAGAAATTTTTTTTTATTTTGGAGCAAAAAAGACAGAAATTCCCTTTGTTTGGGGGAAAAAACAAAAATTCCACTTATTTAGAGGCAAAAAAGCAGAAATTCCCCTTATTTTGGAGCAAAAATTAAGAAATTTCATTTTTTTATGGCAAAAAGGTATGCACTCTTATTATTTTCGGGCAAAAAGGCAGAAATTCCCCGTATTTTAGAGCAAAATTGCAGAAATTCCCATAATTGTGGGGCAAAAAGGCATAAATTCCCTATATGTTTGAGCAAAAAGACAGAAATTCATCTTATTTTGGGGCAAAACTCAGAAATTCCACTTATTTTGGGGCACAATTCCAGAAATTTCCCTTCTTTTGGGGCAAAATTGCAGAAATTTCACTTATTTTGAGGCAAAATTGCAGAAATTTTACTTATTTCAGAAAAAAAAAGCAGAAATTTTCTTATTTTGGGGCAGAAAGGCAGAAATTTTTTTTATTTTGGTATAAATTGCAGAAATTTTTCTTATTTTGGGGCAAAAAGTCAGAAATTTCCCATTATTTGGGGCAAATATGCAGAAATTCCCCTTATTTTGGGGCAAAAAGTCAGAAATTCCCCTTATTTTGGGGCAAAAAGCAGATATTTCCCTTATTTTTGGGGAAAAATTTTAGAAATTTAACTTATTTCAGGGCAAAAAGTCAGAAATTCCGTTTATTTTTGGGGAAAAGTCAGAAATTGCACTTATTTTGAGTCAAAAAGGCGGAAAATCCCCTTATTTTGGAGTAAAAATGAAGAAATTTCCCTTTTTTATGGCAAAAGGTATACATTCTTTTTATTTTCGGGCAAAAAGGCAGAAATTCCCTGTATTTTGGAGCAAAATTGCAGAAATTCCTCTAATTTTGGGGCAAAAACGCAGAACTTCCCCTTATTTTGGGGTAAAACTGCAGAAATTTCACTTATTTCGCGGCAAAATGGCAGAAATTCACTTCATTTTCGGCGAAAAGGGAGAAAATTCCCGTATTTTGGAGCAAAATTGCAGAAATTCACCTAATTTTGGGGTAAAATATGCAGTAATTTTCTTTATTTTAAGGCAAAAAGGCAGAAATTCCCCTTATTTTGTGGCAAAAATCAGAAATTCCCCTTATTTTAGAAAAAATTGCAGAAATTTCCTTTATTATGGGGAAAAATTGCAGAAATTTCTTTTATTGTAAGGCAAAATTGCAGAAATTTCATTTATTTCAGAGAAAAAAACAAAAATTGTTTTTATTTTAGGGCAAAATGCAGAAATTTCCATTATTTTGGGGCACAAAGACAGAAATTCACCTTCTTTTGGGGTAAAATTTCAAACATTTCACATATTTCAGGGCAAAAAGGCAGAAATTCCCCTTATTTGGGGGTAAAAAGGCAGAAATTCTTCATATTTTGGGATAAAATTGAGGAAATTTCCCTTGTTTGGGGGCAAAAAGGCAGAAAATCCCCTTAATTTCGGGCAAAAAGGCACAAATTCCCCGTATTTTGGAGCAAAATTGCAGAAATTCCCCTAATTGTGGGGCAAAAAGGCAGAAATTCCCGATATGTTGGGGCAAAAAGACAGAAATTCTCCTTATTTTCGGGCAAAACTCAGAAATTCCATTTATTTTGGGGCAAAATTCCAGAAATTTCCCTTATTTTGGGGCAAAATTGCAGAAATTTCACTTATTTCAGGGCAAAATTCAAAAATTGCTTTTATTTTGGGGCAAAAAGACAGAAATTCCGTTTACTTTTGGGTAAAAAGGCAGAAATTTCACTTATTTTGAGGTAAGAAGGCAGAAATTCCTCTTATTTTGCAGCAAAAATGAAGAAATTTCCCTTTTTTGTGGCAAAAGGTATACATTCCCCTTATTTTCGGGCAAAAAAGCAGAAATTCCCCGTATTTTGGAGCACAATTGCAGAAAATCCCCTAATTGTGGGGCAAAAAGGCAGAAATTCCCATTATTTTGATGGCAAAAAGGCAGGAATTCACCTTATTTTGGGCTAAAATTGCAGAAATTTCACATATTTCAGGGCAAAAAGGCAGAAATTTCCCTTCATTTGGGGCAAAAATGAAGAAATTTCCCTTTTTTATGGCAAAAAAGTATGCATTCCCCTTATTTTCGGCAAAAAGGCAGAAATTCCCCGTATTTTGGAGCAAAATTGCAGAAATTCCCCTAATTGTGGGGCAAAAAGGCAGAAATTCTCTTTATTTTGGGGCAAAACTCAGAAATTCCACTTATTTTGGGGCAAAATTCCAGAAATTTCCCTTATTTTGGGGCAAAATTGCAGAAATTTTACTTATTTTGGGGCAAAATTGCAGAAATTTCACTTATTTCAGGTAAAAATGGCAGAAATTTTTTTTATTTTGGGGCAAAAAGGCAGAATTTCCTAATATTTTGTGGCAAAAATGCAGAAATTCCCCTTATTTTGAGGTAAAAAGGCTTAAATTCCCCTTATTTGGAGGCAAAAAGGCAGAAATTTTTCTTATTTTGGGGCAAAATTGCAGACATTTCACTTATTTCAGGGTAATAAGTCAGAAATTTTCCTTATTTTGGGGCAAAAAAGACAGAAATTCCCTTTGTTTTGGGGGGAAAATACAGAAATTCCACTTCTTTGAAGGCAAAAAGGCAGAAATTCCACTTATTTTGGAGCAAAAATGAAGAAATTCCCCTAATTGTTGGGCAAAAAGGCTGAAATTCCCTATATGTTGGGGCAAAAAGACAGAAATTCTTCTTATTTTGGGGCAAAACTCAGAAATTCCACTTATTTTGGGGCAAAATTGCAGGAATTTACCTTATTTTGGGGCAAAATTGCAGAAATTTCCCTTATTTGGGGCAAAATAGCAGAAATTTCACTTATTTTCAGGTAAAAAGGCTGAAATATCCTTTATTTTGGGGCAAAAAGGAAGAAATTCCCCTTATTTTGTGGCAAAATTGCCGAAATTTTCCTTATTTTGAAGCAAAAAGGCTGAAATTCTTATTTTGAGGTAAAATGCTGAAATTCCCCATATTTTGGGGAAAAAGGCAAAACTTCTTCTTATTTTGGGACAAAGAGGCACAAATTTCCCTTATTTTCGGGCAAAATTGCAGAAATATCATTTATTTCAGGGCAAAAAGTCAGAAATTCCTTTTATTTTGGGGCAAAGAGCAGAAATTTCTTTTATTATGGTACAAAATTGAAGAAATTTTTCTTATTATGAAACAAAAAGGCAGAAAATTCCCCTTATTTTGAGGCAAAAAGCAGAAATTATTCTTATTTTGAGGTAAAATGCAGAAATTCTTTTTATTTTGGGGCTAAAATGCAGAAATTCCCCGTATTTTGAAGCAAAATTGCAGAAATTCTCATAATTTTCGGGCAAAAAGGCAGAAATTCCCCTTATTTTGGGGCAAAAATACAGAAAATCTCCTTTATCGGGAGCAAACAGTCAGAAATTCCCCTTCTTTTGGGGCAAAATTGCAGAAATTTCCTTTACATTGGGGCAAAATTGCAGAAATTTCCCTTATTTTGGGGCAAATTTGCAGAAATTTCCCTTATTTTGGGGCAAAATTGCAGAAATTTCCCTTATTTTGGGGCAAAATTGCAGAAATTTCACTTATTTCAGGGAAAAAAGGCGGAAATTTTTTTTGGGGGGCAAAAAGGCAGAAATTTCTTTTATTTTGGTACAAAATTGCAGAAATTTTTCTTATTTTGGGTCAAAAAGTCAGAAATTCCCCATATTTTGGGGCAAAAAGGCAGAAATTCCCCTTATTTTTAGGTAAAAAGGCTGAAATTCCCCTTATTTTGGGGCAAAAAGACAGAAATTTCGTTTATTTTGGGGAAAAGGCAGAAATTGCACTTATTTTGAGTCAAAAAGGTAGAAAATCCCCTTATTTTGGGGCAAAAATGGAGAAATTTGCTTTTTTATGGCAAAAAGGTATACATTCCCTTTATTTTCGGGCAAAAAGGCAGAAATTACCCGTATTTTGGAGCAAAATTGCAGAAATTCCTCTAATTTTTGGGCAAAAAGGCAGAAATTCCCCTTATTTTGGGGTAAAACTGCAGAAATTTCACTTATTTTACGGCAAAATGTCAGAAATTCCCCTTATTTTCGGCAAAAAAGGCAGAAAATCCCCTTATTTTAGGGCAAAATTGCAGAAATTTCCCTTATTTGGGGGCAAAAACAGAAATTCCCCTTCTTTTGAGGCAAAATTGCAGAAATTTCCCTTATTATGGGGAAAAATTGCAGAAATTTCCCTTATTTTAGGACAAAATTGCAGAAATTTCACTTATTTCAGAGAAAAAATGCAAAAATTTTTCTTATTTTGGGGCAAAAAGGCAGAAATTCCAATTATTTTGGGGCAAAAAGGCAGAAATTCACCTTATTTTGGGTTAAAATATCAGAAATTTCACATATTTCAGGGCAAAATGGCAGAAATTCCCCTTATTTGGGGGCAATAAGGCAGAAATTTCCCTTCTTTTGGGATAAAATTGCAGAAATTTCCCTTATTTGGGGGCAAAAAGGCAGAAAATCCACTTAATTTCGGGTAAAAAGGCAGAAATTCCTCATATTTTGAAGCAAAATTGCAGAAACTCCCCTAATTTTGGGGCAAAAAGGCAGAAATTCCCTTTATTTTGGGGCAAAAATAGAGAAATTCTCCTTATTTTGGTGCAAAAATCAGAAATTTCCCTTATTTTGGGGCAAAATTATAGAAATTTCTTTTATTTTGTTACAGACTTGCAGAAATTTTTCTTATTTTGTGGCAAAAAGGCTAAAATTCTACTTATTTTGAGGTAAAATCCTGAAATTCCACATATTTTGGGGCAAAAAGGCAGAAATTCCCCTCATTTGGGGGCAAAAAGGCACATATTTCCCTTATTTTCGGGCATAATTGCAGGAATTTCATTTATTTCAGGGCAAAAAGTCAGAAATTCCTTTTATTTTGGGGCAAAAAGCAGAAATTTCTTCTATTATGGTACAAAATTGAAGAAATTTTTCGTATTTTGAAACAAAAAGGCAGAAAATTCCCCTTATTTTGAGGCAAAAGGCAGAAATTATTCTTATTTTGAGGTAAAATGCAGAAATTCTTTTTATTTTGGGGCTAAAAGGCAGAAATTCCTCGTATTTTGAAGCAAAATTGCAGAAATTCTCATAATTTTCGGGCAAAAAGGCAGAAATTCTCCCTATTTTGGGGCAAAAAGACACAAAATCTCCTTTTTCGGGAGCAAACAGTCAGAAATTCCCCTTATTTTGGGGCAAAATTGCAGAAATTTCCTTTACATTGGGGCAATATTGCAGAAATTTCCCTTATTTTGAGGCAAAATTGCAGAAATTTCACTTATTTCAGGGAAAAAAGGCGGAAATTTTTTTTGCGGGGAAAAAAGGCAGAAATTTTTTTTATTTTGGTACAAAATTGCAGAAATTTTTATTATTTTGGGGCAAAGAGTCAGAAATTCCCCATATTTTGGTGCAAAAAGGCTGAAATTCCCCTTATGTTGAGGTAAAATCCTGAAATTCCCCATATTTTGGGGCAAAAAGGCAGAAATTCCCCTCATTTGGGGGCAAAAAGGCACAAATTTCCCTTATTTTCAGGCATAATTGCAGGAATTTCATTTATTTCAGGGCAAAAAGTCAGAAATTCCTTTTATTTTGGGGCAAAAAGCAGAAATTTCTTTTATTTTGATACAAAATTGTAGAAATTTTCCTTATTTTGGAACAAAAAGGCAAAAATTACCCATATTTTGGGGAAAAAGGCAGAAATTCTTCTTATTTTGAGGTAAAAAGGCTGAAATTTCCGTTATTTTGGGGCAAAAAGGCAGAAATTCTCTTTACTTTGTGGCAAAAAGGCAGAAATTCCCGTTAATTGGGGCAGAAAAGCAGAAATTTTCCTTATTTAAGGGCAATAGGGCAGAAATTCCCTATATTTTGTGGCAAAAATGCAGAAATTCCCCTTATTTAGAGGTAAAATGATGAAATTCCCCTTATTTTCGGCAAAAAGGCAGAAATTCCTATTATTTTGGGGCAAAATTGCAGAAATTTCAATTATTTCAGGGCAAAAAGTCAGAAATTTGCCTTATTTTGGGGCAAAAAGCAGAAATTCCCCTAATTTTGGGGCCAAAAACAGAAATTCCCCTTATTTTGGGGTAAAATTGCAGAAATTTCAAATATTTCAGGGCAAAAAGGCAGAAATTCCACTTTATTTCGGACAATAACGCAGAAATTCCCCGTATTTTAAAGCTAAATTTCAGAAATTCCCCTTATATTGGTGCAAAAATGCAGAAATTCCTTTTATTTTTGTGCAATAAGGCAGATTTCCCCGTATTTTGAAGCAAAATTGCACATATTCCCCTAATTTTGAGGGAAAATGCAGAAATTCACATTATTTTGGAACAAAAAGACAGAAATTCTCCTTATTTCAGTACAAGAAGTCAGAAATTCCCCTTATTTTGGGGCAAAATTGCAGAAATTTCACTTATTTCAGAGAAAAAGCACAGAAATTTCTCTTATTTTGGGGAAAAAGGCAGAAATTTCTTTTATTTTGGTACAAAATTGCAGAAATTTTCTTTATTTTGGGGAAAATGCAGAAATTCCCCATGTTTTTGGGCAAAAAGGCAGAGAAACCCTTATTTTGAGGCAAAAAGACAGAAATTCCCTTTCTTTTGTGGCAAAAAGGCAGAAATTTCCCTTATTTTGGGGCAAAATTGCAGAAATTTCACCTATTTCAGGGAAATATTCAAAAATTCCTTTTATTTTGGAACAAAAAGAGAGAAATTCCGTTTATTTTTGGGTAAAAAGGCAGAAATTTCAGTTATTTTGAGGTAAGAAGGCAGAAATGCCTCTTATTTTGCGGCAAAAATGAAGAAATTTCCCTTTTTTGTGGCAAAAGGTATACATTCCCCTTATTTTTGGGCAAAAAGGCAGAAATTCCCCGTATTTTGGAGCACAATTGCAGAAAATCCCCAAATTGTGGGGCAAAAAGGCAGAAATTCCCTATATGTTGGGGCAAAAAGACAAAAATTCTCCTTATTTTGGGACAAAACTCAGAATTTCCACTTATTTTGGGGCAAAATTCCAGAAATTTCCCTTATTTTGGGGCAAAATTGCAGAAATTTCACTTATTTTGGGGCAAAATTGCAGAAATTTCCTTTATTTCAGGTAAAAATGGCAGAAATTTTTCTTATTTTGGGGCAAAAAGGCAGAAATTCCTAATATTTTGTGGCAAAAATGCAGAAATTCCCCTTATTTTGAGGTAAAAAGGCTGAAATTCCCCTTATTTGGGTGCAAAAAGGCAGAAATTTTTCTTATTTTGGGGCAAAATTGCAGACATTTCACTTATTTCAGGGTAATAAGTCAGAAATTTTCCTTATTTTGGGGCAAAAAGACAGAAATTCCCCTAATTGTGGGGCAAAAAGGCAGAAATTCCTTATATGTTGGGGCAAAAAGACAGAAATTCTCCTTATTTTGGGGCAAAACTCAAAAATTCCACTTATTTTGGGGCAAAATTGCAGGAATTTACCTTATTTTGGGGCAAAATTGCAGAAATTTTCCTTATTTGGGGCAAAATTGCAGAAATTTCACTTATTTTCAGGTAAAAAGACTGAAATATCCTTTATTTTGGGGCAAAAAGGAAGAAATTCCCCTTATTTTGGGGCAAAATTGCAGAAATTTTTCTTATTTTGGGGCAAAAAGGCTGAAATTCTTCTTATTTTGAGGTAAAATGCTGAAATTCCCCATATTTTGGGGCAAAAGGAAAAAATTCTTCTTATTTTGGGGCAAAAAGGCACAAATTTCCCTTATTTTCGGGCAAAATTGCAGAAATTTCATTTATTTCAGGGCAAAAATTCAGAAATTCCTTTTATTTTGGGGCAAAGAGCAGAAATTTCTTTTATTATGGTACAAAATTGAAGAAATTTTTCTTATTTTGAAACAAAAAGGCAGAAAATTCCCGTTATTTTGAGGCAAAAGGCAGAAACTATTCTTATTTTGTGGTAAAATGCAGAAATTCCCTTTATTTTGGGGCTAGAAAGCAGAAATTCCCCGTATTTTGAAGCAAAATTGCAGAAATTCTCATAATTTTCGGGCAAAAGGCAAAAATTCTCCTTATTTTGGGGCAAAAAGACAGAAAATCTCCTTTTTTGGGAGCAAACAGTCAGAAATTTTCCTTATTTTGGGGCAAAATTGCAGAAATTTCCTTTACATTGGGGCAAAATTGCAGAAATTTCCATATTTTGGGGCAAAATTGCAGAAATTTCACTTATTTCAGGGAAAAAAGGCGAAAATTTTTTTTGGGGGGCAAAAAGGCAGAAATTTTTTTTATTTTGGTACAAAATTGCAGAAATTTTTCTTATTTTGGGGCAAAAAGTCAGAAATTCCTCATATTTTGGGGCAAAAAGGCAGAAATTCCCCTTATTTTGAGGTAAAAAGGCTGTAATTCCCCTTATTTTGGGGCAAAAATACAGAAATTTTGTTTATTTTGGGGAAAAGGCAGAAATTGCACTTATTTTGAGTCAAAAAGGTGGAAAATCCCCTTATTTTGGGGCAAAAATGAAGAAATTTGCTTTTTTTATGGCAAAAAGGTATACATTCCCTTTATTTTTGGGCAAAATGGCACAAATTCCCCGTATTTTGGAGCAACATTGCAGAAATTCCCCTAATTTTTGGGCAAAAAGGCAGAAATTCCCCTTATTTTGGGGTAAAACTGCAGAAATTTAACTTTTTTGCGGCAAAATGTCAGAAATTCCCCTTATTTTCGGCAAAAAAAGCAGATAATCCTCTTATTTTAGGGAAAAATTGCAGAAATTTCTCTTATTTTGGGGCAAAATTGCAGAAATTTCACTTATTTCGCGGCAAAATGTCAGAAATTCCCCTTATTTTCGGCAAATAGGCAGAAAATTCCCGTATTTTGGAGAATAAATTGCAGAAATTCACCTAATTTTAGGGTAAAAAAATACAGTAATTTTCTTTATTTTTGGGCAAAAAGGCAGAAATTCTCCTTATTTTAGGGCAAAAAGGCAGAAATTCTTATTTTAGGGCAAAATTGCAGAAATTTTCCTTATTTGGGGGCAAAAAACAGAAATTCCCCTTATTTTGGGGCAAAATTGCATAAATTTCCCTTATTATGGGGAAAAATTGCAGAAATTTCCCTTATTTTAGGGCAAAATTGCAGAAATTTCACTTATTTCAGAGAAAAAAAGCAAAATTTTTCTTATTTTGGGGCAAAAAGGCAGAAATTCCCATTATTTTGGTGCAAAAAGGCAGAAATTCACCTTATTTTGGGGTAAAATTGCAGAAATTTCACATATTTCAGGGCAAAAAGACAGAAATTCCCCTTATTTTAAGGCAGAAAGGCAGAAATTCCCCTTATTTTGGAATAAAGTTGCAGAAATTTTTTTTCTTTAGGGGCAAAAAGGCAGAAAATCCACTTAATTTCGGGTAAAAAAGCAGAAATTCCTCTTATTTTGGAGCAAAATTGCAGAAACTCCCCTAATTTTGGGGCATAAAGGCAGAAATTCCCTTTATTTTGGGGCAAAAATAGAGAAATTCTCATTATTTTGGGGCAAAAATCAGAAATTTCCCTTATTTCGGGTCAAAATTTTAGAAATTTCTTTTATATTGTTACAGACTTGCAGAAATTTTTCTTATTTTGTGGCAAAAAGGCAGAAATTTCCCATATTTTGGTGCAAAAAGCCTAAAATTTCCTTTATTATGAGGTAAAATCCTGAAATTCCCCATATTTTGGGGCAAAAAGGCAGAAATTCCCCTCATTTGGAGGCAAAAATACACAAATTTCCCTTATTTTCGGGCATAATTGCAGGAATTTCATTTATTTCAGGGCAAAAAGTCAGAAATTCCTTTTATTTTGGGGCAAAAAGCAGAAATTTCTTTTATTTTGATACAAAATTGTAGAAATTTTCCTTATTTTGGAACAAAAAGGCAAAAATTACCCATATTTTGGGGAAAAAGGCAGAAATTCCCCTTATTTTGAGGTAAAAAGGCTGAAATTCCCGTTATTTTGGGGTAAAAAGGCAGAAATTCCCATTACTTTGTGGCAAAAAGGCAGAAATTCCCGTTAATTGGGGCAGAAAAGCAGAAATTTTCCTTATTTAAGGGCAATAGGGCAGATATTCCCCATATTTTGTGGCAAAAAGGCAGAAATTCCCCTTATTTGGAGGTAAAATGATGAAATTCCCCTTTTTTTTTCGGCAAAAAGGCAGAAATTCCTATTATTTTGGGGCAAAATTGCAGAAATTTCCTTTATTTTGGGGCAAAATTGCAGAAATTTCCCTTATTTTGGGGCAAAATTGCAGAAATTTCACTTATTTCAGGGAAAAAGCACAGAAATTTCTCTTATTTTGGGGCAAAAAGGCAGAAATTTCTTTTTTTTTGGTACAAAATTGCAGAAATTTTCTTTATTTTGGGGCAAAAATGAAGAAATTCCCCATATTTTGGGGCAAAAAGGAAGAGATTCCCCTTATCATGAGGTAAAATGCTGAAATATCCCTTATTTTGGGGCAAAAAGACAGAAATTCCCTTTATTTTGTGGCAAAAAGGCAAAAATTTCCCTTATTTTGGGGCAAAATTGCAGAAATTTCACTTATTTCAGAGAAAAAAAAGCAAAATTTTTCTTATTTTGGGGCAAAAAGGCAGAAATTCCCATTATTTTGGGGCAAAAAGGCAGAAATTCACCTTATTTTGGGGTAAAATTGCAGAAATTTCACATATTTCAGGGCAAAAAGACAGAAATTCCCCTTATTTTAAGGCAGAAAGGCAGAAATTCCCCTTATTTTGGAATAAAGTTGCAGAAATTTTTTTTCTTTAGGGGCAAAAAGGCAGAAAATCCACTTAATTTCGGGTAAAAAAGCAGAAATTCCTCTTATTTTGGAGCAAAATTGCAGAAACTCCCCTAATTTTGGGGCATAAAGGCAGAAATTCCCTTTATTTTGGGGCAAAAATAGAGAAATTCTCATTATTTTGGGGCAAAAATCAGAAATTTCCCTTATTTCGGGTCAAAATTTTAGAAATTTCTTTTATATTGTTACAGACTTGCAGAAATTTTTCTTATTTTGTGGCAAAAAGGCAGAAATTTCCCATATTTTGGTGCAAAAAGCCTAAAATTTCCTTTATTATGAGGTAAAATCCTGAAATTCCCCATATTTTGGGGAAAAAAGGCAGAAATTCCCCTCATTTGGAGGCAAAAATACACAAATTTCCCTTATTTTCGGGCATAATTGCAGGAATTTCATTTATTTCAGGGCAAAAAGTCAGAAATTCCTTTTATTTTGGGGCAAAAAGCAGAAATTTCTTTTATTTTGATACAAAATTGTAGAAATTTTCCTTATTTTGGAACAAAAGGCAAAAATTACCCATATTTTGGGGAAAAAGGCAGAAATTCCCCTTATTTTGAGGTAAAAAGGCTGAAATTCCCGTTATTTTGGGGTAAAAAGGCAGAAATTCCCTTTACTTTGTGGCAAAAAGGCAGAAATTCCCGTTAATTGGGGCAGAAAAGCAGAAATTTTCCTTATTTAAGGGCAATAGGGCAGATATTCCCCATATTTTGTGGCAAAAAGGCAGAAATTCCCCTTATTTGGAGGTAAAATGATGAAATTCCCCTTTTTTTTCGGCAAAAAGGCAGAAATTCCTATTATTTTGGGGCAAAATTGCAGAAATTTCCTTTATTTTGGGGCAAAATTGCAGAAATTTCCCTTATTTTGGGGCAAAATTGCAGAAATTTCACTTATTTCAGGGAAAAAGCACAGAAATTTCTCTTATTTTGGGGCAAAAAGGCAGAAATTTCTTTTATTTTGGTACAAAATTGCAGAAATTTTCTTTATTTTGGGGCAAAAATGAAGAAATTCCCCATATTTTGGGGCAAAAAGGAAGAGATTCCTCTTATCATGAGGTAAAGTGCTGAAATTTTCCTTATTTTGGGGCAAAAAGACAGAAATTCCCTTTATTTTGTGGCAAAAAGGCAAAAATTTCCCTTATTTTGGGGCAAAATTGCAGAAATTTCACTTATTTCAGGGCAAAATTCAAAAATTCCTTTTATTTTTGGGCAAAAAGGGAAATTTTGTTTATTTTTGGGTAAAAAGGCAGAAATTTCACTTATTGTGAGGTAAGAAGGCAGAAATTCCTCTTATTTTGGGGCAAAAATGAAGAAATTTCCCTTTTTTTGTGGCAAAAGGTATATATTCTCCTTATTTTCGGGCAAAAAAGCAGAAATATCCCATTTTTGGAGCACCATTGCAGAAAATCCCCTAATTGTGGGGCAAAAAGTCAGAAATTCCCTATATGTTGGGGCAAAAAGACAGAAATTCTCCTTATTTTGGGGCAAAACTCAGAAATTCCACTTATTTTGGGGCAAAATTCCAGAAATTTCCCTTATTTTGGGGAAATTTGCAGAAATTTCACTTTTTTTGGGGCAAAATTGCAGAAATTTCACTTATTTCAGATAAAAAAAAGGCAGAAATTTTTTTTATTTTGGGGCAAAAAGGCAGAAATTCCTAATATTTTGTGGCAAAAATGCAGAAATTCCCTTTATTTTGAGGTAAAAAGGCTGAAATTCCCCTTATTTGGGGGCAAAAAGGCAGAAATTTCCCTTATTTAGGGGCAAAATTGCAGAAATTTCACTTATTTCAGGGCAAAATTCAAAAATTCCTTTTATTTTGGGGCTAAAAGTCAGAAATTCCGTTTATTTTGGGTAAAAAGGCAGAAATTTCACTTATTTTGAGGTAAGAAGGCAGAAATTCCTCTTATTTTGGGGCCAAAATGAAGAAATTTCCCTTTTTTGTGGCAAAAGGTATATATTCCCCTTATTTTCGGGCAAAAAAGCAGAAATATCCCGTTTTTTGGAGCACAATTGCAGAAAATCCCCTAATTGTGGGGCAAAAAGGCAGAAATTCCCTATATGTTCGGGCAAAAAGACAGAAATTCTCCTTATTTTGGGGCAAAACTCAGAAATTCCACTTATTTTGGGGCAAAATTCCAGAAATTTCCCTTATTTTGGGGCAAAATTGCAGAAATTTTACTTATTTTGGGGCAAAATTGCAGAAATTTCACTTATTTCAGGTAAAAATGGCAGAAATTTTTCTTATTTTGGGGCAAAAAGGCAGAAATTCCTAATATTTTGTGGCAAAAATGCAGAAATTCCCCTTATTTTGAGGTAAAAAGGCTGAAATTCCCCTTATTTGGGGGCAAAAAGGCAGAAATTTCCCTTATTTTGGGGCAAAATTGCAAACATTTCACTTATTTCAGGGTAATAAGTCAGAAATTTTCCTTATTTTGGGACAAAAAACACAGAAATTCCCTTTGTTTTGGAAGGAAAATACAGAAATTCCACTTCTTTAGAGGCAAAAAGGCAGAAATTCCCCTTATTTTGAAGCAAAAATTAAGAAATTCCCCTAATTGTTGGGCAAAAAGGCAGAAATTCCCTATATGTTGGGGCAAAAAGACAGAAATTCTTCTTATTTTGGGACAAAACTCAGAAATTCCACTTATTTTGGGGCAAAATTGCAGGAATTTACCTTATTTTGAGGCAAAATTGCAGAAATTTCCCTTATTTGGGGCAAAATTGCAGAAATTTCACTTATTTTCAGGTAAAAAGGCTGAAATATCCTTTATTTTGGGGCAAAAAGGAAGATTCCCCTTATTTTGGGGCAAAATTGCAGAAATTTTCCTTATTTTGGGGCAAAAAGGCTGAAATTCTTATTTTGAGGTAAAATGCTGAAATTCCCCATATTTTGGGGCAAAAGGCAAAACTTCTTCTTATTTTGGGGCAAAGAGGCACAAATTTCTCTTATTTTCGGGCAAAATTGCAGAAATTTCATTTATTTCAGGGCAAAAAGTCAGAAATTCCTTTTATTTTGGGGCAAAGAGCAGAAATTTCTTTTATTATGGTACAAAATTGAAGAAATTTATCTTATTTTGAAACAAAAAGGCAGAAAATTCCCCTTATTTTGAGGCAAAAGGCAGAAATTATTCTCAATTTGAGGTAAAATGCAGAAATTCCCTTTATTTTGGGGCTAAAAAACAGAAATTCCCTGTATTTTGAAGCAAAATTGCAGAAATTCTCATAATTTTTGGGCAAAAATGCCGAAATTCTCCTTATTATGGGGCAAAAAGACAGAAAATCTCCTTTTTCGGGAGCAAACAGTCAGAAATTCCCCTTATTTTGTGGCAAAATTGCAGAAATTTCCTTTACATTGGGGCAAAATTGCAGAAATTTCCCTTATTTTGGGGCAAAACTGAAGAAATTTTCTTTTTTTATGGCCAAAAGGTATGCATTCTTCTTATTTTCGGGCAAAAAGGCAGAAATTCCCCTATTTTGGAGCAAAATTGCAGAAATTCCCCTAATCGTGGGGCAAAAAGGGAGAAATTCCCTATATGTTGTGGCAAAAAGACAGAAATTCTCCTTATTTTGGGGCAAAACTCAGAAATTCCACTTATTTTAGGGCAAAATTCCAGAAATTTCCCTTATTTTGGGGCAAAATTGCAGAAATTTCACTTATTTTGGAGCAAAATTGCAGAAATTTCACTTATTTCAGAAAAAAGCAGAAATTTTCTTATTTTGGTGCAAAAAGGCAGAAATTTCTTTTATTTTGGTACAAAATTGCATAAATTATTCTTATTTTGGAAGAAAAAGGCAGAAATCTCCCATATTTTGGGGCAAAAATGCAGCAATTCCTCTTATTTTGAGGTAACAAGGCTTAAATTCCCCTTATTTGGGGGGAAAAAGGCAGAAATTTCCCTTATTTTCGAGCAAAATTGCAGAAATTTCACTTATTTCAGGGTAATAAGTCAGAAATTTTCCTTATTTTGGGGCAAAAAAGACAGAAATTCCCTTTGTTTTTGGGGATAAAGACAGAAATTCCACTTATTTAGAGGCAAAAAAGCAGAAATTCCCCTTATTTTGGAGCAAAACTGAAGAAATTTCCCTTTTTTATGGCAAAAAGGTATGCATTATTCTTATTTTCGGGCAAAAAGGCAGAAATTCCCCTATTTTGGAGCAAAATTGCAGAAATTCCCCTAATTGTAGGGCAAAAAGGGAGAAATTCCCTATATGTTGGGGCAAAAAGTCAGAAATTCTCCTTATTTTGGGGCAAAACTCAGAAATTCCACTTATTTTGGTGCAAAATTCCAGAAATTTCCCTTATTTTCGGGAAAAATTGCAGAAATTTCACTTATTTTGGGGCAAAATTGCAGAAATTTAACTTATTTCAGAAAAAAATTCAGAAATTTTCCTATTTTGGTGCAAAAAGGCAGAAATTTCTTTTATTTTGGTACAAAATTGCAGAAATTTTTCTTATTTTGGGGCAAAAAGGCAGAAATCCCCATATTTTGGGGCAAAAAAGCAGAAATTCCTCTTATTTTGAGGTAAAAAGGCTGAAATTTCCCTTATTTGGGGGCAAAAAGGCAGAAATTTCCTTTATTTTGGGGCAAAATTGCAGAAATTTCACTTATTTCAGAGTAATAAGTCAGAAATTTTCCTTTTTTTGGGGCAAAAAACACAGAAATTCCCTTTGTTTTGGGGGAAAAAGACAGAAATTCCACTTTTTTAGAGGCAAAAAAACAGAAATTCCTTTTATTTTGGAGTAAAAATGAAGAAATTTCCCTTTTTTGTGGCAAAATGTATACATTCCACTTATTTTTGGGCTAAAAAGCAGAAATTACCCGTATTTTGGAGCAAAATTGCAGAAATTCCCCTAATTGTGGGGCAAAATGCAGAAATTCCCTATATGTTAGGGCAAAAAGACAGAAATTCTCCTTATTTTGGGGCAAAACTCAGAAATTCCCCTTATTTTGGGGCAAAATTCCAGAAATTTCCCTTATTTTGTGGCAAAATTGCCGGAATTTCACTTATTTTGGGGCAAAATTGCAGAAATTTCACTTATTTCATGGTAAAAAGGCAGAAATTTTCCTCATTTTGGGGCAAAAATGAAGAAATTCCAAATATTTTGTGGCAAAAATGCAAAAATTCCCCTTATTTTGTGATAAAAAGGCAGAAATTTTTCATATTTGGGGGCAAAAAGCAGAAATTTCCCTTATTTGGGGGCAAAATTGAAGAAATTTCACTTATTTCAGGGTAATAAGTCAGAAATTTTCCTTATTTGGGGCAAAAAAGACAGAAATTCCTTTTGTTTTGGGGGAAAAAGTCAGAAATTCCACTTATTTAGAAGCAAAAAAGCAGAAATTCCCCTTATTTTGGAGCAAAAATGAAGAAAATTTTTTTTTGTGGCAAAAGGTATGCATTCTTCTTATTTTCAGGCTAAAAAGCAGAAATTCCCCGTATTTTGGAGCAAAATTGCAGAAATTCCCCTAATTGTGGGGCAAAAAGACAGAAATTCTTTTTATTTTGGGGCAAAACTCAGAAATTCCACTTATTTTGGGACAAAATTCCAGAAATTTCACTTATTTTGGGGCAAAATTGCAGAAATTTCACTTATTTTGGCAAAATTGCAGAAATTTCAATTATTTCAGAAAAAAAGCAGAAATTTTCTTATTTTGGTGCAAAAAGGCAGAAATTTCTTTTATTTTGGTACAAAATTGCAGAAATTTTTCTTATTTGGGGGCAAAAAGCAGAAATCCCCTATATTTTGGGGCAAAATGCATAAATTCCTCTTATTTTGAGGTAAAAAGGCTGAAATTTCCCTTATTTGGGGGCAAAAAGACAGAAATTTCCCTTATTTTGAGGGAAAATTGCAGAAATTTCACTTATTTCAGGGTAATAAGTCAGAAATTCATCTTACTTTGGGGAAAAAAAACAGAAATTCCCTTTGTTTTGGGGGAAAAAGACAGAAATTCCACTTATATAGAGGCAAAAAAGCAGAAATTCTTCTTTATTGGAGCAAAAATGAAGAAATTTATCTTTTTTTGTGGCAAAAGGTATACATTCCGCTTATTTTCGGGCTAAAAAGCAGAAATTCACCGTATTTTGGATCAAAATTGCAGAAATTCCCCTTATTTTGGAGCAAAAATAAAGAAATTTCCCTTTTTTATGGCAAAAAGCTATGCATTCTTCTTATTTTCGAGCAAAAAGGCAGAAATTCCCTGTATTTTGGAGCAAAATTGCAGAAATTCCCCTAATTGTGGGGCAAAAAGGCAGAAATTCCCTATATGTTGGGGCAAAAAGACAGAAATTCTCCTTATTTCGGGGCAAAACTCAGAAATTCCACTTATTTTGGGGCAAAATTTCAGAAATTTCCCTTATTTTAGGGCAAAATTGCAGAAATTTCACTTATTTTGGGGCAAAATTGCAGAAATTTCACTTATTTCAGAAAAAAAAGCAGAATTTATTTATTTTGGTGCAAAAAGGCAGAAATTTCTTTTATTTTGGTACAAAATTGCAGAAATTTTTCTTATTTTGGGGCGAAAAGGCAGAAATCTCCCATATTTTGTGGCAAAAATGCAGAAATTTCTCTTATTTTGAGGTAAAAAGGCTGAAATTCCCCTTATTTGGGGGCAAAAAGGCAGATATTTCCCTTATTTTGGGGCAAAATTGCAGAAATTTCACTTATTTCAGGGTAATAAGTCAGAAATTGTTTTTACTTTGGGGCAAAAAAGACAGAAATTCTCTTTGTTTTGGGGGAAAAAGACAGAAATTCCACTTATTTAGAGGCACAAAAGCTGAAATTCCCCTTATTTTGGAGCAAAACTGAAGAAATTTCCCTTTTTTATGGCAAAAAGGTATGCATTCTTCTTATTTTCGGGCAAAAAGGCAGAAATTCCCCGTATTTTGAAGCAAAATTGCAGAAATTCCCCTAATGGTGGGGCAAGAAGGGAGAAATTCCCTATATTTTGGGGCAAAAAGACAGAAATTCTCCTTATTTTTGGGCAAAACTCAGAAATTCCACTTATTTTGGTGCAAAATTCCAGAAATTTCCCTTATTTGGGGGCAAAATTGCAGAAATTTCACTTATTTTGGGGCAAAATTGCAGAAATTTAACTTATTTAAGAAAAAAATTCAGAAATTTTCCTATTTTGGTGCAAAAAGGCAGAAATTTTTTTTATTTTAATACAAAATTGCAGAAAATTTTCTTTTTTTGGGGCAAAAAGGCAGAAATCACTATATATTGGGGCAAAAATGCAGAAATTCCTCTTATTTTGAGGAAAAAAGGCGAAATTTCCCTTATTTGGGGGCAAAAAGAGAGAAATTTCCCTTATTTTGAGGCAAAATTGCAGAAATTTCACTTATTTCAGTGTAATAAGTCAGAAATTTTCCTTATTTTTGGGCAAAAAAGACAAAAATTCCCTTTGTTTTGGGGGAAAAAGACAGAAATTCCACTTTTTTAGAGGCAAAAAAGCAGAAATTCCTTTTATTTTGGAGTAAAAATGAAGAAATTTCCCTTTTTTGTGGCAAAAGGTATACATTCCACTTATATTTGGGCTAGAAAGCAGAAATTACCCGTATTTTGGAGCAAAATTGCAGAAATTCCCCTAATTGTGGGGCAAAAAGGCAGAAATTCCCTATATGTTAGGGCAAAAAGACAGAAATTCTCCTTATTTTGGGGCAAAACTCAGAAATTCCACTTATTTTGGGGCAAAATTCCAGAAATTTCCCTAATTTGGGGGCAAAATTGCAGAAATTTCACTTATCTTGGGGCAAAATTGCAGAAATTTCACTTATTTCATAGTAAAAAGGCAGAAATTTTCCTTATTTTTGGGCAAAAATGCAGAGATTCCAAATATTTTGTGGTAAAAATGCAAAAATTCCCCTTATTTTGAGGTAAAAAGGCAGAAATTCCCCTTATTTGGGGGCGAAAAGCAGAAATTTTCCTTATTCTGGGGCAAAATTGCAGAAATTTCACTTATTTCATGGTAATAAGTCAGAAATTTTCCTTATTTCGGGCAAAAAAGACAGAAATTCCCTTTGTTTTGGGAAAAAAAGACAGAAACTCCACATATTTAGAAGCAAAAAAGCAGAAATTTCCCTTATTTTGGTGCAAAAATGAAGAAATTTCCATTTTTTGTGGCAAAAGGTATACATTCCCCTTATTTTCAGGCTAAAAAGCAGAAATTCCCCGTATTTTGGAGCAAAATTGCATAAATTCCCCTAATTGTGGGGCAAAAAGGCAGAAATTCCCTATATGTTGGGGCAAAATACAGAAATTCTCTTTATTTTGGGGCAAAACTCAAAAATTCCACTTATTTTGGGGCAAAATTCCAGAAATATCACTTATTTTGGGGCAAAATTGCAGAAATTTCACTTATTTTGGGGCAAAATTGCAGAAATTTCACTTATTTCAGAAAAAAAGCAGAAATTTTCTTATTTTGATGCAAAAGGCAAAAATTTCTTTTATTTTGGTACAAAATTGCAGAAATTTTTCTTATTTGGGGGCAAAAAGGCATAAATCTCTTATATTTTGGGGCAAAAATGCATAAATTCCTCTTATTTTGAGGTAAAAAGGCTGAAATTCCCCTTATTTGGGGGCAAAAAGGCAGAAATTTCCCTTATTTTGAGGCAAAATTGCAGAAATTTCACTTATTTCAGGGTAATAAGTCAGAAATTTTCCTTATTTTGGGGCAAAAATCAGAAATTTCCTTGGTTTTGGGGGAAAAAGACAGAAATTCCACTTATTTAGAGGCAAAAAAGCAGAAATTCTTCTTATTTAGAAGCAAAAATGAAGAAATTTATCTTTTTTGTGGCAAAAGGTATACATTCCCCTTATTTTCGGGCTAAAAAGAAGAAATTCCCCGTATTTTGGAGCAAAATTGAAGAAATTCCCCTTATTTTGGAGCAAAAATGAAGAAATTTCCCTTTTTTATGGCAAAAAGGTATGCATTCTTTATATATTCGTGCAAAAAGGCAGTAATTCCCCGTATTTTGGAGCAAAATTGCAGAAATTCCCCTAAATGTGGGGCAAAAATGCAGAAATTCCCTATATTTTTAGGACAAAAAGAGAGAAATTCTCCTTATTTTGGGGCAAAACTCAGAAATTCCACTTATTTTGGGGCAAAATTCCAGAAATTTCCCTTATTTAGGGGCAAAGTTGCAGAAATTTCACTTATTTTGGGGCAAAATTGCAGAAATTTCACTTATTTCAGAGAAAAAAAGCAGAAATTTTCCTTATTTTGGTGCAAAATGGCAGAAATTGCTAATATTTTGTGGGAAAAAGGCAGAAATTCCCCTTATTTTGAGGTAAAAAAGCTGAAATTCCCCTTCATTGGGGGCAAAAAGGCAGAAATTTCCCTTATTTTGGGGCAAAATTGCAGAAATTTCACTTATTTCAGGGTAATAAGTCAGAAATTTTCCTTATTTTGGGGCAAAAAAGACAAAAATTCCCTTTGTTTTGAAGGATAAAGACAGAAATTCCACTTATTTAGAGGCAAAAGAGCAGAAATTCCCCTTATTTTGGAGCAAAACTGAAGAAATTTCTCTTTTTTATGGCAAAAAGATATGCATTCTTCTTATTTTCGGGCAAAAGGCAGAAATTCCCCGTATTTTGGATCAAAATTGCAGAAATTCCCCTAATTGTGGGGCAAAACGGCAGAAATTCCCTATATGTTGGGGCAAAAAGACAGAAATTCTCCTTATTTCGGGGCAAAACTCAGAAATTCCACTTATTTTGGGGCAAAATTGCAGAAATTTCCCTTATTTTGGGGCAAAATTGCAGAAATTTCACTTATTTTGAAGCAAAATTGCAGAAAATTCACTTATTTAAAAAAAATTCAGAAATTTTCCTATTTTGGTGCAAAAAGGCAGAAATTTCTTTGATTTTGGTACAAAATTGCAGAAATTTTTCTCATTTTGGGGCAAAAAGGCAGAAATCTCCCATATTTTGGGGCAAAAATGCAGAAATTCCCCTTATTTTGAGGTAAAAAGGCTGAAATTCCCATTATTTGGGGGCAAAAAGGCAGAAATTTCCCTTATTTTGAGGCAAAATTGCAGAAATTTCACTTATTTCATTGTAATAAGTCAGAAATTTTCCTTATTATGGGGCAAAAATGACAGAAATTCCCTTTGTTTTGGGGGAAAAAGACAGAAATCCACTATTTTAGAGGCAAAAAAGCAGAAATTCCTTTTATTTTGGAGTAAAAATGAAGAAATTTCACTTTTTTGTGGCAAAAGGTATACATTCCACTTATTTTTGGGCTAAAAAGCAGAAATTCCCCGTATTTTGGAGCAAAATTGCAGAAATTCCCCTAATTGTGGGGCAAAAAGGCAGAAATTCCCTATATGTTGGGGCAAAAAGACAGAAATTCTCCCTATTTTGGGGCAAAACTCAGAAATTCCTCTTATTTTGGGGCAAAATTCCAGAAATTTCCCTTATTTTGGGGCAAAATTGCAGAAATTTCACTTATTTTGGGGCAAAATTGCAGAAATTTCACTTATTTCAGGGAAAAAAAGCAGAAATTTTTCTTATTTTGGGGCAAAAACACAGAAATTTCTTTTATTTTGTGGCAAAAATGCAGAAATTCCCCTTCTTTTGAGGTAAAAAGGCTGAAATTTCCCTTATTTAATGGCAAAAAGGCAGAAATTTCCTTTATTTTGGGTCAAAATTGGAGAAATTTCACTTATTTCAGGGTAATAAGTCAGAAATTTTACTTATTTTGGGGCCAAAATAACAAAAATTCTCTTTCTTTTGAAGGAAAAGACAGAAATTCCACTTATTTAGAGGCAAAAAAGCAGAAATTCCCCTTATTTTGAAGCAAAAATGAAGAAATTTCCTTTTTTTTATGGCAAAAAGGTATGCATTCTTCTTATTTTCGGGCAAAAAGGCAGAAATTCCCCGTATTTTGGAGCAAAATTGCAGAAATTCCCCTAATTGTGGGGCAAAAAGACAGAAATTCCCTATATGTTGGGGCAAAAAGACAGAAATTCTCCTTATTTTGGGGCAAAACTCAGAAATTCCACTTATTTTGGGGCAAAATTCCAGAAATTTTCTTTATTTTGGGGCAAAAATGCAGAAATTCCTAATATTTTGTGGTAAAAATGCAGAAATTCCCCTTATTTTGAGGTAAAAAGGCTGAAATTCTTCTTATTTGGGAACAAAAAAGCAGAAATTTCCCTTATTTTGGGGCAAAATTGCAGAAATTTCACTTATTTCAGGGTAATAAGTAAGAAATTTTTTTTATTTGGGGCAAAAAAGACAGAAATCCCATTTGTTTTGGGGGAAAAAGACAGAAATTCCACTTATTTAGAGGCAAAAAAGCAGAAATTCCCCTTATTTTGGAGCAAAAATGAAGAAATTTCCCTTTTTGTGGCAAAAGGTATACATTCCCCTTATTTTCACGCTAAAAAGCAGAAATTCCCCGTATTTTGGAGCAAAATTGCAAAATTCCCCTAATTGTGTGGCAAAAATGCAGAAATTCTCTATATGTTAGGGCAAAAGGAAAAAAATTCTTTTTATTTTGGGGCAAAACTCAGAAATTCTACTTATTTTGGGGCAAAATTCCAGATATTTCCCTTATTTTGGGGCAAAATTGCAGAAATTTTACTTATTTTGGGGCAAAATTGCAGAAATATCACTTATTTCAGGGAAAAAAGGCAGAAATTTTTCTTATTTTGGGGCAAAAAAGACAGAAATTCCCTTTGCTTTGGGGGAAAAAGAGAGAAATTCAACTTATTTAGACGCAAAAAAGCAGAAATTCTTATTTTGGAGCAAAAATGAAGAAATTTTCTTTTTTTATGGAAAAAAGGTATGCATTCTTCTTATTTTCAGACAAAAAGGCAGAAATTCCCCGTATTTTGGAGCAAAATTGCAGAAATTTCCCTAATTGTGTGCAAAAAGGCAAAAATTCCCTATATGTTGTGGCAAAAAGACAGAAATTCTCCTTATTTTGGGGCAAAATTCAGAAATTTCACTTATTTTTGGGCAAAATTGCAGAAATTTCACTTATTTCAGAAAAAAAACGAGAAATTTTCTTATTTTGGGGCAAAAGGCAGAAATTCTCCTTATTTTAGGGCAAAATTGCAGAAATTTCCCTTATTTTGTGACAAAAAACAGAAATTCTCTTTATTTTGGGGCAATATTACAGAAAATACCTTTATTATGGGGAAAAATTGCAGATATTTCTTTTATTTTAAGGATAAATTGCAGAAATTTCACTTATTTCAGAGAAAAAAAGCAAAACTTTTTCTTATTTTAGGGCAAAATGCAGAAATTCCCATTATTTTGGGGCACAATGGCAGAAATTCACCTTATTTTGGGGTGAAATTGCAGACATTTCACATATTTCAGGGCAAAAAGGCAGAAATTCCCCTTATTTTGGAGCAAAAATGAAAAAATTTCCCTTTTCTATGGCAAAAAGGTATATATTCTTCTTATTTTCGGGCAAAAAGGCAGAAATTCCCTGTATTTTGGAGAAAAATTGCAGAAATTCCCCTAATTGTGGGGCAAAAAGGCAGAAATTTCCTATATGTTGGGGCAAAAAGACAGAAATTCTCCTTATTTTGGGGCAAAACTCAGAAATTGCACTTATTTTGGGGCAAAATGCCAGAAATTTCCCTTATTTTGGGGCAAAATTGCAGAAATTTCACTTATTTTGGGGCAAAATTGCAGAAATTTCTCTTATTTCGGAAAAAAAGCAGAATTTATTTATTTTGGTGCAAAAAGGCAGAAATTTCTTTTATTTTGGTACAAAATTGCAGAAATTTTTCTTATTGTGGGGCAAAAATGCAGAAATCTCCCATATATTGGGGCAAAATGCAGAAATTCCTCTTATTTTGAGGTAAAAAGGCTGAAATTCCCATTATTTGGAAGCAAAAAGGCAGAAATTTCCCTTATTTTGAGACAAAATTGCAGAAATTTCACTTATTTCGGAGAAAAAAAGCAAAAATTTTTCTTATTTTAGGGCAAAATGCAGAAATTCCCATTATTTTGGGGGCAAAAAGGCATAAATTCCCCTTATTTGGGGGAAAAAAGGCAGATATTCCCCTTATTTTGGGATAAAATTGCAGAAATGTCCCTTGTTTGGGGGCAAAATGCAGAAAATCCCCATAATTTCGGGCAAAAAAGCAGAAATTTCCCGTATTTTGGAGCAAAATTGCAGAAATTCCCCTAATATTGGGGCAAAAATGCAGAAATTCCCTTTATTTGGGGCAAATCGGCAGAAGTTCCCCTTATTTTCGGGAAAAGAGGCAGAAATTCCCTGTATTTTGAACAAAATTGCAGAAACTCCCCTAATTTTGGAGCAAAAATACAGAAATTCTCATTTTTTCGAGGCAAAAATCAGAAATTTCTTTTATTTTGGGGCAAAATTTTAGAAATTTCTTTTATTTTGGTACAGAATTGCAGAAATTTTTCTTATTTTGTGGAAAAAAAGCACAAATTTCTCATAATTTGGAACAAAAATGCAGAAATTCTTCTTATTTTGAGGTAAAAAGGCTGAAATTCCCCTTATTTTGGGGCAAAAAGGCAGAAATTTCACTTATTTTGGGGCAAAATTGCAAAAATTTTACTTATTTCAGAAAAAAAAGCAGAAATTTTCTTATTTTGGTGCAAAAAGGAAGAAATATCTTTTATTTTGGTACAAAATTGCATAAATTTTTCTTATTCTGGAACAAAAAAGCAGAAATCTCCCATATTTTGGGGAAAAAATGCAGAAATTCCTCTTATTTTGAGGTAAAAAGGCTGAAATTCCCCTTATTTGGGGGCAAAAAGCAGAAATTTCCCTTATTTTGGAGCAAAATTGCAGAAATTTCACTTATTTCAGAGTAATAAGTCAGAAATTTTCCTTATTTTGGGGCAAAAAAGACAGAAATTCCCTTTGTTTTGGGGGATAAAGACAGAAATTCCACTTATTTAGAGGCAAAAAAGCAGAAATTCCCCTTATTTTGGAGCAAAACTGAAGAAATTTCCCTTATTTTGGGGCAAAATTGCAGAAATTTCACTTATTTTGGAGCAAAATTGCAGAAATTTCACTTATTTCAGAAAAAAAGCAGAAATTTTCTTATTTTGGTGCAAAAAGGCAGAAGTTTCTTTTATTTTGGTACAAAATTGCATAAATTATTCTTATTTTGGAACAAAAAGGCAGAAATCTCCCATATTTTGGGGCAAAAATGCAGAAATTCCTCTTATTTTGAGGTAACAAGGCTTAAATTTCCCTTATTTGGCGGGAAAAAGGCAGAAATTTCCCTTATTTTCGAGCAAAATTGCAGAAATTTCAGTTATTTCAGGGTAATAAGTCAGAAATTTTCCTTATTTTGGGGCAAAAAAGACAGAAATTCCCTTTGTTTTTGGGGATAAAGACAGAAATTCCACTTATTTAGAGGCAAAAAAGCAGAAATTCCCCTTATTTTGGAGCAAAACTGAAGAAATTTCCCTTTTTTATGGCAAAAAAGTATGCATTCTTCTTATTTTCGGGCAAAAAGGCAGAAATTCCCCGTATTTTGGAGCAAAATTGCAGAAATTCCCCTAATTGTGGGGCAAAAAGGCAGAAATTCCCTATATGTTGGGGCAAAAAGACAGAAATTCTCCTTATTTTGGGGCAAAACTCAGAAATTCCACTTATTTTGGGGCAAAATTCCAGAAATTTCCCTTATTTTGGGGCAAAATTGCAGAAATTTCACTTATTTCAGAAAAAAATTCAGAAATTTTCCTATTTTGGTGCAAAAAGGCAGAAATTTCTTTTATTTTGGTACAAAATTGCAGAAATTTTTCTTATTTTGGGGCAAAAGGCAGAAATCTCCCATATTTAGGGGAAAAATGCAGAAATTCCTCTTATTTTGAGGTAAAAAGGCTGAAATTTCTCTTATTTGGGGGAAAAAAGCAAAAATTTCCCTTTTTTTGAGGCAAAATTGCAGAAATTTCACTTATTTCATTGTAATAAGTCAGAAATTTTCCTTATTTTGGGGCAAAAAAGACAGAAATTCCCTTTGTTTTGGGGGAAAAACATAGAAATTCCACTTTTTTAGAGGCAAAAAAGCAGAAATTCCTTTTATTTTGGAGTAAAAATGAAGAAATTTCCCTTTTTTGTGGCAAAAGGTATACATTCCACTTATTTTTGGGCTAAAAAGCAGAAATTCCTTGTATTATGGAGAAAAAAATGCAGAAATTCTCCTAATTGTGGGGCAAAAAAGCAGAAATTCCCTATATGTTAGGGCAAAAAGACAGAAATTCTCCTTATTTTGGGGCAAAACTCAGAAATTCCACTTATTTTGGGGCAAACTTCCAGAAATTTCCCTTATTTTGTGGCAAAATTGCAGAAATTTCACTTATTTTGGGGCAAAATTGCAGAAATTTCACTTATGTCAGGGAAAAAAGGCAGAAATTTTCCTTATTTTGGGGCAAAAAAACAGAAATTTCTTTTATTTTGTGGCAAAAATGCAGAAATTCCCCTTATTTTGAGGTAAAAATGCTGAAATTTCCCTTATTTGGGGGCAAAAAGGCAGAAATTTTCCTTATTTTGGGGCAAAATTGGAGAAATTTCACTTATTTCAGGGTAATAAGTCAGAAATTTACCTTATTTTGGGGCAAAAAAGACAGAAATTCCCTTTGTTTTGGGGGAAAAGGACAGAAATTCCACTTATTTAGAGGCAAAAAAGCAGAAATTCCCATTATTTTGAAGCAAAAATGAAGAAATTTCGCTATTTTATGGCAAAAAGTTATGCATTCTTCTTATTTTCGGGCAAAAAGGCAGAAATTCCCCGTATTTTGGAGCAAAATTGCAGAAATTCCACTTATTGTGGGGCAAAAAGGCAGAAATTCCCTATATGTTGGGGCAAAAAGGCAAAAATTCCCAATATGTTGGGGCAAAAAGACAGAAATACTCCTTATTTTGGGGCAAAACTCATAAATTCCACTTATTTTGGGGCAAAATTCCAGAAATTTCCCTTACTTTGGGGCAAAATTGCAGAAATTCCACTTATTTTGGGGCAAAATTGCAGAAATTACCCGTATTTTGGAGCAAAATTGCAGAAATTCCCCTAATTGTGGGGCAAAAATGCAGAAATTCCCTATATGTTGGGGCAAAAAGGCAAAAATTCCCAATATGTTGGGGCAAAAAGACAGAAATTCTCCTTATTTTAGGGCAAAATTCAGAAATTTCACTTATTTTTGGGCAAAATTGCAGAAAGTTCACTTATTTCAGAAAAAAAGGAGAAATTTTCTTATTTTGGGGCAAAAGGCAGAAATTCCCCTTATTTTAGGGCAAAATTGCAGAAATTTCCCTTATTTTGAAACAAAAAACAGAAATTCCCTTTATTTTGTGGCAAAATTGCAGAAAATACCTTTATTATGGGGGAAAATTGCAGATATTTCTTTTATTTTAAGGCAAAATTGCAGAAATTTCACTTATTTCAGAGAAAAAAAGCAAAAATTTATCTTATTTTAGGGCAAAATGCAGAAATTCCCATTATTTTGGGGCACAATAGCAGAAATTCACCTTATTTTGGGGTAAAATTGCAGACATTTCACATATTTCAGGGCAAAAAGGCAGAAATTCCCCTTTTTTGGGGCAAAAAGGCTGAAATTCCCCTTATTTTCTATAAAATTGCAGAAATTCCCCTTGTTTGGGGGCAAAAAGGCAGAAAATCTTCTTAATTTTGGGCAAAAAGGCAGAAATTTCCCGTATTTTGGAGAAAAATTGCAGAAATTCCCCTAATATTGGGGCAAAAAGGCAGAAATTCCCTTTATTTTGGGGCAAAAATACAGAAATTCTCCTTATTTCGGGACAAAAATCAAAAATTTCCTTTATTTTGGGGCAAAATTTTAGAAATTTCTTTTATTTTGGTACAGAATTGCAGAAATTTTTCTTATTTGGTGACAAAAAGGCATAAAATTCCCATATTTTGGAACAGAAATGCAGAAATTGCCCTTATTTTGAGGTAAAAAGGCTGAAATTCCCCTTATTTTGGGGAAAAAAGGAAGAAATTTCATTTATTTTGGGGCAAAATTGCAGAAATTTCACTTATTTCAGAAAATAAAGGAGAAATTTTCTTATTTTGGGGCAAAATGCAGAAATTTCTTTTATTTTGGTACAAAATTGCAGAAATTTTTCTTATTTTGGGGCAAAAATTCATAAATTTTCCATATTTTGGGGCAAAAATGCAAAAATTCCCCTTATTTTGAGGTAAAAAGGCTGAAATTCCCCTTATTTGGGGGCAAATGGCAGAAATTTTCCTGATTTTGGGGCTAAATTGCAGAAATTTTACTTATTTCAGGGTAATAAGTCAGAAATTTTCCTTATTTTGGGGCAAAAAAGACAGAAATTCCTTTTGTTTTGGGGGAAAAAGACAGAAATTCCACTTATATAGAGGCAAAAAAGCAGAAATTCCCATTATTTTGAAGCAAAAATAAAGAAATTTCCCTTTTTTATGGCAAAAAGGTATGCATTCTTTTTATTTTCGGGAAAAAAGGCAGAAATTCCCCGTATTTTGGAGCAAAATTGCAGAAATTTTACTTATTTCAGAAAAAAATGGAGAAATTTTCTTATTTTGGGGCAAAAGGCAGAAATTCCCCTTATTTTAGGGCAAAATTGCAGAAATTTTCCATATTTGGGGACAAAAAACAGAAATTCCCTTTATTTTGGGGCAAAATTGCAGAAAATTCCTTTATTATGGGGAAAAATTGCAGATATTTCTTTTATTTTAATGCAAAATTGCAGAAATTTCACTTATTTCAGAGAAAAAAAGCAAAAATTTTTCTTATTTTAGGGCAAAATGCAGAAATTCCCATTATTTTGGGACAAAAAGGCAGAAATTCACCTTATTTTTGGGTAAAATTGAAGACATATCACATATTTCAGGGCAAATAGGCAGAAATTCCCCTTATTTGGGGGCAAAAAGGCAGAAATTCCCCTTATTTTGGGATAAAATTGCAGAAATTTCCCTTGTTTGAGGGCAAAAAGGCAAAAAATCCCCTTAATTTCGAGCAAAAAGGCAGAAATTCCCCGTGTTTTGGAGCAAAATTGCAGAAATTCCCCTAATATTGGGGCAAAAATGCAGAAATTCCCTTTATTTGGGGCAAATCGGCAGAAGTTCTTCTTATTTTTGGGAAAAGAGGCAGAAATTCCCTGTATTTTGAAGCAAAATTGCAGAAACTCCCCTAATTTTGGGGCAAAAAAGCCAGAAATTCCCTTTATTTTGGGGCAAAAATACAGAAATTCTCCTTATATCGGGGCAAAAATCAGAAATTTCCCTAATTTTGGAGCAAAATTTTAGAAATTTCTTTTATTTTGGTACAGAATTGCAGAAATTTTTCTTATTTTGTGGCAAAAATGCAGAAATTTCCCATATTTTGGGGCAAAAATGCAGAAATTCTTCTTATTTTGAGGTAAAAAGGCTGAAATTCCCCTTATTTGGGGGCAAAAAGGCAGAAATTTCTCTTATTTTGGGGCAAAATTGCAGAAATTTCACTTATTTCAGGGTAATAAGTCAGAAATTTTCCTTATTTTGAGGCAAAAAAGACAGAAATTCCCTTTGTTTTGGGGCACAATGGCAGAAATTCCACTTATTTAGAGGCAAAAAAGCAGATATTCCCCTTATTTTGACGCAAAAATGAAGAAATTTCTATTTCTTATGGCAAAAAGGTATGCATTCTTCTTATTTTCGGGCAAAAAGGCAGAAATTCTTTGTATTTTGGAGCAAGATTGCAGAAATTCCCCTAATTGTGGGGCAAAAAGGCAGAAATCCCCTATATGTTGGGGCAAAAAGAAAGAAATTCTCCTTATTTTGGGGCAAAACTCAGAAATTCCACTTATTTTGGGGCAAAATTTCAGAAATTTCCCTTATTTTGGAGCAAAATTGCAGAAATTTCACTTATTTCAAAGAAAAAAAAGCACAAATTTTCTTATTTTGGGGCAAAAAGGCAGAAATTTCATTTATTTTGGTACAAAATTGCAGAAATTTTTCTTAATTTGTGCAAAAAGGCAGAAATCTCCCATATTTTGGGGCAAAAATGCAGAAATTCCCCTTATTTTGAGGTAAAAAAGCTGAAATTCCCCTTATTTTGGGGCAAAAAGTTAGAAATTCCCCTTATTTTAAAGGAAAAAGACAGAAATTCCGTTTATTTTTGTGGAAAAGTCAGAAATTGCACTTATTTTGAGTCAAAAAGGCGGAAAATCCCCTTATTTTGGGGTAAAAAATGAAGAAATTAACCTTTTTTATGGCAAAAAGGTATACATTCTTTTTATTTTCGAGCAAAATTGCAGAAATTCCCCTAATTATGGGGAAAAAAGGCAGAAATTCCCCGTAATTTGGAGCAAAATTGCAGAAATTCCCCTAATTTTGGGGCAAAAACGCAGAACGTCCCTTTATTTTGGGGTAAAACTGCAGAAATTTCACTTATTTCGCGGCAAAATGGCAGAAATTCCCTTTATTTTCGGAGAAAAAGGCAGAAAATCCCCGTATTTTAGAGCAAAATTGCAGAAATTTACCTAATTTTGGGGTAAAACATGCAGTAATTTTCTTTATTTTGGGGCAAAAAGGCAGAAATTCCCCTTATTTTGGGGCAAAAATCAAAAATATCCCTTATTTTGAGGCAAAATTTTAGAAATTTCTTTAATTTTGGTACAGAATTGCAGAAATTTTTCTTATTTTGTGGCAAAAAGGAAGAAATTTCCCATATTTTGGAACAAAAATGCAGAAATTCCCCTTATTTTGAGGTAAAAAGGCTGAAATTCCCCTTATTTTGGGGCACAAAGAAAGAAATTTCACTTATTTTGGGGCAAAATTGCAGAAGTTAATTTTATTTTGGTACAAAATTGCAGAAATTTTTCTTATTTTGGGGCAAAAATTCATAAATTTTCCATATTTTGGGGCAAAAATGCAAAAATTCCCCTTATTTTGAGGTAAAAAGGCTGAAATTCCCCTTATTTGGGGGCAAATGGCAGAAATTTTCCTGATTTTGGGGCTAAATTGCAGAAATTTTACTTATTTCAGGGTAATAAGTCAGAAATTTTCCTTATTTTGGGGCAAAAAAGACAGAAATTCCCTTTGTTTTGGGGGAAAAAGACAGAAATTCCACTTATATAGAGGCAAAAAAGCAGAAATTCCCATTATTTTGAAGCAAAAATAAAGAAATTTCCCTTTTTTATGGCAAAAAGGTATGCATTCTTTTTATTTTCGGGAAAAAAGGCAGAAATTCCCCGTATTTTGGAGCAAAATTGCAGAAATTTTCTTATTTCAGAAAAAAAAGGAGAAATTTTCTTATTTTGGGGCAAAAGGCAGAAATTCCCCTTATTTTAGGGCAAAATTGCAGAAATTTTCCATATTTGGGGACAAAAAACAGAAATTCCCTTTATTTTGGGGCAAAATTGCAGAAAATTCCTTTATTATGGGGAAAAATTGCAGATATTTCTTTTATTTTAATGCAAAATTGCAGAAATTTCACTTATTTCAGAGAAAAAAAGCAAAAATTTTTCTTATTTTAGGGCAAAATGCAGAAATTCCCATTATTTTGGGACAAAAAGGCAGAAATTCACCTTATTTTTGGGTAAAATTGAAGACATGTCACATATTTCAGGGCAAATAGGCAGAAATTCCCCTTATTTGGGGGCAAAAAGGCAGAAATTCCACTTATTTTGGGATAAAATTGCAGAAATTTCCCTTGTTTGAGGGCAAAAAGGCAAAAAATCCCCTTAATTTCGAGCAAAAAGGCAGAAATTCCCCGTGTTTTGGAGCAAAATTGCAGAAATTCCCCTAATATTGGGGCAAAAATGCAGAAATTCCCTTTATTTGGGGCAAATCGGCAGAAGTTCTTCTTATTTTTGGGAAAAGAGGCAGAAATTCCCTGTATTTTGAAGCAAAATTGCAGAAACTCCCCTAATTTTGGGGCAAAAAAGCCAGAAATTCCCTTTATTTTGGGGCAAAAATACAGAAATTCTCCTTATATCGGGGCAAAAATCAGAAATTTCCCTAATTTTGGAGCAAAATTTTAGAAATTTCTTTTATTTTGGTACAGAATTGCAGAAATTTTTCTTATTTTGTGGCAAAAATGCAGAAATTTCCCATATTTTGGGGCAAAAATGCAGAAATTCTTCTTATTTTGAGGTAAAAAGGCTGAAATTCCCCTTATTTGGGGGCAAAAAGGCAGAAATTTCTCTTATTTTGGGGCAAAATTGCAGAAATTTCACTTATTTCAGGGTAATAAGTCAGAAATTTTCCTTATTTTGAGGCAAAAAAGACAGAAATTCCCTTTGTTTTGGGGCACAATGGCAGAAATTCCACTTATTTAGAGGCAAAAAAGCAGATATTCCCCTTATTTTGACGCAAAAATGAAGAAATTTCTATTTCTTATGGCAAAAAGGTATGCATTCTTCTTATTTTCGGGCAAAAAGGCAGAAATTCTTTGTATTTTGGAGCAAGATTGCAGAAATTCCCCTAATTGTGGGGCAAAAAGGCAGAAATCCCCTATATGTTGGGGCAAAAAGAAAGAAATTCTCCTTATTTTGGGGCAAAACTCAGAAATTCCACTTATTTTGGGGCAAAATTTCAGAAATTTCCCTTATTTTGGAGCAAAATTGCAGAAATTTCACTTATTTCAAAGAAAAAAAAGCACAAATTTTCTTATTTTGGGGCAAAAAGGCAGAAATTTCATTTATTTTGGTACAAAATTGCAGAAATTTTTCTTAATTTGGGCAAAAAGGCAGAAATCTCCCATATTTTGGGGCAAAAATGCAGAAATTCCCCTTATTTTGAGGTAAAAAAGCTGAAATTCCCCTTATTTTGGGGCAAAAAGTTAGAAATTCCCCTTATTTTAAAGGAAAAAGACAGAAATTCCGTTTATTTTTGTGGAAAAGTCAGAAATTGCACTTATTTTGAGTCAAAAAGGCGGAAAATCCCCTTATTTTGGGGTAAAAAATGAAGAAATTAACCTTTTTTATGGCAAAAAGGTATACATTCTTTTTATTTTCGAGCAAAATTGCAGAAATTCCCCTAATTATGGGGAAAAAAGGCAGAAATTCCCCGTAATTTGGAGCAAAATTGCAGAAATTCCCCTAATTTTGGGGCAAAAACGCAGAACGTCCCTTTATTTTGGGGTAAAACTGCAGAAATTTCACTTATTTCGCGGCAAAATGGCAGAAATTCCCTTTATTTTCGGAGAAAAAGGCAGAAAATCCCCGTATTTTAGAGCAAAATTGCAGAAATTTACCTAATTTTGGGGTAAAACATGCAGTAATTTTCTTTATTTTGGGGCAAAAAGGCAGAAATTCCCCTTATTTTGGGGCAAAAATCAAAAATATCCCTTATTTTGAGGCAAAATTTTAGAAATTTCTTTAATTTTGGTACAGAATTGCAGAAATTTTTCTTATTTTGTGGCAAAAAGGAAGAAATTTCCCATATTTTGGAACAAAAATGCAGAAATTCCCCTTATTTTGAGGTAAAAAGGCTGAAATTCCCCTTATTTTGGGGCACAAAGAAAGAAATTTCACTTATTTTGGGGCAAAATTGCAGAAATTTCACTTATTTCAGAAAATAAAGGAGAAATTTTCTTATTTTCGGGCAAAAAGTCAGAAATTTCTTTTTTTTGGTACAAAATTGCGGAAATTTTTCTTATTTTGGGGCAAAAAAACATAAATTTCCCATATTTTGGGGCAAAAATGCTGAAATTCCCCTTATTTCGGGGCAAAAAGGCAGAAATTTCCCTTATTTTGGGGCAAAATTGCAGAAATTTCACTTATTTCAGGGTAATAAGTCAGAAATTTTCCTTACTTTGGGGCCAAAAGGACAAAAATACCCTTTGTTTTGGGGGAAAAAGACAGAAATTCCACTTATTTAGAGGCAAAAAAGCAGAAATTTCTCTTATTTTGGAGCAAAAATGAAGAAATTTCCCTTTTTTATGGCAAAAAGTTATGCATTCTTCTTATTTTCGGGCAAAAAGGCAGAAATTCCCCGTATTTTGGAGCAAAATTGCAGAAATTCCCCTAATTGTGGGGCAAAAAGGCAGAAATTCCCTATATGTTGGGGCAAAAAGACAGAAATTCTCATTATTTTGGGGCAAAACTCAGAAATTCCACTTATTTTGGCGCAAAATTCCAGAAATTTCCCTTATTTTGAGGCAAAATTGCAGAAATATCACTTATTTTGGGGCAAAATTGGAGAAATTTCACTTATTTCAGAAAAAAAAGCAGAAATTTTCTTATTTTGGTGCAAAAAGGCAGAAATTTCTAATATTTTGGTACAAAATTGCAGAAATTTTTCTTATTTTAGGGCAAAAAGGCAGAAATCTCCCATATTTTGGGGCAAAAATGCAGAAATTCCTCTTATTTTTAGGTAAAAAGGCTGAAATTCCCCTTATTTGGGGGCAAAAAGGCAGAAATTTCCCTTATTTTGAGGCAAAATTGCAGAAATTTCACTTATTTCAGAGAACAAAAGCAGAAATTTTCTTATTTTGGGGCAAAAAGGCAGAAATTTCTTTTATTTTGGTACAAAATTGCAGAAATGTTTCTTATTTTGGGGCAAAAAGGCAGAAATCTCCCATATTTTGGGGCAAAAAAGCAGAAATTTCCCTTATTTTGAGGTAAAAACGCTGAAATTCCCCTTATTTGGGGGCAAAAAGGCAGAAATTTCCCTTATTTTGAGGCAAAATTGCAGAAATTTCACTTATTTCAGAATAATAAGTCAGAAATTTCACTTATTTTGGGGCAAAAAACAGAAATTCTCTTTGTTTTAAAGGAAAAAGACTGATATTCCACTTATTTAGAGGCTAAAAAGCAGAAATTCTTATTATTTTGGAGCAAAAATGAAGAAATTTTCCTTTTTTTGTGGAAAAGGGTATACATTCCTCTAATTTTCGGGCTAAAAAGCAGAAATTCCCCGTATTTTGGAGCAAAATTGCAGAAATTCCCCTAATTGTGGGGCAAAAAGGCAGAAATTCCCTATATGTTGGGGCAAAAAGACAGAAATTCTCCTTATTTTGGGGCAAAACTCAGAAATTCCACTTATTTTGGGGCAAAATTCCAGAAATTTCCCTTATTTTGGGGCAAAATTGCAGAAATTTCACTTATTTTGGGGCGAAATTGCAGAAATTTCACTTTTTTCATGGAAATAAAGGCATAAATTTTCCTTATTTTGGGGCAAAAAGGCAGAAATTCCTCTTATTTTGAGGTAAAAAGGCTGAAATTCCCCTTATTTGGGGGCAAAAAGGCATAAATTTCCCTTATTTTGGGGCAAAATTGCAGAAATTTCACTTATTTCAGGGTAATAAGTCAGAAATTTTCCTTATTTTGGGGCAAAAAAGACAGAAATTCCCTTTGTTTTGGGATAAAAAGACAGAAATTCCACTTATTTAGAGGCAAAAAAGCAGAAATTCCACTTATTTTGGAGTAAAAATTAAGAGATTTCCCTTTTTTATGGCAAAAAGGTATGCATTCTTTTTATTTTCGGACAAAAAGGCAGAAATTCTCCGTATTTTGGAGCAAAATTGCAGAAATTTCACTTATTTCAGAATAAAAATGAGAAATTTTCTTATTTTGGGGCAAAAGGCAGAAATTCCCCTTATTTTATGGCAAAATTGCAGAAATTCCCTTTATTTGGCTACAAAAAACAGAAATTCCCTTTATTTTGGGGCAAAATTGCAGAAAATTTTTTTATTATGGGAAAAAATTGAAGATATTTCTTTTATTTTAAGGCAAAATTGCAGAAATTTCACTTATTTCAGAGAAAAAAACAAAAATCTTTCTTATTTTTGGCAAAATGCAGAAATTCCCATTATTTTGGGGCAAAAAGGCAGAAATCCACCTTATTTTGGGGTAAAATTGAAGACATGTCACATATTTCAGGGCATAAAGGCAGAAATTGCCCTTATTTGGGGGCAAAAAGGCAGAAATTCCCCTTATTTTGGGATAAAATTGCAGAAATTACCCTTGTTTGGGGGCAAAAAGGCAGAAAATCCCCTTAATTTCGGGCAAAAAGGCAGAAATTCCCTGTATTTTGGAGCAAAATTGCAGAAATTCTCCTAATATTGGGGCAAAAATGCAGAAATTCCCTTTATTTGGGGCAAATTGGCAGAAGTTCCCCTTATTTTCAGGAAAAGAGGCAGAAATTCCCATTATTTTGAAGCAAAATTGCAGAAACTCCCCTAATTTTGGGGCAAAAAGGCAGAAATTCCCTTTATTTTGGGGCAAAAATACAGAAATTCTCCTTATATCTGGGCAAAAATCAGAAATTTCCCTTATTTTGGAGCAAAATTTTAGAAATTTCTTTTATTTTGGTACAGAATTGGAGAAATTTTTCTTATTCTGTGGCAAAAAGGCAGAAATTTCTTTTATTTTGGTGCAAAATTGCAGAAATTTTTCTTATTTTGGGGCAAAAAGGCATAAATTTCCCATATTTTGGGGCAAAAATGTAGAAATTTTCTTTATTTTGAGGTAAAAAGGCTGAAATTTCCCTTATTTGGGGGCAAAAAGGCAGAAATTTCTCTTATTTTGGGGCAAAATTGCAGAAATTTCACTTATTTCAGAATAATAAGTCAGAAATTTCCCTTATTTTGGGGCAAAAAACAGAAATTCTCTTTGTTTTAAAGGAAAAAGACTGATATTCCACTTATTTAGAGGCTAAAAAGCAGAAATTCTTATTATTTTGGAGCAAAAATGAAGAAATTTTCCTTTTTTTGTGGAAAAGGGTATACATTCCTCTAATTTTCGGGCTAAAAAGCAGAAATTCCCCGTATTTTGGAGCAAAATTGCAGAAATTCCCCTAATTGTGGGGCAAAAAGGCAGAAATTCCCTATATGTTGGGGCAAAAAGACAGAAATTCTCCTTATTTTGGGGCAAAACTCAGAAATTCCACTTATTTTGGGGCAAAATTCCAGAAATTTCCCTTATTTTGGGGCAAAATTGCAGAAATTTCACTTATTTTGGGGCGAAATTGCAGAAATTTCACTTTTTTCATGGAAATAAAGGCATAAATTTTCCTTATTTTGGGGCAAAAAGGCAGAAATTCCTCTTATTTTGAGGTAAAAAGGCTGAAATTCCCCTTATTTGGGGGCAAAAAGGCATAAATTTCCCTTATTTTGGGGCAAAATTGCAGAAATTTCACTTATTTCAGGGTAATAAGTCAGAAATTTTCCTTATTTTGGGGCAAAAAAGACAGAAATTCCCTTTGTTTTGGGATAAAAAGACAGAAATTCCACTTATTTAGAGGCAAAAAAGCAGAAATTCCACTTATTTTGGAGTAAAAATTAAGAGATTTCCCTTTTTTATGGCAAAAAGGTATGCATTCTTTTTATTTTCGGACAAAAAGGCAGAAATTCTCCGTATTTTGGAGCAAAATTGCAGAAATTTCACTTATTTCAGAATAAAAATGAGAAATTTTCTTATTTTGGGGCAAAAGGCAGAAATTCCCCTTATTTTATGGCAAAATTGCAGAAATTCCCTTTATTTGGCTACAAAAAACAGAAATTCCTTTTATTTTGGGGCAAAATTGCAGAAAATTTTTTTATTATGGGAAAAAATTGAAGATATTTCTTTTATTTTAAGGCAAAATTGCAGAAATTTCACTTATTTCAGAGAAAAAAACAAAAATCTTTCTTATTTTTGGCAAAATGCAGAAATTCCCATTATTTTGGGGCAAAAAGGCAGAAATCCACCTTATTTTGGGGTAAAATTGAAGACATGTCACATATTTCAGGGCATAAAGGCAGAAATTGCCCTTATTTGGGGGCAAAAAGGCAGAAATTCCCCTTATTTTGGGATAAAATTGCAGAAATTACCCTTGTTTGGGGGCAAAAAGGCAGAAAATCCCCTTAATTTCGGGCAAAAAGGCAGAAATTCCCTGTATTTTGGAGCAAAATTGCAGAAATTCTCCTAATATTGGGGCAAAAATGCAGAAATTCCCTTTATTTGGGGCAAATTGGCAGAAGTTCCCCTTATTTTCAGGAAAAGAGGCAGAAATTCCCATTATTTTGAAGCAAAATTGCAGAAACTCCCCTAATTTTGGGGCAAAAAGGCAGAAATTCCCTTTATTTTGGGGCAAAAATACAGAAATTCTCCTTATATCTGGGCAAAAATCAGAAATTTCCCTTATTTTGGAGCAAAATTTTAGAAATTTCTTTTATTTTGGTACAGAATTGGAGAAATTTTTCTTATTCTGTGGCAAAAAGGCAGAAATTTCTTTTATTTTGGTGCAAAATTGCAGAAATTTTTCTTATTTTGGGGCAAAAAGGCATAAATTTCCCATATTTTGGGGCAAAAATGTAGAAATTTTCTTTATTTTGAAGTAAAAAGGCTGAAATTTCCCTTATTTGGGGGCAAAAAGGCAGAAATTTCTCTTATTTTAGGGCAAAATTGCAGAAATTTCACTTATTTCAGAAAAAAAGGAAAAATTTTCTTATTTGGGGGCAAAAAGGCAGAAATTTCTTTTATTTTGGTGCAAAATTACAGAAATTTTCTTTATTTTGGGGCAAAAAAGACAAAAATTCCCTTTGTTTTGGGGGAAAAAGACAGAAATTCCACTTATTTAGAGGCAAAAAAGCAGAAATTCCCCTTATTTTGGAGCAAAAATGATGAAATTTCCCTTTTTCATGGCAAAAAGGTATGCATTCTTCTCATTTTCGGGCAAAAAGGCAGAAATTCCCTATATGTTGGGGCAAAAAGACAGAAATTCTCCTTATTTTGGGCAAAACTCAGATATTCCACATATTTTGGGGCAAAATTCCATAAATTTCCCTTATTTTGGGGCAAAATTGCAGAAATATCACTTATTTTAAGGCAAAATTGGAGAAATTTCACTTATTTCAGAAGAAAAAAGCAGAAATTTTCTTGTTTTGGGGCAAAAAGGGAGAAATTTCTTTTATTTTTGTACAAAATTGCAGAAATTTTTCTTATTTTGGGGCAAGAAGGCAGAAATTTCCTATATTTTGGGGCAAAAATTCAGAAATTCCCCTTATTTTTAGGTAAAAAGGCTGAAATTCTCTTTATTTGGGAGCAAAAAGGCAGAAATTGCCCTGATTTTGTGGCAAAATTCCAGAAATTTCACTTATTTTAGGGTAATAAGTCAGAAATTTTTTATTTTGGGGCAAAAAGGCAGAAATTTCTTTTATTTTGGTACAAAATTACAGAAATTTTTCTTATTTTGGGGCAAAAAAGAAGAAATTTCCCTTATTTTGGGGCAAAATTGCAGAAATTTCACTTATTTTGATGTAAAAAGGCTGAAATTCCCCTTATTTTGGGGCAAAATGGCAGAAGTTTTCCTTATTTTGGGGCAAAATTGCAGAAATTTCACTTATTTCAAGGTAATAAGTCAGAAATTTTCCTTATTTTGGGGCAAAAAACCAGAAATTCCTTGTTTTGGGGGAAAAAGACAGAAATTCCACTTATTTAGAGGCAAAAAAGCAGAAATTCCCCATATTTTGGAGCAAAATTGCAGAAATTCCCCTAATTGTGGGGCAAAAAGGCAGAAATTCCCTATATGTTAGGGCAAAACGACAGAAATTCTCCTCATTTGGGGGCAAAATTCAGAAATTCCATTTATTTTGGGGCAAAATTCCCAAAATTCCCCTTATTTTGGGGCAAAATTGCAGAAATTTCAATTATTTTGGGGCAAAATTGCAGAAATTTCACTTTTTTCAGGGAAAAAAGGCCAAAATTTTCCGTTTTTAGGGGCAAAAACGCAGAAATTCCTAATATTTTGAGGCAAAAATGCAGAAATTCCATTTATTTAGAGGCAAAAAAGCAGAAATTCCCCTTATTTTGGAGCAAAATTGCAGAAATTTCCCTTTTTATAGCCAAAAGGTATGCACTCTTCTTATTTTCAGGCAAAAAGGCAGAAATTCCCCGTATTTTGGAGTAAAATTGCAGAAATTCCCTATATGTTGGGGCAAAAAGACAGAAATTCTCCTTATTTTGGGGCAAAACTCAGAAATTCCACTTATTTTGGATCAAAATTTCAGAAATTTCCCTTATTTTTGGCCAAAATTGCAGAAATTTCACTTATTTTGGGGCAAAATTGCAGAAATTTCACTTATTTCAGGGAAAAAAAGCAGAAATTTTCTTATTTTGGGGCAAAAAGGCAGAAATGTCCCATATTTTGAGGCAAAAATGCAGAAATTCCCCTTATTTTGAGGTAAAAAGGCTGAAATTCCCCTTATTTGGGGGCAAAAAGGCAGAAATTTCCCATATTTTGGGGCAAAATTGCAGAAATTAAACTTATTTCAGGGTACTAAGTCAGAAATTTTTCTTACTTTGGGGCAAAAAAGACAGAAATTCCCTTTGTTTTCAGGGAAAAAGACAGAAATTCCACTTATTTAGAGGCAAAAATGCAGAAATTCCCCTTATTTTGAAGCAAAAATGAAGAAATTTCTATTTCTTATGGCAAAAAGGTATGCATTCTTCTTATTTTCGGGCAAAAAGGCAGAAATTCTTTGTATTTTGGAGCAAGATTGCAGAAATTCCCCTAATTGTGGGGCAAAAAGGCAGAAATCCCCTATATGTTGGGGCAAAAAGAAAGAAATTCTCCTTATTTTGGGGCAAAATTTCAGAAATTTCCCTTATTTTGGAGCAAAATTGCAGAAATTTCACTTATTTCAAAGAAAAAAAAGCACAAATTTTCTTATTTTGGGGCAAAAAGGCAGAAATTTCATTTATTTTGGTACAAAATTGCAGAAATTTTTCTTAATTTGGGCAAAAATGCAGAAATTTCCCATATTTTTCGACAAAAATGCCGGAATTCCCCTTATTTTGAGGTAAAAATGCTGAAATTCCCCTTATTTTGGGGCAAAAAGTTAGAAATTCCCCTTATTTTAAAGGAAAAAGACAGAAATTCCGTTTATTTTTGTGGAAAAGTCAGAAATTGCACTTATTTTGAGTCAAAAAGGCGGAAAATCCCCTTATTTTGGGGTAAAAAATGAAGAAATTAACCTTTTTTATGGCAAAAAGGTATACATTCTTTTTATTTTCGAGCAAAATTGCAGAAATTCCCCTAATTATGGGGAAAAAAGGCAGAAATTCCCCGTAATTTGGAGCAAAATTGCAGAAATTCCCCTAATTTTGGGGCAAAAACGCAGAACGTCCCTTTATTTTGGGGTAAAACTGCAGAAATTTCACTTATTTCGCGGCAAAATGGCAGAAATTCCCTTTATTTTCGGAGAAAAAGGCAGAAAATCCCCGTATTTTAGGGCAAAATTGCAGAAATTTACCTAATTTTGGGGTAAAACATGCAGTAATTTTCTTTATTTTGGGGCAAAAAGGCAGAAATTCCCCTTATTTTGGGGCAAAAATCAAAAATATCCCTTATTTTGGGGCCAAATTTTAGAAATTTCTTTTATTTTGGTACAGAATTGCAGAAATTTTTCTTATTTTGTGGCAAAAAGGAAGAAATTTCCCATATTTTGGAACAAAAATGCAGAAATTCCCCTTATTTTGAGGTAAAAAGGCTGAAATTCCCCTTATTTCGGGGCAAAAAGGCAGAAATTTCCCTTATTTTGGGGCAAAATTGCAGAAATTTCACTTATTTCAGGGTAATAAGTCAGAAATTTTCCTTACTTTGGGGCCAAAAGGACAAAAATTCCCTTTGTTTTGGGGGAAAAAGACAGAAATTCCACTTTTTTAGAGGCAAAAAAGCAGAAATTTCTCTTATTTTGGAGCAAAAATGAAGAAATTTCCCTTTTTTATGGCAAAAAGTTATGCATTCTTCTTATTTTCGGGGAAAAAAGGCAGAAATTCCCCGTATTTTGGAGCAAAATTGCAGAAATTCCCCTAATTGTGGGGCAAAAAGGCAGAAATTCCCTATATGTTGGGGCAAAAAGACAGAAATTCTCATTATTTTGGGGCAAAACTCAGAAATTCCACTTATTTTGGCGCAAAATTCCAGAAATTTCCCTTATTTTGAGGCAAAATTGCAGAAATTTCACTTATTTTGGGGCAAAATTGCAAAAATTTCACTTATGTCAGAAAAAAAGCAGAAATTTTCTTATTTTGGTGCAAAAAGGCAGAAATTTCTATTATTTTGGTACAAAATTGCAGAAATTTTTCTTATTTTAGGGCAAAAAGGCAGAAATCTCCCATATTTTTGGGCAAAAATGCAGAAATTCCTCTTATTTTTAGGTAAAAAGGCTGAAATTCCCCTTATTTGGGGGCAAAAAGGCAGAAATTTCCCTTATTTTGAGGCAAAATTGCAGAAATTTCACTTATTTCAGAGAACAAAAGCAGAAATTTTCTTATTTTGGGGCAAAAAGGCAGAAATTTCTTTTATTTTGGTACAAAATTGCAGAAATGTTTCTTATTTTGGGGCAAAAAGGCAGAAATCTCCCATATTTTGGGGCAAAAAAGCAGAAATTTCCCTTATTTTGAGGTAAAAACGCTGAAATTCCCCTTATTTGGGGGCAAAAAGGCAGAAATTTCCCTTATTTTGAGGCAAAATTGCAGAAATTTCACTTATTTCAGAATAATAAGTCAGAAATTTCCCTTATTTTGGGGCAAAAAACAGAAATTCTCTTTGTTTTAAAGGAAAAAGACTGATATTCCACTTATTTAGAGGCTAAAAAGCAGAAATTCTTATTATTTTGGAGCAAAAATGAAGAAATTTTCCTTTTTTGTGGAAAAAGGTATACATTCCTCTAATTTTCGGGCTAAAAAGCAGAAATTCCCCGTATTTTGGAGCAAAATTGCAGAAATTCCCCTAATTGTGTGGAAAAAAGGCAGAAATTCCCTATATGTTAGGGCAAAAAGACAGAAATTCTTTTTATTTTGGGGCAAAACTCAGAAATTCCACTTATTTTGGGGCAAAATTCCAGAAATTTCCCTTATTTTGGGGCAAAATTGCAGAAATTTCACTTATTTTGGGGCGAAATTGCAGAAATTTCACTTTTTTCATGGAAAAAAAGGCAGAAATTTTTCTTATTTTGGGGCAAAAAGGCAGAAATTCCTAATATTTTGTGGCAAAAATTCAGAAATTCCTCTTATTTTGAGGTAAAAAGGCTGAAATTCCCCTTATTTGGGGGCAAAAAGGCATAAATTTCCCTTATTTTGGGGCAAAATTGCAGAAATTTCACTTATTTCAGGGTAATAAGTCAGAAATTTTCCTTATTTTGGGGCAAAAAAGACAGAAATTCCCTTTGTTTTGGGATAAAAAGACAGAAATTCCACTTATTTAGAGGCAAAAAAGCAGAAATTCCACTTATTTTGGAGTAAAAATTAAGAGATTTCCCTTTTTTATGGCAAAAAGGTATGCATTCTTTTTATTTTCGGACAAAAAGGCAGAAATTCCCCGTATTTTGGAGCAAAATTGCAGAAATTTCACTTATTTCAGAATAAAAATGAGAAATTTTCTTATTTTGGGGCAAAAGGCAGAAATTCCCCTTATTTTATGGCAAAATTGCAGAAATTGCCTTTATTTGGGGACAAAAAACAGAAATTCCCTTTATTTTGGGGCAAAATTGCAGAAAATTTTTTTATTATGGGAAAAAATTGAAGATATTTCTTTTATTTTAAGGCAAAATTGCAGAAATTTCACTTATTTCAGAGAAAAAAACAAAAATCTTTCTTATTTTTGGCAAAATGCAGAAATTCCCATTATTTTGGGGCAAAAAGGCAGAAATTCACCTTATTTTGGGGTAAGATTGAAGACATGTCACATATTTCAGGGCATAAAGGCAGAAATTGCCCTTATTTGGGGGCAAAAAGGCAGAAATTCCCCTTATTTTGGGATAAAATTGCAGAAATTACCCTTGTTTGGGGGCAAAAAGGCAGAAAATCCCCTTAATTTCGGGCAAAAAGGCAGAAATTCCCTGTATTTTGGAGCAAAATTGCAGAAATTCTCCTAATATTGGGGCAAAAATGCAGAAATTCCCTTTATTTGGGGCAAATTGGCAGAAGTTCCCCTTATTTTCAGGAAAAGAGGCAGAAATTCCCATTATTTTGAAGCAAAATTGCAGAAACTCCCCTAATTTTGGGGCAAAAAGGCAGAAATTCCCTTTATTTTGGGGCAAAAATACAGAAATTCTCCTTATATCTGGGCAAAAATCAGAAATTTCCCTTATTTTGGAGCAAAATTTTAGAAATTTCTTTTATTTTGGTACAGAATTGGAGAAATTTTTCTTATTCTGTGGCAAAAAGGCAGAAATTTCTTTTATTTTGGTGCAAAATTGCAGAAATTTTTCTTATTTTGGGGCAAAAAGGCATAAATTTCCCATATTTTGGGGCAAAAATGTAGAAATTTTCTTTATTTTGAGGTAAAAAGGCTGAAATTTCCCTTATTTGGGGGCAAAAAGGCAGAAATTTCTCTTATTTTGGGGCAAAATTGCAGAAATTTCACTTATTTCAGAATAATAAGTCAGAAATTTCCCTTATTTTGGGGCAAAAAACAGAAATTCTCTTTGTTTTAAAGGAAAAAGACTGATATTCCACTTATTTAGAGGCTAAAAAGCAGAAATTCTTATTATTTTGGAGCAAAAATGAAGAAATTTTCCTTTTTTTGTGGAAAAGGGTATACATTCCTCTAATTTTCGGGCTAAAAAGCAGAAATTCCCCGTATTTTGGAGCAAAATTGCAGAAATTCCCCTAATTTTGGGGCAAAAAGGCAGAAATTCCCTATATGTTAGGGCAAAAAGACAGAAATTCTCCATATTTTTGGGCAAAACTCAGAAATTCCACATATTTTGGGGCAAAATTCCAAAAATTTCCCTTATTTTGGGGCAAAATTGCAGAAATTTCACTTATTTCAAGGGAAAAAGACAGAAATTTCTTTTATTTTGGTACAAAATTGCAGAAATTTTTCTTATTTTGGGCAAAAAGGCAGAAATTTCCCATATTTTGAGGCAAAAATGCAGAAATTTCACTTATTTCAGGGTAATAAGTCAGAAATTTTCATTACTTTGGAGCAAAAAAGACAGAAAGTCCCTTTGTTTTCGTGGAAAAAGACAGAAACTCCAATTCTTTAGAGGCAAAAATGCAGGAATTCCCCTTATTTTGGAGCAAAAATGAAGAAATTTCCTTTTTTTATGGCAAAAAGGTATGCATTCTTCTTATTTTCAGGCAAAAAGTCAGAAATTCCCCCTATTTTAGAGCAAAATTGCAGAAATTCCCCTTATTGTGGGGCAAAAAGGCAGAAATTCCCTATATGTTGGGGGGAAAAGACAGAAATTCTCCTTATTTTAGAGCAAAACTCAGAAATTTCATTTATTTTGGGGCAAAATTGCAGAAATTTCACTTATTTCAGAAAAAAAAGCAGAAATTTTCTTATTTTGGGGCCAAAAGGCAAAAATTTCTTTTATTTTGGTACAAAATTGCAGAAAATTTTCTTATTTTGGGGAAAAAAAGCAGAATTTTCTCATATTTTGGGGCAAAAATGCAGAAAATCCCCTTATTTTGAGGTAAAAAGGCTAAAATTCCCCTTATTTGGTTGCAAAAAGGCAGAAATTTCCCTTATTTTGGGGCAAAATTGCAGAAATTTCACTTATATCAGGGTAATAAGTCAGAAATTTTCCTTATTTTGGGGCAAAAAAGACAGAAATTCCCTTTGTTTTGGGGGAAAAAGACAGAAATTCCACTTATTAAGAGGCAAAAAAGCAGAAATTCTCCTTATTTTGGAGCAAAAATGAAGAAATTTCCTTTTTTTATGGCAAAAAGGTATGCATTCTTCTTGTTTTCGGGCAAAAAGGCAGAAATTCCCCGTTTTTTGGAGCAAAATTGCAGAAATTCCCCTAATTTTGGGGCAAAAAGGCAGAAATTCCCTATATGTTAGGGCAAAACGACAGAAATTCTCCTCATTTGGGGGCAAAATTCAGAAATTCCATTTCTTTTGGTGCAAAATTCCCAAAATTTCCCTTATTTTGGGGCAAAATTGCAGAAAGTTCATTTATTTAGGGGCAAAATTGCAGAAATTTCACTTTTTTCAGGGAAAAAAGGCCGAAATTTTCCATTTTTGGGGGCAAAAAGGCAGAAATTCTTAATATTTTGTGGCAAAAATGCAGAAATTTCCCTTATTTTGAGGTAAAAAGGCTGAAATTCCTCTTCTTTGGGGGCAAAAATGCAGAAATTTCTCTTATACTGGGGCAAAATTGCAGAAATTTGACTTATTTCAGGGTAATAATTCAGAAATTTTCCTTATTTTGGGGCAAAAAATACAGAAATTCCATTTGTATGGGGAGAAAAAGACAGAAATTCCATTTATTTAGAGGCAAAAAAGCAGAAATTCCCCTTATTTTGGAGCAAAATTGCAGAAATTTCCTTTTTTATAGCAAAAAGGTATGCATTCTTCTTATTTTCAGGCAAAAAGGCAGAAATTCCCTGTATTTTGGAGTAAAATTGCAGAAATTCCCTTAATTGTAGGGCAAAAAGACAGTAATTCTCCTTATTTTGGGTCAAAACTCAGAAATTCCACTTATTTTAGAACAAAATTTCAGAAATTTCCCTTATTTTTGGCCAAAATTGCAGAAATTTCACTTATTTTGGGGCAAAATTGCAGAAATTTCACTTATTTCAGGGAAAAAAAGCAGAAATTTTCTTATTTTGGGGCAAAAAGGCAGAAATTTCCCATATTTTGAGGCAAAAATGCAGAAATTCCCCTTATTTTGAGGTAAAAAGGCTGAAATTCCCCTTATTTGGGGGCAAAAAGTCAGAAATTTCCCATATTTTGGGGCAAAATTGCAGAAATTTCACTTATTTCAGGGTACTAAGTCAGAAATTTTTCTTACTTTGGGGCAAAAGAGACAGAAATTCTCTTTGTTTTCAGGGAAAAAGACAGAAATTCCACTTATTTAGAGGCAAAAATGCAGAAATTCCCCTTATTTTGAAGCAAAAATGAAGAAATTTCTATTTCTTATGGCAAAAAGGTATGCATTCTTCTTATTTTCGGGCAAAAAGGCAGAAATTCTTTGTATTTTGGAGCAAGATTGCAGAAATTCCCCTAATTGTGGGGCAAAAAGGCAGAAATTCCCTATATGTTGGGGCAAAAAGACAGAAATTCTCCTTATTTTAAAGCAAAACTCAGAAATTTCACTTATTTTGCGGCAAAATTACAGAAATTTCACTTATTTCAGAAAAAAAAAGCAGAAATTTTCTTATTTTGGGGCAAAAAGGCAGAAATTTCTTTTATTTTGGTACAAAATTGCAGAAATTATTCTTATTTTGGGGCAAAAAAGCAGAAATTTCTCATATTTTGGGGCAAAATTGCAGAAAATTTCTTTATTTTGAGGTAAAAAGGCTAAAATTCCCCTTATTTGGTTGCAAAAAGGCAGAAATTTTCCTTATTTGGGGGAAAAATTGCAGAAATTTCACTTATTTCAGGGTAATAAGTCAGAAATTTTCTTTATTTTGGGGCAAAAAAAGACAGAAATTCTCTTTGTTTTGGGGGTAAAAGACAGAAATTCCACTTATTTAGAGGCAAAAAAGCAGAAATTCCCATTATTTTGGAGCAAAAATGAAGAAATTTCCCTTTTTTATGGCAAAAAGGTATGCATTCTTCTTATTTTCGGGCAAAAAGGCAGAAATTCCCCCTATTTTAGAGCAAAATTGCAGAAATTCCCCTAATTGTGGGGCAAAAAAACAGAAATTCCCTATATGTTGGGGCAAAAAGATAGAAATTCTCCATATTTTGGGGCAAAACTCAGAAATTCCACTTATTTTGGGGCAAAATTCCAAAAATTTCCCTTATTTTGGGGCAAAATTGCAGAAATTTCACTTATTTAGGGGCAAAATTGCAGAAATTTCACTTATTTCAGGGGAAAAAGACAGAAATTTTTTTTATTTTGGTACAAAATTGCAAAAATTTTTCTTATTTTGGGCAAAAAGGCAGAAATTTCCCATATTTTGAGGCAAAAATGCAGAAATTTCACTTATTTCAGGGTAATAAGTCAGAAATTTTCCTTACTTTGGGGCAAAAAAGACAGAAATTCCCTTTGTTTTGGTGGAAAAAGACAGAAATTCCACTTATTTAGAGGCAAAAATGCAGAAATTCCCCTTATTTTGGAGCAAAAATGAAGAAATTTCCTTTTTTTATGGCAAAAAGGTATGCATTCTTCTTATTTTCGGGCAAAAAGGCAGAAATTCCCTTTGTTTTGGGGGAAAAAGACAGAAATTCCACTTATTTAGAGGCAAAAAAGCAGAAATTCCCCATATTTTGGAGCAAAATTGCAGAAATTCCACTAATTGTGGGGCAAAAAGGCAGAAATTCCCTATATGTTAGGGCAAAACGACAGAAATTCTCCTCATTTGGGGGCAAAATTCAGAAATTCCATTTATTTTGGGGCAAAATTCCCCAAATTCCCCTTATTTTGGGGCAAAATTGCAGAAATTTCAATTATTTTTGGGGCAAAATTGCAGAAATTTCACTTTTTTCAGGGAAAAAAGGCCGAAATTTTCCGTTTTTATGGGGAAAAAGTCAGAAATTCCTAATATTTTGAGGCAAAAATGCAGAAATTCCTCTTATTTTGAGGTAAAAAGGCTGAAATTCCCCTTATTTGGGGGCAAAAATGCAGAAATTTCTCTTATACTGGGGCAAAATTGCAGAAATTTCACTTATTTCAGGGTAATAATTCAGAAATTTTCCTTATTTTGGGGCAAAAAATACAGAAATTCCATTTGTATGGGTGGAAAAAGACAGAAATTCCATTTATTTAGAGGCAAAAAAGCAGAAATTCCCCTTATTTTGGAGCAAAATTGCAGAAATTTCCCTTTTTATAGCCAAAAGGTATGCATTCTTCTTATTTTCAGGCAAAAAGGCAGAAATTCCCCGTATTTTGGAGTAAAATTGCAGAAATTCCCTATATGTTGGGGCAAAAAGACAGAAATTCTCCTTATTTTGGGGCAAAACTCAGAAATTCCACTTATTTTGGAACAAAATTTCAGAAATTTCCCTTATTTTTGGCCAAAATTGCAGAAATTTCACTTTTTTTGGGGCAAATTGCAGAAATTTCACTTATTTCAGGGAAAAAAAGCAGAAATTTTCTTATTTTGGAGCAAAAAGGCAGAAATTTCCCATATTTTGAGGCAAAAATGCAGAAATTCCCCTTATTTTGAGGTAAAAAGGCTGAAATTCCCCTTATTTGGGGGCAAAAAGGCAGAAATTTCCCATATTTTGGGGCAAAATTGCAGAAATTTCACTTATTTCAGGGTACTAAGTCAGAAATTTTTCTTACTTTGGGGCAAAAAAGACAGAAATTCCCTTTGTTTTCAGGGAAAAAGACAGAAATTCCACTTATTTAGAGGCAAAAATGCAGAAATTCCCCTTATTTTGGAGCAAAAATGAAGAAATTTCCCTTTTTTATGGCAAAAAGGTATGCATTCTTCTTATTTTCGGGCAAAAAGGCAGAAATTCCCCCTATTTTAGAGCAAAATTGCAGAAATTCCCCTAATTGTGGGGCAAAAAGGCAGAAATTCCCTATATGTTGGGGCAAAATACAGAAATTCTCCTTATTTTGGTGAAAAACTCAGAAATTCCACTTATTTTGGGGCAAAATTGCAGAAATTTCCCTTATTTTGGGGCAAAATTGCAGAAATTTCACTTATTTTGGGGCAAAATTGCAGAAATTTCACTTTTTTCAGGGTAATAAGTAAGAAATTTTCCTTATTTTGGGGCAAAAAAGACAGAAATTCCCTATGTTCTGGGTGAAAAAGACAGTAATTCCACTTTTTTAGAGGCAAAAAAGCAGAAATTCCTTATATTTTGGAGTAAAAATGAAGAAATTTCTTTTTTTTGTGGCAAAAGGTATATATTCCCTTTATTTTCGGGCAAAAAGGCAGAAATTCCCCGTATTTTGGAGCAAACTTGCAGATATTCCCCTAATTGTGGGGCAAAAAGGCAGAAATTCCCTATATGTTGGGGCAAAAAGACAGAAATTTTCCTTATTTTGGGGCAAAACTCAGAAATTCCACTTATTTTGGGGCAAAATTCCAGAAATTTCCCTTATTTTGGGGCAAAATTGCAGAAATTTCACTTATTTTCAGGCAAAATTACATAAATTTCACTTATTTCAGAAAAAAAGCAGAATTTTCTTATTTTGGTGCAAAAAGGCAGAAATTTCTTTTATTTTGTTACAAAATTGCAGAAATTTTTCTTATTTTGGGGCAAAAAGGCAGAAATCTCCCATATTTTGGGGCAAAAATGCAGAAATTCCTCTTATTTTGAGGTAAAAAGGCTGAAATTCCCCTTATTTGGGGGCAAAAGGGCAGAAATTTCCCTTATTTTGAGGCAAAATTGCAGAAATTTCACTTATTTCAGAGAAAAAAAGCAAAAACTTTTCTTATTTTAGGGCAAAATGCAGAAATTCCCATTATTTTGGGGCAAAAGGCAGAAATTCACCTTATTTTGTGGTAAAATTGCAGACATTTCACATATTTCAGGGCAAAAAGGTAGAAATTCCCCTTATTTGTGGGCAAAAAGGCAGAAATTCCCCTTATTTTGGGATAAAATTGCAGAAATGTCCCTTGTTTGGGGGCAAAAAGGCAGAAAATCCCCTTAATTTTTGGCAAAAAAGCAGAAATTTCCCGTATTTTGGAGCAAAATTGCAGAAATTCCCCTAATATTGGGGCAAAAATGCAGAAATTCCTATTATTTGGGGCAAATCGGCAGAAGTTCCCCTTATTTTCGGAAAAAGAGGCAGAAATTCCCTGTATTTTGAAGCAAAATTGCAGAAACTCCCCTAATTTTGGGGCAAAAAGGCATAAATTTCTCATATTTTGGGGCAAAGATGCAGAAATTTTTCTTATTTTGAGGTAAAAAGGCTGAAATTCCCCTTATTTGGGGGCAAAAAAGAAGAATTTCTCTTATTTTGGGGCAAAATTGCCGAAATTTCACTTATTTCAGAGTAATAAGTCAGAAATTTTCGTTATTTTGGGGCAAAAAAAACAGAAATTCCCTTTGTTTTGGGGGGAAAAGACAGAAATTCCACTTTTTTAGAGGCAAAAAAGCAGAAATAACTTTTATTTTGGAGTAAAAATGTAGAAATTTCCCTTTTTTATGGCAAAAAGGTATGCATTCTTCTTATTTTCGGGGAAAAAGTCAGAAATTCCCCGTATTTTCGAGCAAAATTGCAAAAATTCCCCTAATTTTAGGGCAAAAAGGCAGAAATTCCCTATATGTTGGGGCAAAAAGACAGAAATTCTCCTTATTTTGGGGCAAAACTCAGAAATTCCACTTATTTTGGAGCAAAATTCTAGGAATTTTTCTTATTTTAAAGCAAAATTGCAGAAATTTCACTTATTTTGGGGTAAAATTGCAGAAATTTCACTTATTTCAGGGAAAAAAGGCAGAAATTTTTCTTATTTTGGGGCAAAAAGAAAAAATTTCCTAATATTTTGTGGCAAAAATGCCGAAATTCCCCTTATTTTGAGGTAAAAAAGCTGAAATTTCCCTTATTTGGGGGCAAAAAGGCAGAAATTTCCCTTATTTTGGGGCAAAATTGCAGAAATTTCACTTATTTCAGGGTAATAAGTCAGAAATTTTCCTTATTTTGGGGCCAAAAGGACAGAAATTCCCTTTGTTTTGGGGGAAAAAGACAGAAATTCCACTTATTTAGAGGCAAAAAAGCAGAAATTCCCCTTATTTTGGAGCAAAAATGAAGAAATTTCCCTTTTTTATGGCAAAAAGGTATGCATTCTTCTTATTTTCGGGCAAAAAGACAGAAATTCCCCGTATTTTGAAGCAAAATTGCAGAAATTCCCCTAATTGTGGGGCAAAAAAACAGAAATTCCCTATATGTTGGGGCAAAAAGACAGAAATTCTCCTTATTTTGGGGTAAAACTCAGAAATTCCACTTATTTTGGGGGCAAAATTCCAGAAATTTCCCTTATTTTGGGGCAAAATTGCAGAAATTTTACTTATTTTGGGGCAAAATTGCAGAAATTTCACTTATTTCAGAAAAATAAGCAGAATTTATTTATTTTGGTGCAAAAAGGCAGAAATTTTTTTTATTTTGGTACAAATTGCAGAAATTTTTCTTATTTTGGGGCAAAAAGGCAGAAATCTTCATATTTTGGGGCAAAAATGCAGAAATTCCTCTTATTTTGAGGTAAAAAGGCTGAAATTTCCCTTATTTGGGGGCAAAAAGGAAGAAATTTCCCATATTTTGAGGCAAAATTGCAGAAATTTCACTTATTTCAGGATAATAAGTCAGAAATTTTCATTATTTTGGGGCAAAAGAGACAGAAATTTCCTTTGTTTTGGGGGAAAAAAACAGAAATTCCACTTTTTTAGAGGCAAAAAAAGCAGAAATTCCTTTTATTTTGGAGTAAAAATGAAGAAATTTCCCTTTTTTGTGGCAAAAGGTATACATTCCACTTATTTTTGGGCTAAAAAGCAGAAATTACCCGTATTTTGGAGCAAAATTGCAGAAATTCCCCTAATTGTGGGGCAAGAAGGGAGAAATTCCCTATATGTTGGGGCAAAAAGAAACAAATTCTCCTTATTTTGGGTCAAAACTCAGAAATTCTACTGATATTGGGGCAAAATTCAAGAAATTTCCCTTATTTTGGGGCAAAATTGCAGAAATTTCACTTATTTTTGGGCAAAATTGCAGAAATTTCACTTATTTCAGAAAAAAAAAGCAGAAATTTTCTTATTTTGGTGCAAAAGGGCGGAAATTTCTTTTATTTTGGTACAAAATTGCAGAAATTTTTCTTATTTTGGGGCAAAAAGGCAGAAATCTCCCATATTTTGGGGCAAAAGTGCAGAAATTTCTCTTATTTTGAGGTAAAAAGGCTGAAATTCCCCTTATTTGGGGGCAAAAAGGCAGAAATTTCCCTTATTTTGGGGCAAAATTGCAGAAATTTCACGTATTTCAGGCTAATAAGTCAGAAATTTTCCTTATTTTGGGGCAAAAAAGACAGAAATTTCCTTTGTTTTGGGGGATAAAGACAGAAATACCACTTATTTAGAGGCAAAAAAACAGAAATTCCCCTTATTTTGGAGCAAAACTGAAGAAATTTCTATTTTTTATGGCAAAAGGGTATGCATTCTTCTTATTTTCGGGCAAAAAGGCAGAAATTCCCCGTATTTTGGAGCAAAATTGCAGAAATTCTCCTAATTGTGGGGCAAGAAGGGGGAAATTCCCTATATGTTGGGGCAAAAAGACAGAAATTCTCCTTATTTTGGGGCAAAACTCAGAAATTCCACTTATTTTGGGGCAAAATTCCAGAAATTTCCCTTATTTTGTGGCAAAATTGCAGAAATTTCCTTTACATTGGGGCAAAATTGCAGAAATTTCCCTTATTTTGGGGCAAAATTGCAGAAATTTCACTTATTTCATGGTAAAAAGGCAGAAATTTTCCTCATTTTGGGGCAAAAATGCAGAGATTCCAAATATTTTGTGGTAAAATTGCAAAAATTCCCCTTATTTTGAGGTAAAAAGGCAGAAATTCCCCTTATTTGGGGGCAAAAAGCAGAAATTTCCCTTATTCTGGGACAAAATTGCAGAAATTTCACTTATTTCAGGGTAATAAGTCAGAAATTTTCCTTATTTGGGGCAAAAAAGACAGAAATTCCTTTTGTTTTGGGGGAAAAAGTCAGAAATTCCACTTATTTAGAAACAAAAAAGCAGAAATTCCCCTTATTTTGGAGCAAAAATGAAGAAATTTCCTTTTTTTGTGGCAAAAGGTATGCATTCTTCTTATTTTCAGGCTAAAAAGCAGAAATTCCCCGTATTTTGGAGCAAAATTGCAGAAATTCCCCTAATTGTGGGACAAAAAGGCAGAAATTTGCTATATGTTGGGGCAAAAAGACAGAAATTCTTTTTATTTTGGGGCAAAACTCAGAAATTCCACTTATTTTGGGACAAAATTCCAGAAATTTCACTTATTTTGGGGCAAAATTGCAGAAATTTCACTTATTTTGGCAAAATTGCAGAAATTTCAATTATTTCAGAAAAAAAGCAGAAATTTTCTTATTTTGGTGCAAAAAGGCAGAAATTTCTTTTATTTTGGTACAAAATTGCAGAAATTTTTCTTATTTGGGGGCAAAAAGCAGAAATCCCCTATATTTTGGGGCAAAAATGCATAAATTCCTCTTATTTTGAGGTAAAAAGGCTGAAATTCCCCTTATTTGGGGGCAAAAAGGCAGAAATTTCCCTTATTTTGAGGCAAAATTGCAGAAATTTCACTTATTTCAGGGTAATAAGTCAGAAATTTTCCTTATTTTGGGGCAAAAAACACAGAAATTCCCTTTGTTTTGGGGGAAAAAGACAGAAATTCCACTTTTTTAGAGGCAAAAAAGCAGAAATTCCTATTATTTTGGAGTAAAAATGAAGAAATTTCCCTTTTTTGTGGCAAAATGTATACATTCCACTTATTTTTGGGCTAAAAAGCAGAAATTACCCGTATTTTGGAGCAAAATTGCAGAAATTCCCCTAATTGTGGGGCAAAAGGCAGAAATTCCCTATATGTTGGGGAAAAAGGCAGAAATTCTCCTTATTTTGGGGCAAAACTCAGAAATTCCACTTATTTTGGGGCAAAATTCCAGAAATTTCCTTATTTTGTGGCAAAATTGCCGAAATTTCACTTATTTTTGGGCAAAATTGCAGAAATTTCACTTATTTCATGGTAAAAAGGCAGAAATTTTCCTCATTTTGGGGCAAAAAGGCAGAGATTCCAAATATTTTGTGGTAAAATTGCAAAAATTCCCCTTATTTTGAGGTAAAAAGGCAGAAATTCCCCTTATTTGGGGGCAAAAAGCAGAAATTTCCCTTATTCTGGGACAAAATTGCAGAAATTTCACTTATTTCAGGGTAATAAGTCAGAAATTTTCCTTATTTGGGGCAAAAAAGACAGAAATTCCTTTTGTTTTGGAGGAAAAAGTCAGAAATTCCACTTATTTAGAAGCAAAAAAGCAGAAATTCCCCTTATTTTGGAGCAAAAATGAAGAAATTTCCTTTTTTTGTGGCAAAAGGTATGCATTCTTCTTATTTTCAGGCTAAAAAGCAGAAATTCCCCGTATTTTGGAGCAAAATTGCAGAAATTCCCCTAATTGTGGGACAAAAAGGCAGAAATTCCATATATGTTTGGGCAAAAAGACAGAAATTCTCCTTATTTTAGAGCAAAACTCAGAAATTTCACTTATTTTGACGCAAAATTGCAGAAATTTCACTTATTTCAGAAAAAAAAGCAGAAATTTTCTTAATTTGGGGCAAAAAGGCAGAAATTTCTCATATTTTGGGGCAAAAATGCAGAAAATCCCCTTATTTTGAGGTAAAAGTCTAAAATTCTCCTTATTTGGTTGCAAAAAGCAGAAATTTCCCTTATTTTGGGGCAAAATTGCAGATATTTCATTTATTTCAGGGTAATAAGTCAGAAATTTTCCTTATTTTGGGGCAAAAAAGACACAAATTCTCTATGTTTTGGGGGAAAAAGACAGAAATTCCACTTATTTAGAGGCAAAAAAGCAGAAATTCCCCTTATTTTGGAGCGAAAATGAAGAAATTTCCCTTTTTTATGGCAAAAAGTTATGCATTCTTCTTATTTTCGGGCAAAAAGACAGAAATTCCCCGTATTTTTTAGCAAAATTGCAGAAATTCCCCTAATTGTGGGGCAAAAAGGCAGAAATTCCCTATGTGTTGGGGCAAAAAGACAGAAATTCTACTTATTTTGGGGCAAAACTCAGAAATTCCACTTATTTTGGGGCAAAATTCCAAAAATTTCTCTTATTTTGGGGCAAAATTGCAGAAATTTCACTTATTTTGGGGCAAAATTGCAGAAATTTCACTTATTTCAGGGAAAAAAAGACAGAAATTTCTTTTATTTTGGTACAAAATTGCAGAAATTTTTTTTATTTTTTGCAAATGCAGAAATTTCCCATATTTTGGGGCAAAAATGCAGAAATTCCCCTTATTTTGAGGTAAAAATGCTGAAATTCCCCTTATTTTGGGGCAAAAAGCAGACATTTCCCTTATTTTGGGCAAAAATTGCAGAAATTTCACTTATTTTGAGTCAAAAAGGCAGAAAATCCAATTATTTTGGGGTAAAAATGAAGAAATTCCCCTTGTTTTGAGGTAAAAAGGCTGAAATTCCCCTTTTTTGGAGGCAAAAAGGCAGAAATTTCCCGTATTTTGGGGCAAAATTGCAGAAATTCCTCTAATTTTGGGGCAAAAACGCAGAACTTCCCCTTATTTTGGGGTAAAACTGCAGAAATTTCACTTATTTCGCGGCAAAATGGCAGAAATTCACTTCATTTTCAGCGAAAAGGGAGAAAATTCCCGTATTTTGGAGCAAAATTGCAGAAATTCACCTAATTTTGGGGTAAAAGATGCAGTAATTTTCTTTATTTTAAGGCAAAAAGGCAGAAATTCTTCTTATTTTGTGGCAAAAATCAGAAATTCCCCTTATTTTAGAAAAAATTGCAGAAATTTCCTTTATTATGGGGAAAAATTGCAGAAATTTCTTTTATTGTAAGGCAAAATTGCAGAAATTTCATTTATTTCAGAGAAAAAAACAAAAATTTTTTTTATTTTAGGGCAAAATGCAGAAATTTCCATTATTTTGGGGATCAAAGACAGAAATTCACCTTCTTTTGGGGTAAAATTTCAAACATTTCACATATTTCAGGGCAAAAAGGCAGAAATTCCCCTTATTTGGGGGTAAAAAGGCAGAAATTCTTCATATTTTGGGTTAAAATTGCAGAAATTTCCCTTGTTTGGGGGCAAAAAGGCAGAAAATCCCCTTAATTTCGGGCAAAAAGGCAGAAATTCCCCGTATTTTGGAGCAAAATTGCAGAAATTCCCCTAATTGTGGGGCAAAAAGGCAGAAATTCCCGATATGTTGGTTCAAAGAGACAGAAATTCTCCTTATTTTCGGGCAAAACTCAGAAATTCCATTTATTTTGGGGCAAAATTCCAGAAATTTCCCTTATTTTGGGGCAAAATTGCAGAAATTTCACTTATTTCAGGGCAAAATTCAAAAATTGCTTTTATTTTGGGGCAAAAAGACAGAAATTCTGTTTACTTTTGGGTAAAAAGGCAGAAATTTCACTTATTTTGAGGTAAGAAGGCAGAAATTCCTCTTATTTTGCAGCAAAAATGAAGAAATTTTCCTTTTTTGTGGCAAAAGGTATACATTCCCCTTATTTTCGGGCAAAAAAGCAGAAATTCCCCGTATTTTGGAGCACAATTGCAGAAAATCCCCTAATTGTGGGGCAAAAAGGCAGAAATTCCCATTATTTTGATGGCAAAAAGGCAGGAATTCACCTTATTTTGGGCTAAAATTGCAGAAATTTCACATATTTCAGGGCAAAAAGGCAGAAATTTCCCTTCATTTGGGGCAAAAATGAAGAAATTTCCCTTTTTTATGGCAAAAAGGTATGCATTCCCCTTATTTTCGGCAAAAAGGCAGAAATTCCCCGTATTTTGGAGCAAAATTTCAGAAATTCCCCTAATTGTGGGGCAAAAAGGCAGAAATTCTCTTTATTTTGGGGCAAAACTCAGAAATTCCACTTATTATGGGGCAAAATTCCAGAAATTTCCCTTATTTTGGGGCAAAATTGCAGAAATTTCACTTATTTTGGGGCAAAATTGCAGAAATTTCACTTATTTCAGGTAAAAATGGCAGAAATTTTTCTTATTTTGGGGCAAAAAGGCAAAATTTCCTAATATTTTGTGGCAAAAATGCAGAAATTCCCCTTATTTTGAGGTAAAAAGGCTTAAATTCCCCTTATTTGGGGGCAAAAAGGCAGAAATTTTTCTTATTTTGGGGCAAAATTGCAGACATTTCACTTATTTCAGGGTAATAAGTCAGAAATTTTCCTTATTTTGGGGCAAAAAAGACAGAAATTCCCTTTGTTTTGGGGGGAAAATACAGAAATTCCACTTCTTTGAAGGCAAAAAGGCAGAAATTCCCCTTATTTTGGAGCAAAAATGAAGAAATTCCCCTAATTGTTGGGCAAAAAGGCAGAAATTCCCTATATGTTGGGGCAAAAAGACAGAAATTCTCCTTATTTTGGGGCAAAACTCAGAAATTCCACTTATTTTGGGGTAAAATATCAGGAATTTACCTTATTTTGGGGCAAAATTGCAGAAATTTCCCTTATTTGGGGCAAAATAGCAGAAATTTCACTTATTTTCAGGTAAAAAGGCTGAAATATCCTTTATTTTGGGGCAAAAAGGAAGAAATTCCCCTTATTTTGGGGCAAAATTGCCGAAATTTTCCTTATTTTGAAGCAAAAAGGCTGAAATTTTTATTTTGAGGTAAAATGCTGAAATTCCCCATATTTTGGGGAAAAAGGCAAAACTTCTTCTTATTTTGGGACAAAGAGGCACAAATTTCCCTTATTTTCGGGCAAAATTGCAGAAATTTCATTTATTTCAGGGCAAAAAGTCAGAAATTCCTTTTATTTTGGGGCAAAGAGCAGAAATTTCTTTTATTATGGTACAAAATTGAAGAAATTTTTTTTATTATGAAACAAAAAGGCAGAAAATTCCCCTTATTTTGAGGCAAAAAGCAGAAATTATTCTTATTTTGAGGTAAAATGCAGAAATTCTTTTTATTTTGGGGCTAAAAGGCAGAAATTCCCCGTATTTTGAAGCAAAATTGCAGAAATTCTCATAATTTTTGGGCAAAAAGGCAGAAATTCCCCTTATTTTGGGGCAAAAATACAGAAAATCTCCTTTATCGGGAGCAAACAGTCAGAAATTCCCCTTATTTTGGGGCAAAATTGCAGAAATTTCCTTTACATTGGGGCAAAATTGCAGAAATTTCCCTTATTTTGGGGCAAATTTGCAGAAATTTCCCTTATTTTGGGGCAAAATTGCAGAAATTTCCCTTATTTTGGGGCAAAATTGCAGAAATTTCACTTATTTCAAGGAAAAAAGGCGGAAATTTTTTTTGGGGGGCAAAAAGGCAGAAATTTCTTTTATCTTGGTACAAAATTGCAGAAATTTTTCTTATTTTGGGGCAAAAAGTCAGAAATTCCCCATATTTTGGGGCAAAAAGGCAGAAATTCCCCTTATTTTTAGGTAAAAAGGCTGAAATTCCCCTTATTTTGGGGCAAAAAGACAGAAATTTCGTTTATTTTGGGGAAAAGGCAGAAATTGCACTTATTTTGAGTCAAAAAGGTGGAAAATCCCCTTATTTTGGGGCAAAAATGAAGAAATTTGCTTTTTTTATGGCAAAAAGGTATACATTCCCTTTATTTTCGGGCAAAAAGGCAGAAATTACCCGTATTTTGGAGCAAAATTGCAGAAATTCCTCTAATTTTTGGGCAAAAAGGCAGAAATTCCCCTTATTTTGGGGTAAAACTGCAGAAATTTCACTTATTTTATGGCAAAAAGTCAGAAATTCCCCTTATTTTCGGCAAAAAAGGCAGAAAATCCCCTTATTTTAGGGCAAAATTGCAGAAATTTCCCTTATTTGGGGGCAAAAACAGAAATTCCCCTTCTTTTGAGGCAAAATTGCAGAAATTTCCCTTATTATGGGGAAAAATTGCAGAAATTTCCCTTATTTTAGGACAAAATTGCAGAAATTTCACTTATTTCAGAGAAAAAATGCAAAAATTTTTCTTATTTTGGGGCAAAAAGGCAGAAATTCACCTTATTTTGGGTTAAAATATCAGAAATTTCACATATTTCAGGGAAAAATGGCAGAAATTCCCCTTATTTGGGGGCAATAAGGCAGAAATTTCCCTTCTTTTGGGTTAAAATTGCAGAAATTTCCCTTATTTGGGGGCAAAAAGGCAGAAAATCCACTTAATTTCGGGTAAAAAGGCAGAAATTCCTCGTATTTTGAAGCAAAATTGCAGAAACTCCCCTAATTTTGGGGCAAAAAGGCAGAAATTCCCTTTATTTTGGGGCAAAAATAGAGAAATTCTCCTTATTTTGGTGCAAAAATCAGAAATTTCCCTTATTTTTGGGCAAAATTATAGAAATTTCTTTTATTTTGTTCTAGACTTGCAGAAATTTTTCTTATTTTGTGGCAAAAAGGCTAAAATTCTACTTATTTTGAGGTAAAATCCTGAAATTCCACATATTTTGGGGCAAAAAGGCAGAAATTCCCCTCATTTGGGGGCAAAAAGGCACATATTTCCCTTATTTTCGGGCATAATTGCAGGAATTTCATTTATTTCAGGGCAAAAAGTCAGAAATTCCTTTTATTTTGGGGCAAAAAGCAGAAATTTCTTTTATTATGGTACAAAATTGAAGAAATTTTTCGTATTTTGAAACAAAAAGGCAGAAAGTTCCCCTTATTTTGAGGCAAAAGGCAGAAATTATTCTTATTTTGAGGTAAAATGCAGAAATTCTTTTTATTTTGGGGCTAAAAGGCAGAAATTCCTCGTATTTTGAAGCAAAATTGCAGAAATTCTCATAATTTTCGGGCAAAAAGGCAGAAATTCTCCCTATTTTGGGGCAAAAAGACACAAAATCTCCTTTTTCGGGAGCAAACAGTCAGAAATTCCCCTTATTTTGGGGCAAAATTGCAGAAATTTCCTTTACATTGGGGCAATATTGCAGAAATTTCCCTTATTTTGAGGCAAAATTGCAGAAATTTCACTTATTTCAGGGAAAAAAGGCGGAAATTTTTTTTGCGGGGAAAAAAGGCAGAAATTTTTTTTATTTTGGTACAAAATTGCAGAAATTTTTATTATTTTGGGGCAAAGAGTCAGAAATTCCCCATATTTTGGTGCAAAAAGGCTGAAATTCCCCTTATGTTGAGGTAAAATCCTGAAATTCCCCATATTTTGGGGCAAAAAGGCAGAAATTCCCCTCATTTGGGAACAAAAAGGCACAAATTTCCCTTATTTTCAGGCATAATTGCAGGAATTTCATTTATTTCAGGGCAAAAAGTCAGAAATTCCTTTTATTTTGGGGCAAAAAGCAGAAATTTCTTTTATTTTGATACAAAATTGTAGAAATTTTCCTTATTTTGGAACAAAAAGGCAAAAATTACCCATATTTTGGGGAAAAAGGCAGAAATTCTTCTTATTTTGAGGTAAAAAGGCTGAAATTCCCGTTATTTTGGGGCAAAAAGGCAGAAATTCTCTTTACTTTGTGGCAAAAAGGCAGAAATTCCCATTAATTGGGGCAGAAAAGCAGAAATTTTCCTTATTTAAGGGCAATAGGGCAGAAATTCCCTATATTTTGTGGCAAAAATGCAGAAATTCCCCTTATTTAGAGGTAAAATGATGAAATTCCCCTTATTTTCGGCAAAAAGGCAGAAATTCCTATTATTTTGGGGCAAAATTGCAGAAATTTCAATTATTTCAGGGCAAAAAGTCAGAAATTTGCCTTATTTTGGGGCAAAAAGCAGAAATTCCCCTAATTTTGGGGCCAAAAACAGAAATTCCCCTTATTTTGGGGTAAAATTGCAGAAATTTCAAATATTTCAGGGCAAAAAGGCAGAAATTCCACTTTATTTCGGACAATAACGCAGAAATTCCCCGTATTTTAAAGCTAAATTTCCGAAATTCCCCTTATATTGGTGCAGAAATGCAGAAATTCCTTTTATTTTTGTGCAATAAGGCAGATTTCCCCGTATTTTGAAGCAAAATTGCACATATTCCCCTAATTTTGAGGGAAAATGCAGAAATTCACATTATTTTGGAACAAAAAGACAGAAATTCTCCTTATTTCAGTACAAGAAGTCAGAAATTCCCCTTATTTTGGGGCAAAATTGCAGAAATTTCACTTATTTCAGAGAAAAAGCACAGAAATTTCTCTTATTTTGGGGAAAAAGGCAGAAATTTCTTTTATTTTGGTACAAAATTGCAGAAATTTTCTTTATTTTGGGGAAAATGAAGAAATTCCCCATATTTTTGGGCAAAAAGGCAGAGTAACCCTTATTTTGAGGCAAAAAGACAGAAATTCCCTTTCTTTTGTGGCAAAAAGGCAGAAATTTCCCTTATTTTGGGGCAAAATTGCAGAAATTTCACCTATTTCAGGGAAATATTCAAAAATTCCTTTTATTTTGGAACAAAAAGAGAAATTCCGTTTATTTTTGGGTAAAAAGGCAGAAATTTCAGTTATTTTGAGGTAAGAAGGCAGAAATGCCTCTTATTTTGCGGCAAAAATGAAGAAATTTCCCTTTTTTGTGGCAAAAGGTATACATTCCCCTTATTTTTGGGCAAAAAGGCAGAAATTCCCCGTATTTTGGAGCACAATTGCAGAAAATCCCCAAATTGTGGGGCAAAAAGGCAGAAATTCCCTATATGTTGGGGCAAAAAGACAAAAATTCTCCTTATTTTGGGACAAAACTCAGAATTTCCACTTATTTTGGGGCAAAATTCCAGAAATTTCCCTTATTTTGGGGCAAAATTGCAGAAATTTCACTTATTTTGGGGCAAAATTGCAGAAATTTCCCTTATTTCAGGTAAAAATGGCAGAAATTTTTCTTATTTTGAGGCAAAAAGGCAGAAATTCCTAATATTTTGTGGCAAAAATGCAGAAATTCCCCTTATTTTGAGGTAAAAAGGCTGAAATTCCCCTTATTTGGGTGCAAAAAGGCAGAAATTTTTCTTATTTTGGGGCAAAATTGCAGACATTTCACTTATTTCAGGGTAATAAGTCAGAAATTTTCCTTATTTTGGGGCAAAAAAGACAGAAATTCCCCTAATTGTGGGGCAAAAAGGCAGAAATTCCCTATGTGTTGGGGCAAAAAGACAGAAATTCTCCTTATTTTGGGGCAAAACTCAAAAATTCCACTTATTTTGGGGCAAAATTGCAGGAATTTACCTTATTTTGGGGCAAAATTGCAGAAATTTTCCTTATTTGGGGCAAAATTGCAGAAATTTCACTTATTTTCAGGTAAAAAGACTGAAATATCCTTTATTTTGGGGCAAAAAGGAAGAAATTCCCCTTATTTTGGGGCAAAATTGCAGAAATTTTTCTTATTTTGGGGCAAAAAGGCTGAAATTCTTCTTATTTTGAGGTAAAATGCTGAAATTACCCATATTTTGGGGCAAAAGGCAAAAATTCTTCTTATTTTGGGGCAAAAAGGCACAAATTTCCCTTATTTTCGGGCAAAATTGCAGAAATTTCATTTATTTCAGGGCAAAAATTCAGAAATTCTTTTTATTTTGGGGCAAAGAGCAGAAATTTCTTTTATTATGGTACAAAATTGAAGAAATTTTTCTTATTTTGAAACAAAAAGGCAGAAAATTCCCCTTATTTTGAGGCAAAAGGCAGAAACTATTCTTATTTTGTGGTAAAATGCAGAAATTCCCTTTATTTTGGGGCTAGAAAGCAGAAATTCCCCGTATTTTGAAGCAAAATTGCAGAAATTCTCATAATTTTCGGGCAAAAGGCAAAAATTCTCCTTATTTTGGGGCAAAAAGGCAGAAAATCTCCTTTTTTGGGAGCAAACAGTCAGAAATTTTCCTTATTTTGGGGCAAAATTGCAGAAATTTCCTTTACATTGGGGCAAAATTGCAGAAATTTCCATATTTTGGGGCAAAATTGCAGAAATTTCACTTATTTCAGGGAAAAAAGGCGAAAATTTTTTTTGGGGGGCAAAAAGGCAGAAATTTTTTTATTTTGGTACAAAATTGCAGAAATTTTTCTTATTTTGGGGCAAAAAGTCAAAAATTACTCATATTTTGGGGCAAAAAGGCAGAAATTCCCCTTATTTTGAGGTAAAAAGGCTGTAATTCCCCTTATTTTGGGGCAAAAAGACAGAAATTTCGTTTATTTTGGGGAAAAGGCAGAAATTGCACTTATTTTGAGTCAAAAAGGTGGAAAATCCCCTTATTTTGGGGCAAAAATGAAGAAATTTGCTTTTTTTATGGCAAAAAGGTATACATTCCCTTTATTTTTGGGCAAAATGGCACAAATTCCCCGTATTTTGGAGCAACATTGCAGAAATTCCCCTAATTTTTGGGCAAAAAGGCAGAAATTCCCCTTATTTTGGGGTAAAACTGCAGAAATTTCACTTTTTTGCGGCAAAATGTCAGAAATTCCCCTTATTTTCGGCAAAAAAAGCAGATAATCCCCTTATTTTAGGGAAAAATTGAAGAAATTTCTCTTATTTTGGGGCAAAATTCCAGAAATTTCACTTATTTCGCGGCAAAATGTCAGAAATTCCCCTTATTTTCGGCAAATAGGCAGAAAATTCCCGTATTTTGGAGAATAAATTGCAGAAATTCACCTAATTTTAGGGTAAAAAAATACAGTAATTTTCTTTATTTTTGGGCAAAAAGGCAGAAATTCTCCTTATTTTAGGGCAAAAAGGCAGAAATTCTTATTTTAGGGCAAAATTGCAGAAATTTTCCTTATTTGGGGGCAAAAAACAGAAATTCCCCTTATTTTGGGGCAAAATTGCAGAAATTTCCCTTATTATGGGGAAAAATTGCAGAAATTTCCCTTATTTTAGGGCAAAATTGCAGAAATTTCACTTATTTCAGAGAAAAAAAGCAAAATTTTTCTTATTTTGGGGCAAAAAGGCAGAAATTCCCATTATTTTGGGGCAAAAAGGCAGAAATTCACCTTATTTTGGGGTAAAATTGCAGAAATTTCACATATTTCAGGGCAAAAAGACAGAAATTCCCCTTATTTTAAGGCAGAAAGGCAGAAATTCCCCTTATTTTGGAATAAAGTTGCAGAAATTTTTTTTCTTTAGGGGCAAAAAGGCAGAAAATCCACTTAATTTCGGGTAAAAAAGCAGAAATTCCTCTTATTTTGGAGCAAAATTGCAGAAACTCCCCTAATTTTGGGGCATAAAGGCAGAAATTCCCTTTATTTTGGGGCAAAAATAGAGAAATTCTCATTATTTTGGGGCAAAAATCAGAAATTTCCCTTATTTCGGGTCAAAATTTTAGAAATTTCTTTTATATTGTTACAGACTTGCAGAAATTTTTCTTATTTTGTGGCAAAAAGGTAGAAATTTCCCATATTTTGGTGCAAAAAGCCTAAAATTTCCTTTATTATGAGGTAAAATCCTGAAATTCCCCATATTTTGGGGCAAAAAGGCAGAAATTCTCCTCATTTGGAGGCAAAAATACACAAATTTCCCTTATTTTCGGGCATAATTGCAGGAATTTCATTTATTTCAGGGCAAAAAGTCAGAAATTCCTTTTATTTTGGGGCAAAAAGCAGAAATTTCTTTTATTTTGATACAAAATTGTAGAAATTTTCCTTATTTTGGAACAAAAAGGCAAAAATTACCCATATTTTGGGGAAAAAGGCAGAAATTCCCCTTATTTTGAGGTAAAAAGGCTGAAATTCCCGTTATTTTGGGGTAAAAAGGCAGAAATTCCCTTTACTTTGTGGCAAAAAGGCAGAAATTCCCGTTAATTGGGGCAGAAAAGCAGAAATTTTCCTTATTTAAGGGCAATAGGGCAGATATTCCCCATATTTTGTGGCAAAAAGGCAGAAATTCCCCTTATTTGGAGGTAAAATGATGAAATTCCCCTTTTTTTTCCGGCAAAAAGGCAGAAATTCCTATTATTTTGGGGCAAAATTGCAGAAATTTCCTTTATTTTGGGGCAAAATTGCAGAAATTTCCCTTATTTTGGGGCAAAATTGCAGAAATTTCACTTATTTCAGGGAAAAAGCACAGAAATTTCTCTTATTTTGGGGCAAAAAGGCAGAAATTTCTTTTATTTTGCTACAAAATTGCAGAAATTTTCTTTATTTTGGGGCAAAAATGAAGAAATTCCCCATATTTTGGGGCAAAAAGGAAGAGATTCCCCTTATCATGAGGTAAAATGCTGAAATATCCCTTATTTTGGGGCAAAAAGACAGAAATTCCCTTTATTTTGTGGCAAAAAGGCAAAAATTTCCCTTATTTTGGGGCAAAATTGCAGAAATTTCACTTATTTCAGGGCAAAATTCAAAAATTCCTTTTATTTTTGGGCAAAAAGAGAAATTTTGTTTATTTTTGGGTAAAAAGGCAGAAATTTCACTTATTGAGAGGTAAGAAGGCAGAAATTCCTCTTATTTTGGGGCAAAAATGAAGAAATTTCCCCTTTTTTTGTGGCAAAAGGTATATATTCTCCTTATTTTCGGGCAAAAAAGCAGAAATATCCCGATTTTGGAGCACAATTGCAGAAAATCCCCTAATTGTGGGGCAAAAAGGCAGAAATTCCCTATATGTTGGGGCAAAAAGACAGAAATTTTCCTTATTTTGGGGCAAAACTCAGAAATTCCACTTATTTTGGGGCAAAATTCCAGAAATTTCCCTTATTTTGGGGCAAATTTGCAGAAATTTCACTTATTTTGGGGCAAAATTGCAGAAATTTCACTTATTTCAGATAAAAAAAAGACAGAAATTTTTCTTATTTTGGGGCAAAAAGGCAGAAATTCCTAATATTTTGTGGCAAAAATGCAGAAATTCCCTTTATTTTGAGGTAAAAAGGCTGAAATTCCCCTTATTTGGGGGCAAAAAAGCAGAAATTTCCCTTATTTTGGGGCAAAATTGCAGAAATTTCACTTATTTCAGGGCAAAATTCAAAAATTCCTTTTATTTTGGGGATAAAAGTCAGAAATTCCGTTTATTTTTGGGTAAAAAGGCAGAAATTTCACTTATTTTGAGGTAAGAAGGCAGAAATTCCTCTTATTTTGGGGCAAAAATGAAGAAATTTCCCTTTTTTGTGGCAAAAGGTATATATTCCTTTTATTTTCGGGCAAAAAAGCAGAAATATCCCGTTTTTTGGAGCACAATTGCAGAAAATCCCCTAATTGTGGGGCAAAAAGGGAGAAATTCCCTATATGTTGGGGCAAAAAGACAGAAATTCTCCTTATTTTGGGGCAAAACTCAGAAATTCCACTTATTTTGGGGCAAAATTCCAGAAATTTCCCTTATTTTGGGGCAAAATTGCAGAAATTTTACTTATTTTGGGGCAAAATTGCAGAAATTTCACTTATTTCAGGTAAAAATGGCAGAAATTTTTATTATTTTGGGGCAAAAATGCAGAAATTCCTAATATTTTGTGGCAAAAATGCAGAAATTTTCTTTATTTTGAGGTAAAAAGGCTGAAATTCCCCTTATTTGGGGGCAAAAATGCAGAAATTTCCCTTATTTTGGGGCAAAATTGCAGAAATTTCACTTATTTCAGGGCAAAATTCAAAAATTCCTTTTATTTTGGGGATAAAAGTCAGAAATTCCGTTTATTTTTGGGTAAAAAGGCAGAAATTTCACTTATTTTGAGGTAAGAAGGCAGAAATTCCTCTTATTTTGGGGCAAAAATGAAGAAATTTCCCTTTTTTGTGGCAAAAGGTATATATTCCTTTTATTTTCGGGCAAAAAAGCAGAAATATCCCGTTTTTTGGAGCACAATTGCAGAAAATCCCCTAATTGTGGGGCAAAAAGGGAGAAATTCCCTATATGTTGGGGCAAAAAGACAGAAATTCTCCTTATTTTGGGGCAAAACTCAGAAATTCCACTTATTTTGGGGCAAAATTCCAGAAATTTCCCTTATTTTGGGGCAAAATTGCAGAAATTTTACTTATTTTGGGGCAAAATTGCAGAAATTTCACTTATTTCAGGTAAAAATGGCAGAAATTTTTATTATTTTGGGGCAAAAATGCAGAAATTCCTAATATTTTGTGGCAAAAATGCAGAAATTTTCTTTATTTTGAGGTAAAAAGGCTGAAATTCCCCTTATTTGGGGGCAAAAAGGCAGAAATTTCCCTTATTTTGGGGCAAAATTGCAGAAATTTCACTTATTTCAGGGCAAAATTCAAAAATTCCTTTTATTTTGGGGATAAAAGTCAGAAATTCCGTTTATTTTTGGGTAAAAAGGCAGAAATTTCACTTATTTTGAGGTAAGAAGGCAGAAATTCCTCTTATTTTGGGGCAAAAATGAAGAAATTTCCCTTTTTTGTGGCAAAAGGTATATATTCCTTTTATTTTCGGGCAAAAAAGCAGAAATATCCCGTTTTTTGGAGCACAATTGCAGAAAATCCCCTAATTGTGGGGCAAAAAGGGAGAAATTCCCTATATGTTGGGGCAAAAAGACAGAAATTCTCCTTATTTTGGGGCAAAACTCAGAAATTCCACTTATTTTGGGGCAAAATTCCAGAAATTTCCCTTATTTTGGGGCAAAATTGCAGAAATTTTACTTATTTTGGGGCAAAATTGCAGAAATTTCACTTATTTCAGGTAAAAATGGCAGAAATTTTTATTATTTTGGGGCAAAAATGCAGAAATTCCTAATATTTTGTGGCAAAAATGCAGAAATTTTCTTTATTTTGAGGTAAAAAGGCTGAAATTCCCCTTATTTGGGGGCAAAAAGGCAGAAATTTCCCTTATTTTGGGGCAAAATTGCAGAAATTTCACTTATTTCAGGGCAAAATTCAAAAATTCCTTTTATTTTGGGGATAAAAGTCAGAAATTCCGTTTATTTTTGGGTAAAAAGGCAGAAATTTCACTTATTTTGAGGTAAGAAGGCAGAAATTCCTCTTATTTTGGGGCAAAAATGAAGAAATTTCCCTTTTTTGTGGCAAAAGGTATATATTCCTTTTATTTTCGGGCAAAAAAGCAGAAATATCCCGTTTTTTGGAGCACAATTGCAGAAAATCCCCTAATTGTGGGGCAAAAAGGGAGAAATTCCCTATATGTTGGGGCAAAAAGACAGAAATTCTCCTTATTTTGGGGCAAAACTCAGAAATTCCACTTATTTTGGGGCAAAATTCCAGAAATTTCCCTTATTTTGGGGCAAAATTGCAGAAATTTTACTTATTTTGGGGCAAAATTGCAGAAATTTCACTTATTTCAGGTAAAAATGGCAGAAATTTTTATTATTTTGGGGCAAAAATGCAGAAATTCCTAATATTTTGTGGCAAAAATGCAGAAATTTTCTTTATTTTGAGGTAAAAAGGCTGAAATTCCCCTTATTTGGGGGCAAAAAGGCAGAAATTTCCCTTATTTTGGGGCAAAATTGCAGAAATTTCACTTATTTCAGGGCAAAATTCAAAAATTCCTTTTATTTTGGGGATAAAAGTCAGAAATTCCGTTTATTTTTGGGTAAAAAGGCAGAAATTTCACTTATTTTCAGGTAAGAAGGCAGAAATTCCTCTTATTTTGGGGCAAAAATGAAGAAATTTCCCTTTTTTGTGGCAAAAGGTATATATTCCTTTTATTTTCGGGCAAAAAAGCAGAAATATCCCGTTTTTTGGAGCACAATTGCAGAAAATCCCCTAATTGTGGGGCAAAAAGGGAGAAATTCCCTATATGTTGGGGCAAAAAGACAGAAATTCTCCTTATTTTGGGGCAAAACTCAGAAATTCCACTTATTTTGGGGCAAAATTCCAGAAATTTCCCTTATTTTGGGGCAAAATTGCAGAAATTTTACTTATTTTGGGGCAAAATTGCAGAAATTTCACTTATTTCAGGTAAAAATGGCAGAAATTTTTATTATTTTGGGGCAAAAATGCAGAAATTCCTAATATTTTGTGGCAAAAATGCAGAAATTTTCTTTATTTTGAGGTAAAAAGGCTGAAATTCCCCTTATTTGGGGGCAAAAAGGCAGAAATTTCCCTTATTTTGGGGCAAAATTGCAGAAATTTCACTTATTTCAGGGCAAAATTCAAAAATTCCTTTTATTTTGGGGCTAAAAGTCAGAAATTCCGTTTATTTGGGTAAAAAGGCAGAAATTTCACTTATTTTGAGGTAAGAAGGCAGAAATTCCTCTTATTTTGGGGCAAAAATGAAGAAATTTCCCTTTTTTGTGGCAAAAGGTATATATTCCCCTTATTTTCGGGCAAAAAAGCAGAAATATCCCGTTTTTTGGAGCACAATTGCAGAAAATCCCCTAATTGTGGGGCAAAAAGGCAGAAATTCCCTATATGTTGGGGCAAAAAGAATGAAATTCTTTTTATTTTGGGGCAAAACTCAGAAATTCCACTTATTTTGGGGCAAAATTCCAGAAATTTCCCTTATTTTGGGGCAAAATTGCAGAAATTTTACTTATTTTGGGGCAAAATTGCAGAAATTTCACTTATTTCAGGTAAAAATGGCAGAAATTTTTCTTATTTTGGGGCAAAAAGGCAGAAATTCCTAATATTTTGTGGCAAAAATGCAGAAATTCCCCTTATTTTGAGGTAAAAAGGCTGAAATTCCCCTTATTTGGGGGCAAAAAGGCAGAAATTTCCCTTATATTGGGGCAAAATTGCAAACATTTCACTTATTTCAGGGTAATAAGTCAGAAATTTTCCTTATTTTGGGGCAAAAAACACAGAAATTCCCTTTGTTTTGGAAGGAAAATACAGAAATTCCACTTCTTTAGAGGCAAAAAGGCAGAAATTCCCCTTATTTTGAAGCAAAAATGAAGAAATTCCCCTAATTGTTTGGCAAAAAGGCAGAAATTGCCTATATGTTGGGGCAAAAAGACAGAAATTCTTATTTTGGGACAAAACTCAGAAATTCCACTTATTTTGGGGCAAAATTGCAGGAATTTACCTTATTTTGAGGCAAAATTGCAGAAATTTCCCTTATTTGGGGCAAAATTGCAGAAATTTCACTTATTTTAAGGTAAAAAGGCTGAAATATCCTTTATTTTGGGGCAAAAAGGAAGAAATTCCCCTTATTTTGGGGCAAAATTGCAGAAATTTTCCTTATTTTGGGGCAAAAAGGCTGAAATTCTTATTTTGAGGTAAAATGCTGAAATTCCCCATATTTTGGGGCAAAAGGCAAAACTTCTTCTTATTTTGGGGCAAAGAGGCACAAATTTCTCTTATTTTCGGGCAAAATTGCAGAAATTTCATTTATTTCAGGGCAAAAAGTCAGAAATTCCTTTTATTTTGGGGCAAAGAGCAGAAATTTCTTTTATTATGGTACAAAATTGAAGAAATTTATCTTATTTTGAAACAAAAAGGCAGAAAATTCCCCTTATTTTGAGGCAAAAGGCAGAAATTATTCTCAATTTGAGGTAAAATGCAGAAATTCCCTTTATTTTGGGGCTAAAAAACAGAAATTCCCTGTATTTTGAAGCAAAATTGCAGAAATTCTCATAATTTTTGGGCAAAAAGGCAGAAATTCTCCTTATTATAAGGCAAAAAGACAGAAAATCTCCTTTTTCGGGAGCAAACAGTCAGAAATTCCCCTTATTTTGGGGCAAAATTGCAGAAATTTCCTTTACATTGGGGCAAAATTGCAGAAATTTCCCTTATTTTGGGGCAAAACTGAAGAAATTTTCTTTTTTTATGGCAAAAAGGTATGCATTCTTCTTATTTTCGGGCAAAAAGGCAGAAATTCCCCTATTTTGGAGCAAAATTGCAGAAATTCCCCTAATTGTGGGGCAAAAAGGGAGAAATTCCCTATATGTTGTGGCAAAAAGACAGAAATTCTCCTTATTTTGGGGCAAAACTCAGAAATTCCACTTATTTTAGGGCAAAATTCCAGAAATTTCCCTTATTTTGGGGCAAAATTGCAGAAATTTCACTTATTTTGGAGCAAAATTGCAGAAATTTCACTTATTTCAGAAAAAAAGCAGAAATTTTCTTATTTTGGTGCAAAAAGGCAGAAATTTCTTTTATTTTGGTACAAAATTGCATAAATTATTCTTATTTTGGAAGAAAAAGGCAGAAATCTCCCATATTTTGGGCAAAAATGCAGCAATTCCTCTTATTTTGAGGTAACAAGGCTTAAATTCCCCTTATTTGGGGGGAAAAAGGCAGAAATTTCCCTTATTTTCGAGCAAAATTGCAGAAATTTCACTTATTTCAGGGTAATAAGTCAGAAATTTTCCTTATTTTGGGGCAAAAAAGACAGAAATTCCCTTTGTTTTTGGGGATAAAGACAGAAATTCCACTTATTTAGAGACAAAAAAGCAGAAATTCCCCTTATTTTGGAGCAAAACTGAAGAAATTTCCCTTTTTTATGGCAAAAAGGTATGCATTATTCTTATTTTCGGGCAAAAAGGCAGAAATTCCCCTATTTTGGAGCAACATTGCAGAAATTCCCCTAATTGTGGGGCAAAAAGGGAGAAATTCCCTATATGTTGGGGCAAAAAGACAGAAATTCTCCTTATTTTGGGGCAAAACTCAGAAATTCCACTTATTTTGGTGCAAAATTCCAGAAATTTCCCTTATTTTGGGGCAAAATTGCAGAAATTTCACTTATTTTGGGGCAAAATTGCAGAAATTTAACTTATTTCAGAAAAAAATTCAGAAATTTTCCTATTTTGGTGCAAAAAGGCAGAAATTTCTTTTATTTTGGTACAAAATTGCAGAAATTTTTCTTATTTTGGGGCAAAAAGGCAGAAATCCCCATATTTTGGGGCAAAAAAGCAGAAATTCCTCTTATTTTGAGGTAAAAAGGCTGAAATTTCCCTTATTTGGGGGCAAAAAGGCAGAAATTTTCTTTATTTTGAGGCAAAATTGCATAAATTTCACTTATTTCAGAGTAATAAGTCAGAAATTTTCCTTTTTTTGGGGCAAAAAACACAGAAATTCCCTTTGTTTTGGGGGAAAAAGACAGAAATTCCACTTTTTTAGAGGCAAAAAAGCAGAAATTCCTTTTATTTTGGAGTAAAAATGAAGAAATTTCCCTTTTTTGGGGCAAAATGTATACATTCCACTTATTTTTGGGCTAAAAAGCTGAAATTCCCCGTATTTTGGAGCAAAATTGCAGAAATTCCCCTAATTGTGGGGCAAAATGCAGAAATTCCCTATATGTTAGGGCAAAAAGACAGAAATTCTCCTTATTTTGGGGCAAAACTCAGAAATTCCCCTTATTTTGGGGCAAAATTCCAGAAATTTCCCTTATTTTGTGGCAAAATTGCCGAAATTTCACTTATTTTGGGGCAAAATTGCAGAAATTTCACTTATTTCATGGTAAAAAGGCAAAAATTTTCCTCATTTTGGGGCAAAAATGAAGAAATTCCAAATATTTTGTGGAAAAAATGCAAAAATTCTTCTTATTTTGTGATAAAAAGGCAGAAATTTCCCTTATTTGGGGGCAAAAAGCAGAAATTTCCCTTATTTGGGGGGAAAATTGAAGAAATTTCACTTATTTCAGGGTAATAAGTCAGAAATTTTCCTTATTTGGGGCAAAAAAGACAGAAATTCCTTTTGTTTTGGGGGAAAAAGTCAGAAATTCCACTTATTTAGAAGCAAAAAAGCAAAAATTCCCCTTATTTTGGAGCAAAAATGAAGAATTTTTTTTTTTTTTGTGGCAAAAGGTATGCATTCTTCTTATTTTCAGGCTAAAAAGCAGAAATTCCCCGTATTTTGGAGCAAAATTGCAGAAATTCCCCTAATTGTGGGGCAAAAAGACAGAAATTCTTTTTATTTTGGGGCAAAACTCAGAAATTCCACTTATTTTGGGACAAAATTCCAGAAATTTCACTTATTTTGGGGCAAAATTGCAGAAATTTCACTTATTTTGGCAAAATTGCAGAAATTTCAATTATTTCAGAAAAAAAGCAGAAATTTTCTTATTTTGGTGCAAAAAGGCAGAAATTTCTTTTATTTTGGTACAAAATTGCAGAAATTTTTCTTATTTGGGGGTAAAAAGCAGAAATCCCCTATATTTTGTTGCAAAAATGCATAAATTCCTCTTATTTTGAGGTAAAAAGGCTGAAATTTCCCTTATTTGGGGGCAAAAAGACAGAAATTTCCCTTATTTTGAGGCAAAATTGCAGAAATTTCACTTATTTCAGGGTAATAAGTCAGAAATTCATCTTACTTTGGGGCAAAAAACAGAAATTCCCTTTGTTTTGGGGGAAAAAGACAGAAATTCCACTTATTTAGAGGCAAAAAAGCAGAAATTCTTCTTTATTGGAGCAAAAATGAAGAAATTTATCTTTTTTTGTGGCAAAAGGTATACATTCCGCTTATTTTCGGGCTAAAAAGCAGAAATTCCCCGTATTTTGGATCAAAATTGCAGAAATTCCCCTTATTTTGGAGCAAAAATAAAGAAATTTCCCTTTTTTATGGCAAAAAGCTATGCATTCTTCTTATTTTCGGGCAAAAAGGCAGAAATTCCCCGTATTTTGGAGCAAAATTGCAGAAATTCCCCTAATTGTGGGGCAAAAAGGCAGAAATTCCCTATATGTTGGGGCAAAAAGACAGAAATTCTCCTTATTTCGGGGCAAAACTCAGAAATTCCACTTATTTTGGGGCAAAATTCCAGAAATTTCCCTTATTTTAGGGCAAAATTGCAGAAATTTCACTTAATTTGGGGCAAAATTGCAGAAATTTCACTTATTTCAGAAAAAAAAGCAGAATTTATTTATTTTGGTGCAAAAAGGCAGAAATTTCTTTTATTTTGGTACAAAATTGCAGAAATTTTTCTTATTTTGGGGCGAAAAGGCAGAAATCTCCCATATTTTGGGGCAAAAATGCAGAAATTTCTCTTATTTTGAGGTAAAAAGGCTGAAATTCCCCTTATTTGGGGGCAAAAAGGCAGAAATTTCCCTTATTTTGGGGCAAAATTGCAGAAATTTCACTTATTTCAGGGTAATAAGTCAGAAATTGTTTTTACTTTGGGGCAAAAAAGACAGAAATTCTCTTTGTTTTGGGGGAAAAAGACAGAAATTCCACTTATTTAGAGGCACAAAAGCAGAAATTCCCCTTATTTTGGAGCAAAACTGAAGAAATTTCCCTTTTTTATGGCAAAAAGGTATGCATTCTTCTTACTTTCGGGCAAAAAGGCAGAAATTCCCCGTATTTTGAAGCAAAATTGCAGAAATTCCCCTAATGGTGGGGCAAGAAGGGAGAAATTCCCTATATTTTGGGGCAAAAAGACAGAAATTCTCCTTATTTTGGGGCAAAACTCAGAAATTCCACTTATTTTGGTGCAAAATTCCAGAAATTTCCCTTATTTGGGGGCAAAATTGCAGAAATTTCACTTATTTTGGGGCAAAATTGCAGAAATTTAACTTATTTAAGAAAAAAATTCAGAAATTTTCCTATTTTGGTGCAAAAAGGCAGAAATTTTTTTTATTTTGATACAAAATTGCAGAAATTTTTCTTTTTTGGGGGCAAAAAGGCAGAAATCACTATATATTGGGGCAAAAATGCAGAAATTCCTCTTATTTTGAGGAAAAAAGGCGAAATTTCCCTTATTTGGGGGCAAAAAGGCAGAAATTTCCCTTATTTTGAGGCAAAATTGCAGAAATTTCACTTATTTCAGTGTAATAAGTCAGAAATTTTCCTTATTTTGGGGCAAAAAAGACAAAAATTCCTTTTGTTTTGGGGGAAAAAGACAGAAATTCCACTTTTTTAGAGGCAAAAAAGCAGAAATTTCTTTTATTTTGGAGTAAAAATGAAGAAATTTCCCTTTTTTGTGGCAAAAGGTATACATTCCACTTATATTTGGGCTAGAAAGCAGAAATTACCCGTATTTTGTAGCAAAATTGCAGAAATTCCCCTAATTGTGGGGCAAAAAGGCAGAAATTCCCTATATGTTAGGGCAAAAAGACAGAAATTCTCCTTATTTTGGGGCAAAACTCAGAAATTCCACTTATTTTGGGGCAAAATTCCAGAAATTTCCCTAATTTTGTAGCAAAATTGCAGAAATTTCACTTATCTTGGGGCAAAATTGCAGAAATTTCACTTATTTCATAGTAAAAAGGCAGAAATTTTCCTTATTTTTGGGCAAAAATGCAGAGATTCCAAATATTTTGTGGTAAAAATGCAAAAATTCCCCTTATTTTGAGGTAAAAAGGCAGAAATTCCCCTTATTTGGGGGCGAAAAGCAGAAATTTTCCTTATTCTGGGGCAAAATTGCAGAAATTTCACTTATTTCAGGGTAATAAGTCAGAAATTTTCCTTATTTCGGGCAAAAAAGACAGAAATTCCCTTTGTTTTGGGAAAAAAAGACAGAAATTCCACTTATTTAGAAGCAAAAAAGCAGAAATTTCCCTTATTTTGGTGCAAAAATGAAGAAATTTCCCTTTTTTGTGGCAAAAGGTATACATTCCCCTTATTTTCAGGCTAAAAAGCAGAAATTCCCCGTATTTTGGAGCAAAATTGCATAAATTCCCCTAATTGTGGGGCAAAAAGGCAGAAATTCCCTATATGTAGGGGCAAAAAGACAGAAATTCTCTTTATTTTGGGGCAAAACTCAGAAATTCCACTTATTTTGGGGCAAAATTCCAGAAATATCACTTATTTTGGGGCAAAATTGCAGAAATTTCACTTATTTTGGGGCAAAATTGCAGAAATTTCACTTATTTCAGAAAAAAAAGCAGAAATTTTCTTATTTTGATGCAAAAGGCAGAAATTTCTTTTATTTTGGTGCAAAAATGAAGAAATTTCCCTTTTTTGTGGCAAAAGGTATACATTCCCCTTATTTTCAGGCTAAAAAGCAGAAATTCCCCGTATTTTGGAGCAAAATTGCATAAATTCCCCTAATTGTGGGGCAAAAAGGCAGAAATTCCCTATATGTTGGGGCAAAAAGACAGAAATTCTCCTTATTTCGGGGCAAAACTCAGAAATTCCACTTATTTTGGGGCAAAATTCCAGAAATATCACTTATTTTGGGGCAAAATTGCAGAAATTTCACTTATTTTGGGGCATAATTGCAGAAATTTCACTTATTTCAGAAAAAAAAGCAGAAATTTTCTTATTTTGATGCAAAAGGCAGAAATTTCTTTTATTTTGGTACAAAATTGCAGAAATTTTTCTTATTTGGGGGCAATAAGGCATAAATCTCTTTTATTTTGGGGCAAAAATGCATAAATTCCTCTTATTTTGAGGTAAAAAGGCTGAAATTCCCCTTATTTGGGGGCAAAAAGGCAGAAATTTCTCTTATTTTGAGGCAAAATTGCAGAAATTTCACTTATTTCAGGGTAATAAGTCAGAAATTTTCCTTATTTTGGGGCAAAAAACAGAAATTTCCTTGGTTTGGGGGAAAAAGACAGAAATTCCACTTATTTAGAGGCAAAAAAGCAGAAATTCTTCTTATTTTGAAGCAAAAATGAAGAAATTTATCTTTTTTGTGGCAAAAGGTATACATTCCCCTTATTTTCGGGCTAAAAAGAAGAAATTCCCCGTATTTTGGAGCAAAATTGAAGAAATTTCCCTTATTTTGGAGCAAAAATGAAGAAATTTCCCTTTTTTATGGCAAAAAGGTATGCATTCTTTATATATTCGTGCAAAAAGGCAGAAATTCCCCGTATTTTGGAGCAAAATTGCAGAAATTCCCCTAAATGTGGGGCAAAAATGCAGAAATTCCCTATATTTTTAGGACAAAAAGAGAGAAATTCTCCTTATTTTGGGGCAAAACTCAGAAATTCCACTTATTTTGGGGCAAAATTCCAGAAATTTCCCTTATTTAGGGGCAAAATTGCAGAAATTTCACTTATTTTGGGGCAAAATTGCAGAAATTTCACTTATTTCAGAGAAAAAAAGCAGAAATTTTCCTTATTTTGGTGCAAAAAGGCAGAAATTCCTAATATTTTGTGGGAAAAAGGCAGAAATTCCCCTTATTTTGAGGTAAAAAAGCTGAAATTCCCCTTCATTGGGGGCAAAAAGGCAGAAATTTCCCTTATTTTGGGGCAAAATTGCAGAAATTTCACTTATTTCAGGGTAATAAGTCAGAAATTTTCCTTATTTTGGGGCCAAATGACAGAAATTTCCTTTGTTTTGGGGGGAAAAGACAGAAATTCCAGTTATTTAGAGGCAAAAAAGCATAAATTCCCCTTATTTTGGAGCAAAAATGAAGAAATTTCCCTTTTTTATGGCAAAAAGGTATGCATTCTTTATATTTTCGGGCAAAAAGGCAGAAATTCCCCGTATTTTGGAGCAAAATTGCAGAAATTCCCCTAATTGTGGGGCGAAAAGGCAGAAATTCCCTGTATGTTGAGGCAAAAAGACAGAAATTCTCCTTATTTTGGGGCAAAACTCAGAAATTCCACTTATTATGGGGCAAAATTGCAGAAATTTCACTTATTTCAGGGTAATAAGTCAGAAATTTTCCTTATTTTGGGGCAAAAAAGACAGAAATTCCCTTTGTTTTGGGGGAAAAAGACAGAAATTCCACTATTTTAGAGGCAAAAAAGCAGAAATTCCTTTTATTTTGGAGTAAAAATGAAGAAATTTCCGTTTTTTTGTGGCAAAAGGTATACATTCCACTTATTTTTGGGCTAAAAAGCAGAAATTCCCCGTATTTTGGAGCAAAATTGCAGAAATTCCCCTAATTGTGGGGCAAAAAGGCAGAAATTCCCTATATGTTGGGGCAAAAAGACAGAAATTCTCCTTATTTTGGGGCAAAACTCAGAAATTCCACTTATTTTGGGGCAAAATTCCAGAAATTTCCCTTATTTTGGGGCAAAATTGCAGAAATTTCACTTATTTTGAAGCAAAATTGCAGAAATTTCACTTATTTAAAAAAAATTCAAAAATTTTCCTATTTTGGTGCAAAAAGGCAGAAATTTCTTTGATTTTGGTACAAAATTGCAGAAATTTTTCTCATTTTGGGGCAAAAAGGCAGAAATCTCCCATATTTTGGGGCAAAAATGCAGAAATTTCTCTTATTTTGAGGTAAAAAGGCTGAAATTCCCATTATTTGGGGGCAAAAAGGCAGAAATTTCCCTTATTTTGAGGCAAAATTGCAGAAATTTCACTTATTTCATTGTAATAAGTCAGAAATTTTCCTTATTATGGGGCAAAAAACACAGAAATTCCCTTTGTTTTGGGGGAAAAAGACAGAAATTCCACTATTTTAGAGGCAAAAAAGCAGAAATTCCTTTTATTTTGGAGTAAAAATGAAGAAATTTCCGTTTTTTGTGGCAAAAGGTATACATTCCACTTATTTTTGGGCTAAAAAGCAGAAATTCCCCGTATTTTGGAGCAAAATTGCAGAAATTCCCCTAATTGTGGGGCAAAAAGGCAGAAATTCCCTATATGTTGGGGCAAAAAGACAGAAATTCTCCTTATTTTGGGGCAAAACTCAGAAATTCCACTTATTTTGGGGCAAAATTCCAGAAATTTTCTTTATTTTGGGGCAAAATTGCAGAAATTTCACTTATTTTGGGGCAAAATTGCAGAAATTTCACTTATTTCAGGGAAAAAAGGCAGAAATTTTTCTTATTTTGGGGCAAAAAAACAGAAATTTCTTTTATTTCGTGGCAAAAATGCAGAAATTCCCCTTCTTTTGAGGTAAAAAGGCTGAAATTTCCCTTATTTAATGGCAAAAAGGCAGAAATTTCCTTTATTTTGGGGCAAAATTGGAGAACTTTCACTTATTTCAGCGTAATAAGTCAGAAATTTTACTTATTTTGGGGCCAAAATAACAGAAATTCTCTTTGTTTTGAAGGAAAAGACAGAAATTCCACTTATTTAGAGGCAAAAAAGCAGAAATTCCCCTTATTTTGAAGCAAAAATGAAGAAATTTCCTTTTTTTTATGGCAAAAAGGTATGCATTCTTCTTATTTTCGGGCAAAAAGGCAGAAATTCCCCGTATTTTGGAGCAAAATTGCAGAAATTCTTCTAATTGTGGGGCAAAAAGACAGAAATTCCCTATATGTTGGGGCAAAAAGACAGAAATTCTCCTTATTTTGGGGCAAAACTCAGAAATTCCACTTATTTTGGTGCAAAATTCCAGAAATTTTCTTTATTTTGGGGCAAAATTGCAGAAATTTCACTTATTTTGGGGCAAAATTGCAGAAATTTCACTTATTTCATGGTAAAAAGGCAGAAATTTTCCTTATTTTGGGGCAAAAATGCAGAAATTCCTAATATTTTGTGGTAAAAATGCAGAAATTCCCCTTATTTTGAGGTAAAAAGGCTGAAATTCCCCTTATTTGGGAACAAAAAAGCAGAAATTTCCCCTATTTTGGGGCAAAATTGCAGAAATTTCACTTATTTCAGGGTAATAAGTAAGAAATTTTCCTTATTTGGGGCAAAAAAGACAGAAATCCCATTTGTTTTGGGGGAAAAAGACAGAAATTCCACTTATTTAGAGGCAAAAAAGCAGAAATTCCCCTTATTTTGGAGCAAAAATGAAGAAATTTCCCTTTTTTGTGGCAAAAGGTATACATTCCCCTTATTTTCAGGCTAAAAAGCAGAAATTCCCCGTATTTTGGAGCAAAATTGCAAAAATTCCCCTAATTGTGGGGCAAAAATGCAGAAATTCTCTATATGTTAGGGCAAAAGGAAAGAAATTCTTTTTATTTTGGGGCAAAACTCAGAAATTCTACTTATTTTGGGGCAAAATTCCAGATATTTCCCTTATTTTGGGGCAAAATTGCAGAAATTTTACTTATTTTGGGGCAAAATTGCAGAAATATCACTTATTTCAGGGAAAAAAGGCAGAAATTTTTCTTATTTTGGGGCAAAAAAGACAGAAATTCCCTTTGCTTTGGGGGAAAAAGAGAGAAATTCAACTTATTTAGAGGCAAAAAAGCAGAAATTCTTCTTATTTTGGAGCAAAAATGAAGAAATTTTCCTTTTTTATGGAAAAAAGGTATGCATTCTTCTTATTTCAGACAAAAAGGCAGAAATTCACCGTATTTTGGAGCAAAATTGCAGAAATTTCCCTAATTGTGTGCAGAAAGGCAAAAATTCCCTATATGTTGTGGCAAAAAGACAGAAATTCTCCTTATTTTGGGGCAAAATTCAGAAATTTCACTTATTTTTGGGCAAAATTGCAGAAATTTCACTTATTTCAGAAAAAAAACGAGAAATTTTCTTATTTTGGGGCAAAAGGCAGAAATTCTCCTTATTTTAGGGCAAAATTGCAGAAATTTCCCTTATTTTGTGACAAAAAACAGAAATTCTCTTTATTTTGGGGCAATATTACAGAAAATACCTTTATTATGGGGAAAAATTGCAGATATTTCTTTTATTTTAAGGATAAATTGCAGAAATTTCACTTATTTCAGAGAAAAAAAGCAAAACTTTTTCTTATTTTAGGGCAAAAAGCAGAAATTCCCATTATTTTGGGGCACAATGGCAGAAATTCACCTTATTTTGGGGTGAAATTGCAGACATTTCACATATTTCAGGGCAAAAAGGCAGAAATTCCCCTTATTTTGGAGCAAAAATGAAAAAATTTCCCTTTTGTATGGCAAAAAGGTATACATTCTTCTTATTTTCGGGCAAAAAGGCAGAAATTCCCTGTATTTTGGAGAAAAATTGCAGAAATTCCCCTAATTGTGGGGCAAAAAGGCAGAAATTTCCTATATGTTGGGGCAAAAAGACAGAAATTCTCCTTATTTTGGGGCAAAACTCAGAAATTGCACTTATTATGGGGCAAAATGCCAGAAATTTCCCTTATTTTGGGGCAAAATTGCAGAAATTTCACTTATTTTGGGGCAAAATTGCAGATATTTCTCTTATTTCGGAAAAAAAGCAGAATTTATTTATTTTGGTGCAAAAAGGCAGAAATTTCTTTTATTTTGGTACAAAATTGCAGAAATTTTTCTTATTGTGGGGCAAAAATGCAGAAATCTCCCATATATTGGGGCAAAATGCAGAAATTCCTCTTATTTTGAGGTAAAAAGGCTGAAATTCCCATTATTTGGAAGCAAAAAGGCAAAAATTTCCCTGATTTTGAGACAAAATTGCAGAAATTTCACTTATTTCGGAGAAAAAAAGCAAAAATTTTTCTTATTTTAGGGCAAAATGCAGAAATTCCCATTATTTTGGGGGCAAAAAGGCATAAATTCCCCTTATTTGGGGGCAAAAAGGCAGATATTCCCCTTATTTTGGGATAAAATTGCAGAAATGTCCCTTGTTTGGGGGCAAAATGCAGAAAATCCCCATAATTTCGGGCAAAAAAGCAGAAATTCCCCGTATTTTGGAGCAAAATTGCAGAAATTCCCCTAATATTGGGGCAAAAATGCAGAAATTCCCTTTATTTGGGGCAAATCGGCAGAAGTTCCCCTTATTTTCGGGAAAAGAGGCAGAAATTCCCTGTATTTTGAACAAAATTGCAGAAACTCCCCTAATTTTGGAGCAAAAATACAGAAATTCTCATTTTTTCGAGGCAAAAATGAGAAATTTCTTTTATTTTGGGGCAAAATTTTAGAAATTTCTTTTATTTTGGTACAGAATTGCAGAAATTTTTCTTATTTTGTGGCAAAAAGGCACAAATTTCTCATATTTTGGAACAAAAATGCAGAAATTCTTCTTATTTTGAGGTAAAAAGGCTGAAATTCCCCTTATTTTGGGGCAAAAAGGCAGAAATTTCACTTATTTTGGGGCAAAATTGCAGAAATTTTACTTATTTCAGAAAAAAAGCAGAAATTTTCTTATTTTGGTGCAAAAAGGCAGAAATTTCTTTTATTTTGGTACAAAATTGCATAAATTTTTCTTATTCTGAAACAAAAAAGCAGAAATCTCCCATATTTTGGGGCAAAAATGCAGAAATTCCTCTTATTTTGAGGTAAAAAGGCTGAAATTCCCCTTATTTGTGGGCAAAAAGCAGAAATTTCCCTTATTTTGGAGCAAAATTGCAGAAATTTCACTTATTTCAGAGTAATAAGTCAGAAATTTTCCTTATTTTGGGGCAAAAAAGACAGAAATTCCCTTTGTTTTGGGGGATAAAGACAGAAATTCCACTTATTTAGAGGCAAAAAAGCAGAAATTCCCCTTATTTTGGAGGAAAACTGAAGAAATTTCCCTTATTTTGGGGCAAAATTGCAGAAATTTCACTTATTTTGGAGCAAAATTGCAGAAATTTCACTTATTTCAGAAAAAAAAGCAGAAATTTTCTTATTTTGGTGCAAAAAGGCAGAAGTTTCTTTTATTTTGGTACAAAATTGCATAAATTGTTCTTATTTTGGAACAAAAAGGCAGAAATCTCCCATATTTTGGGGCAAAAATGCAGAAATTCCTCTTATTTTGAGGTAACAAGGCTTAAATTCCCCTTATTTGGCCGGAAAAAGGCAGAAATTTCCCTTATTTTCGAGCAAAATTGCAGAAATTTCAGTTATTTCAGGGTAATAAGTCAGAAATTTTCCTTATTTTGGGGCAAAAAAGACAGAAATTCCCTTTTTTTGGGGGATAAAGACAGAAATTCCACTTATTTAGAGGCAAAAAAGCAGAAATTCCCCTTATTTTGGAGCAAAACTGAAGAAATTTCCCTTTTTTATGGCAAAAAAGTATGCATTCTTCTTATTTTCGGGCAAAAAGGCAGAAATTCCCCGTATTTTGGAGCAAAATTGCAGAAATTCCCCTAATTGTGGGGCAAAAAGGCAGCAATTCCCTATATGTTGGGGCAAAAAGACAGAAATTCTCCTTATTTTGGGGCAAAACTCAGAAATTCCACTTATTTTGGGGCAAAATTCCAGAAATTTCCCTTATTTTGGGGCAAAATTGCAGAAATTTCACTTATTTCAGAAAAAAATTCAGAAATTTTCCTATTTTGGTGCAAAAAGGCAGAAATTTCTTTTATTTTGGTACAAAATTGCAGAAATTTTTCTTATTTTGGGGCAAAAGGCAGAAATCACCCATATTTAGGGGAAAAATGCTGAAATTCCTCTTATTTTGAGGTAAAAAGGCTGAAATTTCTCTTATTTGGGGGAAAAAAGCAAAAATTTCCCTTATTTTGAGGCAAAATTGCAGAAATTTCACTTGTTTCATTGTAATAAGTCAGAAATTTTCCTTATTTTGGGGCAAAAAAGACAGAAATTCCCTTTGTTTTGGGGGAAAAACACAGAAATTCCACTTTTTTAGAGGCAAAAAAGCAGAAATTCCTTTTATTTTGGAGTAAAAATGAAGAAATTTCCCTTTTTTGTGGCAAAAGGTATACATTCCACTTATTTTTGGGCTAAAAAGCAGAAATTCCTTGTATTATGGAGCAAAATTGCAGAAATTCTCCTAATTGTGGGGCAAAAAAGCAGAAATTCCCTATATGTTAGGGCAAAAAGACAGAAATTCTCCTTATTTTGGGGCAAAACTCAGAAATTCCACTTATTTTGGGGCAAAATTCCAGAAATTTCCCTAATTTTGTAGCAAAATTGCAGAAATTTCACTTATTTTGGGGCAAAATTGCAGAAATTTCACTTATGTCAGGGAAAAAAGGCAGAAATTTTCCTTATTTTGGGGCAAAAAAAACAGAAATTTCTTTTATTTTGTGGCAAAAATGCAGAAATTCCCCTTATTTTGAGGTAAAAAGGCTGAAATTTCCCTTATTTGGGGGCAAAAGGCAGAAATTTTCCTTATTTTGGGGCAAAATTGGAGAAATTTCACTTATTTCAGGGTAATAAGTCAGAAATTTACCTTATTTTGGAGCAAAAAAGACAGAAATTCCCTTTGTTTTGGGGGAAAGGACAGAAATTCCACTTATTTAGAGGCAAAAAAGCAGAAATTCCCATTATTTTGAAGCAAAAATGAAGAAATTTCGCTATTTTATGGCAAAAAGTTATGCATTCTTGTTATTTTCGGGCAAAAAGGCAGAAATTCCCCGTATTTTGGAGCAAAATTGCAGAAATTCCCCTTATTGTGGGGCAAAAAGGCAGAAATTCCCTATATGTTGGGGCAAAAAGGCAAAAATTCCCAATATGTTGGGGCAAAAAGACAGAAATACTCCTTATTTTGGGGCAAAACTCAGAAATTCCACTTATTTTGGGGCAAAATTCCAGAAATTTCCCTTACTTTGGGGCAAAATTGCAGAAATTCCACTTATTTTGGGGCAAAATTGCAAAAATTACCCGTATTTTGGAGCAAAATTGCAGAAATTCCCCTAATTGTGGGGCAAAAATGCAGAAATTCCCTATATGTTGGGGCAAAAAGGCAAAAATTCCCAATATGTTGAAGCAAAAAGACAGAAATTCTCCTTATTTTAGGGCAAAATTCAGAAATTATACTTATTTTGGGGCAAAATTGCAGAAATTTCACTTATTTCAGAAAAAAAGGAGAAATTTTCTTATTTTGGGGCAAAAGGCAGAAATTCCCCTTATTTTAGGGCAAAATTGCAGAAATTTCCCTTATTTTGAAACAAAAAACAGAAATTCCCTTTATTTTGTGGCAAAATTGCAGAAAATACCTTTATTATGGGGGAAAATTGCAGATATTTCTTTTATTTTAAGGCAAAATTGCAGAAATTTCACTTATTTCAGAGATAAAAAGCAAAAATTTATCTTATTTTAGGGCAAAATGCAGAAATTCCCATTATTTTGGGGCACAATAGCAGAAATTCACCTTATTTTGGGGTAAAATTGCAGACATTTCACATATTTCAGGGCAAAAAAACAGAAATTCCCCTTTTTTGGGGCAAAAAGGCTGAAATTCCCCTTATTTTCTATAAAATTGCAGAAATTCCCCTTGTTTGGGGGCAAAAAGGCAGAAAATCTTCTTAATTTTGGGCAAAAAGGCAGAAATTCCCCGTATTTTGGAGAAAAATTGCAGAAATTCCCCTAATATTGGGGCAAAAAGGCAGAAATTCCCTTTATTTTGGGGCAAAAATACAGAAATTCTCCTTATTTTGGGACAAAAATCAAAAATTTCTATTATTTTGGGGCAAAATTTTAGAAATTTCTTTTATTTTGGTACAGAATTGCAGAAATTTTTCTTATTTGGTGACAAAAAGGCAGAAAATTCCCATATTTTGGAACAGAAATGCAGAAATTGCCCTTATTTTGAGGTAAAAAGGCTGAAATTCCCCTTATTTTGGGGAAAAAAGGAAGAAATTTCATTTATTTTGGGGCAAAATTGCAGAAATTTCACTTATTTCAGAAAATAAAGGAGATATTTTCTTATTTTGGGGCAAAATGCAGAAATTTCTTTTATTTTGGTACAAAATTGCAGAAATTTTTCTTATTTTGGGGCAAAAATTCATAAATTTTCCATATTTTGGGGCAAAAATGCAAAAATTCCCCTTATTTTGAGGTAAAAAGGCTGAAATTCCCCTTATTTGGGGGCAAAAAGGCAGAAATTTTCCTTATTTTGGGGCTAAATTGCAGAAATTTTACTTATTTCAGGGTAATAAGTCAGAAATTTTCCTTATTTTGGGGCAAAAAAGACAGAAATTCCCTTTGTTTTGGGGGAAAAAGACAGAAATTCCACTTATATAGAGGCAAAAAAGCAGAAATTCCCATTATTTTGAAGCAAAAATTAAGAAATTTCCCTTTTTTATGGCAAAAAGGTATGCATTCTTTTTATTTTCGGGAAAAAAGGCAGAAATTCCCCGTATTTTGGAGCAAAATTGCAGAAATTTTACTTATTTCAGAAAAAAATGGAGAAATTTTCTTATTTTGGGGCAAAAGGCAGAAATTCCCCTTATTTTAGGGCAAAATTGCAGAAATTTTCCATATTTGGGGACAAAAAACAGAAATTCCCTTTATTTTGGGGCAAAATTGCAGAAAATTCCTTTATTATGGGGAAAAATTGCAGATATTTTTTTTATTTTAATGCAAAATTGCAGAAATTTCACTTATTTCAGAGAAAAATAGCAAAAATTTTTCTTATTTTAGGGCAAAATGCAGAAATTCCCATTATTTTGGGACAAAAAGGCAGAAATTCACCTTATTTTTGGGTAAAATTGAAGACATGTCACATATTTCAGGGCAAATAGGCAGAAATTCCCCTTATTTGGGGGCAAAAAGGCAGAAATTCCCCTTATTTTGGGATAAAATTGCAGAAATTTTCCTTGTTTGGGGGCAAAAAGGCAAAAAATCCCCTTAATTTCGAGCAAAAAGGCAGAAATTCCCCGTATTTTGGAGCAAAATTGCAGAAATTCCCCTAATATTGGGGCAAAAATGCAGAAATTTCCTTTATTTGGGGCAAATCGGCAGAAGTTCTTCTTATTTTTGGGAAAAGAGGCAGAAATTCCCTGTATTTTGAAGCAAAATTGCAGAAACTCCCCTAATTTTGGGGCAAAAAGGCAGAAATTCCCTTTATTTTGGGGCAAAAATACAGAAATTCTCCTTATATCGGGGCAAAAATCAGAAATTTCCCTAATTTTGGAGCAAAATTTTAGAAATTTCTTTTATTTTGGTACAGAATTGCAGAAATTTTTCTTATTTTGTGGCAAAAATGCAGAAATTTCCCATATTTTGGGGCAAAAATGCAGAAATTCTTCTTATTTTGAGGTAAAAAGGCTGAAATTCCCCTTATTTGGGGGCAAAAAGGCAGAAATTTCTCTTATTTTGGGGCAAAATTGCAGAAATTTCACTTATTTCAGGGTAATAAGTCAGAAATTTTCCTTATTTTGAGGCAAAAAAGACAGAAATTCCCTTTGTTTTGGGGCACAATGGCAGAAATTCCACTTATTTAGAGGCAAAAAAGCAGATATTCCCCTTATTTTGAAGCAAAAATGAAGAAATTTCTATTTCTTATGGCAAAAAGGTATGCATTCTTCTTATTTTCGGGCAAAAAGGCAGAAATTCTTTGTATTTTGGAGCAAGATTGCAGAAATTCCCCTAATTGTGGGGCAAAAAGGCAGAAATCCCCTATATGTTGGGGCAAAAAGAAAGAAATTCTCCTTATTTTGGGGCAAAACTCAGAAATTCCACTTATTTTGGGGCAAAATTTCAGAAATTTCCCTTATTTTGGAGCAAAATTGCAGAAATTTCACTTATTTCAAAGAAAAAAAAGCACAAATTTTCTTATTTTGTGGCAAAAAGGCAGAAATTTCATTTATTTTGGTACAAAATTGCAGAAATTTTTCTTAATTTGGGCAAAAATGCAGAAATTTCCCATATTTTTCGACAAAAATGCAGAAATTCCCCTTATTTTGAGGTAAAAAGGCTGAAATTCCCCTTATTTTGGGGCAAAAAGTTAGAAATTCCCCTTATTTTAAAGGAAAAAGACAGAAATTCCGTTTATTTTTGTGGAAAAGTCAGAAATTGCACTTATTTTGAGTCAAAAAGGCGGAAAATCCCCTTATTTTGGGGTAAAAAATGAGGAAATTAACCTTTTTTATGGCAAAAAGGTATACATTCTTTTTATTTTCGAGCAAAATTGCAGAAATTCCCCTAATTATGGGGAAAAAAGGCAGAAATTCCCCGTAATTTGGAGCAAAATTTCAGAAATTCCCCTAATTTTGGGGCAAAAACGCAGAACGTCCCTTTATTTTGGGGTAAAACTGCAGAAATTTCACTTATTTTGCGGCAAAATGGCAGAAATTCCCTTTATTTTCGGAGAAAAAGGCAGAAAATCCCCGTATTTTAGAGCAAAATTGCAGAAATTTACCTAATTTTGGGGTAAAACATGCAGTAATTTTCTTTATTTTGGGGCAAAAAGGCAGAAATTCCCCTTATTTTGGGGCAAAAATCAAAAATATCCCTTATTTTGGGGCAAAATTTTAGAAATTTCTTTTATTTTGGTACAGAATTGCAGAAATTTTTCTTATTTTGTGGCAAAAAGGAAGAAATTTCCCATATTTTGGAACAAAAATGCAGAAATTCCCCTTATTTTGAGGTAAAAAGGCTGAAATTCCCCTTATTTTGGGGCACAAAAAAAGAAATTTCACTTATTTTGGAGCAAAATTGCAGAAATTTCACTTATTTCAGAAAATAAAGGAGAAATTTTCTTATTTTCGGGCAAAAAGTCAGAAATTTCTTTTTTTTTTGGTACAAAATTGCAGAAATTTTTCTTATTTTGGGGCAAAAAGGCATAAATTTCCCATATTTTGGGGCAAAAATGCTGAAATTTTCCTTATTTCGGGGCAAAAAGGCAGAAATTTCCCTTATTTTGGGGCAAAATTGCAGAAATTTCACTTATTTCAGGGTAATAAGTCAGAAATTTTCCTTACTTTGGGGCCAAAAGGACAAAAATTCCCTTTGTTTTGGGGGAAAAAGACAGAAATTCCACTTATTTAAAGGCAAAAAAGCAGAAATTTCTCTTATTTTGGAGCAAAAATGAAGAAATTTCCCTTTTTTATGGCAAAAAGTTATGCATTCTTCTTATTTTCGGGCAAAAAGGCAGAAATTCCCCGTATTTTGGAGCAAAATTGCAGAAATTCCCCTAATTGTGGGGCAAAAAGGCAGAAATTCCCTATATGTTGGGGCAAAAAAACAGAAATTCTCATTATTTTGGGGCAAAACTCAGAAATTCCACTTATTTTGGCGCAAAATTCCAGAAATTTCCCTTATTTTGAGGCAAAATTGCAGAAATTTCACTTATTTTGGGGCAAAATTGCAAAAATTTCACTTATGTCAGAAAAAAAAGCAGAAATTTTATTATTTTGGTGCAAAAAGGCAGAAATTTCTAATATTTTGGTACAAAATTGCAGAAATTTTTCTTATTTTAGGGCAAAAAGGCAGAAATCTCCCATATTTTGGGGCAAAAATGCAGAAATTCCTCTTATTTTTAGGTAAAAAGGCTGAAATTCCCCTTATTTGGGGGCAAAAAGGCAGAAATTTCCCTTATTTTGAGGCAAAATTGTAGAAATTTCACTTATTTCAGAGAACAAAAGCAGAAATTTTTTTATTTTGGGGCAAAAAGGCAGAAATTTCTTTTATTTTGGTACAAAATTGCAGAAATGTTTCTTATTTTGGGGCAAAAAGGCAGAAATCTCCCATATTTTGGGGCAAAAAAGCAGAAATTTCCCTTATTTTGAGGTAAAAACGCTGAAATTCCCCTTATTTGGGGGCAAAAAGGCAGAAATTTCCCTTATTTTGAGGCAAAATTGCAGAAATTTCACTTATTTCAGAATAATAAGTCAGAAATTTTCCTTATTTTGGGGCAAAAAAACAGAAATTCTCTTTGTTTTAAAGGAAAAAGACTGATATTCCACTTATTTAGAGGCTAAAAAGCAGAAATTCTTATTATTTTGGAGCAAAAATGAAGAAATTTTCCTTTTTTTGTGGAAAAAGGTATACATTCCTCTAATTTTCGGGCTAAAAAGCAGAAATTCCCCGTATTTTGGAGCAAAATTGCAGAAATTCCCCTAATTGTGGGGCAAAAAGGCAGAAATTCCCTATATGTTGGGGCAAAAAGACAGAAATTCTCCTTATTTTGGGGCAAAACTCAGAAATTCCACTTATTTTGGGGCAAAATTCCAGAAATTTCCCTTATTTTGGAGCAAAATTGCAGAAATTTCACTTATTTTGGGGCGAAATTGCAGAAATTTCACTTTTTTCATGGAAATAAAGGCAGAAATTTTCCTTATTTTGGGGCAAAAAGTCAGAAATTCCTCTTATTTTGAGGTAAAAAGGCTGAAATTCCCCTTATTTGGGGGCAAAAAGGCATAAATTTCCCTTATTTTGGGGCAAAATTGCAGAAATTTCACTTATTTCAGGGTAATAAGTCAGAAATTTTCCTTATTTTGGGGCAAAAAAGACAGAAATTCCCTTTGTTTTGGGATAAAAAGACAGAAATTCCACTTATTTAGAGGCAAAAAAGCAGGAATTCCACTTATTTTGGAGTAAAAATTAAGAGATTTCCCTTTTTTATGGCAAAAAGTTATGCATTCTTTTTATTTTCGGACAAAAAGGCAGAGATTCCCCGTATTTTGGAGCAAAATTGCAGAAATTTCACTTATTTCAGAATAAAAATGAGAAATTTTCTTATTTTGGGGCAAAAGGCAGAAATTCCCCTTATTTTATGGCAAAATTGCAGAAATTGCCTTTATTTGGGGACAAAAAACAGAAATTCCCTTTATTTTGGGGCAAAATTGCAGAAAATTTTTTTATTATGGGAAAAAATTGAAGATATTTCTTTTATTTTAAGGCAAAATTGCAGAAATTTCACTTATTTCAGAGAAAAAAACAAAAATCTTTCTTATTTTTGGCAAAATGCAGAAATTCCCATTATTTTGGGGCAAAAAGGCAGAAATTCACCTTATTTTGGGGTAAAATTGAAGACATGTCACATATTTCAGGGCATAAAGGCAGAAATTGCCCTTATTTGGGGGCAAAAAGGCAGAAATTCCCCTTATTTTGGGATAAAATTGCAGAAATTACCCTTGTTTGGGGGCAAAAAGGCAGAAAATCCCCTTAATTTAGGGCAAAAAGGCAGAAATTCCCTGTATTTTGGAGCAAAATTGCAGAAATTCTCCTAATATTGGGGCAAAAATGCAGAAATTCCCTTTATTTGGGGCAAATTGGCAGAAGTTCCCCTTATTTTCAGGAAAAGAGGCAGAAATTCCCATTATTTTGAAGCAAAATTGCAGAAACTCCCCTAATTTTGGGGCAAAAAGGCAGAAATTCCCTTTATTTTGGGGCAAAAATACAGAAATTCTCCTTATATCTGGGCAAAAATCAGAAATTTCCCTTATTTTGGAGCAAAATTTTAGAAATTTCTTTTATTTTGGTACAGAATTGGAGAAATTTTTCTTATTCTGTGGCAAAAAGGCAGAAATTTCTTTTATTTTGGTGCAAAATTGCAGAAATTTTTCTTATTTTGGGGCAAAAAGGCATAAATTTCCCATATTTTGGGGCAAAAATGTAGAAATTTTCTTTATTTTGAGGTAAAAAGGCTGAAATTTCCCTTATTTGGGGGCAAAAATGCAGAAATTTCTCTTATTTTGGGGCAAAATTGCAGAAATTTCACTTATTTCAGAAAAAAAGGAAAAATTTTCTTATTTGTGGGCAAAAAGGCAGAAATTTCTTTTATTTTGGTGCAAAATTACAGAAATTTTCTTTATTTTGGGGCAAAAAAGACAGAAATTCCCTTTGTTTTGGGGGAAAAAGACAGAAATTCCACTTATTTAGAGGCAAAAAAGCAGAAATTCCCCTTTTTTTGGAGCAAAAATGAAGAAATTTCCCTTTTTCATGGCAAAAAGGTATGCATTCTTCTCATTTTCGGGCAAAAAGGCAGAAATTCCCTATATGTTGGGGCAAAAAGACAGAAATTCTCCTTATTTTGGGGCAAAACTCAGATATTCCACATATTTTGGGGCAAAATTCCATAAATTTCCCTTATTTTGGGGCAAAATTGCAGAAATATCACTTATTTTAAGGCAAAATTGGAGAAATTTCACTTATTTCAGAAGAAAAAAGCAGAAATTTTCTTGTTTTGGGGCAAAAAGGGAGAAATTTCTTTTATTTTTGTACAAAATTGCAGAAATTTTTCTTATTTTGGGGCAAGAAGGCAGAAATTTCCTATATTTTGGGGCAAAAATTCAGAAATTCCCCTTATTTTTAGGTAAAAAGGCTGAAATTCTCTTTATTTGGGAGCAAAAAGGCAGAAATTGCCCTGATTTTGTGGCAAAATTCCAGAAATTTCACTTATTTTAGGGTAATAAGTCAGAAATTTTTTATTTTGGGGCAAAAAGGCAGAAATTTCTTTTATTTTGGTACAAAATTACAGAAATTTTTCTTATTTTGGGGCAAAAAAGAAGAAATTTCCCTTATTTTGGGGCAAAATTGCAGAAATTTCACTTATTTTGATGTAAAAAGGCTGAAATTCCCCTTATTTTGGGGCAAAATGGCAGAAGTTTTCCTTATTTTGGGGCAAAATTGCAGAAATTTCACTTATTTCAAGGTAATAAGTCAGAAATTTTCTTTATTTTGGGGCAAAAAAACAGAAATTTCTTGTTTTGGGGGAAAAAGACAGAAATTCCACTTATTTAGAGGCAAAAAAGCAGAAATTCCCCATATTTTGGAGCAAAATTGCAGAAATTCCCCTAATTGTGGGGCAAAAAGGCAGAAATTCCCTATATGTTAGGGCAAAACGACAGAAATTCTCCTCATTTGGGGGCAAAATACAGAAATTCCATTTATTTTGGGGCAAAATTCCCAAAATTCCCCTTATTTTGGGGCAAAATTGCAGAAATTTCAATTATTTTGGGGCAAAATTGCAGAAATTTCACTTTTTTCAGGGAAAAAAGGCCGAAATTTTCCGTTTTTAGGGGCAAAAAGGCAGAAATTCCTAATATTTTGAGGCAAAAATGCAGAAATTCAATTTATTTAGAGGCAAAAAAGCAGAAATTCCCCTTATTTTGGAGCAAAATTGCAGAAATTTCCCTTTTTATAGCCAAAAGGTATGCATTCTTCTTATTTTCAGGCAAAAAGGCAGAAATTCCCCGTATTTTGGAGTAAAATTGCAGAAATTCCCTATATGTTGGGGCAAAAAGACAGAAATTCTCCTTATTTTGGGGCAAAACTCAGAAATTCCACTTCTTTTAGAGCAAAATTTCAGAAATTTCCCTTATTTTTGGCCAAAATTGCCGAAATTTCACTTATTTTGGGGCAAAATTGCAGAAATTTCACTTATTTCAGGGAAAAAAAGCAGAAATTTTCTTATTTTGGGGCAAAAAGGCAGAAATTTCCCATATTTTGAGGCAAAAATGCAGAAATTCCCCTTATTTTGAGGTAAAAAGGCTGAAATTCCCCTTATTTGGGGGCAAAAAGGCAGAAATTTCCCATATTTTGGGGCAAAATTGCAGAAATTTCACTTATTTCAGGGTACTAAGTCAGAAATTTTTCTTACTTTGGGGCAAAAGAGACAGAAATTCTCTTTGTTTTCAGGGATAAAGACAGAAATTCCACTTATTTAGAGGCAAAAATGCAGAAATTCCCCTTATTTTGAAGCAAAAATGAAGAAATTTCTATTTCTTATGGCAAAAAGGTATGCATTCTTCTTATTTTCGGGCAAAAAGGCAGAAATTCTTTGTATTTTGGAGCAAGATTGCAGAAATTCCCCTAATTGTGGGGCAAAAAGGCAGAAATCCCCTATATGTTGGGGCAAAGAGAAAGAAATTCTCCTTATTTTGGGGCAAAACTCAGAAATTCCACTTATTTTGGGGCAAAATTTCAGAAATTTCCCTTATTTTGGAGCAAAATTGCAGAAATTTCACTTATTTCAAAGAAAAAAAAGCACAAATTTTCTTATTTTGGGGCAAAAAGGCAGAAATTTCATTTATTTTGGTACAAAATTGCAGAAATTTTTCTTAATTTGGGCAAAAATGCAGAAATTTCCCATATTTTTCGACAAAAATGCAGAAATTCCCCTTATTTTGAGGTAAAAATGCTGAAATTCCCCTTATTTTGGGGCAAAAAGTTAGAAATTCCCCTTATTTTAAAGGAAAAAGACAGAAATTCCGTTTATTTTTGTGGAAAAGTCAGAAATTGCACTTATTTTGAGTCAAAAAGGCGGAAAATCCCCTTATTTTGGGGTAAACAGTGAAGAAATTAACCTTTTTTATGGGAAAAAGGTATACATTCTTTTTATTTTCGAGCAAAATTGCAGAAATTCCCCTAATTATGGGGAAAAAAGGCAGAAATTCCCCGTAATTTGGAGCAAAATTGCAGAAATTCCCCTAATTTTGGGGCAAAAACGCAGAACGTCCCTTTATTTTGGGGTAAAACTGCAGAAATTTCACTTATTTCGCGGCAAAATGGCAGAAATTCCCTTTATTTTCGGAGAAAAAGGCAGAAAATCCCCGTATTTTAGAGCAAAATTGCAGAAATTTACCTAATTTTGGGGTAAAACATGCAGTAATTTTCTTTATTTTGGGGCAAAAAGGCAGAAATTCCCCTTATTTTGGGGTAAAAATCAAAAATATCCCTTATTTTGGGGCAAAATTTTAGAAATTTTCTTTATTTTGGTACAGAATTGCAGAAATTTTTCTTATTTTGTGGCAAAAAGGAAGAAATTTCCCATATTTTGGAACAAAAATGCAGAAATTCCCCTTATTTTGAGGTAAAAAGGCTGAAATTCCCCTTATTTCGGGGCAAAAAGGCAGAAATTTCCCTTATTTTGGGGCAAAATTGCAGAAATTTCACTTATTTCAGGGTAATAAGTCAGAAATTTTCCTTACTTTGGGGCCAAAAGGACAAAAATTCCCTTTGTTTTGGGGGAAAAAGACAGAAATTCCACTTATTTAGAGGCAAAAAAGCAGAAATTTCTCTTATTTTGGAGCAAAAATGAAGAAATTTCCCTTTTTTATGGCAAAAAGTTATGCATTCTTCTTATTTTCGGGCAAAAAGGCAGAAATTCCCCTAATTGTGGGGCAAAAAGGCAGAAATTCCCTATATGTTGGGGCAAAAAGACAGAAATTCTCATTATTTTGGGGCACAAATCAGAAATTCCACTTATTTTGGCGCAAAATTCCAGAAATTTCCCTTATTTTGAGGCAAAATTGCAGAAATTTCATTTATTTTGGGGCAAAATTGCAAAAATTTCACTTATGTCAGAATAAAAGCAGAAATTTTCTTATTTTGGTGCAAAAAGGCAGAAATTTCTAATATTTTGGTACAAAATTGCAGAAATTTTTCTTATTTTAGGGCAAAAAGGAAGAAATCTCCCATATTTTGGGGCAAAAATGCAGAAATTCCTCTTATTTTTAGGTAAAAAGGCTAAAATTCCCCTTATTTGGGGGCAAAAAGGCAGAAATTTCCCTTATTTTGAGGCAAAATTGCAGAAATTTCACTTATTCCAAAGAACAAAAGCAGAAATTTTCTTATTTTGGGGCAAAAAGGCAGAAATTTCTTTTATTTTGGTACAAAATTGCAGAAATGTTTCTTATTTTGGGGCAAAAAGGCAGAAATCTCCCATATTTTGGGGCAAAAAAGCAGAAATTTCCCTTATTTTGAGGTAAAAACGCTGAAATTCCCCTTATTTGGGGGCAAAAAGGCAGAAATTTCCCTTATTTTGAGGCAAAATTGCAGAAATTTCACTTATTTCAGAATAATAAGTCAGAAATTTTCCTTATTTTGGGGAAAAAAACAGAAATTCTCTTTGTTTTAAAGGAAAAAGACTGATATTCCACTTATTTAGAGGCTAAAAAGCAGAAATTCTTATTATTTTGGAGCAAAAATGAAGAAATTTTCCTTTTTTGTGGAAAAAGGTATACATTCCTCTAATTTTCGGGCTAAAAAGCAGAAATTCCCCGTATTTTGGAGCAAAATTGCAGAAATTCCCCTAATTGTGTGGAAAAAAGGCAGAAATTCCCTATATGTTAGGGCAAAAAGACAGAAATTCTTTTTATTTTGGGGCAAAACTCAGAAATTCCACTTATTTTGGGGCAAAATTCCAGAAATTTCCCTTATTTTGGGGCAAAATTGCAGAAATTTCACTTATTTTGGGACGAAATTGCAGAAATTTCACTTTTTTCATGGAAAAAAGGCAGAAATTTTTCTTATTTTGGGGCAAAAAGGCAGAAATTCCTAATATTTTGTGGCAAAAATTCAGAAATTCCTTTTATTTTGAGGTAAAAAGGCTGAAATTCCCCTTATTTGGGGGCAAAAAGGCATAAATTTCCCTTATTTTGGGGCAAATTGCAGAAATTTCACTTATTTCAGGGTAATAAGTCAGAAATTTTCCTTATTTTGGGGCAAAAAAGACAGAAATTCCATTTGTTTTGGGATAAAAAGACAGAAATTCCACTTATTTAGAGGCAAAAAAGCAGAAATTCCACTTATTTTGGAGTAAAAATTAAGAGATTTCCCTTTTTTATGGCAAAAAGGTATGCATTCTTTTTATTTTCGGACAAAAAGGCAGAAATTCCCCGTATTTTGGAGCAAAATTGCAGAAATTTCACTTATTTCAGAATAAAAATGAGAAATTTTCTTATTTTGGGGCAAAAGGCAGAAATTCCCCTTATTTTATGGCAAAATTGCAGAAATTGCCTTTATTTGGGGACAAAAAACAGAAATTCCCTTTATTTTGGGGCAAAATTGCAGAAAATTTTTTTATTATGGGAAAAAATTGAAGATATTTCTTTTATTTTAAGGCAAAATTGCAGAAATTTCACTTATTTCAGAGAAAAAAACAAAAATCTTTCTTATTTTTGGCAAAATGCAGAAATTCCCATTATTTTGGGGCAAAAAGGCAGAAATTCACCTTATTTTGGGGTAAGATTGAAGACATGTCACATATTTCAGGGCATAAAGGCAGAAATTGCCCTTATTTGGGGGCAAAAAGGCAGAAATTCCTTTTATTTTGGGATAAAATTGCAGAAATTACCCTTGTTTGGGGGCAAAAAGGCAGAAAATCCCCTTAATTTCGGGCAAAAAGGCAGAAATTCCCTGTATTTTGGAGCAAAATTGCAGAAATTCTCCTAATATTGGGGCAAAAATGCAGAAATTCCCTTTATTTGGGGCAAATTGGCAGAAGTTCCCCTTAATTTCAGGAAAAGAGGCAGAAATTCCCATTATTTTGAAGCAAAATTGCAGAAACTCCCCTAATTTTGGGGCAAAAAGGCAGAAATTCTCTTTATTTTGGGGCAAAAATACAGAAATTCTCCTTATATCTGGGCAAAAATCAGAAATTTCCCTTATTTTGGAGCAAAATTTTAGAAATTTCTTTTATTTTGGTACAGAATTGGAGAAATTTTTCTTATTCTGTGGCAAAAAGGCAGAAATTTCTTTTATTTTGGTGCAAAATTGCAGAAATTTTTCTTATTTTGGGGCAAAAAGGCATAAATTTCCCATATTTTGGGGCAAAAATGTAGAAATTTTCTTTATTTTGAGGTAAAAAGGCTGAAATTTCCCTTATTTTGTGGGGAAAAAAGGCAGAAATTTCTCTTATTTTGGGGCAAAATTGCAGAAATTTCACTTATTTCAGAAAAAAAAGAAAAAATTTTCTTATTTGGGGCAAAAAGGCAGAAATTTCTTTTATTTTGGTGCAAAATTACAGAAATTTTCTTTATTTTGGGGCAAAAAAGACAGAAATTCCCTTTGTTTTGGGGGAAAAAGACAGAAATTCCACTTATTTAGGGGCAAAAAAGCAGAAATTCCCCTTATTTTGGAGCAAAAATGAAGAAATTTCCCTTTTTCATGGCAAAAAGGTATGCATTCTTCTTATTTTCGGGCAAAAAGGCAGAAATTCCCTATATGTTGGGGCAAAAAGACAGAAATTCTCCTTATTTTGGGGCAAAACTCAGATATTTCACATATTTTGGGGCAAAATTCCATAAATTTCCCTTATTTTGGGGCAAAATTGCAGAAATATCACTTATTTTAAGGCAAAATTGGAGAAATTTCACTTATTTCAGAAGAAAAAAGAAGAAATTTTCTTGTTTTGGGGCAAAAAGGGAGAAATTTCTTTTATTTTTGTACAAAATTGCAGAAATTTTTCTTATTTTGGGGCAAAAATTCAGAAATTCCCCTTATTTTTAGGTAAAAAGGCTGAAATTCTCTTTATTTGGGAGCAAAAAGGCAGAAATTGCCCTGATTTTGTGGCAAAATTCCAGAAATTTCACTTATTTTAGGGTAATAAGTCAGAAATTTTTTATTTTGGGGCAAAAAGGCAGAAATTTCTTTTATTTTGGTACAAAATTACAGAAATTTTTCTTATTTTGGGGCAAAAAAAAGAAATTTCCCTTATTTTGGGGCAAAATTGCAGAAATTTCACTTATTTTGATGTAAAAAGGCTGAAATTCCCCTTATTTTGGGGCAAAATGGCAGAAGTTTTCCTTATTTTGGGGCAAAATTGCAGAAATTTCACTTATTTCAAAGTAATAAGTCAGAAATTTTCCTTATTTTGGGGCAAAAAAACAGAAATTCCTTGTTTTGGGGGAAAAAGACAGAAATTCCACTTATTTAGAGGCAAAAAAGCAGAAATTCCCCATATTTTGGATCAAAATTGCAGAAATTCCCCTAATTGTGGGGCAAAAAGGCAGAAATTCCCTATATGTTAGGGCAAAACGACAGAAATTCTCCTCATTTGGGGGCAAAATTCAGAAATTCCATTTATTTTGGGGCAAAATTCCCAAAATTCCCCTTATTTTGGGGCAAAATTGCAGAAATTTCAATTATTTTGGGGCAAAATTGCAAAATTTCACTTTTTTCAGGGAAAAAAGGCCGAAATTTTACATTTTTGGGGGCAAAAATGCAGAAATTCCTAATATTTTGAGGCAAAAATGCAGAAATTCCTCTTATTTTGAGGTAAAAAGGCTGAAATTCCCCTTATTTGGGGGCAAAAATGCAGAAATTTCTCTAATACTGGGGCAAAATTGCAGAAATTTCACTTATTTCAGGGTAATAAGTCAGAAATTTTCCTTATTTTGGGGCAAAAAATACAGAAATTCCATTTGTATGGGGGGAAAAAGACAGAAATTCCATTTATTTAGAGGCAAAAAAGCAGAAATTCCCCTTATTTTGGAGCAAAATTGCAGAAATTTCCCTTTTTATAGCCAAAAGGTATGCATTCTTCTTATTTTCAGGCAAAAAGGCAGAAATTCCCCGTATTTTGGAGTAAAATTGCAGAAATTCCCTTAATTGTAGGGCAAAAAGACAGAAATTCTTCTTATTTTGGGGCAAAACTCAGAAATTCCACTTATTTTGGAACAAAATTTCAGAAATTTCCCTTATTTTTGGCCAAAATTGCAGAAATTTCACTTATTTTGGGGCAAAATTGCAGAAATTTCACTTATTTCAGGGAAAAAAAGCAGAAATTTTCTTATTTTGGGGCAAAAAGGCAGAAATTTCCCATATTTTGAGGCAAAAATGCAGAAATTCCCCTTATTTTGAGGTAAAAAGGCTGAAATTCCCCTTATTTGGGGGCAAAAAGGCAGAAATTTCCCATATTTTGGGGCAATATTGCAGAAATTTCACTTATTTCAGGGTACTAAGTCAGAAATTTTTCTTACTTTGGGGCAAAAAAGACAGAAATTCCCTTTGTTTTCAGGGAAAAAGACAGAAATTCCACTTATTTAGAGGCAAAAATGCAGAAATTCCCCTTATTTTGGAGCAAAAATGAAGAAATTTCCCTTTTTTATGGCAAAAAGGTATGCATTCTTCTTATTTTCGGGCAAAAAGTCAGAAATTCCCCCTATTTTAGAGCAAAATTGCAGAAATTCCCCTAATTGTGGGGCAAAAAGACAGAAATTCTCCATATTTTGGGGTAAAACTCAGAAATTCCACATATTTTGAGGCAAAATTCCAAAAATTTCCCTTATTTTGGGGCAAAATTGCAGAAATTTCACTTATTTAGGGGCAAAATTGCAGAAATTTCACTTATTACAGGGGAAAAAGACAGAAATTTCTTTTATTTTGGTACAAAATTGCAGAAATTTTTCTTATTTTGGGCAAAAAGGCAGAAATTTCCCATATTTTGAGGCAAAAATGCAGAAATTTCACTTATTTCAGGGTAATAAGTCAGAAATTTTCATTACTTTGGAGCAAAAAAGACAGAAAGTCCCTTTGTTTTGGTGGAAAAAGACAGAAACTCCAATTCTTTAGAGGCAAAAATGCAGAAATTCCCCTTATTTTGGAGGAAAAATAAAGAAATTTCCCTTTTTTATGGCAAAAAGGTATGCATTCTTCTTATTTTCAGGCAAAAAGTCAGAAATTCCCCCTATTTTAGAGCAAAATTGCAGAAATTCCCCTTATTGTGGGGCAAAAAGGCAGAAATTCCCTATATGTTGGGCGGAAAAGACAGAAATTCTCCTTATTTTAGAGCAAAACTCAGAAATTTCATTTATTTTGGGGCAAAATTGCAGAAATTTCACTTATTTCAGAAAAAAAAAAAAAGCAGAAATTTTCTTATTTTGGGGCAAAAAGGCAGAAATTTCTTTTATTTTGGTACAAAATTGCAGAAAATTTTCTTATTTTGGGGCAAAAAGGCAGAAATTTCTCATATTTTGGGGCAAAAATGCAGAAAATCCCCTTATTTTGAGGTAAAAAGGCTAAAATTCCCCTTATTTGGTTGCAAAAAGGCAGAAATTTTCCTTATTTTGGGGCAAAATTGCAGAAATTTCACTTATATCAGGGTAATAAGTCAGAAATTTTCCTTATTTTGGGGCAAAAAAGACAGAAATTCCCTTTGTTTTGGGGGAAAAAGACAGAAATTCCACTTATTAAGAGGCAAAAAAGCAGAAATTCCCCTTATTTTGGAGCAAAAATGAAGAAATTTCCCTTTTTTATGGCAAAAAGGTATGCATTCTTCTTGTTTTCGGGCAAAAAGGCAGAAATTCCCCGTTTTTTGGAGCAAAATTGCAGAAATTCCCCTAATTTTGGGGCAAAAAGGCAGAAATTCCCTATATGTTAGGGCAAAACGACAGAAATTCTCCTTATTTTGGGGCAAAATTCAGAAATTCCATTTCTTTTGGTGCAAAATTCCCAAAATTTCCCTTATTTTGGGGCAAAAGTGCAGAAAGTTCATTTATTTAGGGGCAAAATTGCAGAAATTTCACTTTTTTCAGGGAAAAAAGGCCGAAATTTTCCATTTCTGGGGGCAAAAAGGCAGAAATTCTTAATATTTTGTGGTAAAAATGCAGAAATTTCCCTTATTTTGAGGTAAAAAGGCTGAAATTCCTCTTCTTTGGGGGCAAAAATGCAGAAATTTCTCTTATACTGGGGCAAAATTGCAGGAATTTCACTTATTTCAGGGTAATAATTCAGAAATTTTCCTTATTTTGGGGCAAAAAATACAGAAATTCCATTTGTATGGGGGGAAAAAGACAGAAATTCCATTTATTTAGAGGCAAAAAAGCAGAAATTCCCCTTATTTTGGAGCAAAATTGCAGAAATTTCCCTTTTTATAGCAAAAAGGTATGCATTCTTCTTATTTTCAGGCAAAAAGGCAGAAATTCCCTGTATTTTGGAGTAAAATTGCAGAAATTCCCTTAATTGTAGGGCAAAAAGACAGAAATTCTCCTTATTTTGGGGCAAAACTCAGAAATTCCACTTATTTTAGAACAAAATTTCAGAAATTTCCCTTATTTTTGGCCAAAATTGCAGAAATTTCACTTATTTTGGGGCAAAATTGCAGAAATTTCACTTATTTCAGGGAAAAAAAGCAGAAATTTTCTTATTTTGGGGCAAAAAGGCAGAAATTTCCCATATTTTGAGGCAAAAATGCAGAAATTCCCCTTATTTTGAGGTAAAAAGGCTGAAATTCCCCTTATTTGGGGGCAAAAAGGCAGAAATTTCCCATATTTTGGGGCAAAATTGCAGAAATTTCACTTATTTCAGGGTACTAAGTCAGAAATTTTTCTTACTTTGGGGCAAAAAAAACAGAAATTCCCTTTGTTTTCAGGGAAAAAAACAGAAATTCCACTTATTTAGAGGCAAAAATGCAGAAATTCCCCTTATTTTGGCGCAAAAATGAAGAAATTTCCCTTTTTTATGGCAAAAAGGTATGCATTCTTCTTATTTTCGGGCAAAAAGGCAGAAATTCCCCCTATTTTAGAGCAAAGTTGCAGAAATTCCCCTAATTGTGGGGCAAAAAGGCAGAAATTCCCTATATGTTGGGGCAAAAAGACAGAAATTCTCCTTATTTTAAAGCAAAACTCAGAAATTTCACTTATTTTGCGGCAAAATTACAGAAATTTCACTTATTTCAGAAAAAAAAAGCAGAAATTTTCTTATTTTGGGGCAAAAAGGCAGAAATTTCTTTTATTTTGGTACAAAATTGCAGAAATTATTCTTATTTTGGGGCAAAAAAGCAGAAATTTCTCATATTTTGGGGCAAAATTGCAGAAAATTTCCTTATTTTGAGGTAAAAAGTCTAAAATTCCCCTTATTTGGTTGCAAAAAGGCAGAAATTTTCCTTATTTGGGGGAAAAATTGCAGAAATTTCACTTATTTCAGGGTAATAAGTCAGAAATTTTCTTTATTTTGGGGCAAAAAAAGACAGAAATTCTCTTTGTTTTGGGGGTAAAAGACAGAAATTCCACTTATTTAGAGGCAAAAAAGCAAAAATTCCCATTATTTTGGAGCAAAAATGAAGAAATTTCCCTTTTTTATGGCAAAAAGGTATGCATTCTTCTTATTTTCGGGCAAAAAGGCAGAAATTCCCCCTATTTTAGAGCAAAATTGCAGAAATTCCCCTAATTGTGGGGCAAAAAAACAGAAATTCCCTATATGTTGGGGCAAAAAGATAGAAATTCTCCATATTTTTGGGCAAAACTCAGAAATTCCACTTATTTTGGGGCAAAATTCCAAAAATTTCCCTTATTTTGGGGCAAAATTGCAGAAATTTCACTTATTTAGGGGCAAAATTGCAGAAATTTCACTTATTTCAGGGGAGAAAGACAGAAATTTCTTTTATTTTGGTACAAAATTGCAGAAATTTTTCTTATTTTGGGCAAAAAGGCAGAAATTTCCCATATTTTGAGGCAAAAATGCAGAAATTTCACTTATTTCAGGGTAATAAGTCAGAAATTTTCCTTACTTTGGGGCAAAAAAGACAGAAATTCCCTTTGTTTTGGTGGAAAAAGACAGAAATTCCACATATTTAGAGGCAAAAATGCAAAAATTCCCCTTATTTTGGCGCAAAAATGAAGAAATTTCCCTTTTTTATGGCAAAAAGGTATGCATTCTTCTTATTTTCGGGCAAAAAGGCAGAAATTCCCTTTGTTTTGGGGGAAAAAGACAGAAATTCCACTTATTTAGAGGCAAAAAAGCAGAAATTTTCCATATTTTGGAGCAAAATTGCAGAAATTCCCCTAATTGTGGGGCAAAAAGGCAGAAATTCCCTATATGTTAGGGCAAAACGACAGAAATTCTCCTCATTTGGGGGCAAAATTCAGAAATTCCATTTATTTTGGGGCAAAATTCCCAAAATTCCCCTTATTTTGGGGCTAAATTGCAGAAATTTCAATTATTTTGGGGCAAAATTGCAGAAATTTCACTTTTTTCAAGGAAAAAAGGCCGAAATTTTCCGTTTTTAGGGGCAAAAAGTCAGAAATTCCTAATATTTTGAGGCAAAAATGCAGAAATTCCTCTTATTTTGAGGTAAAAAGGCTGAAATTCCCCTTATTTGGGGGCAAAAATGCAGAAATTTCTCTTATACTCGGGCAAAATTGCAGAAATTTCAGTTATTTCAGGGTAATAATTCAGAAATTTTCCTTATTTTGGGGCAAAAAATACAGAAATTCCATTTGTATGGGTGGAAGAAGACAGAAATTCCATTTATTTAGAGGCAAAAAAGCAGAAATTCCCCTTATTTTGGAGCAAAATTGCAGAAATTGCCCTTTTTATAGCCAAAAGGTATGCATTCTTCTTATTTTCAGGCAAAAAGGCAGAAATTCCCCGTATTTTGGAGTAAAATTGCAGAAATTCCCTATATGTTGGGGCAAAAAGACAGAAATTCTCCTTATTTTGGGGCAAAACTCAGAAATTCCACTTATTTTGGAACAAAATTTCAGAAATTTCCCTTATTTTTGGCCAAAATTGCAGAAATTTCACTTATTTTGGGGCAAAATTGCAGAAATTTCACTTATTTCAGGGAAAAAAGGCAGAAATTTTCTTATTTTGGAGCAAAAAGGCAGAAATTTCCCATATTTTGAGGCAAAAATGCAGAAATTCCCCTTATTTTGAGGTAAAAATGCTGAAATTCCCCTTATTTGGGGGCAAAAAGGCAGAAATTTCCCATATTTTGGGGCAAAATTGCAGAAATTTCACTTATTTCAGGGTACTAAGTCAGAAATTTTTCTTACTTTGGGGCAAAAAAGACAGAAATTCCCTTTGTTTTCAGGGAAAAAGACAGAAATTCCACTTATTTAGAGGCAAAAATGCAGAAATTCCCCTTATTTTGGAGCAAAAATGAAGAAATTTCCTTTTTTTATGGCAAAAAGGTATGCATTCTTCTTATTTTCGGGCAAAAAGGCAGAAATTCCCCCTATTTTAGAGCAAAATTGCAGAAATTCCCCTAATTGTGGGGCAAAAAGGCAGAAATTCCCTATATGTTTGGGCAAAATACAGAAATTCTCCTTATTTTGGTGAAAAACTCAGAAATTCCACTTATTTTGGGGCAAAATTGCAGAAATTTCCCTTATTTTGGGGCAAAATTGCAGAAATTTCACTTATTTTGGATCAAAATTGCAGAAATTTCACTTTTTTCAGGGTAATAAGTCAGAAATTTTCCTTATTTTGGGGCAAAAAAGACAGAAATTTTCTATGTTCTGGGGGAAAAAGACAGTAATTCCACTTTTTTAGAGGCAAAAAAGCAGAAATTCCTTTTATTTTGGAGTAAAAATGAAGAAATTTCTTTTTTTTGTGGCAAAAGGTATACATTCCCTTTATTTTCGGGCAAAAAGGCAGAAATTCCCCGTATTTTGGAGCAAACTTGCAGATATTCCCCTAATTGTGGGGCAAAAAGGCAGAAATTCCCTATATGTTGGGGCAAAAAGACAGAAATTCTCCTTATTTTGGGGCAAAACTCAGAAATTCCACTTATTTTGGGGCAAAATTCCAGAAATTTCCCTTATTTTGGGGCAAAATTGCAGAAATTTCACTTATTTTCAGGCAAAATTAAATAAATTTCACTTATTTCAGAAAAAAAGCAGAATTTTCTTATTTTGGTGCAAAAAGGCAGAAATTTCTTTTATTTTGTTACAAAATTGCAGAAATTTTTCTTATTTTGGGGCAAAAAGGCAGAAATCTCCCATATTTTGGGGCAGAAATGCAGAAATTCCTCTTATTTTGAGGTAAAAAGGCTGAAATTCCCCTTATTTGGGGGCAAAAGGGCAGAAATTTCCCTTATTTTGAGGCAAAATTGCAGAAATTTCACTTATTTCAGAGAAAAAAAGCAAAAACTTTTCTTATTTTAGGGCAAAATGCAGAAATTCCCATTATTTTGGGGCAAAAGGCAGAAATTCACCTTATTTTGTGGTAAAATTGCAGACATTTCACATATTTCAGGGCAAAAAGGTAGAAATTCCCCTTATTTGGGGGCAAAAAGGCAGAAATTCCCCTTATTTTGGGATAAAATTGCAGAAATGTCCCTTGTTTGGGGGCAAAAAGGCAGAAAATCCCCTTAATTTTTGGCAAAAAAGCAGAAATTTCCCGTATTTTGGAGCAAAATTGCAGAAATTCCCCTAATATTTGGGCAAAAATGCAGAAATTCTTATTATTTGGGGCAAATCGGCAGAAGTTCCCCTTATTTTCGGAAAAAGAGGCAGAAATTCCCTGTATTTTGAAGCAAAATTGCAGAAACTCCCCTAATTTTGGGGCAAAAAGGCATAAATTTCTCATATTTTGGGGCAAAAATGCAGAAATTTTTCTTATTTTGAGGTAAAAAGGCTGAAATTCCCCTTATTTGGGGGCAAAAAAGAAGAATTTCTCTTATTTTGGGGCAAAATTGCAGAAATTTCACTTATTTCAGAGTAATAAGTCAGAAATTTTCGATATTTTTGGGGCAAAAAAAACCAGAAATTCCCTTTGTTTTGGGGGGAAAAGACAGAAATTCCACTTTTTTAGAGGCAAAAAAGCAGAAATAACTTTTATTTTGGAGTAAAAATGTAGAAATTTCCCTTTTTTATGGCAAAAAGGTATGCATTCTTCTTATTTTCGGGAAAAAGGCAGAAATTCCCCGTATTTTCGAGCAAAATTGCAAAAATTCCCCTAATTTTAGGGCAAAAAGGCAGAAATTCCCTATATGTTGGGGCAAAAAGACAGAAATTCTCCTTATTTTGGGGCAAAACTCAGAAATTCCACTTATTTTGGGGCAAAATTCTAGAAATTTTTCTTATTTTAAAGCAAAATTGCAGAAATTTCACTTATTTTGGGGTAAAATTGCAGAAATTTCACTTATTTCAGGGAAAAAAGGCAGAAATTTTTCTTATTTTGGGGCAAAAAGGAAAAATTTCCTAATATTTTGTGGAAAAAATGCCGAAATTCCCCTTATTTTGAGGTAAAAAAGCTGAAATTTCCCTTATTTGAGGGCAAAAAGGCAGAAATTTCCCTTATTTTGGGGCAAAATTGAGAAATTTCACTAATTTCAGGGTAATAAGTCAGAAATTTTCCTTATTTTGGGGCCAAAAGGACAGAAATTCTCTTTGTTTTGGGGGAAAAAGACAGAAATTCCACTTATTTAGAGGCAAAAAAGCAGAAATTCCCCTTATTTTGGAGCAAAAATGAAGAAATTTCCCTTTTTTATGGCAAAAAGGTATGCATTCTTCTTATTTTCGGGCAAAAAGACAGAAATTCCCCGTATTTTGAAGCAAAATTGCAGAAATTCCCCTAATTGTGGGGCAAAAAAACAGAAATTCCCTATATGTTGGGGCAAAAAGACAGAAATTCTCCTTATTTTGGGGTAAAACTCAGAAATTCCACTTATTTTGGGGGCAAAATTCCAGAAATTTCCCTTATTTTGGGGCAAAATTGCAGAAATTTTACTTATTATGGGGCAAAATTGCAGAAATTTCACTTATTTCAGAAAAATAAGCAGAATTTATTTATTTTGGTGCAAAAAGGCAGAAATTTCTTTTATTTTGGTACAAATTGCAGAAATTTTTCTTATTTTGGGGCAAAAAGGCAGAAATCTTCATATTTTGGGGCAAAAATGCAGAAATTCCTCTTATTTTGAGGTAAAAAGGCTGAAATTTCCCTTATTTGGGGGCAAAAAGGAAGAAATTTCCCATATTTTGAGGCAAAATTGCAGAAATTTCACTTATTTCAGGATAATAAGTCAGAAATTTTCGTTATTTTGGGGCAAAAGAGACAGAAATTTCCTTTGTTTTGGGGGAAAAAAACAGAAATTCCACTTTTTTAGAGGCAAAAAAAGCAGAAATTCCTTTTATTTTGGAGTAAAAATGAGGAAATTTCCCTTTTTTGTGGCAAAAGGTATACATTCCACTTATTTTTGGGCTAAAAAGCAGAAATTACCCGTATTTTGGAGCAAAATTGCAGAAATTCCCCTAATTGTGGGGCAAGAAGGGAGAAATTCCCTATATGTTGGGGCAAAAAGAAACAAATTCTACTTATTTTGGGTCAAAACTCAGAAATTCTACTGATATTGGGGCAAAATTCCAGAAATTTCCCTTATTTTGGGGCAAAATTGCAGAAAATTCACTTATTTTTGGGCAAAATTGCAGAAATTTCACTTATTTCAGAAAAAAAAGCAGAAATTTTCTTATTTTGGTGCAAAAGGGCGGAAATTTCTTTTATTTTGGTACAAAATTGCAGAAATTTTTCTTATTTTGGGGCAAAAAGGCAGAAATCTCCCATATTTTGGGGCTAAAATGCAGAAATTTCTCTTATTTTGAGGTAAAAAGGCTGAAATTCCCCTTATTTGGGGGCAAAAAGGCAGAAATTTCCCTTATTTGGGGGCAAAATTGCAGAAATTTCACTTATTTCAGGCTAATAAGTCAGAAATTTTCCTTATTTTGGGGCAAAAAAGACAGAAATTTCCTTTGTTTTGGGGGATAAAGACAGAAATACCACTTATTTAGAGGCAAAAAAGCAGAAATTCCCCTTATTTTGGAGCAAAACTGAAGAAATTTCTATTTTTTATGGCAAAAGGGTATGCATTCTTCTTATTTTCGGGCAAAAAGGCAGAAATTCCCCGTATTTTGGAGCAAAATTGCAGAAATTCCCCTAATTGTGGGGCAAGAAGGGGGAAATTCCCTATATGTTGGGGCAAAAAGACAGAAATTCTCCTTATTTTGGGGCAAAACTCAGAAATTCCACTTATTTTGGTGCAAAATCCAGAAATTTCCCTTATTTTAGGGCAAAATTGCAGAAATTTCACTTATTTTGGGGCAAAATTGCAGAAATTTAACTTATTTCAGTAAAAAATTCAGAAATTTTTCTATTTTGGTGCAAAAAGGCAGAAATTTCTTTTATTTTGGTACAAAATTGCAGAAATTTTTCTTATTTTGGGGCAAAAAGGCAGAAATCCCCCATATTTTGAGGCAAAAATGCAGAAATTCCTCTTATTTTGAGGTAATAAGGCTGAAATTTTCCTTATTTGGGGGCAAAAAGGCAGAAATTTCCCTTATTTTGAGGCAAAATTGCAGAAATTTCACTTATTTCAGGGTAATAAGTCAGAAATTTTCTTTATTTTGGGGCAAAAAAGACAGAAATTCCCTTTGTTTTGGGAGAAAAAGACAGAAATTCCACTTTTTTAGAGGCAAAAAAGCAGAAATTCCTTTTATTTTGGAGTAAAAATGAAGAAATTTCCCTTTTTTATGGCAAAAAGGTATGCATTCCACTTATTTTCGGGCAAAAAGGCAGAAATTACCCGTATTTTGGAGCAATATTGCAGAAATTCCCCTAATTGTGGGGCAAAAAGGCAGAAATTCCCTATATGTTAGGGCAAAAAGACAGAAATTCTCCTTATTTTGGGGCAAAACTCAGAAATTCTACTTATTTTGGGGCAAAATTCCAGAAATTTCCCTTATGTTGGGGCAAAATTGCAGAAATTTCACTTATTTTGGGGCAAAATTGCAGAAATTTCACTTATTTCAGGGTAATAAGTCAGAAATTTTCCTTATTTTGGGGCCAAAAAGACAGAAATTCCCTTTGTTTTGGGGGAAAAAGACAGAAATTCCACTTATTTAGAGGCAAAAAGCAGAAATTCCTCTTATTTTGGAGCAAAATTGCAGAAATTCCCCTAATTGTGGGGCAAAAAGGCAGAAATTCCCTATATGTTGGGGCAAAAAGACAGAAATTCTCCTTATTTTGGGTCAAAACTCAGAAATTCCACTGATATTGGGGCAAAATTCCAGAAATTTCCTTTATTTTGGGGCAAAATTGCAGAAATTTCACTTATTTTGGGGCAAAATTGCAGAAATTTCACTTATTTCAGAAAAAAAAGCAGAAATTTTCCTATTTTGGTGCAAAAAGGCAGAATTATCTTTTTTTTGGTACAAAATTGCAGAAATTTTTCTTATTTTGGGGCAAAAAGGCAGAAATCTCCCATATTTTGGGGCAAAAATGAAGATATTCCTCTTATTTTGAGGTAAAAAGGCTGAAATTTCCTTTATTTGGGGGCAAAAAGGCAGAAATTTCCCTTATTTTGAGGAAAATTGCAGAAATTTCACTTATTTCAGGGTAATAAGTCAGAAATTTTCGTTATTTTGGGGCAAAAAAGACAGAAATTCCCTTTGTTTTGGGGGAAAAAGACAGAAATTCTACTTTTTTAGAGGCAAAAAAGCAGAAATTCCTTTTATTTTGGAGTAAAAATGAAGAAATTTCTTTTTTTGTGGCAAAAGGTATACATTCCACTTATTTTTGGGCTAAAAAGCAGAAATTACCCGTATTTTGGAGCAAAATTGCAGAAAATCCCCTAATTGTGGGGCAAAAAGGCAGAAATTCCCTATATGTTAGGGCAAAAAGACAGAAATTCTCCTTATTTTAAGGCAAAACTCAGAAATTTCACTTATTTTGCGGCAAAATTCTAGAAATTTCCCTTATTTTGGAACAAAATTGCAGAAATTTCACTTATTTTGGGGCAAAATTGCAGTAATTTCACTTATTTTGGGGCAAAATTGCAGAAATTCCAAATATTTTGTGGCAAAAATGCAGAAATTCCCCTTATTTTAAGGTAAAAAGGCAGAAATTCCCCTTATTTGGGGGTAAAAAACAGAAATTTCCCTTATTTTGGGGCAAAATTGCAGAAATTTCACTTATTTTGGGGCAAAATTGCAGAAATTTCACTTATTTCAGAAAAAAATTCAGAAATTTTCCTATTTTGGTGCAAAAAGACAGAAATTTCTATTTTGGTACAAAATTGAAGAAATTTTTCTTTTTTTGGGGCAAAAAGGCACAAATCTCCCATATTTTGGAGAAAAAATGCAGAAATTCCTCTTATTTTGAGGTAAAAAGGTAGAAATTTCCCTTATTTGGGGGAAAAAGGCAGAAATTTCCCTTATTTTGAGGCAAAATTGCAGAAATTTCACTTATTTCAGTGTAATAAGTCAGAAATTTTCCTTATTTTGGGGCAAAAAAGACAGAAATTCCCTTTCTTTTGGGGGAAAAAGACAGAAATTCCACTTTTTTAGCGGCAAAAAAGCAGAAATTCATTTTATTTTGGAGTAAAAATGAAGAAATTTCTTTTTATTTGTGGCAAAAGATATACATTCCCCTTATTTTCAGGCTAAAAAGCAGAAATTCCCCGTATTTTGGAGCAAAATTGCAGAAATTCCCCTAATTGTGGGGCAAAAAGGCAGAAATTTCCGATATGTTAGGGCAAAAAGACAGAAATTCTTTTTATTTTGGGGCTAAACTCAGAAATTCCACTTATTTTGGGGCAAAATTCCAGAAATTTCCCTTATTTTGGGGCAAAATTGCAGAAATTTCACTTATTTTGGGGCAAAATTGCAGAAATTTCACTTATTTCAGGGTAATAAGTCAGAAATTTTCCTTATTTTGGGGCCAAAAAGACAGAAATTTCCTTTGTTTTGGGGTGAAAAAGATAGGAATTCCACTTATTTAGAGGCAAAAAAGCATAAATTCCTCTTATTTTGGAGCAAAAATGAAGAAATTTCCTTTTTTTATGGCAAAAAGGTATGCATTCTTCTTATTTTCGGGCAAAAAGGCAGAAATTCCCAGTATTTTGGAGCAAAATTGCAGAAATTCCCCTAATTGTGGGGCAAAAAGGCAGAAATTCCCTATATGTTGGGGCAAAAAGAAACAAATTCTCCTTATTTTGGGTCAAAACTCAGAAATTCCACTGATATTGGGGCAAAATTCCAGAAATTTCCCGTATTTTGGGGCAAAATTGCAGAAATTTCACTTATTTTGGGGCAAAATTGCAGAAATTTCACTTATTTCAGAAAAAAAAGCAGAAATTTTCTTATTTTGGTGCAAAAAGGCGGAAATTTCTTTTATTTTGGTACAAAATTGCAGAAATTTTTCTTATTTTGGGGCAAAAACGCAGAAATCTCCCATATTTTGGGGCAAAAATGAAGAAATTTCTCTTATTTTGAGGTAAAAATCTGAAATTCCCATTATTTGGGGGTAAAAAGTCAGAAATTTCCCTTATTTTGAGGCAAAATTGCAGAAATTTCACTTATTTCAGTGTAATAAGTCAGAAATTTTCTTTATTTTGGGGCAAAAAAGACAGAAATTCTTTTTGTTTTGAGGGAAAAAGGCAGAAATTCCACTTTTTTAGCGGCAAAAAAGCAAAAATTCATTTTATTTTGGAGTAAAAATGAAGAAATTTTTTTTTTGTGGCAAAAAGTATACATTCCCCTTATTTTCAGGCTAAAAAGCAGAAATTCCCCGTATTTTGGAGCAAAATTGCAGAAATTCCCCTAATTGTGGGGCAAAAAGGCAGAAATTGCCTATATGTTGGGGCAAAAAGACAGAAATTCTCCTAATTTTGGGGCAAAACTCAGAAATTCCACTTATTTTGGGGCAAAATTCCAGAAATTTCCCTTATTTTGGGGCAAAATTGCAGAAATCTCACTTATTTTGGGGCAAAATTGCAGAAATTTCACTTATTTCAGGGTAATATGTCAGAAATTTTCCTTAATTTGGAGCAAAAAAACAGAAATTCCCTTTGTTTTGGGGGAAAAAGACAGAAATTCCACTTATTTAGAGGCAAAAAAGCTGAAATTCCCCTTATTTTGGAGCAAAAATGAAGAACTTTCCCTTTTTTATGGCAAAAAGGTATGCATTCTTCTTATTTTCGGGCAAAAAGGCAGAAATTCCCCGTATTTTGGAGCACAATTGCAGAAATTCCCCTAATTTTGGGGCGAAAAGGCAGAAATTCCCTACATGTAAGTGCAAAAAGACAGAAATTCTCCTTATTTTGGGGCAAAACTCAGAAATTCCACTTATTTTAAGGCAAAATTCCAGAAATTTCCTTTATTTGGGAGCAAAATTGCAGAAATTTCTGTTATTTTGGGGCAAAATTGCAGAAATTTCACTTATTTCAGAAAAAAAAGCAGAAATTTTCTCATTTTGGTGCAAAAAGGCGGAAATTTCTTTTATTTTGGTACAAAATTGCAGAAATTTTTCTTATTTTGGGGCAAAAAGGCAGAAATCTCCCATATTTTGGGGCAAAAATGCAGAAATTCCTCTTATTTTGAGGTAAAAAGGCTGAAATTCCCCTTATTTGGAGTCAAAAAGGCAGAAATTTTTCTTATTTTGGGGCAAAATTGCAGAAATTTCACTTATTTCAGAGTAGTCAGTCAGAAATTTTTCTTATTTTGGGGCAAAAAAGCAGAAATTCCTTTTATTTTGGAGTAAAAATGAAGAAATTTTTTTTTGTGGCAAATGGTATACATTCCCCTTATTTTCAGGCTAAAAAGCAGAAATTACCCGTATTTTGGAGCAAAATTGCAAAAATTCCGCTAATTGTGGGGCAAAAAGGCAGAAATTCCCTGTAAGTTAGAGCAAAAAAACAGAAAATCTCCTTATTTTGGGGCAAAACTCAGAAATTCCACTTACTTTGGGGCAAAATTCCAAAAATTTCCCTTATTTTGGGCCAAAATTGCAGAAATTTCACTTATTTTGAGGCAAAATTGCATAAATTTCACTTATTTCATCAGGGTAATAAGTCAGAAATTTTCCTTATTTTGGGGCAAAAAACACAGAAATTCCCTTTGTTTTGGGGGAAAAAGACAGAAATTCCACTTTTTTAGAGGCAAAAAAGCAGAAATTCCTTTTATTTTGGAGTAAAAATGAAGAAATTTCCCTTTTTTGTGGCAAAATGTATACATTCCACTTATTTTTGGGCTAAAAAGCTGAAATTACCCGTATTTTGGAGCAAAATTGCAGAAATTCCCCTAATTGTGGGACAAAATGCAGAAATTCCCTATATGTTAGGGCAAACAGACAGAAATTCTCCTTATTTTGGGGCAAAACTCAGAAATTCCACTTATTTTGGGGCAAAATTCCAGAAATTTCCCTTATTTTGTGGCAAAATTGCAGAAATTTCCTTTACATTGGGGAAAAATTGCAGAAATTTCCCTTATTTTGGGGCAAAATTGCAGAAATTTCACTTATTTCATGGTAAAAAGGCAGAAATTTTCCTCATTTTGGGGCAAAAATGCAGAGATTCCAATAATTTTGTGGTAAAATTGCAAAAATTCCCCTTATTTTGAGGTAAAAAGGCAGAAATTCCCCTTATTTGGGGGCAAAAAGCAGAAATTTCCCTTATTCTGGGACAAAATTGCAGAAATTTCACTTATTTCAGGGTAATAAGTCAGAAATTTTCCTTATTTGGGGCAAAAAAGACAGAAATTCCTTTTGTTTTGGGGGAAAAAGTCAGAAATTCCACTTATTTAGAAACAAAAAAGCAGAAATTCCCCGTATTTTTGAGCAAAATTGCAGAAATTCCCCTAATTGTGGGACAAAAAGGCAGAAATTTGCTATATGTTGGGGCAAAAAGACAGAAATTCTTTTTATTTTGGGGCAAAACTCAGAAATTCCACTTATTTTGGGACAAAATTCCAGAAATTTCACTTATTTTGGGGCAAAATTGCAGAAATTTCACTTATTTTGGCAAAATTGCAGAAATTTCAATTATTTCAGAAAAAAAGCAGAAATTTTCTTATTTTGGTGCAAAAAGGCAGAAATTTCTTTTATTTTGGTACAAAATTGCAGAAATTTTTCTTATTTGGGGGCAAAAAGCAGAAATCCCCTATATTTTGGGGCAAAAATGCATAAATTCCTCTTATTTTGAGGTAAAAAGGCTGAAATTTCCCTTATTTGGGGGCAAAAAGACAGAAATTTCCCTTATTTTGAGGCAAAATTGCAGAAATTTCACTTATTTCAGGGTAATAAGTCAGAAATTTTTCTTACTTTGGGGCAAAAAACAGAAATTCCCTTTGTTTTGGGGGAAAAAGACAGAAATTCCACTTATTTAGAGGCAAAAAAGCAGAAATTCTTCTTTATTGGAGCAAAAATGAAGAAATTTATATTTTTTTGTGGCAAAAGGTATACATTCCGCTTATTTTCGGGCTAAAAAGCAGAAATTAACTGTATTTTGTATCAAAATTGCAGAAATTCCCCTTATTTTGGAGCAAAAATAAAGAAATTTCCCTTTTTTATGGTAAAAAGGTATGCATTCTTCTTATTTTCGGGCAAAAAGGCAGAAATTCCCCGTATTTTGGAGCAAAATTGCAGAAATTCCCCTAATTGTGGGGCAAAAAGGCAGAAATTCCCTATATGTTGGGGCAAAAAGACAGAAATTCTCCTTATTTTGGGGCAAAACTCAGAAATTCCACTTATTTTGGTACAAAATTCCAGAAATTTCCCTTATTTTAGGGCAAAATTGCAGAAATTTCACTTATTTTGGGGCAAAATTGCAGAAATTTCACTTATTTCAGAAAAAAAAGCAGAATTTATTTATTTTGGTGCAAAAAGGCAGAAATTTCTTTTATTTTGGTACAAAATTGCAGAAATTTTTCTTATTTTGGGGCAAAAAGGCAGAAATCTCCCATATTTTGTGGCAAAAATGCAGAAATTTCTCTTATTTTGAGGTAAAAAGGCTGAAATTCCCCTTATTTGGGGGCAAAAAGGCAGAAATTTCCCTTATTTTGAGGCAAAATTGCAGAAATTTCACTTATTTCAGGGTAATAATTCAGAAATTTTCCTTATTTTGGGGCAAAAAACACAGAAATTCCCTTTGTTTTGGGGGAAAAAGACAGAAATTCCACTTTTTTAGAGGCAAAAAAGCAGAAATTCCTTTTATTTTGGAGTAAAAATGAAGAAATTTCCATTTTTTGTGGCAAAATGTATACATTCCACTTATTTTTGGGCTAATAGCAGAAATTACCCGTATTTTGGAGCAAAATTGCAGAAATTCCCCTAATTGTGGGGCAAAAGCAGAAATTCCCTATATGTTGGGGAAAAAGACAGAAATTCTCCTTATTTTGGGGCAAAACTCAGAAATTCCACTTATTTTGGGGCAAAATTCCAGAAATTTCCCTTATTTTGTGGCAAAATTGCCGAAATTTCACTTATTTTGGGGCAAAATTGCAGAAATTTCACTTATTTCATGGTAAAAAGGCAGAAATTTTCCTCATTTTGGGGCAAAAAGGCAGAGATTCCAAATATTTTGTGGTAAAATTGCAAAAATTCCCCTTATTTTGAGGTAAAAAGGCAGAAATTCCCCTTATTTGGGGGCAAAAAGCAGAAATTTCCCTTATTCTGGGACAAAATTGCAGAAATTTCACTTATTTCAGGGTAATAAGTCAGAAATTTTCCTTATTTGGGGCAAAAAAGACAGAAATTCCTTTTGCTTTGAGGGAAAAAGTCAGAAATTCCACTTATTTAGAAGCAAAAAAGCAGAAATTCCCCTTATTTTGGAGCAAAAATGAAGAAATTTCCTTTTTTTGTGGCAAAAGGTATGCATTCTTCTTATTTTCAGGCTAAAAAGCAGAAATTCCCCGTATTTTGGAGCAAAATTGCAGAAATTCCCCTAATTGTGGGACAAAAAGGCAGAAATTCCCTATATGTTTGGGCAAAAAAACAGAAATTCTCCTTATTTTAGAGCAAAATTCAGAAATTTCACTTATTTTGACGCAAAATTGCAGAAATTTCACTTATTTCAGAAAAAAAGGCAGAAATTTTCTTAATTTGGGGCAAAAAGGCAGAAATTTCTCATATTTTGGGGCAAAAATGCAGAAAATCCCCTTATTTTGAGGTAAAAAGTCTAAAATTCCCCTTATTTGGTTGCAAAAAGCAGAAATTTCCCTTATTTGGGGGCAAAATTGCAGATATTTCATTTATTTCAGGGTAATAAGTCAGAAATTTTCTTTATTTTGGGGCAAAAAAGACACAAATTCTCTATGTTTTGGGGGAAAAAGACAGAAATTCCACTTATTTAGAGGCAAAAAACAGAAATTCCCCTTATTTTGGAGCGAAAATGAAGAAATTTCCCTTTTTTATGGCAAAAAGTTATGCATTCTTCTTATTTTCGGGCAAAAAGACAGAAATTCCCCGTATTTTTTAGCAAAATTGCAGAAATTCCACTAATTGTGGGGCAAAAAGGCAGAAATTCCCTATGTGTTGGGGCAAAAAGACAGAAATTCTACTTATTTTGGGGCAAAACTCAGAAATTCCACTTATTTTGGGGCAAAATTCCAAAAATTTCCCTTATTTTGGGGCAAAATTGCAGAAATTTCACTTATTTTGGGGCAAAATTGCAGAAATTTCACTTATTTCAGGGAAAAAAAGACAGAAATTTCTTTTATTTTGGTACAAAATTGCAGAAATTTTTTTTATTTTTGGCAAAAAGGCAGAAATTTCCCATATTTTGGGGCAAAAATGCAGAAATTCCCCTTATTTTGAGGTAAAAATGCTGAAATTCCCCTTATTTTGGGGCAAAAATTGCAGAAATTTCACTTATTTTGAGTCAAAAAGGCAGAAAATCCAATTATTTTGGGGTAAAAATGAAGAAATTCCCCTTGTTTTGAGGTAAAAAGGCTGAAATTCCCCTTTTTTGGAGGCAAAAAGGCAGAAATTTCCCGTATTTTGGGGCAAAATTGCAGAAATTCCTCTAATTTTGGGGCAAAAACGCAGAACTTCCCCTTATTTTGGGGTAAAACTGCAGAAATTTCACTTATTTCGCGGCAAAATGGCAGAAATTCACTTCATTTTCGGCGAAAAGGGAGAAAATTCCCGTATTTTGGAGCAAAATTGCAGAAATTCACCTAATTTTGGGGTAAAAGATGCAGTAATTTTCTTTATTTTAAGGCAAAAAGGCAGAAATTCCCCTTATTTTGTGGCAAAAATCAGAAATTCCCCTTATTTTAGAAAAAATTGCAGAAATTTCCTTTATTATGGGGAAAAATTGCAGAAATTTCTTTTATTGTAAGGCAAAATTGCAGAAATTTCATTTATTTCAGAGAAAAAAACAAAAATTTTTTTTATTTTAGGGCAAAATGCAGAAATTTCCATTATTTTGGGGATCAAAGACAGAAATTCACCTTCTTTTGGGGTAAAATTTCAAACATTTCACATATTTCAGGGCAAAAAGGCAGAAATTCCTCTTATTTGGGGGTAAAAAGGCAGAAATTCTTCATATTTTGGGTTAAAATTGCAGAAATTTCCCTTGTTTGGGGGCAAAAAGGCAGAAAATCCCCTTAATTTTGGGCAAAAAGGCAGAAATTCCCCGTATTTTGGAGCAAAATTGCAGAAATTCCCCTAATGGTGGGGCAAAAAGGCAGAAATTCCCGATATGTTGGGGCAAAGAGACAGAAATTCTCCTTATTTTCGGGCAAAACTCAGAAATTCCATTTATTTTGGGGCAAAATTCCAGAAATTTCCCTTATTTTGGGGCAAAATTGCAGAAATTTCACTTATTTCAGGGCAAAATTCAAAAATTGCTTTTATTTTGGGGCAAAAAGACAGAAATTCCGTTTACTTTTGGGTAAAAAGGCAGAAATTTCACTTATTTTGAGGTAAGAAGGCAGAAATTCCTCTTATTTTGCAGCAAAAATGAAGAAATTTCCCTTTTTTGTGGCAAAAGGTATACATTCCCCTTATTTTCGGGCAAAAAAGCAGAAATTCCCCGTATTTTGGAGCACAATTGCAGAAAATCCCCTAATTGTGGGGCAAAAAGGCAGAAATTCTCTTTATTTTGGGGCAAAACTCAGAAATTCCACTTATTTTGGGGCAAAATTCCAGGAATTTCCCTTATTTTGGGGCAAAATTGCAGAAATTTCACTTATTTTGGGGCAAAATTGCAGAAATTTCACTTATTTCAGGTAAAAATGGCAGAAATTTTTCTTATTTTGGGGCAAAAAGGCAGAATTTCCTAATATTTTGTGGCAAAAATGCAGAAATTCCCCTTATTTTGAGGTAAAAAGGCTTAAATTCCCCTTATTTGGGGGCAAAAAGGCAGAAATTTTTCTTATTTTGGGGCAAAATTGCAGACATTTCACTTATTTCAGGGTAATAAGTCAGAAATTTTCCTTATTTTGGGGCAAAAAAGACAGAAATTCCCTTTGTTTTGGGGGGAAAATACAGAAATTCCACTTCTTTGAAGGCAAAAAGGCAGAAATTCCCCTTATTTTGGAGCAAAAATGAAGAAATTCCCCTAATTGTTGGGCAAAAAGGCAGAAATTCCCTATATGTTGGGGCAAAAAGACAGAAATTCTCTTATTTTGGGGCAAAACTCAGAAATTCCACTTATTTTGGGGCAAAATTGCAGGAATTTACCTTATTTTGGGGCAAAATTGCAGAAATTTCCCTTATTTGGGGCAAAATAGCAGAAATTTCACTTATTTTCAGGTAAAAAGGCTGAAATATCCTTTATTTTGGGGCAAAAAGGAAGAAATTCCCCTTATTTTGGGGCAAAATTGCCGAAATTTTCCTTATTTTGAAGCAAAAAGGCTGAAATTTTTATTTTGAGGTAAAATGCTGAAATTCCCCATATTTTGGGGAAAAAGGCAAAACTTCTTATTTTGGGACAAAGAGGCACAAATTTCCCTTATTTTCGGGCAAAATTGCAGAAATTTCATTTATTTCAGGGCAAAAAGTCAGAAATTCCTTTTATTTTGGGGCAAAGAGCAGAAATTTCTTTTATTATGGTACAAAATTGAAGAAATTTTTCTTATTATGAAACAAAAAGGCAGAAAATTCCCCTTATTTTGAGGCAAAAAGCAGAAATTATTCTTATTTTGAGGTAAAATGCAGAAATTCTTTTTATTTTGGGGCTAAAAGGCAGAAATTACCCGTATTTTGAAGCAAAATTGCAGAAATTCTCATAATTTTCGGGCAAAAAGGCAGAAATTCCCCTTATTTTGGGGCAAAAATACAGAAAATCTCCTTTATCGGGAGCAAACAGTCAGAAATTCCCCTTATTTTGGGGCAAAATTGCAGAAATTTCCTTTACATTGGGGCAAAATTGCAGAAATTTCCCTTATTTTGGGGCAAAATTGCAGAAATTTCACTTATTTCAGGGAAAAAAGGCAGAAATTTTTTTGGGGGGGCAAAAAGGCAGAAATTTCTTTTATTTTGGTACAAAATTGCAGAAATTTTTCTTATTTTGGGGCAAAAAGTCAGAAATTCCCCATATTTTGGGGCAAAAAGGCAGAAATTCCCCTTATTTTTAGGTAAAAAGGCTGAAATTCCCCTTATTTTGGGGCAAAAAGACAGAAATTTCGTTTATTTTGGGGAAAACGCAGAAATTGCACTTATTTTGAGTCAAAAAGGTGGAAAATCCCCTTATTTTGGGGCAAAAATGAAGAAATTTGCTTTTTTTATGGCAAAAAGGTATACATTCCTTTTATTTTCGGGCAAAAAGGCAGAAATTACCCGTATTTTGGAGCAAAATTGCAGAAATTCCTCTAATTTTTGGGCAAAAAGGCAGAAATTCCCTTTATTTTTGGGTAAAACTGCAGAAATTTCACTTATTTTACGGCAAAATGTCAGAAATTCCCCTTATTTTCGGCAAAAAAGGCAGAAAATCCCCTTATTTTAGGGCAAAATTGCAGAAATTTCCCTTATTTGGGGGCAAAAACAGAAATTCCCCTTCTTTTGAGGCAAAATTGCAGAAATTTCCCTTATTATGGGGAAAAATTGCAGAAATTTCCCTTATTTTAGGACAAAATTGCAGAAATTTCATTATTTCAGAGAAAAAATGCAAAAATTTTTCTTATTTTGGGGCAAAAAGGCAGAAATTCCAATTATTTTGGGGCAAAAAGGCAGAAATTCACCTTATTTTGGGTTAAAATATCAGAAATTTCACATATTTCAGGGCAAAATGGCAGAAATTCCCCTTATTTGGGGGCAATAAGGCAGAAATTTCCCTTATTTTGGGATAAAATTGCAGAAATTTCCCTTATTTGGGGGCAAAAAGGCAGAAAATCCACTTAATTTTGGGTAAAAAGGCAGAAATTCCTCGTATTTTGAAGCAAAATTGCAGAAACTCCCCTAATTTTGGGGCAAAAAGGCAGAAATTCCCTTTATTTTGGGGCAAAAATAGAGAAATTCTCCTTATTTTGGTGCAAAAATCAGAAATTTCCCTTATTTTTGGGCAAAATTATAGAAATTTCTTTTATTTTGTTACAGACTTGCAGAAATTTTTCTTATTTTGTGGCAAAAAGGCTAAAATTCTACTTATTTTGAGGTAAAATCCTGAAATTCCACATATTTTGGGGCAAAAAGGCAGAAATTCCCCTCATTTGGGGGCAAAAAGGCACATATTTCCCTTATTTTCGGGCATAATTGCAGGAATTTCATTTATTTCAGGGGAAAAAGTCAGAAATTCCTTTTATTTTGGGGCAAAAAGCAGAAATTTCTTTTATTATGGTACAAAATTGAAGAAATTTTTCGTATTTTGAAACAAAAAGGCAGAAAGTTCCCCTTATTTTGAGGCAAAAGGCAGAAATTATTCTTATTTTGAGGTAAAATGCAGAAATTCTTTTTATTTTGGGGCTAAAAGGCAGAAATTCCTCGTATTTTGAAGCAAAATTGCAGAAATTCTCATAATTTTCGGGCAAAAAGGCAGAAATTCTCCCTATTTTGGGGCAAAAAGACACAAAATCTCCTTTTTCGGGAGCAAACAGTCAGAAATTCCCCTTATTTTGGGGCAAAATTGCAGAAATTTCCTTTACATTGGGGCAATATTGCAGAAATTTCCCTTATTTTGAGGCAAAATTGCAGAAATTTCACTTATTTCAGGGAAAAAAGGCGGAAATTTTTTTTGCGGGGAAAAAAGGCAGAAATTTTTTTTATTTTGGTACAAAATTGCAGAAATTTTTATTATTTTGGGGCAAAGAGTCAGAAATTCCCCATATTTTGGTGCAAAAAGGCTGAAATTCCCCTTATGTTGAGGTAAAATCCTGAAATTCCCCATATTTTGGGGCAAAAAGGCAGAAATTCCCCTCATTTGGGGGCAAAAAGGCACAAATTTCCCTTATTTTCAGGCATAATTGCAGGAATTTCATTTATTTCAGGGCAAAAAGTCAGAAATTCCTTTTATTTTGGGGCAAAAAGCAGAAATTTCTTTTATTTTGATACAAAATTGTAGAAATTTTCCTTATTTTGGAACAAAAAGGCAAAAATTACCCATATTTTGGGGAAAAAGGCAGAAATTCTTCTTATTTTGAGGTAAAAAGGCTGAAATTCCCGTTATTTTGGGGCAAAAAGGCAGAAATTCTCTTTACTTTGTGGCAAAAAGGCAGAAATTCCCGTTAATTGGGGCAGAAAAGCAGAAATTTTCCTTATTTAAGGGCAATAGGGCAGAAATTCCCTATATTTTGTGGCAAAAATGCAGAAATTCCCCTTATTTAGAGGTAAAATGATGAAATTCCCCTTATTTTCGGCAAAAAGGCAGAAATTCCTATTATTTTGGGGCAAAATTGCAGAAATTTCAATTATTTCAGGGCAAAAAGTCAGAAATTTGCCTTATTTTGGGGCAAAAAGCAGAAATTCCCCTAATTTTGGGGCCAAAAACAGAAATTCCCCTTATTTTGGGGTAAAATTGCAGAAATTTCAAATATTTCAGGGCAAAAAGGCAGAAATTCCACTTTATTTCGGACAATAACGCAGAAATTCCCCGTATTTTAAAGCTAAATTTCAGAAATTCCCCTTATATTGGTGCAAAAATGCAGAAATTCCTTTTATTTTTGTGCAATAAGGCAGATTTCCCCGTATTTTGAAGCAAAATTGCACATATTCCCCTAATTTTGAGGGAAAATGCAGAAATTCACATTATTTTGGAACAAAAAGACAGAAATTCTCCTTATTTCAGTACAAGAAGTCAGAAATTCCCCTTATTTTGGGGCAAAATTGCAGAAATTTCACTTATTTCAGAGAAAAAGCACAGAAATTTCTCTTATTTTGGGGAAAAAGGCAGAAATTTCTTTTATTTTGGTACAAAATTGCAGAAATTTTCTTTATTTTGGGGAAAATGCAGAAATTCCCCATATTTTTGGGCAAAAAGGCAGAGAAACCCTTATTTTGAGGCAAAAAGACAGAAATTCCCTTTCTTTTGTGGCAAAAAGGCAGAAATTTCCCTTATTTTGGGGCAAAATTGCAGAAATTTCACCTATTTCAGGGAAATATTCAAAAATTCCTTTTATTTTGGAACAAAAAGAGAGAAATTCCGTTTATTTTTGGGTAAAAAGGCAGAAATTTCAGTTATTTTGAGGTAAGAAGGCAGAAATGCCTCTTATTTTGCGGCAAAAATAAAGAAATTTCCCTTTTTTGTGGCAAAAGGTATACATTCCCCTTATTTTTGGGCAAAAAGGCAGAAATTCCCCGTATTTTGGAGCACAATTGCAGAAAATCCCCAAATTGTGGGGCAAAAAGGCAGAAATTCCCTATATGTTGGGGCAAAAAGACAAAAATTCTCCTTATTTTGGGGCAAAACTCAGAAATTCCACTTATTTTGGGGCAAAATTCCAGAAATTTCCCTTATTTTGGGTCAAAATTGCAGAAATTTCACTTATTTTGGGGCAAAATTGCAGAAATTTCCCTTATTTCAGGTAAAAATGGCAGAAATTTTTCTTATTTTGGGGCAAAAAGGCAGAAATTCCTAATATTTTGTGGCAAAAATGCAGAAATTCCCCTTATTTTGAGGTAAAAAGGCTGAAATTCCCCTTATTTGGGTGCAAAAAGGCAGAAATTTTTCTTATTTTGGGGCAAAATTGCAGACATTTCACTTATTTCAGGGTAATAAGTCAGAAATTTTCCTTATTTTGGGGCAAAAAAGACAGAAATTCCCCTAATTGTGGGGCAAAAAGGCAGAAATTCCCTATATGTTGGGGCAAAAAGACAGAAATTCTCCTTATTTTGGAGCAAAACTCAAAAATTCCACTTATTTTCGGGCAAAATTGCAGGAATTTACCTTATTTTGGGGCAAAAATGCAGAAATTTTCCTTATTTGGGGCAAAATTGCAGAAATTTCACTTATTTTCAGGTAAAAAGACTGAAATATCATTTATTTTGGGGCAAAAAGGAAGAAATTCCCCTTATTTTGGGGCAAAATTGCAGAAATTTTTCTTATTTTGGGGCAAAAAGGCTGAAATTCTTCTTATTTTGAGGTAAAATGCTGAAATTCCCCATATTTTGGGGCAAAAGGCAAAAATTCTTCTTATTTTGGGGCAAAAAGGCACAAATTTCCCTTATTTTCGGGCAAAATTGCAGAAATTTCATTTATTTCAGCTCAAAAATTCAGAAATTCCTTTTATTTTGGGGCAAAGAGCAGAAATTTCTTTTATTATGGTACAAAATTGAAGAAATTATTCTTATTTTGAAACAAAAAGGCAGAAAATTCCCCTTATTTTGAGGCAAAAGGCAGAAACTATTCTTATTTTGTGGTAAAATGCAGAAATTCCCTTTATTTTGGGGCTAGAAAGCAGAAATTCCCCGTATTTTGAAGCAAAATTGCAGAAATTCTCATAATTTTCGGGCAAAAGGCAAAAATTCTCCTTATTTTGGGGAAAAAGACAGAAAATCTCCTTTTTTGGGAGCAAACAGTCAGAAATTTTCCTTATTTTGGGGCAAAATTGCAGAAATTTCCTTTACATTGGGGCAAAATTGCAGAAATTTCCATATTTTGGGGCAAAATTGCAGAAATTTCACTTATTTCAGGGAAAAAAGGCGAAAATTTTTTTTGGGGGGCAAAAAGGCAGAAATTTTTTTTATTTTGGTACAAAATTGCAGAAATTTTTCTTATTTTGCGGCAAAAAGTCAGAAATTCCTCATATTTTGGGGCAAAAAGGCAGAAATTCCCCTTATTTTGAGGTAAAAAGGCTGTAATTCCCCTTATTTTGGGGCAAAAAGACAGAAATTTTGTTTATTTTGGGGAAAAGGCAGAAATTGCACTTATTTTGAGTCAAAAAGGTGGAAAATCCCCTTATTTTGGGGCAAAAATGAAGAAATTTGCTTTTTTTATGGCAAAAAGGTATACATTCCCTTTATTTTTGGGCAAAATGGCACAAATTCCCCGTATTTTGGAGCAACATTGCAGAAATTCCCCTAATTTTTGGGCAAAAAGGCAGAAATTCCCTATATGTTGGGGCAAAAAGACAGAAATTCTCATTATTTTGGGGCAAAACTCAGAAATTCCACTTATTTTGGCGCAAAATTCCAGAAATTTCCCTTATTTTGAGGCAAAATTGCAGAAATTTCACTTATTTTGGGGCTAAATTGCAAAAATTTCACTTATGTCAGAAAAAAAAGCAGAAATTTTCTTATTTTGGTGCAAAAAGGCAGAAATTTCTAATATTTTGGTACAAAATTGCAGAAATTTTTCTTATTTTAGGGCAAAAAGGCAGAAATTCTCCTTATTTTAGGGCAAAAAGGCAGAAATTCTTCTTATTTTAGGGCAAAATTGCAGAAATTTTCCTTATTTGGGGGCAAAAAACAGAAATTCCCCTTATTTTGGGGCAAAATTGCAGAAATTTCCCTTATTATGGGGAAAAATTGCAGAAATTTCCCTTATTTTAGGGCAAAATTGCAGAAATTTCACTTATTTCAGAGAAAAAAAGCAAAATTTTTCTTATTTTGGGGCAAAAAGGCAGAAATTCCCATTATTTTGGGGCAAAAAGGCAGAAATTCATATTATTTTGGGGTAAAATTGCAGAAATTTCACATATTTCAGGGCAAAAAGACAGAAATTCCCCTTATTTTAAGGCAGAAAGGCAGAAATTCCCCTTATTTTGGAATAAAGTTGCAGAAATTTTTTTTTCTTTAGGGGCAAAAAGGCAGAAAATCCACTTAATTTCGGGTAAAAAAGCAGAAATTCCTCTTATTTTGGAGCAAAATTGCAGAAACTCCCCTAATTTTGGGGCATAAAGGCAGAAATTCCCTTTATTTTGGGGCAAAAATAGAGAAATTCTCATTATTTTGGGGCAAAAATCAGAAATTTCCCTTATTTCGGGTCAAAATTTTAGAAATTTCTTTTATATTGTTACAGACTTGCAGAAATTTTTCTTATTTTGTGGCAAAAAGGCAGAAATTTCCCATATTTTGGTGCAAAAAGCCTAAAATTTCCTTTATTATGAGGTAAAATCCTGAAATTCCCCATATTTTGGGGCAAAAAGGCAGAAATTCCCCTCATTTGGAGGCAAAAATACACAAATTTCCCTTATTTTCGGGCATAATTGCAGGAATTTCATTTATTTCAGGGCAAAAAGTCAGAAATTCCTTTTATTTTGGGGCAAAAAGCAGAAATTTCTTTTATTTTGATACAAAATTGTAGAAATTTTCCTTATTTTGGAACAAAAAGGCAAAAATTACCCATATTTTGGGGAAAAAGGCAGAAATTCCCCTTATTTTGAGGTAAAAAGGCTGAAATTCCTGTTATTTTGGGGTAAAAAGGCAGAAATTCCCTTCACTTTGTGGCAAAAAGGCAGAAATTCCCGTTAATTGGGGCAGAAAAGCAGAAATTTTCCTTATTTAAGGGCAATAGGGCAGATATTCCCCATATTTTGTGGCAAAAAGGCAGAAATTCCCCTTATTTGGAGGTAAAATGATGAAATTCCCCTTTTTTTCGGCAAAAAGGCAGAAATTCCTATTATTTTGGGGCAAAATTGCAGAAATTTCCTTTATTTTGGGGCAAAATTGCAGAAATTTCCCTTATTTTGGGGCAAAATTGCAGAAATTTCACTTATTTCAGGGAAAAAGCACAGAAATTTCTCTTATTTTGGGGCAAAAAGGCAGAAATTTCTTTTATTTTGGTACAAAATTGCAGAAATTTTCTTTATTTTGGGGCAAAAATGAAGAAATTCCCCATATTTTGGGGCAAAAAGGAAGAGATTCCCCTTATCATGAGGTAAAATGCTGAAATATCCCTTATTTTGGGGCAAAAAGACAGAAATTACCTTTATTTTGTTTCAAAAAAAAAATTTCCCTTATTTTGGGGCAAAATTGCAGAAATTTCACTTATTTCAGGGCAAAATTCAAAAATTCCTTTTATTTTTGGGCAAAAAGAGAAATTTTGTTTATTTTTGTGTAAAAAGGCAGAAATTTCACTTATTGTGAGGTAAGAAGGCAGAAATTCCTCTTATTTTGGGGCAAAAATGAAGAAATTTCCCTTTTTTTGTGGCAAAAGGTATATATTCTCCTTATTTTCGAGCAAAAAAGCAGAAATATCCCGTTTTTTGGAGCACAATTGCAGAAAATCCCCTAATTGTGGGGCAAAAAGGCAGAAATTCCCTATATGTTGGGGCAAAAAGACAGAAATGCTCCTTATTTTGGGGCAAAACTCGGAAATTCCACTTATTTTGGGGCAAAATTCCAGAAATTTCCCTTATTTTGGGGCAAATTTGCAGAAATTTCACTTATTTTGGGGCAAAATTGCAGAAATTTCACTTATTTCAGATAAAAAAAAGGCAGAAATTTTTCTTATTTTGGGGTAAAAAGGCAGAAATTCCTAATATTTTGTGGCAAAAATGCAGAAATTCTCTTTATTTTGAGGTAAAAAGGCTGAAATTCCCCTTATTTGGGGGCAAAAATGCAGAAATTTCCCTTATTTTGGGGCAAAATTGCAGAAATTTCACTTATTTCAGGGCAAAATTCAAAAATTCCTTTTATTTTGGGGCTAAAAGTCAGAAATTCCGTTTATTTTTGGGTAAAAAGGCAGAAATTTCACTTATTTTGAGGTAAGAAGGCAGAAATTCCTCTTATTTTGGGGCAAAAATGAAGAAATTTCCCTCTTTTGTGGCACAAGTTATACATTCCCCTTATTTTCGGGCAAAAAAGCAGAAATTCCCCGTATTTAGGAGCAAGATTGCAGAAAATCCCCTAATTGTGGGGCAAAAATGCAGAAATTCCCTATATGTTGGGGCAAAAAGACAGAAATACTCTTTATTTTGGGGCAAAACTCAGAAATTCCACTTATTTTGGGGCAAAATTCTAGAAATTTCCCTTATTTTGGGGCAAAATTGCAGAAATTTTACTTATTTTGGGGCAAAATTGCAGAAATTTCACTTATTTCAGGTAAAAATGGCAGAAATTTTTCTTATTTTGGGGCAAAAAGGCAGAAATTCCTAATATTTTGTGGCAAAAATGCAGAAATTCCCTTTATTTTGAGGTAAAAAGGCTGAAATTCTCCTTATTTGGGGGCAAAAAGGCAGAAATTTCCCTTATTTTGGGGCAAAATTGCAGAAATTTCACTTATTTCAGGGCAAAATTCAAAAATTCCTTTTATTTTGGGGCTAAAAGTCAGAAATTCCGTTTATTTTTGGGTAAAAAGGCAGAAATTTCACTTATTTTGAGGTAAGAAGGCAGAAATTCCTCTTATTTTGGGGCAAAAATGAAGAAATTTCCCTTTTTTGTGGCAAAAGGTATATATTCCCCTTATTTTCGGGCAAAAAAGCAGAAATATCCCGTTTTTTGGAGCACAATTGCAGAAAATCCCCTAAATGTGGGGCAAAAAGGCAGAAATTCCCTATATGTTAGGGCAAAAAGACAGAAATTCTCTTTATTTTGGGGCAAAACTCAGAAATTCCACTTATTTTGGGGCAAAATTCCAGAAATTTCCCTTATTTTGGGGCAAAATTCCAGAAATTTTACTTATTTTGGGGCAAAATTGCAGAAATTTCACTTATTTCAGGTAAAAATGGCAGAAATTTTTCTTATTTTGGGGCAAAAAGGCAGAAATTCCTAATATTTTGTGGCAAAAATGCAGAAATTCCCCTTATTTTGAGGTAAAAAGGCTGAAATTCCCCTTATTTGGGGGCAAAAAGGCAGAAATTTCCCTTATTTTGGGGCAAAATTGCAAACATTTCACTTATTTCAGGGTAATAAGTCAGAAATTTCCTTATTTTGGGGCAAAAAACACAGAAATTCCCTTTGTTTTGGAAGGAAAATACAGAAATTCCACTTCTTTAGAGGCAAAAAGGCAGAAATTCCCCTTATTTTGAAGCAAAAATGAAGAAATTCCCCTAATTGTTTGGCAAAAAGACAGAAATTCCCTATATGTTGGGGCAAAAAGACAGAAATTCTTATTTTGGGACAAAACTCAGAAATTCCACTTATTTTGGGGCAAAATTGCAGGAATTTACCTTATTTTGAGGCAAAATTGCAGAAATTTCCCTTATTTGGGGCAAAATTGCAGAAATTTCACTTATTTTCAGGTAAAAAGGCTGAAATATCCTTTATTTTGGGGCAAAAAGGAAGAAATTCCCCTTATTTTGGGGCAAAATTGCAGAAATTTTCCTTATTTTGGGGCAAAAAGGCTGAAATTCTTATTTTGAGGTAAAATGCTGAAATTCCCCATATTTTTGGGCAAAAGGCAAAACTTCTTCTTATTTTGGGGCAAAGAGGCACAAATTTCTCTGATTTTCGTGCAAAATTGCAGAAATTTCATTTATTTCAGGGCAAAAAGTCAGAAATTCCTTTTATTTTGGGGCAAAGAGCAGAAATTTCTTTTATTATGGTACAAAATTGAAGAAATTTATCTTATTTTGAAACAAAAAGGCAGAAAATTCCCCTTATTTTGAGTCAAAAGGCAGAAATTATTCTCAATTTGAGGTAAAATGCAGAAATTCCCTTTATTTTGGGGCTAAAAAACAGAAATTCCCTGTATTTTGAAGCAAAATTGCAGAAATTCTCATAATTTTTGTGCAAAAAGGCAGAAATTCTCCTTATTATGGGGCAAAAAGACAGAAAATCTCCTTTTTCGGGAGCAAACAGTCAGAAATTCCCCTTATTTTGGGGCAAAATTGCAGAAATTTCCTTTACATTGGGGCAAAATTGCAGAAATTTCCCTTATTTTGGGGCAAAACTGAAGAAATTTTCTTTTTTTATGGCAAAAAGGTATGCATTCTTCTTATTTTCGGGCAAAAAGGCAGAAATTCCCCTATTTTGGAGCAAAATTGCAGAAATTCCCCTAATTGTGAGGCAAAAAGGGAGAAATTCCCTAAATGTTGTGGCAAAAAGACAGAAATTCTCCTTATTTTGGGGCAAAACTCAGAAATTCCACTTATTTTAGGGCAAAATTCCAGAAATTTCCCTTATTTTGGGGCAAAATTGCAGAAATTTCACTTATTTTGGAGCAAAATTGCAGAAATTTCACTTATTTCAGAAAAAAAGCAGAAATTTTCTTATTTTGGTGCAAAAAGGCAGAAATTTCTTTTATTTTGGTACAAAATTGCATAAATTATTCTTATTTTGGAAGAAAAAGGCAGAAATCTCCCATATTTTGGGGCAAAAATGCAGCAATTCCTCTTATTTTGAGGTAACAAGGCTTAAATTCCTCTTATTTGGGGGGAAAAAGGCAGAAATTTCCCTTATTTTCGAGCAAAATTGCAGAAATTTCACTTATTTCAGGGTAATAAGTCAGAAATTTTCCTTATTTTGGGGCAAAAAAGACAGAAATTCCCTTTGTTTTTGGAGATAAAGACAGAAATTCCACTTATTTAGAGACAAAAAAGCAAAAATTCCCCTTATTTTGGAGCAAAACTGAAGAAATTTCTATTTTTCATGGCAAAAAGGTATGCATTATTCTTATTTTCGGGCAAAAAGGCAGAAATTCCCCTATTTTGGAGCAAAATTGCAGAAATTCCCCTAATTGTGGGGCAAAAAGGGAGAAATTCCCTATATGTTGGGGCAAAAAGACAGAAATTCTCCTTATTTTGGGGCAAAACTCAGAAATTCCACTTATTTTGGTGCAAAATTCCAGAAATTTCCCTTATTTTGGGGAAAAATTGCAGAAATTTCACTTATTTTGGGGCAAAATTGCAGAAATTTAACTTATTTCGGAAAAAAATTCAGAAATTTTCCTATTTTGGTGCAAAAAGGCAGAAATTTCTTTTATTTTGGTACAAAATTGCAGAAATTTTTCTTATTTTGGGGCAAAAAGGCAGAAATCCCCATATTTTGGGGCAAAAAAGCAGAAATTCCTCTTATTTTGAGGTAAAAAGGCTGAAATTTCCCTTATTTGGGGGCAAAAAGGCAGAAATTTCCTTTATTTTGAGGCAAAATTGCAGAAATTTCACTTATTTCAGAGTAATAAGTCAGAAATTTTCCGTTTTTTGGGGCAAAAAACACAGAAATTCCCTTTGTTTTGGGGGAAAAAGACAGAAATTCCACTTTTTTAGAGGCAAAAAAGCAGAAATTCCTTTTATTTTGGAGTAAAAATGAAGAAATTTTCCTTTTTTGTGGCAAAAGGTATACATTCCACTTATATTTGGGCTAGAAAGCAGAAATTACCCATATTTTGGAGCAAAATTGCAGAAATTCCCCTAATTGTGGGGCAAAAAGGCAGAAATTCCCTATATGTTAGGGCAAAAAGACAGAAATTCTCCTTATTTTGGGGCAAAACTCAGAAATTCCACTTATTTTGGGGCAAAATTCCAGAAATTTCCCTAATTTTGTAGCAAAATTGCAGAAATTTCACTTATCTTGGGGCAAAATTGCAGAAATTTCACTTATTTCATAGTAAAAAGGCAGAAATTTTCCTTATTTTTGGGCAAAAATGCAGAGATTCCAAATATTTTGTGGTAAAAATGCAAAAATTCCCCTTATTTTGAGGTAAAAAGGCAGAAATTCTCCTTATTTGGGGGCGAAAAGCAGAAATTTTCCTTATTCTGGGGCAAAATTGCAGAAATTTCACTTATTTCAGGGTAATAAGTCAGAAATTTTCCTTATTTCGGGCAAAAAAGACAGAAATTCCCTTTGTTTTGGGAAAAAAAGACAGAAATTCCACTTATTTAGAAGCAAAAAAGCAGAAATTTCCCTTATTTTGGTGCAAAAATGAAGAAATTTCCCTTTTTTGTGGCAAAAGGTATACATTCCCCTTATTTTCAGGCTAAAAAGCAGAAATTCCTCGTATTTTGGAGCAAAATTGCATAAATTCCCCTAATTGTGGGGCAAAAAGGCAGAAATTCCCTATATGTTGGGGCAAAAAGACAGAAATTCTCTTTATTTTGGGGCAAAACTCAGAAATTCCACTTATTTTGGGGCAAAATTCCAGAAATATCACTTATTTTGGGGCAAAATTGCAGAAATTTCACTTATTTTGGAGCAAAATTGCAGAAATTTCACTTATTTCAGAAAAAAAAGCAGAAATTTTCTTATTTTGATGCAAAAGGCAGAAATTTCTTTTATTTTGGTACAAAATTGCAGAAATTTTTCTTATTTGGGGGCAATAAGGCATAAATCTCTTATATTTTGGGGCAAAAATGCATAAATTCCTCTTATTTTGAGGTAAAAAGGCTGAAATTCCCCTTATTTGGGGGCAAAAAGGCAGAAATTTCCCTTATTTTGAGGCAAAATTGCAGAAATTTCACTTATTTCAGGGTAATAAGTCAGAAATTTTCTTTATTTTGGGGCAAAAAACAGAAATTTCTTTGGTTTTGGAGGAAAAAGACAGAAATTCCACTTATTTAGAGGCAAAAAAGCAGAAATTCTTCTTATTTTGAAGCAAAAATGAAGAAATTTATCTTTTTTGTGGCAAAAGGTATACATTCCCCTTATTTTCGGGCTAAAAAGAAGAAATTCCCCGTATTTTGGAGCAAAATTGAAGAAATTCCCCTTATTTTGGAGCAAAAATGAAGAAATTTCCCTTTTTTATGGCAAAAAGGTATGCATTCTTTATATATTCGTGCAAAAAGGCAGAAATTCCCCATATTTTGGAGCAAAATTGCAGAAATTCCCCTAAATGTGGGGCAAAAATGCAGAAATTCCCTATATTTTTAGGACAAAAAGAGAGAAATTCTCCTTATTTTGGGGCAAAACTCAGAAATTCCACTTATTTTGGGGCAAAATTCCAGAAATTTCCCTTATTTAGGGACAAAATTGCAGAAATTTCACTTATTTTGGGGCAAAATTGCAGAAATTTCACTTATTTCAGAGAAAAAAAGCAGAAATTTTCCTTATTTTGGTGCAAAAAGGCAGAAATTCCTAATATTTTGTGGGAAAAAAGGCAGAAATTCCCCTTATTTTCAGGTAAAAAAGCTGAAATTTTCCTTCATTGGGGGCAAAAAGGCAGAAATTTCCCTTATTTTGGGGCAAAATTGCAGAAATTTCACTTATTTCAGGGTAATAAGTCAGAAATTTTCCTTATTTTGGGGCCAAATGACAGAAATTTTCTTTGTTTTGGGGGGAAAAGACAGAAATTCCACTTATTTAGAGGCAAAAAAGCATAAATTCCCCTTATTTTGGAGCAAAAATGAAGAAATTTCCCTTTTTTATGGCAAAAAGGTATGCATTCTTTATATTTTAGGGCAAAAAAGCAGAAATTCCCCGTATTTTGGAGCAAAATTGCAGAAATTCCCCTAATTGTGGGGCGAAAAGGCAGAAATTCCCTGTATGTTGAGGCAAAAAGACAGAAATTCTCCTTATTTTGGGGCAAAACTCAGAAATTCCACTTATTATGGAGCAAAATTTCAGAAATTTCACTTATTTCAGGGTAATAAGTCAGAAATTTTCCTTATTTTGGGGCAAAAAAGACAAAAATTCCCTTTGTTTTGAAGGATAAAGACAGAAATTCCACTTATTTAGAGGCAAAAAAGCAGAAATTCCCCTTATTTTGGAGCAAAACTGAAGAAATTTCTCTTTTTTATGGCAAAAAGGTATGCATTCTTCTTATTTTCGGGCAAAAGGCAGAAATTCCCCGTATTTTGGATCAAAATTGCAGAAATTCCCCTAATTGTGGGGCAAAACGGCAGAAATTCCCTATATGTTGGGGCAAAAAGACAGAAATTCTCCTTATTTCGGGGCAAAACTCAGAAATTCCACTTATTTTGGGGCAAAATTCCAGAAATTTCCCTTATTTTGGGGCAAAATTGCAGAAATTTCACTTATTTTGAAGCAAAATTGCAGAAATTTCACTTATTTAAAAAAAATTCAGAAATTTTCCTATTTTGGTGCAAAAAGGCAGAAATTTCTTTGATTTTGGTACAAAATTGCAGAAATTTTTCTCATTTTGGGGCAAAAAGGCAGAAATCTCCCATATTTTGGGGCAAAAATGCAGAAATTCCCCTTATTTTGAGGTAAAAAGGCTGAAATTCCCATTATTTGGGGGCAAAAAGGCAGAAATTTCCCTTATTTTGAGGCAAAATTGCAGAAATTTCACTTATTTCATTGTAATAAGTCAGAAATTTTCCTTATTATGGGGCAAAAAAGACAGAAATTCCCTTTGTTTTGGGGGAAAAAGACAGAAATTCCACTATTTTAGAGGCAAAAAAGCAGAAATTCCTTTTATTTTGGAGAAAAAAATGAAGAAATTTCCGTTTTTTGTGGCAAAAGGTATACATTCCACTTATTTTTGTGATAAAAAGCAGAAATTCCCCGTATTTTGGAGCAAAATTGCAGAAATTCCCCTAATTGTGGGGCAAAAAGGCAGAAATTCCCTATATGTTGGGGCAAAAAGACAGAAATTCTCCTTATTTTGGGGCAAAACTCAGAAATTCCACTTATTTTGGGGCAAAATTCCAGAAATTTCCCTTATTTTGGGGCAAAATTGCAGAAATTTCACTTATTTTGGGGCAAAATTGCAGAAATTTCACTTATTTCAGGGAAAAAAGGCAGAAATTTTTCTTATTTTGGGGCAAAAAAACAGAAATTTCTTTTATTTTGTGGCAAAAATGCAGAAATTCCCCTTCTTTTGAGGTAAAAAGGCTGAAATTTCCCTTATTTAATGGCAAAAAGGCAGAAATTTCCTTTATTTTGGGGCAAAATTGGAGAAATTTCACTTATTTCAGGGTAATAAGTCAGAAATTTTACTTATTTTGGGGCCAAAATAACAGAAATTCTCTTTGTTTTGAAGGAAAAGACAGAAATTCCACTTATTTAGAGGCAAAAAAGCAGAAATTCCCCTTATTTTGAAGCAAAAATGAAGAAATTTCCTTTTTTTTATGGCAAAAAGGTATGCATTCTTTTTATTTTCGGGCAAAAAGGCAGAAATTCCCCGTATTTTGGAGCAAAATTGCAGAAATTCTTCTAATTGTGGGGCAAAAAGACAGAAATTCCCTATATGTTGGGGCAAAAAGACAGAAATTCTCCTTATTTTGGGGCAAAACTCAGAAATTCCACTTATTTTGGGGCAAAATTCCAGAAATTTTCTTTATTTTGGGGCAAAATTGCAGAAATTTCACTTATTTTGGGGCAAAATTGCAGAAATTTCACTTATTTCATGGTAAAAAGGCAGAAATTTTCCTTATTTTGGGGCAAAAATGCAGAAATTCCTAATATTTTGTGGTAAAAATGCAGAAATTCCCCTTATTTTGAGGTAAAAAGGCTGAAATTCCCCTTATTTGGGAACAAAAAAGCAGAAATTTCCCCTATTTTGGGGCAAAATTGCAGAAATTTCACTTATTTCAGGGTAATAAGTAAGAAATTTTCCTTATTTGGGGCAAAAAAGACAGAAATCCCATTTTTTTGGGGGGAAAAAGACAGAAATTCCACTTATTTAAAGGCAAAAAGCAGAAAATCCCCTTATTTTGGAGCAAAAATGAAGAAATTTCCCTTTTTTGTGGCAAAAGGTATACATTCCCCTTATTTTCAGGCTAAAAAGGAGAAATTCCCCGTATTTTGGAGCAAAATTGCAAAAATTCCCCTAATTGTGGGGCAAAAATGCAGAAATTCTCTATATGTTAGGGCAAAAGGAAAGAAATTCTTTTTATTTTGGGGCAAAACTCAGAAATTCTACTTATTTTGGGGCAAAATTCCAGATATTTCCCTTATTTTGGGGCAAAATTGCAGAAATTTTACTTATTTTGGGGCAAAATTGCAGAAATATCACTTATTTCAGGGAAAAAAGGCAGAAATTTTTCTTATTTTGGGGCAAAAAAGACAGAAATTCCCTTTGCTTTGGGGGAAAAAGAGAGAAATTCAACTTATTTAGAGGCAAAAAAGCAGAAATTCTTCTTATTTTGGAGCAAAAATGAAGAAATTTTCCTTTTTTATGGAAAAAAGGTATGCATTCTTCTTATTTCAGACAAAAAGGCAGAAATTCACCGTATTTTGGAGCAAAATTGCAGAAATTTCCCTAATTGTGTGCAAAAAGGCAAAAATTCCCTATATGTTGTGGCAAAAAGACAGAAATTCTCCTTATTTTGGGGCAAAATTCAGAAATTTCACTTATTTTTGGGCAAAATTGCAGAAATTTCACTTATTTCAGAAAAAATGAGAAATTTTCTTATTTTGGGGCAAAAGGCAGAAATTCTCCTTATTTTAGGGCAAAATTGCAGAAATTTCCCTTATTTTGTGACAAAAAACAGAAATTCTCTTTATTTTGGGGCAATATTACAGAAAATACTTTTATTATGGGGAAAAATTGCAGATATTTCTTTTATTTTAAGGATAAATTGCAGAAATTTCACTTATTTCAGAGAAAAAAAGCAAAACTTTTTCTTATTTTAGGGCAAAAAGCAGAAATTCCCATTATTTTGGGGCACAATGGCAGAAATTCACCTTATTTTGGGGTGAAATTGCAGACATTTCACATATTTCAGGGCAAAAAGGCAGAAATTCCCCTTATTTTGGAGCAAAAATGAAAAAATTTCCCTTTTTTATGGCAAAAAGGTATACATTCTTCTTATTTTCGGGCAAAAAGGCAGAAATTCCCTGTATTTTGGAGAAAAATTGCAGAAATTCCCCTAATTGTGGGGCAAAAAGGCAGAAATTTCCTATATGTTGGGGCAAAAAGACAGAAATTCTTATTTTGGGGCAAAACTCAGAAATTGCACTTATTTTGGGGCAAAATGCCAGAAATTTCCCTTATTTTGGGGCAAAATTGCAGAAATTTCACTTATTTTGGGGCAAAATTGCAGAAATTTCTCTTATTTCGGAAAAAAAGCAGAATTTATTTATTTTGGTGCAAAAAGGCAGAAATTTCTTTTATTTTGGTACAAAATTGCAGAAATTTTTCTTATTGTGGGGCAAAAATGCAGAAATCTCCCATATATTGGGGCAAAATGCAGAAATTCTTCTTATTTTGAGGTAAAAGGCTGAAATTCCCATTATTTGGACGCAAAAAGGCAGAAATTACCCTTATTTTGAGACAAAATTGCAGAAATTTCACTTATTTCGGAGAAAAAAAGCAAAAATTTTTCTTATTTTAGGGCAAAATGCAGAAATTCCCATTATTTTGGGGGCAAAAAGGCATAAATTCCCCTTATTTGGGGGCAAAAAGGCAGATATTCCCCTTATTTTGGGATAAAATTGCAGAAATGTCCCTTGTTTGGGGGCAAAATGCAGAAAATCCCCATAATTTCGGGCAAAAAAGCAGAAATTCCCCGTATTTTAGAGCAAAATTGCAGAAATTCCCCTAATATTGGGGCAAAAATGCAGAAATTCCCTTTATTTGGGGCAAATCGGCAGAAGTTCCCCTTATTTTCGGGAAAAGAGGCAGAAATTCCCTGTATTTTGAACAAAATTGCAGAAACTCCCCTAATTTTGGAGCAAAAATACAGAAATTCTCATTTTTTCGAGGCAAAAATGAGAAATTTCTTTTATTTTGGGGCAAAATTTTAGAAATTTCTTTTATTTTGGTACAGAATTGCAGAAATTTTTCTTATTTTGTGGCAAAAAGGAACAAATTTCTCATATTTTGGAACAAAAATGCAGAAATTCTTCTTATTTTGAGGTAAAAAGGCTGAAATTCCCCTTATTTTGGGGCAAAAAGGCAGAAATTTCACTTATTTTGGGGCAAAATTGCAGAAATTTTACTTATTTCAGAAAAAAAGCAGAAATTTTCTTATTTTGGTGCAAAAAGGCAGAAATTTCTTTTATTTTGGTACAAAATTGCATAAATTTTTCTTATTCTGGAACAAAAAAGCAGAAATCTCCCATATTTTGGGGCAAAAATGCAGAAATTCCTCTTATTTTGAGGTAAAAAGGGTGAAATTCCCCTTATTTGGGGGCAAAAAGAAGAAATTTCCCTTATTTTGGAGCAAAATTGCAGAAATTTCACTTATTTCAGAGTAATAAGTCAGAAATTTTCCTTATTTTGGGGCAAAAAAGACAGAAATTCTCTTTGTTTTGGGGGATAAAGACAGAAATTCCACTTATTTAGAGGCAAAAAAGCAGAAATTCCCCTTATTTTGGAGCAAAACTGAAGAAATTTCCCTTATTTTGGGGCAAAATTGCAGAAATTTCACTTATTTTGGAGCAAAATTGCAGAAATTTCACTTATTTCAGAAAAAAAAGCAGAAATTTTCTTATTTTGGTGCAAAAAGGCAGAAGTTTCTTTTATTTTGGTACAAAATTGCATAAATTATTCTTATTTTGGAACAAAAAGGCAGAAATCTCCCATATTTTGGGGCAAAAATGCAGAAATTCCTCTTATTTTGAGGTAACAAGGCTTAAATTCCCCTTATTTGGCCGGAAAAAGGCAGAAATTTCCCTTATTTTCGAGCAAAATTGCAGAAATTTCAGTTATTTCAGGGTAATAAGTCAGAAATTTTCCTTATTTTGGGGCAAAAAAGACAGAAATTCCCTTTTTTTGGGGGATAAAGACAGAAATTCCACTTATTTAGAGGCAAAAAAGCAGAAATTCCCCTTATTTTGGAGCAAAACTGAAGAAATTTCCCTTTTTATGGCAAAAAAGTATGCATTCTTCTTATTTTCGGGCAAAAAGGCAGAAATTCCCCGTATTTTGGAGCAAAATTGCAGAAATTCCCCTAATTGTGGGGCAAAAAGGCAGAAATTCCCTATATGTTGGGGCAAAAAGACAGAAATTCTCCTTATTTTGGGGCAAAACTCAGAAATTCCACTTATTTTGGGGCAAAATTCCAGAAATTTCCCTTATTTTGGGGCAAAATTGCAGAAATTTCACTTATTTCAGAAAAAAATTCAGAAATTTTCCTATTTTGGTGCAAAAAGGCAGAAATTTCTTTTATTTTGGTACAAAATTGCAGAAATTTTTCTTATTTTGGGGCAAAAGGCAGAAATCTCCCATATTTAGGGGACAAATGCAGAAATTCCTCTTATTTTGAGGTAAAAAGGCTGAAATTTCTCTTATTTGGGGGAAAAAAGCAAAAATTTCCCTTATTTTGAGGCAAAATTGCAGAAATTTCACTTATTTCATTGTAATAAGTCAGAAATTTTCCTTATTTTGGGGCAAAAAAGACAGAAATTCCCTTTGTTTTGGGGGAAAAACACAGAAATTCCACTTTTTTAGAGGCAAAAAGCAGAAAGTCCTTTTATTTTGGAGTAAAAATGAAGAAATTTCCGTTTTTTGTGGCAAAAGGTATACATTCCACTTATTTTTGGGCTAAAAAGCAGAAATTCCTTGTATTATGGAGCAAAATTGCAGAAATTCTCCTAATTGTGGGGCAAAAAAGCAGAAATTCCCTATATGTTAGGGCAAAAAGACAGAAATTCTCCTTATTTTGGGGCAAAACTCAGAAATTCCACTTATTTTGGGGCAAACTTCCAGAAATTTCCCTTATTTTGTGGCAAAATTGCAGAAATTTCACTTATTTTGGGGCAAAATTGCAGAAATTTCACTTATGTCAGGGAAAAAAGGCAGAAATTTTCCTTATTTTGGGGCAAAAAAACAGAAATTTCTTTTATTTTGTGGCAAAAATGCAGAAATTCCCCTTATTTTGAGGTAAAAATGCTGAAATTTCCCATATTTGGGAGCAAAAAGGCAGAAATTTTCCTTATTTTGGGGCAAAATTGGAGAAATTTCACTTATTTCAGGGTAATAAGTCAGAAATTTACCTTATTTTGGGGCAAAAAAGACAGAAATTCCCTTTGTTTTGGGGGAAAAGGACAGAAATTCCACTTATTTAGAGGCAAAAAAGCAGAAATTCCCATTATTTTGAAGCAAAAATGAAGAAATTTCGCTATTTTATGGCAAAAAGTTATGCATTCTTGTTATTTTCGGGCAAAAAGGCAGAAATTCCCCGTATTTTGGAGCAAAATTGCAGAAATTCCCCTTATTGTGGGGCAAAAAGGCAGAAATTCCCTATATGTTGGGGCAAAAAGGCAAAAATTCCCAATATGTTGGTGCAAAAAGACAGAAATACTCCTTATTTTGGGGCAAAACTCAGAAATTCCACTTATTTTGGGGCAAAATTCCAGAAATTTCCCTTACTTTGGGGCAAAATTGCAGAAATTCCACTTATTTTGGGGCAAAATTGCAGAAATTACCCGTATTTTGGAGCAAAATTGCAGAAATTCCCCTAATTGTGGGGCAAAAATGCAGAAATTCCCTATATGTTGGGGCAAAAAGGCAAAAATTCCCAATATGTTGGGGCAAAAAGACAGAAATTCTCCTTATTTTAGGGCAAAATTCAGAAATTATACTTATTTTTGGGCAAAATTGCAGAAATTTCACTTATTTCAGAAAAAAAGGAGAAATTTTCTTATTTTGTGGCAAAAGGCAGAAATTCCCCTTATTTTAGGGCAAAATTGCAGAAATTTCCCTTATTTTGAAACAAAAAACAGAAATTCCCTTTATTTTGTGGCAAAATTGCAGAAAATACCTTTATTATGGGGGAAAATTGCAGATATTTCTTTTATTTTAAGGCAAAATTGCAGAAATTTCACTTATTTCAGAGAAAAAAAGCAAAAATTTATCTTATTTTAGGGCAAAATGCAGAAATTCCCATTATTTTGGGGCACAATAGCAGAAATTCACCTTATTTTGGGGTAAAATTGCAGACATTTCACATATTTCAGGGCAAAAAGGCAGAAATTCCCCTTTTTTGGGGCAAAAATGCTGAAATTCCCCTTATTTTCTATAAAATTGCAGAAATTCCCCTTGTTTGGGGGCAAAAAGGCAGAAAATCTTCTTAATTTTGGGCAAAAAGGCAGAAATTCCCCGTATTTTGGAGAAAAATTGCAGAAATTCCCCTAATATTGGGGCAAAAAGGCAGAAATTCCCTTTATTTTGGGGCAAAAATACAGAAATTCTCCTTATTTCGGGACAAAAATCAAAAATTTCCTTTATTTTGGGGCAAAATTTTAGAAATTTCTTTTATTTTGGTACAGAATTGCAGAAATTTTTCTTGTTTGGTGACAAAAAGGCAGAAAATTCCCATATTTTGGAACAGAAATGCAGAAATTGCCCTTATTTTGAGGTATAAAGGCTGAAATTCCCCTTATTTTGGGGAAAAAAGGAAGAAATTTCATTTATTTTGGGGCAAAATTGCAGAAATTTCACTTATTTCAGAAAATAAAGGAGAAATTTTCTTATTTTGGGGCAAAATGCAGAAATTTCTTTTATTTTGGTACAAAATTGCAGAAATTTTTCTTATTTTGGGGCAAAAATTCATAAATTTTCCATATTTTGGGGCAAAAATGCAAAAATTCCCCTTATTTTGAGGTAAAAAGGCTGAAATTCCCCTTATTTGGGGGCAAAAAGGCAGAAATTTTCCTTATTTTGGGGCTAAATTGCAGAAATTTTACTTATTTCAGGGTAATAAGTCAGAAATTTTCCTTATTTTGGGGCAAAATAGACAGAAATTCCCTTTGTTTTGGGGGAAAAAGACAGAAATTCCACTTATATAGAGGCAAAAAAGCAGAAATTCCCATTATTTTGAAGCAAAAATTAAGAAATTTCCCTTTTTTATGGCAAAAAGGTATGCATTCTTTTTATTTTCGGGAAAAAAGGCAGAAATTCCCCGTATTTTGGAGCAAAATTGCAGAAATTTTACTTATTTCAGAAAAAAAAGGAGAAATTTTCTTATTTTGGGGCAAAAGGCAGAAATTCCTCTTTATTTTAGGGCAAAATTGCAGAAATTTTCCATATTTGGGGACAAAAAACAGAAATTTCCTTTATTTTGGGGCAAAATTGCAGAAAATTCCTTTATTATGGGGAAAAATTGCAGATATTTCTTTTATTTTAATGCAAAATTGCAGAAATTTCACTTATTTCAGAGAAAAATAGCAAAAATTTTTCTTATTTTAGGGCAAAATGCAGAAATTCCCATTATTTTGGGACAAAAAGGCAGAAATTCACCTTATTTTTGGGTAAAATTGAAGACATGTCACATATTGCAGGGCAAATAGGCAGAAATTCCCCTTATTTGGGGGCCAAAAGGCAGAAATTCCCCTTATTTTGGGATAAAATTGCAGAAATTTCCCTTGTTTGGGGGCAAAAAGGCAAAAAATCCCCTTAATTTCGAGCAAAAAGGCAGAAATTCCCCGTATTTTGGAGCAAAATTGCAGAAATTCCCCTAATATTGGGGCAAAAATGCAGAAATTTCCTTTATTTGGGGCAAATCGGCAGAAGTTCTTCTTATTTTTGGGAAAAGAGGCAGAAATTCCCTGTATTTTGAAGCAAAATTGCAGAAACTCCCCTAATTTTGGGGCAAAAAGGCAGAAATTCCCTTTATTTTGGGGCAAAAATACAGAAATTCTCCTTATATCGGGGCAAAAATCAGAAATTTCCCTAATTTTGGAGCAAAATTTTAGAAATTTCTTTTATTTTGGTACAGAATTGCAGAAATTTTTCTTATTTTGTGGCAAAAATGCAGAAATTTCCCATATTTTGGGGCAAAAATGCAGAAATTCTTCTTATTTTGAGGTAAAAAGGCTGAAATTCCCCTTATTTGGGGGCAAAAAGGCAGAAATTTCTCTTATTTTGGGGCAAAATTGCAGAAATTTCACTTATTTCAGGGAAATAAGTCAGAAATTTTCCTTATTTTGAGGCAAAAAAGACAGAAATTCCCTTTGTTTTGGGGCACAATGGCAGAAATTCCACTTATTTAGAGGCAAAAAAGCAGATATTCCCCTTATTTTGAAGCAAAAATGAAGAAATTTCTATTTCTTATGGCAAAAAGGTATGCATTCTTCTTATTTTCGGGCAAAAAGGCAGAAATTCTTTGTATTTTGGAGCAAGATTGCAGAAATTCCCCTAATTGTGGGGCAAAAAGGCAGAAATCCCCTATATGTTGGGGCAAAAAGAAAGAAATTCTCCTTATTTTGGGGCAAAACTCAGAAATTCCACTTATTTTGGGGCAAAATTTCAGAAATTTCCCTTATTTTGGAGCAAAATTGCAGAAATTTCACTTATTTCAAAGAAAAAAAAGCACAAATTTTCTTATTTTGGGGCAAAAAGGCAGAAATTTCATTTATTTTGGTACAAAATTGCAGAAATTTTTCTTAATTTGGGCAAAAATGCAGAAATTTCCCATATTTTTCGACAAAAATGCAGAAATTCCCCTTATTTTGAGGTAAAAAGGCTGAAATTCCCCTTATTTGGGGCAAAAAGTTAGAAATTCCCCTTATTTTAAAGGAAAAAGACAGAAATTCCGTTTATTTTTGTGGAAAAGTCAGAAATTGCACTTATTTTGAGTCAAAAAGGCGGAAAATCCCCTTATTTTGGGGTAAAAAATGAAGAAATTAACCTTTTTTATGGCAAAAAGGTATACATTCTTTTTATTTTCGAGCAAAATTGCAGAAATTCCCCTAATTATGGGGAAAAAAGGCAGAAATTACCCGTAATTTGGAGCAAAATTGCAGAAATTCCCCTAATTTTGGGGCAAAAACGCAGAACGTCCCTTTATTTTGGGGTAAAACTGCAGAAATTTCACTTCTTTCGCGGCAAAATGGCAGAAATTCCCTTTATTTTCGGAGAAAAAGGCAGAAAATCCCCGTATTTTAGAGCAAAATTGCAGAAATTTACCTAATTTTGGGGTAAAACATGCAGTAATTTTCTTTATTTTGGGGCAAAAAGGCAGAAATTCCCCTTATTTTGGGGCAAAAATCAAAAATATCCCTTATTTTGGGGCAAAATTTTAGAAATTTCTTTTATTTTGGTACAGAATGGCAGAAATTTTTCTTATTTTGTGGCAAAAAGGAAGAAATTTCCCATATTTTGGAACAAAAATGCAGAAATTCCTTTTATTTTGAGGTAAAAAGGCTGAAATTCCCCTTATTTCGGGGCAAAAAGGCAGAAATTTCCCTTATTTTGGGGCAAAATTGCAGAAATTTCACTTATTTCAGGGTAATAAGTCAGAAATTTTCCTTACTTTGGGGCCAAAAGGACAAAAATTCCCTTTGTTTTGGGGGAAAAAGACAGAAATTCCACTTATTTAGAGGCAAAAAAGCAGAAATTTCTCTTATTTTGGAGCAAAAATGAAGAAATTTCCCTTTTTTATGGCAAAAAGTTATGCATTCTTCTTATTTTCGGGCAAAAAGGCAGAAATTCCCCGTATTTTGGAGCAAAATTGCAGAAATTCCCCTAATTGTGGGGCAAAAAGGCAGAAATTCCCTATATGTTGGGGCAAAAAGACAGAAATTCTCATTATTTTGAGGCAAAACTCAGAAATTCCACTTATTTTGGGGCAAAATTCCAGAAATTTCCCTTATTTTGAGGCAAAATTGCAGAAATTTCACTTATTTTGGGGCAAAATTGCAAAAATTTCACTTATGTCAGAAAAAAAGCAGAAATTTTCTTATTTTGGTGCAAAAAGGCAGAAATTTCTAATATTTTGGTACAAAATTGCAGAAATTTTTCTTATTTTAGGGCAATAAGGCAGAAATCTCTCATATTTTGGGGCAAAAATGCAGAAATTCCTCTTATTTTTAGGTAAAAAGGCTGAAATTCCCCTTATTTGGGGGCAAAAAGGCAGAAATTTCCCTTATTTTGATGCAAAATTGCAGAAATTTCACTTATTTCAGAGAACAAAAGCAGAAATTTTCTTATTTTGGGGCAAAAAGGCAGAAATTTCTTTTATTTTGGTACAAAATTGCAGAAATGTTTCTTATTTTGGGGCAAAAAGGCAGAAATCTCCCATATTTTGGGGCAAAAAAGCAGAAATTTCCCTTATTTTGAGGTAAAAACGCTGAAATTCCCCTTATTTGGGGGCAAAAAGGCAGAAATTTCCCTTATTTTGAGGCAAAATTGCAGAAATTTCACTTATTTCAGGGTAATAAGTCAGAAATTTTCCTTATTTTGGGGCAAAAAACAGAAATTCTCTTTGTTTTAAAGGAAAAAGACTGATATTCCACTTATTTAGAGGCTAAAAAGCAGAAATTCTTATTATTTTGGAGCAAAAATGAAGAAATTTTCCTTTTTTTGTGGAAAAAGGTATACATTCCTCTAATTTTCGGGCTAAAAAGCAGAAATTCCCCGTATTTTGGAGCAAAATTGCAGAAATTCCCCTAATTGTGTGGAAAAAAGGCAGAAATTCCCTATATGTTAGGGCAAAAAGACAGAAATTCTCCTTATTTTGGGGCAAAACTCAGAAATTCCACTTATTTTGGGGCAAAATTCAAGAAATTTCCTTTATTTTGGGGCAAAAGTGCAGAAATTTCACTTATTTTGGGGCGAAATTGCAGAAATTTCACTTTTTTCATGGAAAAAAAGGCAGAAATTTTCCTTATTTTGGGGCAAAAAGGCAGAAATTCCTAATATTTTGTGGCAAAAATTCAGAAATTCCTCTTATTTTGAGGTAAAAAGGCTGAAATTCCCCTTATTTGGTGGCAAAAAGGTATAAATTTCCCTTATTTTGGGGCAAAATTGCAGAAATTTCACTTATTTCAGGGTAATAAGTCAGAAATTTTCCTTATTTTGGGGCAAAAAAGACAGAAATTCCCTTTGTTTTGGGATAAAAAGACAGAAATTCCACTTATTTAGAGGCAAAAAAGCAGAAATTCCACTTATTTTGGAGTAAAAATTAAGAGATTTTCCTTTTTTGTGGCAAAAGGTATACATTCCACTTATATTTGGGCTAGAAAGCAGAAATTACCCGTATTTTGGAGCAAAATTGCAGAAATTCCCCTAATTGTGGGGCAAAAAGGCAGAAATTCCCTATATGTTAGGGCAAAAAGACAGAAATTCTCCTTATTTTGGGGCAAAACTCAGAAATTCCACTTATTTTGGGGCAAAATTCCAGAAATTTCCCTAATTTTGTAGCAAAATTGCAGAAATTTCACTTATCTTGGGGCAAAATTGCAGAAATTTCACTTATTTCATAGTAAAAAGGCAGAAATTTTCCTTATTTTTGGGCAAAAATGCAGAGATTCCAAATATTTTGTGGTAAAAATGCAAAAATTCCCCTTATTTTGAGGTAAAAAGGCAGAAATTCCCCTTATTTGGGGGCGAAAAGCAGAAATTTTCCTTATTCTGGGGCAAAATTGCAGAAATTTCACTTATTTCAGGGTAATAAGTCAGAAATTTTCCTTATTTCGGGCAAAAAAGACAGAAATTCCCTTTGTTTTGGGAAAAAAAGACAGAAATTCCACTTATTTAGAAGCAAAAAAGCAGAAATTTCCCTTATTTTGGTGCAAAAATGAAGAAATTTCCCTTTTTTGTGGCAAAAGGTATACATTCCCCTTATTTTCAGGCTAAAAAGCAGAAATTCCTCGTATTTTGGAGCAAAATTGCATAAATTCCCCTAATTGTGGGGCAAAAAGGCAGAAATTCCCTATATGTTGGGGCAAAAAGACAGAAATTCTCTTTATTTTGGGGCAAAACTCAGAAATTCCACTTATTTTGGGGCAAAATTCCAGAAATATCACTTATTTTGGGGCAAAATTGCAGAAATTTCACTTATTTTGGGGCAAAATTGCAGAAATTTCACTTATTTCAGAAAAAAAAGCAGAAATTTTCTTATTTTGATGCAAAAGGCAGAAATTTCTTTTATTTTGGTACAAAATTGCAGAAATTTTTCTTATTTGGGGGCAATAAGGCATAAATCTCTTATATTTTGGGGCAAAAATGCATAAATTCCTCTTATTTTGAGGTAAAAAGGCTGAAATTCCCCTTATTTGGGGGCAAAAAGGCAGAAATTTCCCTTATTTTGAGGCAAAATTGCAGAAATTTCACTTATTTCAGGGTAATAAGTCAGAATTTTTCTTTATTTTGGGGCAAAAAACAGAAATTTCTTTGGTTTTGGAGGAAAAAGACAGAAATTCCACTTATTTAGAGGCAAAAAAGCAGAAATTCTTCTTATTTTGAAGCAAAAATGAAGAAATTTATCTTTTTTGTGGCAAAAGTTATACATTCCCCTTATTTTCGGGCTAAAAAGAAGAAATTCCCCGTATTTTGGAGCAAAATTGAAGAAATTCCCCTTATTTTGGAGCAAAAATGAAGAAATTTCCCTTTTTTATGGCAAAAAGGTATGCATTCTTTATATATTCGTGCAAAAAGGCAGAAATTCCCCATATTTTGGAGCAAAATTGCAGAAATTCCCCTAAATGTGGGGCAAAAATGCAGAAATTCCCTATATTTTTAGGACAAAAAGAGAGAAATTCTCCTTATTTTGGGGCAAAACTCAGAAATTCCACTTATTTTGGGGCAAAATTCCAGAAATTTCCCTTATTTAGGGGCAAAATTGCAGAAATTTCACTTATTTTGGGGCAAAATTGCAGAAATTTCACTTATTTCAGAGAAAAAAAGCAGAAATTTTCCTTATTTTGGTGCAAAAAGGCAGAAATTCCTAATATTTTGTGGGAAAAAGGCAGAAATTCCCCTTATTTTGAGGTAAAAAAGCTGAAATTTTCCTTCATTGGGGGCAAAAAGGCAGAAATTTCCCTTATTTTGGGGCAAAATTGCAGAAATTTCACTTATTTCAGGGTAATAAGTCAGAAATTTTCCTTATTTTGGGGCCAAATGACAGAAATTTTCTTTGTTTTGGGGGGAAAAGACAGAAATTCCACTTATTTAGAGGCAAAAAAGCATAAATTCCCCTTATTTTGGAGCAAAAATGAAGAAATTTCCCTTTTTTATGGCAAAAAGGTATGCATTCTTTATATTTTAGGGCAAAAAAGCAGAAATTCCCCGTATTTTGGAGCAAAATTGCAGAAATTCCCCTAATTGTGGGGCGAAAAGGCAGAAATTCCCTGTATGTTGAGGCAAAAAGACAGAAATTCTCCTTATTTTGGGGCAAAACTCAGAAATTCCACTTATTATGGGGCAAAATTGCAGAAATTTCACTTATTTCAGGGTAATAAGTCAGAAATTTTCCTTATTTTGGGGCAAAAAAGACAAAAATTCCCTTTGTTTTGAAGGATAAAGACAGAAATTCCACTTATTTAGAGGCAAAAAAGCAGAAATTCCCCTTATTTTGGAGCAAAACTGAAGAAATTTCTCTTTTTTATGGGAAAAAGGTATGCATTCTTCTTATTTTCGGGCAAAAGGCAGAAATTCCCCGTATTTTGGATCAAAATTGCAGAAATTCCCCTAATTGTGGGGCAAAACGGCAGAAATTCCCTATATGTTGGGGCAAAAAGACAGAAATTCTCCTTATTTCGGGGCAAAACTCAGAAATTCCACTTATTTTGGGGCAAAATTCCAGAAATTTCCCTTATTTTGGGGCAAAATTGCAGAAATTTCACTTATTTTGAAGCAAAATTGCAGAAATTTCACTTATTTAAAAAAAATTCAGAAATTTTCCTATTTTGGTGCAAAAAGGCAGAAATTTCTTTGATTTTGGTACAAAATTGCAGAAATTTTTCTCATTTTGGGGCAAAAAGGCAGAAATCTCCCATATTTTGGGGCAAAAATGCAGAAATTCCCCTTATTTTGAGGTAAAAAGGCTGAAATTCCCATTATTTGGGAGCAAAAAGGCAGAAATTTCCCTTATTTTGAGGCAAAATTGCAGAAATTTCACTTATTTCATTGTAATAAGTCAGAAATTTTCCTTATTATGGGGCAAAAAAGACAGAAATTCCCTTTGTTTTGGGGGAAAAAGACAGAAATTCAACTATTTTAGAGGCAAAAAAGCAGAAATTCCTTTTGTTTTGGAGAAAAAAATGAAGAAATTTCCGTTTTTTGTGGCAAAAGGTATACATTCCACTTATTTTTGTGCTAAAAAGCAGAAATTCCCCGTATTTTGGAGCAAAATTGCAGAAATTCCCCTAATTGTGGGGCAAAAAGGCAGAAATTCCCTATATGTTGGGGCAAAAAGACAGAAATTCTCCTTATTTTGGGGCAAAACTCAGAAATTCCACTTATTTTGGGGCAAAATTCCAGAAATTTCCCTTATTTTGGGGCAAAATTGCAGAAATTTCACTTATTTTGGGGCAAAATTGCAGAAATTTCACTTATTTCAGGGAAAAAAGGCAGAAATTTTTCTTATTTTGGGGCAAAAAAACAGAAATTTCTTTTATTTTGTGGCAAAAATGCAGAAATTCCCCTTCTTTTGAGGTAAAAAGGCTGAAATTTCCCTTATTTAATGGCAAAAAGGCAGAAATTTCCTTTATTTTGGGGCAAAATTGGAGAAATTTCACTTATTTCAGGGTAATAAGTCAGAAATTTTACTTATTTTGGGGCCAAAATAACAGAAATTCTCTTTGTTTTGAAGGAAAAGACAGAAATTCCACTTATTTAGAGGCAAAAAAGCAGAAATTCCCCTTATTTTGAAGCAAAAATGAAGAAATTTCCTTTTTTTTATGGCAAAAAGGTATGCATTCTTTTTATTTTCGGGCAAAAAGGCAGAAATTCCCCGTATTTTGGAGCAAAATTGCAGAAATTCTTCTAATTGTGGGGCAAAAAGACAGAAATTCCCTATATGTTGGGGCAAAAAGACAGAAATTCTCCTTATTTTGGGGCAAAACTCAGAAATTCCACTTATTTTGGGGCAAAATTCCAGAAATTTTCTTTATTTTGGGGCAAAATTGCAGAAATTTCACTTATTTTGGGGCAAAATTGCAGAAATTTCACTTATTTCATGGTAAAAAGGCAGAAATTTTCCTTATTTTGGGGCAAAAATGCAGAAATTCCTAATATTTTGTGGTAAAAATGCAGAAATTCCCCTTATTTTGAGGTAATAAGGCTGAAATTCCCCTTATTTGGGAACAAAAAAGCAGAAATTTCCCCTATTTTGGGGCAAAATTGCAGAAATTTCACTTATTTCAGGGTAATAAGTAAGAAATTTTCCTTATTTGGGGCAAAAAAGACAGAAATCCCATTTTTTTGGGGGGAAAAAGACAGAAATTCCACTTATTTAAAGGCAAAAAAGCAGAAAATCCCCTTATTTTGGAGCAAAAATGAAGAAATTTCCCTTTTTTGTGGCAAAAGGTATACATTCCCCTTATTTTCAGGCTAAAAAGGAGAAATTCCCCGTATTTTGGAGCAAAATTGCAAAAATTCCCCTAATTGTGGGGCAAAAATGCAGAAATTCTCTATATGTTAGGGCAAAAGGAAAGAAATTCTTTTTATTTTGGGGCAAAACTCAGATATTCTTTTTATTTTGGGGCAAAATTCCAGATATTTCCCTTATTTTGGGGCAAAATTGCAGAAATTTTACTTATTTTGGGGCAAAATTGCAGAAATATCACTTATTTCAGGGAAAAAAGGCAGAAATTTTTCTTATTTTGGGGCAAAAAAGACAGAAATTCCCTTTGCTTTGGGGGAAAAAGAGAGAAATTCAACTTATTTAGAGGCAAAAAAGCAGAAATTCTTCTTATTTTGGAGCAAAAATGAAGAAATTTTCCTTTTTTATGGAAAAAAGGTATGCATTCTTCTTATTTCAGACAAAAAGGCAGAAATTCACCGTATTTTGGAGCAAAATTGCAGAAATTTCCCTAATTGTGTGCAAAAAGGCAAAAATTCCCTATATGTTGTGGCAAAAAGACAGAAATTCTCCTTATTTTGGGGCAAAATTCAGAAATTTCACTTATTTTTGGGCAAAATTGCAGAAATTTCACTTATTTCAGAAAAAATGAGAAATTTTCTTATTTTGGGGCAAAAGGCAGAAATTCTCCTTATTTTAGGGCAAAATTGCAGAAATTTCCCTTATTTTGTGAGAAAAAACAGAAATTCTCTTTATTTTGGGGCAATATTACAGAAAATACTTTTATTATGGGGAAAAATTGCAGATATTTCTTTTATTTTAAGGATAAATTGCAGAAATTTCACTTATTTCAGAGAAAAAAAGCAAAACTTTTTCTTATTTTAGGGCAAAAAGCAGAAATTCCCATTATTTTGGGGCACAATGGCAGAAATTCACCTGATTTTGGGGTGAAATTGCAGACATTTCACATATTTCAGGGCAAAAAGGCAGAAATTCCCCTTATTTTGGAGCAAAAATGAAAAAATTTCCCTTTTTTATGGCAAAAAGGTATACATTCTTCTTATTTTCGGGCAAAAAGGCAGAAATTCCCTGTATTTTGGAGAAAAATTGCAGAAATTCCCCTAATTGTGGGGCAAAAAGGCAGAAATTTCCTATATGTTGGGGCAAAAAGACAGAAATTCTCCATATTTTGGGGCAAAACTCAGAAATTGCACTTATTTTGGGGCAAAATGCCAGAAATTTCCCTTATTTTGGGGCAAAATTGCAGAAATTTCACTTATTTTGGGGCAAAATTGCAGAAATTTCTCTTATTTCGGAAAAAAAGCAGAATTTATTTATTTTGGTGCAAAAAGGCAGAAATTTCTTTTATTTTGGTACAAAATTGCAGAAATTTTTCTTATTGTGGGGCAAAAATGCAGAAATCTCCCATATATTGGGGCAAAATGCAGAAATTCTTCTTATTTTGAGGTAAAAAGGCTGAAATTCCCATTATTTGGACGCAAAAAGGCAGAAATTTCCCTTATTTTGAGACAAAATTGCAGAAATTTCACTTATTTCGGAGAAAAAAAGCAAAAATTTTTCTTATTTTAGGGCAAAATGCAGAAATTCCCATTATTTTGGGGGCAAAAAGGCATAAATTCCCCTTATTTGGTGGCAAAAAGGCAGATATTCCCCTTATTTTGGGATAAAATTGCAGAAATGTCCCTTGTTTGGGGGCAAAATGCAGAAAATCCCCATAATTTCGGGCAAAAAAGCAGAAATTCCCCGTATTTTGGAGCAAAATTGCAGAATTTCCCCTAATATTGGGGCAAAAATGCAGAAATTCCCTTTATTTGGGGCAAATCGGCAGAAGTTCCCCTTATTTTCGGAAAAAGAGGCAGAAATTCCCTGTATTTTGAACAAAATTGCAGAAACTCCCCTAATTTTGGAGCAAAAATACAGAAATTCTCATTTTTTCGAGGCAAAAATGAGAAATTTCTTTTATTTTGGGGCAAAATTTTAGAAATTTCTTTTATTTTGGTACAGAATTGCAGAAATTTTTCTTATTTTGTGGCAAAAAGGCACAAATTTCTCATATTTTGGAACAAAAATGCAGAAATTCTTCTTATTTTGAGGTAAAAAGGCTGAAATTCCCCTTATTTTGGGGCAAAAAGGCAGAAATTTCACTTATTTTGGGGCAAAATTGCAGAAATTTTACTTATTTCAGAAAAAAAGCAGAAATTTTCTTATTTTGGTGCAAAAAGGCAGAAATTTCTTTTATTTTGGTACAAAATTGCATAAATTTTTCTTATTCTGGAACAAAAAAGCAGAAATCTCCCATATTTTGGGGCAAAAATGCAGAAATTCCTCTTATTTTGAGGTTAAAAGGCTGAAATTCCCCTTATTTGGGGGCAAAAAGCAGAAATTTCCCTTATTTTGGAGCAAAATTGCAGAAATTTCACTTATTTCAGGGTAATAAGTCAGAAATTTTCCTTACTTTGGGGCCAAAAGGACAAAAATTCCCTTTGTTTTGGGGGAAAAAGACAGAAATTCCACTTATTTAGAGGCAAAAAAGCAGAAATTTCTCTTATTTTGGAGCAAAAATGAAGAAATTTCCCTTTTTTATGGCAAAAAGTTATGCATTCTTCTTATTTTCGGGCAAAAAGGCAGAAATTCCCCGTATTTTGGAGCAAAATTGCAGAAATTCCCCTAATTGTGGGGCAAAAAGGCAGAAATTCCCTATATGTTGGGGCAAAAAGACAGAAATTCTTATTATTTTGGGGCAAAACTCAGAAATTCCACTTATTTTGGCGCAAAATTCCAGAAATTTCCCTTATTTTGAGGCAAAATTGCAGAAATTTCACTTATTTTGGGGCAAAATTGCAAAAATTTCACTTATGTCAGAAAAAAAGCAGAAATTTTCTTATTTTGGTGCAAAAAGGCAGAAATTTCTAATATTTTGGTACAAAATTGCAGAAATTTTTCTTATTTTAGGGCAAAAAGGCAGAAATCTCTCATATTTTGGGGCAAAAATGCAGAAATTCCTCTTATTTTTAGGTAAAAAGGCTGAAATTCTCCTTATTTGGGGGCAAAAAGGCAGAAATTTCCCTTATTTTGAGGCAAAATTGCAGAAATTTCACTTATTTCAGAGAACAAAAGCAGAAATTTTCTTATTTTGGGGCAAAAAGGCAGAAATTTCTTTTATTTTGGTACAAAATTGCAGAAATGTTTCTTATTTTGGGGCAAAAAGGCAGAAATCTCCCATATTTTGGGGCAAAAAAGCAGAAATTTCCCTTATTTTGAGGTAAAAACGCTGAAATTCCCCTTATTTGGGGGCAAAAAGGCAGAAATTTCCCTTATTTTGAGGCAAAATTGCAGAAATTTCACTTATTTCAGGGTAATAAGTCAGAAATTTTCCTTATTTTGGGGCAAAAAACAGAAATTCTCTTTGTTTTAAAGGAAAAAGACTGATATTCCACTTATTTAGAGGCTAAAAAGCAGAAATTCTTATTATTTTGGAGCAAAAATGAAGAAATTTTCCTTTTTTTGTGGAAAAAGGTATACATTCCTCTAATTTTCGGGCTAAAAAGCAGAAATTCCCCGTATTTTGGAGCAAAATTGCAGAAATTCCCCTAATTGTGTGGAAAAAAGGCAGAAATTCCCTATATGTTAGGGCAAAAAGACAGAAATTCTCCTTATTTTGGGGCAAAACTCAGAAATTCCACTTATTTTGGGGCAAAATTCAAGAAATTTCCTTTATTTTGGGGCAATAGTGCAGAAATTTCACTTATTTTGGGGCGAAATTGCAGAAATTTCACTTTTTTCATGGAAAAAAAGGCAGAAATTTTCCTTATTTTGGGGCAAAAAGGCAGAAATTCCTAATATTTTGTGGCAAAAATTCAGAAATTCCTCTTATTTTGAGGTAAAAAGGCTGAAATTCCACTTATTTGGTGGCAAAAAGGTATAAATTTCCCTTATTTTGGGGCAAAATTGCAGAAATTTCACTTATATCAGGGTAATAAGTCAGAAATTTTCCTTATTTTGGGGCAAAAAAGACAGAAATTCCCTTTGTTTTGGGATAAAAAGACAGAAATTCCACTTATTTAGAGGCAAAAAAGCAGAAATTCCACTTATTTTGGAGTAAAAATTAAGAGATTTCCCTTTTTTATGGCAAAAAGGTATGCATTCTTTTTATTTTCGGACAAAAAGGCAGAAATTCCCTGTATTTTGGAGCAAAATTGCAGAAATTTCACTTATTTCAGAATAAAAATGAGAAATTTTCTTATTTTGGGGCAAAAGGCAGAAATTCCCCTTATTTTATGGCAAAATTGCAGAAATTGCCTTTATTTGGGGACAAAAAACAGAAATTCCCTTTATTTTGGGGCAAAATTGCAGAAAATTTTTTTATTATGGGAAAAAATTGAAGATATTTCTTTTATTTTAAGGCAAAATTGCAGAAATTTCACTTATTTCAGAGAAAAAAACAAAAATCTTTCTTATTTTTGGCAAAATGCAGAAATTCCCATTATTTTGGGGCAAAAAGGCAGAAATTCACCTTATTTTGGGGTAAGATTGAAGACATGTCACATATTTCAGGGCATAAAGGCAGAAATTGCCCTTATTTGGGGGCAAAAAGGCAGAAATTCCCCTTATTTTGGGATAAAATTGCAGAAATTACCCTTGTTTGGGGGCAAAAAGGCAGAAAATCCCCTTAATTTCGGGCAAAAAGGCAGAAATTCCCTGTATTTTGGAGCAAAATTGCAGAAATTCTCCTAATATTGGGGCAAAAATGCAGAAATTCCCTTTATTTGGGGCAAATTGGCAGAAGTTCCCCTTATTTTCAGGAAAAGAGGCAGAAATTCCCATTATTTTGAAGCAAAATTGCAGAAACTCCCCTAATTTTGGGGCAAAAAGGCAGAAATTCCCTTTATTTTGGGGCAAAAATACAGAAATTCTCCTTATATCTGGGCAAAAATCAGAAATTTCCCTTATTTTGGAGCAAAATTTTAGAAATTTCTTTTATTTTGGTACAGAATTGGAGAAATTTTTCTTATTCTGTGGCAAAAAGGCAGAAATTTCTTTTATTTTGGTGCAAAATTGCAGAAATTTTTCTTATTTTGGGGCAAAAAGGCATAAATTTCCCATATTTTGGGGCAAAAATGTAGAAATTTTCTTTATTTTGAGGTAAAAAGGCTGAAATTTCCCTTATTTGGGGTCAAAAAGGCAGAAATTTCTCTTATTTTGGGGCAAAATTGCAGAAATTTCACTTATTTCAGAAAAAAAGGAAAAATTTTCTTATTTGGGGGCAAAAAGGCAGAAATTTCTTTTATTTTGGTGCAAAATTACAGAAATTTTCTTTATTTTGGGGCAAAAAAGACAGAAATTCCCTTTGTTTTGGGGGAAAAAGACAGAAATTCCACTTATTTAGAGGCAAAAAAACAGAAATTCCCCTTATTTTGGAGCAAAAATGAAGAAATTTCCCTTTTTCATGGCAAAAAGGTATGCATTCTTCTCATTTTCGGGCAAAAAGGCAGAAATTCCCTATATGTTGGGGCAAAAAGACAGAAATTCTCCTTATTTTGGGGCAAAACTCAGATATTCCACATATTTTGGGGCAAAATTCCATAAATTTCCCTTATTTTGGGGCAAAATTGCAGAAATATCACTTATTTTAAGGCAAAATTGGAGAAATTTCACTTATTTCAAAAGAAAAAAGCAGAAATTTTCTTGTTTTGGGGCAAAAAGGGAGAAATTTCTTTTATTTTTGTACAAAATTGCAGAAATTTTTCTTATTTTGGGGCAAGAAGGCAGAAATTTCCTATATTTTGGAGCAAAAATTCAGAAATTCCCCTTATTTTTAGGTAAAAAGGCTGAAATTCTCTTTATTTGGGAGCAAAAAGGCAGAAATTGCCCTGATTTTGTGGCAAAATTCCAGAAATTTCACTTATTTTAGGGTAATAAGTCAGAAATTTTTTATTTTGGGGCAAAAAGGCAGAAATTTCTTTTATTTTGGTACAAAATTACAGAAATTTTTCTTATTTTGGGGCAAAAAAAAAATTTCCCTTATTTTGGGGCAAAATTGCAGAAATTTCACTTATTTTGATGTAAAAAGGCTGAAATTCCCCTTATTTTGGGGCAAAATGGCAGAAGTTTTCCTTATTTTGGGGCAAAATTGCAGAAATTTCACTTATTTCAAGGTAATAAGTCAGAAATTTTCCTTATTTTGGGGCAAGAAAACAGAAATTCCTTGTTTTGGGGGAAAAAGACAGAAATTCCACTTATTTAGAGGCAAAAAAGCAGAAATTCCCCATATTTTGGAGCAAAATTGCAGAAATTCTCCTAATTGTGGGGCAAAAAGGCAGAAATTCCCTATATGTTAGGGCAAAACGACAGAAATTCTCCTCATTTGGGGGCAAAATTCAGAAATTCCATTTATTTTGGGGCAAAATTCCCAAAATTCCCCTTATTTTGGGGCAAAATTGCAGAAATTTCAATTATTTTGGGGCAAAATTGCAGAAATTTCACTTTTTTCAGGGAAAAAAGGCCGAAATTTTCCGTTTTTAGGGGCAAAAAGGCAGAAATTCCTAATATTTTGAGGCAAAAATGCAGAAATTCAATTTATTTAGAGGCAAAAAAGCAGAAATTCCCCTTATTTTGGAGCAAAATTGCAGAAATTTCCCTTTTTATAGCCAAAAGGTATGCATTCTTCTTATTTTCAGGCAAAAAGGCAGAAATTCCCCATATTTTGGAGTAAAATTGCAGAAATTCCCTATATGTTGGGGCAAAAAGACAGAAATTCTCCTTATTTTGGGGCAAAACTCAGAATTCCACTTATTTTGGAACAAAATTTCAGAAATTTCCCTTATTTTTGGCCAAAATTGCAGAAATTTCACTTATTTTGGGGCAAAATTGCAGAAATTTCACTTATTTCAGGAAAAAAAAGCAGAAATTTTCTTATTTTGGGGCAAAAAGGCAGAAATTTCCCATATTTTGAGGCAAAAATGCAGAAATTCCCCTTATTTTGAGGTAAAAAGGCTGAAATTCCCCTTATTTGGGGGCAAAAAGGCAGAAATTTCCCATATTTTGGGGCAAAATTGCAGAAATTTCACTTATTTCAGGGTACTAAGTCAGAAATTTTTCTTACTTTGGGGCAAAAGAGACAGAAATTCCCTTTGATTTCAGGGAAAAAGACAGAAATTCCACTTATTTAGAGGCAAAAATGCAGAAATTCCCCTTATTTTGAAGCAAAAATGAAGAAATTTCTATTTTTTAAGGCAAAAAGGTATGCATTCTTCTTATTTTCGGGCAAAAAGGCAGAAATTCTTTGTATTTTGGAGCAAGATTACAGAAATTCCCCTAATTGTGGGGCAAAAAGGCAGAAATCCCCTATATGTTGGGGCAAAAAGAAAGAAATTCTCCTTATTTTGGGGCAAAACTCAGAAATTCCACTTATTTTGGGGCAAAATTTCAGAAATTTCCCTTATTTTGGAGCAAAATTGCAGAAATTTCACTTATTTCAAAGAAAAAAAGCACAAATTTTCTTATTTTGGGGCAAAAAGGCAGAAATTTCATTTATTTTGGTACAAAATTGCAGAAATTTTTCTTAATTTGGGCAAAAATGCAGAAATTTCCCATATTTTTCGACAAAAATGCAGAAATTCCCCTTATTTTGAGGTAAAAAGGCTGAAATTCCCCTTATTTTGGGGCAAAAAGTTAGAAATTCCCCTTATTTTAAAGGAAAAAGACAGAAATTCCGTTTATTTTTGTGGAAAAGTCAGAAATTGCACTTATTTTGAGTCAAAAAGGCGGAAAATCCCCTTATTTTGGGGTAAAAAATGAAGAAATTAACCTTTTTTATGGCAAAAAGGTATACATTCTTTTTATTTTCGAGCAAAATTGCAGAAATTCCCCTAATTATGGGGAAAAAAGGCAGAAATTACCCGTAATTTGGAGCAAAATTGCAGAAATTCCCCTAATTTTGGGGCAAAAACGCAGAACGTCCCTTTATTTTGGGGTAAAACTGCAGAAATTTCACTTCTTTCCCGGCAAAATGGCAGAAATTCCCTTTATTTTCGGAGAAAAAGGCAGAAAATCCCGGTATTTTAGAGCAAAATTGCAGAAATTTACCTAATTTTGGGGTAAAACATGCAGTAATTTTCTTTATTTTGGGGCAAAAAGGCAGAAATTCCCCTTATTTTGGGGCAAAAATCAAAAATATCCCTTTTTTGGGGCAAAATTTTAGAAATTTCTTTTATTTTGGTACAGAATGGCAGAAATTTTTCTTATTTTGTGGCAAAAAGGAAGAAATTTCCCATATTTTGGAACAAAAATGCAGAAATTCCCCTTATTTTGAGGTAAAAAGGCTGAAATTCCCCTTATTTCGGGGCAAAAAGGCAGAAATTTCCCTTATTTTGGGGCAAAATTGCAGAAATTTCACTTATTTCAGGGTAATAAGTCAGAAATTTTCCTTACTTTGGGGCCAAAAGGACAAAAATTCCCTTTGTTTTGGGGGAAAAAGAAAGAAATTCCACTTATTTAGAGGCAAAAAAGCAGAAATTTCTCTTATTTTGGAGCAAAAATGAAGAAATTTCCCTTTTTTATGGCAAAAAGTTATGCATTCTTCTTATTTTCGGGCAAAAAGGCAGAAATTCCCCGTATTTTGGAGCAAAATTGCACAAATTCCCCTAATTGTGGGGCAAAAAGGCAGAAATTCCCTATATGTTGGGGCAAAAAGACAGAAATTCTCATTATTTTGGGGCAAAACTCAGAAATTCCACTTATTTTGGCGCAAAATTAAAGAAATTTCCCTTATTTTGAGGCAAAATTGCAGAAATTTCACTTATTTTGGGGCAAAATTGCAAAAATTTCACTTATGTCAGAAAAAAAGCAGAAATTTTCTTATTTTGGTGCAAAAAGGCAGAAATTTCTAATATTTTGGTACAAAATTGCAGAAATTTTTCTTATTTTAGGGCAAAAAGGCAGAAATCTCTCATATTTTGGGGCAAAAATGCAGAAATTCCTCTTATTTTTAGGTAAAAATGCTGAAATTCCCCTTATTTGGGGGCAAAAAGGCAGAAATTTCCCTTATTTTGAGGCAAAATTGCAGAAATTTCACTTATTTCAGAGAACAAAAGCAGAAATTTTCTTATTTTGGGGCAAAAAGGCAGAAATTTCTTTTATTTTGGTACAAAATTGCAGAAATGTTTCTTATTTTGGGGCAAAAAGGCAGAAATCTCCCATATTTTGGGGCAAAAAAGCAGAAATTTCCCTTATTTTGAGGTAAAAACGCTGAAATTCCCCTTATTTGGGGGCAAAAAGGCAGAAATTTCCCTTATTTTGAGGCAAAATTGCAGAAATTTCACTTATTTCAGGGTAATAAGTCAGAAATTTTCCTTATTTTGGGGCAAAAAACAGAAATTCTCTTTGTTTTAAAGGAAAAAGACTGATATTCCACTTATTTAGAGACTAAAAAGCAGAAATTCTTATTATTTTGGAGCAAAAATGAAGAAATTTTCCTTTTTTTGTGGAAAAAGGTATACATTCCTCTAATTTTCTGGCTAAAAGGCAGAAATTCCCCGTATTTTGGAGCAAAATTGCAGAAATTCCCCTAATTGTGTGGAAAAAAGGCAGAAATTCCCTATATGTTAGGGCAAAAAGACAGAAATTCTCCTTATTTTGGGGCAAAACTCAGAAATTCCACTTATTTTGGGGCAAAATTCAAGAAATTTCCTTTATTTTGGGGCAAAAGTGCAGAAATTTCACTTATTTTGGGGCGAAATTGCAGAAATTTCACTTTTTTCATGGAAAAAAAGTCAGAAATTTTCCTTATTTTGGGGCAAAAAGGCAGAAATTCCTAATATTTTGTGGCAAAAATTCAGAAATTCCTCTTATTTTGAGGTAAAAAGGCTGAAATTCCCCTTATTTGGGGGCAAAAAGGCATAAATTTCCCTTATTTTGGGGCAAAATTGCAGAAATTTCACTTATTTCAGGGTAATAAGTCAGAAATTTTCCTTATTTTGGGGCAAAAAAGACAGAAATTCCCTTTGTTTTGGGATAAAAAGACAGAAATTCCACTTATTTAGAGGCAAAAAAGCAGAAATTCCAATTATTTTGGAGTAAAAATTAAGAGATTTCCCTTTTTTATGGCAAAAAGGTATGCATTCTTTTTATTTTCGGACAAAAAGGCAGAAATTCCCTGTATTTTGGAGCAAAATTGCAGAAATTTCACTTATTTCAGAATAAAAATGAGAAATTTTCTTATTTTGGGGCAAAAGGCAGAAATTCCCCTTATTTTATGGCAAAATTGCAGAAATTGCCTTTATTTGGGGACAAAAAACAGAAATTCCCTTTATTTTGGGGCAAAATTGCAGAAAATTTTTTTATTATGGGAAAAAATTGAAGATATTTCTTTTATTTTAAGGCAAAATTGCAGAAATTTCACTTATTTCAGAGAAAAAAACAAAAATCTTTCTTATTTTTGGCAAAATGCAGAAATTCCCATTATTTTGGGGCAAAAAGGCAGAAATTCACCTTATTTTGGGGTAAGATTGAAGACATGTCACATATTTCAGGGCATAAAGGCAGAAATTGCCCTTATTTGGGGGCAAAAAGGCAGAAATTCCCCTTATTTTGGGATAAAATTGCAGAAATTACCCTTGTTTGGGGGCAAAAAGGCAGAAAATCCCCTTAATTTCGGGCAAAAAGGCAGAAATTCCCTGTATTTTGGAGCAAAATTGCAGAAATTCTCCTAATATTGGGGCAAAAATGCAGAAATTCCCTTTATTTGGGGCAAATTGGCAGAAGTTCCCCTTATTTTCAGGAAAAGAGGCAGAAATTCCCATTATTTTGAAGCAAAATTGCAGAAACTCCCCTAATTTTGGGGCAAAAAGGCAGAAATTCCCTTTATTTTGGGGCAAAAATACAGAAATTCTCCTTATATCTGGGCAAAAATCAGAAATTTCCCTTATTTTGGAGCAAAATTTTAGAAATTTCTTTTATTTTGGTACAGAATTGGAGAAATTTTTCTTATTCTGTGGCAAAAAGGCAGAAATTTCTTTTATTTTGGTGCAAAATTGCAGAAATTTTTCTTATTTTGGGGCAAAAAGGCATAAATTTCCCATATTTTGGGGCAAAAATGTAGAAATTTTCTTTATTTTGAGGTAAAAAGGCTGAAATTTCCCTTATTTGGGGTCAAAAAGGCAGAAATTTCTCTTATTTTGGGGCAAAATTGCAGAAATTTCACTTATTTCAGAAAAAAAGGAAAAATTTTCTTATTTGGGGGCAAAAAGGCAGAAATTTCTTTTATTTTGGTGCAAAATTACAGAAATTTTCTTTATTTTGGGGCAAAAAAGACAGAAATTCCCTTTGTTTTGGGGGAAAAAGACAGAAATTCCACTTATTTAGAGGCAAAAAAGCAGAAATTCCCCTTATTTTGGAGCAAAAATGAAGAAATTTCCCTTTTTCATGGCAAAAAGGTATGCATTCTTCTCATTTTCGGGCAAAAAGGCAGAAATTCCCTATATGTTGGGGCAAAAAGACAGAAATTCTCCTTATTTTGGGGCAAAACTCAGATATTCCACATATTTTGGGGCAAAATTCCATAAATTTTTCTTATTTTGGGGCAAAATTGCAGAAATATCACTTATTTTAAGGCAAAATTGGAGAAATTTCACTTATTTCAGAAGAAAAAAGCAGAAATTTTCTTGTTTTGGGGCAAAAAGGGAGAAATTTCTTTTATTTTTGTACAAAATTGCAGAAATTTTTCTTATTTTGGGGCAAGAAGGCAGAAATTTCCTATATTTTGGAGCAAAAATTCAGAAATTCCCCTTATTTTTAGGTAAAAAGGCTGAAATTCTCTTTATTTGGGAGCAAAAAGGCAGAAATTGCCCTGATTTTGTGGCAAAATTCCAGAAATTTCACTTATTTTAGGGTAATAAGTCAGAAATTTTTTATTTTGGGGCAAAAAGGCAGAAATTTCTTTTATTTTGGTACAAAATTACAGAAATTTTTCTTATTTTGGGGCAAAAAAAAGAAATTTCCCTTATTTTGGGGCAAAATTGCAGAAATTTCACTTATTTTGATGTAAAAAGGCTGAAATTCCCCTTATTTTGGGGCAAAATGGCAGAAGTTTTCCTTATTTTGGGGCAAAATTGCAGAAATTTCACTTATTTCAAAGTAATAAGTCAGAAATTTTCCTTATTTTGGGGCAAAAAAACAGAAATTTCTTGTTTTGGGGGAAAAAGACAGAAATTCCACTTATTTAGAGGCAAAAAAGCAGAAATTCCCCATATTTTGGAGCAAAATTGCAGAAATTCCCCTAATTGTGGGGCAAAAAGGCAGAAATTCCCTATATGTTAGGGCAAAACGACAGAAATTCTCCTCATTTGGGGGCAAAATTCAGAAATTCCATTTATTTTGGGGCAAAATTCCCAAAATTCCCCTTATTTTGGGGCAAAATTGCAGAAATTTCAATTATTTTGGGGCAAAATTGCAGAAATTTCACTTTTTTCAGGGAAAAAAGGCCGAAATTTTCCGTTTTTAGGGGCAAAAAGGCAGAAATTCCTAATATTTGAGGCAAAAATGCAGAAATTCAATTTATTTAGAGGCAAAAAAGCAGAAATTCCCCTTATTTTGGAGCAAAATTGCAGAAATTTCCCTTTTTATAGTCAAAAGGTATGCATTCTTCTTATTTTCAGGCAAAAAGGCAGAAATTCCCTGTATTTTGGAGTAAAATTGCAGAAATTCCCTATATGTTGGGGCAAAAAGACAGAAATTCTCCTTATTTTGGGGCAAAACTCAGAAATTCCACTTCTTTTAGAGCAAAATTTCAGAAATTTCCCTTATTTTTGGCCAAAATTGCCGAAATTTCACTTATTTTGGGGCAAAATTGCAGAAATTTCACTTATTTCAGGGAAAAAAAGCAGAAATTTTCTTATTTTGGGGCAAAAAGGCAGAAATTTCCCATATTTTGAGGCAAAAATGCAGAAATTCCCCTTATTTTGAGGTAAAAAGGCTGAAATTCCCCTTATTTGGGGGCAAAAAGGCAGAAATTTCCCATATTTTGGGGCAAAATTGCAGAAATTTCACTTATTTCAGGGTACTAAGTCAGAAATTTTTCTTACTTTGGGGCAAAAGAGACAGAAATTCTCTTTGTTTTCAGGGAAAAAGACAGAAATTCCACTTATTTAGAGGCAAAAATGCAGAAATTCCCCTTATTTTGAAGCAAAAATGAAGAAATTTCTATTTCTTATGGCAAAAAGGTATGCATTCTTCTTATTTTCGGGCAAAAAGTCAGAAATTCCCCCTATTTTAGAGCAAAATTGCAGAAATTCCCCTAATTGTGGGGCAAAAAAACAGAAATTCCCAATATGTTGGGGCAAAAAGACAGAAATTCTCCATATTTTGGGGCAAAACTCAGAAATTCCACTTATTTTGGGGCAAAATTCCAAAAATTTTCCTTATTTTGGGGCAAAATTGCAGAAATTTCACTTATTTAGGGGCAAAATTGCAGAAATTTCACTTATTTCAGAGGAAAAAGACAGAAATTTCTTTTATTTTGGTACAAAATTGCAGAAATTTTTCTTATTTTGGGCAAAAAGGCAGAAATTTCCCATATTTTGAGGCAAAAATGCAGAAATTTCACTTATTTCAGGGTAATAAGTCAGAAATTTTCATTACTTTGGCGCAAAAAAGACAGAAATTCCCTTTGTTTTGGTGGAAAAAGACAGAAATTCCAATTCTTTAGAGGCAAAAATGCAGAAATTCCCCTTATTTTGGAGCAAAAATGAAGAAATTTTTCTTTTTTATGGCAAAAAGGTATGCATTCTTCTTATTTTCAGGCAAGTCAGAAATTCCCCCTATTTTAGAGCAAAATTGCAGAAATTCCCCTTATTGTGGGGCAAAAAGGCAGAAATTCCCTATATGTTGGGGGGAAAAGACAGAAATTCTCCTTATTTTAGAGCAAAACTCAGAAATTTCATTTATTTTGGGGCAAAATTGCAGAAATTTCACTTATTTCAGAAAAAAAAGCAGAAATTTTCTTATTTTGGGGCAAAAAGGCAGAAATTTCTTTTATTTTGGTACAAAATTGCAGAAAATTTTCTTATTTTGGGGCAAAAAGGCAGAAATTTCTCATATTTTGGGGCAAAAATGCAGAAAATCCCCTTATTTTGAGGTAAAAAGGCTAAAATTCCTCTTATTTGGTTGCAAAAAGGCAGAAATTTCCCTTATTTTGGGGCAAAATTGCAGAAATTTCACTTATATCAGGGTAATAAGTCAGAAATTTTCCTTATTTTGGGGCAAAAAAGACAGAAATTCCCTTTGTTTTGGGGGAAAAAGACAGAAATTCCACTTATTAAGAGGCAAAAAAGCAGAAATTCCCCTTATTTTGGAGCAAAAATGAAGAAATTTCCCTTTTTTATGGCAAAAAGGTATGCATTCTTCTTGTTTTCGGGCAAAAAGGCAGAAATTCCCCGTTTTTTGGAGTAAAATTGCAGAAATTCCCTATATGTTGGGGCAAAAAGACAGAAATTCTCCTTATTTTGGGGCAAAACTCAGAAATTCCACTTATTTTAGAACAAAATTTCAAAAATTTCCCTTATTTTTGGCCAAAATTGCAGAAATTTCACTTATTTTGGGGCAAAATTGCAGAAATTTCACTTATTTCAGGGAAAAAAAGCAGAAATTTTCTTATTTTGGGGCAAAAAGGCAGAAATTTCCCATATTTTGAGGCAAAAATGCAGAAATTCCCCTTATTTTGAGGTAAAAAGGCTGAAATTCCCCTTATTTGGGGGCAAAAAGGCAGAAATTTCCAATATTTTGGGGCAAAATTGTAGAAATTTCACTTATTTCAGGGTACTAAGTCAGAAATTTTTCTTACTTTGGGGCAAAAAAGACAGAAATAACCTTTGTTTTCAGGGAAAAAAACAGAAATTCCACTTATTTAGAGGCAAAAATGCAGAAATTCCCCTTATTTTGGCGCAAAAATGAAGAAATTTCTTTTTTTTATGGCAAAAAGGTATGCATTCTTCTTATTTTCGGGCAAAAAGGAAGAAATTCCCCCTATTTTAGAGCAAAATTGCAGAAATTCCCCTAATTGTGGGGCAAAAAGGCAGAAATTCCCTATATGTTGGGGCAAAAAGACAGAAATTCTCCTTATTTTAAAGCAAAACTCAGAAATTTCACTTATTTTGGGGCAAAATTACAGAAATTTCACTTATTTCAGAAAAAAAAGCAGAAATTTTCTTATTTTGGGGCAAAAGGCAGAAATTTCTTTTATTTTGGAACAAAATTGCAGAAATTATTCTTATTTTGGGGCAAAAAAGCAGAAATTTCTCATATTTTGGGGCAAAATTGCAGAAAATTTCCTTATTTTGAGGTAAAAAGGCTAAAATTCCCCTTATTTGGTTGCAAAAAGGCAGAAATTTTCCTTATTTGGGGGAAAATTGCAGAAATTTCACTTATTTCAGGGTAATAAGTCAGAAATTTTCTTTATTTTGGGGCAAAAAAAGACAGAAATTCTCTTTGTTTTGGGGGTAAAATACAGTAATTCCACTTATTTAGAGGCAAAAAAGCAGAAATTCCCATTATTTTGGAGCAAAAATGAAGAAATTTCCCTTTTTTATGGCAAAAAGGTATGCATTCTTCTTATTTTCGGGCAAAAAGGCAGAAATTCCCCCTATTTTAGAGCAAAATTGCAGAAATTCCCCTAATTGTGGGGCAAAAAAAACAGAAATTCCCTATATGTTGGGGCAAAAAGATAGAAATTCTCCATATTTTGGGGCAAAACTCAGAAATTCCACTTATTTTGGGACAAAATTCTAAAAATTTCCCTTATTTTGGGGCAAAATTGCAGAAATTTCACTTATTTAGGGGCAAAATTGCAGAAATTTCACTTATTTCAGGGGAAAAAGACAGAAATTTCTTTTATTTTGGTACAAAATTGCAGAAATTTTTCTTATTTTGGGCAAAAAGGCAGAAATTTCCCATATTTTGAGGCAAAAATGCAGAAATTTCACTTACTTCAGGGTAATAAGTCAGAAATTTTCCTTACTTTGGGGCAAAAAAGAAAGAAATTCCCTTTGTTTTGGTGGAAAAAGACAGAAATTCCACTTATTTAGAGGCAAAAATGCAGAAATTCCTCTTATTTTGGAGCAAAAATGAAGAAATTTCCCTTTTTTATGGCAAAAAGGTATGCATTCTTCTTATTTTCGGGCAAAAAGGCAGAAATTCCCCATATTTTAGAGCAAAATTGCAGAAATTCCCCTTATTGTGGGGCAAAAACGCAGAAATTCCCTATATGTTGGGGGAAAAGACAGAAATTCTCCTTATTTTAGAGCAAAACTCAGAAATTTCATTTATTTTGGGGCAAAATTGCAGAAATTTCACTTATTTCAGGAAAAAAAAGCAGAAATTTTCTTATTTTGGGGCAAAAAGGCAGAAATTTCTTTTATTTTGGTACAAAATTGCAGAAAATTTTCTTATTTTGGGGCAAAAAGGCAGAAATTTCTCATATTTTGGGGCAAAAATGCAGAAAATCCCCTTATTTTGAGGTAAAAAGGCTAAAATTCCCCTTATTTGGTTGCAAAAAGGCAGAAATTTCCCTTATTTTGGGGCAAAATTGCAGAAATTTCATTTATATCAGGGTAATAAGTCAGAAATTTTCCTTATTTTGGGGCAAAAAAGACAGAAATTCCCTTTGTTTTGGGGGAAAAAGACAGAAATTCCACTTATTAAGAGGCAAAAAAGCAGAAATTCCCCTTATTTTGGAGCAAAAATGAAGAAATTTCCCTTTTTTATGGCAAAAAGGTATCCATTCTTCTTGTTTTCGGGCAAAAAGGCAGAAATTCCCCGTTTTTTGGAGCAAAATTGCAGAAATTCCCCTAATTTTTGGGCAAAAAGGCAAAAATTCCCTATATGTTAGGGCAAAACGACAGAAATTCTCCTTATTTTGGGGCAAAATTCAGAAATTCCATTTCTTTTGGTGCAAAATTCCCAAAATTTCTTTTATTTTTGGGGCAAAATTGCAGAAATTTCAATTATTTTGGGGCAAAATTGCAGAAATTTCACTTTTTTCCGGGAAAAAAGGCCGAAATTTTCCGTTTTTGGGGGCAAAAAGGCAGAAATTCCTAATATTTTGTGGCAAAAATATAGAAATTTCCCTTATTTTGAGGTAAAAAGGCTGAAATTCCCCTTATTTGGGGGCAAAAATGCAGAAATTTCTCTTATACTGGGGCAAAATTGCAGAAATTTCACTTATTTCAGGGTAATAATTCAGAAATTTCCCTTACTTTGGGGCAAAAAATACAGAAATTCCATTTGTATGGGGGGAAAAAGACAGAAATTCCATTTATTTAGAGGCAAAAAAGCAGAAATTCCCCTTATTTTGGAGCAAAATTGCAGAAATTTCCCTTTTTATAGCAAAAAGGTATGCATTCTTCTTATTTTCAGGCAAAAAGGCAGAAATTTCCCGTATTTTGGAGTAAAATTGCAGAAATTCCCTTAATTGTAGGGCAAAAAGACAGAAATTCTCCTTATTTTGGGGCAAAACGCAGAAATTCCACTTTTTTTGGAACAAAATTTCAGAAATTTCCCTTATTTTTGGCCAAAATTGCAGAAATTTCACTTATTTTGGGGCAAAATTGCAGAAATTTCACTTATTTCAGGGAAAAAAAGCAGAAATTTTCTTATTTTGGGGCAAAAAGGCAGAAATTTCCCATATTTTGAGGCAAAAATGCAGAAATTCCCCTTATTTTGAGGTAAAAAGGCTGAAATTCTCCTTATTTGGGGGCAAAAAGGCAGAAATTTCCCATATTTTGGGGCAAAATTGCAGAAATTTCACTTATTTCAGGGTACTAAGTCAGAAATTTTTCTTACTTTGGGGCAAAAAAGACAGAAATTCCCTTTGTTTTCAGGGAAAAAGACAGAAATTCCACTTATTTAGAGGCAAAAATGCAGAAATTCCCCTTATTTTGGAGCAAAAATGAAGAAATTTCCCTTTTTTATGGCAAAAAGTTATGCATTCTTCTTATTTTCGGGCAAAAAGGCAGAAATTCCCTTTGTTTTGGGGGAAAAAGACAGAAATTCCACTTATTTAGAGGCAAAAAAGCAGAAATTCCCCATATTTTGGAGCAAAATTGCAGAAATTCCCCTAATTGTGGGGCAAAAAGGCAGAAATTCCCTATATGTTAGGGCAAAACGACAGAAATTCTCCTCATTTGGGGGCAAAATTCAGAAATTCCATTTATTTTGGGGCAAAATTCCCAAAATTCCCCTTATTTTGGGGCAAAATTGCAGAAATTTCAATTATTTTGGGGCAAAATTGCAGAAATTTCACTTTTTTCAGGGAAAAAAGGCCGAAATTTTCCGTTTTTAGAGGCAAAAAGGCAGAAATTCCTAATATTTTGAGGCAAAAATGCAGAAATTCCTCTTATTTTGATGTAAAAAGGCTGGAATTCCCCTTATTTGCGGGCAAAAATGCAGAAATTTCTCTTATACTGGGGCAAAATTGCAGAAATTTCACTTATTTCAGGGTAATAATTCAGAAATTTTCCTTATTTTGGGGCAAAAAATACAGAAATTCCATTTGTATGGGTGGAAAAAGACAGAAATTCCATTTATTTAGAGGCAAAAAAGCAGAAATTCCCCTTATTTTGGAGCAAAATTGCAGAAATTTCCCTTTTTATAGCCAAAAGGTATGCATTCTTCTTATTTTCAGGCAAAAAGGCAGAAATTTCCCGTATTTTGGAGTAAAATTGCAGAAATTCCCTTAATTGTAGGGCAAAAAGACAGAAATTCTCCTTATTTTGGGGCAAAACGCAGAAATTCCACTTTTTTTGGAACAAAATTTCAGAAATTTCCCTTATTTTTGGCCAAAATTGCAGAAATTTCACTTATTTTGGGGCAAAATTGCAGAAATTTCACTTATTTCAGGGAAAAAAAGCAGAAATTTTCTTATTTTGGGGCAAAAAGGCAGAAATTTCCCATATTTTGAGGCAAAAATGCAGAAATTCCCCTTATTTTGAGGTAAAAAGGCTGAAATTCTCCTTATTTGGGGGCAAAAAGTCAGAAATTTCCCATATTTTGGGGCAAAATTGCAGAAATTTCACTTATTTCAGGGTACTAAGTCAGAAATTTTTCTTACTTTGGGGCAAAAAAGACAGAAATTCCCTTTGTTTTCAGGGAAAAAGACAGAAATTCCACTTATTTAGAGGCAAAAATGCAGAAATTCCCCTTATTTTGGAGCAAAAATGAAGAAATTTCCCTTTTTTATGGCAAAAAGGTATGCATTCTTCTTATTTTCGGGCATAAAGACAGAAATTCTCCCTATTTTAGAGCAAAATTGCAGAAATTCCTCTAATTGTGGGGCAAAAAGGCAGAAATTCCCTATATGTTGGGGCAAAATACAGAAATTCTCCTTATTTTAGTGAAAAACTCAGAAATTCCACTTATTTTGGGGCAAAATTGCAGAAATTTCCCTTATTTTGGGGCAAAATTGCAGAAATTTCACTTATTTTGGGTCAAAATTGCAGAAATTTCACTTTTTTCAGGGTAATAAGTCAGAAATTTTCCTTATTTTGGGGCAAAAAAGACAGAAATTCCCTATGTTCTGGGGGAAAAGACAGTAATTCCACTTTTTTAGAGGCAAAAAAGCAGAAATTCCTTTTATTTTGGAGTAAAAATGAAGAAATTTCTTTTTTTTTGTGGCAAATGTATAAATTCCCTTTATTTTCGGGCAAAACGCAGAAATTCCACTTATTTTGGAACAAAATTTCAGAAATTTCCCTTATTTTTGGCCAAAATTGCAGAAATTTCACTTATTTTGGGGCAAAATTGCAGAAATTTCACTTATATCAGGGAAAAAAGCAGAAATTTTCTTATTTTGGGGCAAAAAGGCAGAAATTTCCCATATTTTGAGGCAAAAATGCAGAAATTCCCCTTATTTTGAGGTAAAAAGGCTGAAATTCTCCTTATTTGGGGGCAAAAAGGCAGAAATTTCCCATATTTTGGGGCAAAATTGCAGAAATTTCACTTATTTCAGGGTACTAAGTCAGAAATTTTTCTTACTTTGGGGCAAAAAAGACAGAAATTCCCTTTGTTTTCAGGGAAAAAGACAGAAATTCCACTTATTTAGAGGCAAAAATGCAGAAATTCCCCTTATTTTGGAGCAAAAATGGAGAAATTTCCCTTTTTTATGGCAAAAAGTTATGCATTCTTCTTATTTTCGGGCAAAAAGGCAGAAATTCCCTTTGTTTTGGGGGAAAAAGACAGAAATTCCACTTATTTAGAGGCAAAAAAGCAGAAATTCCCCATATTTTGGAGCAAAATTGCAGAAATTCCCCTAATTGTGGGGCAAAAAGGCAGAAATTCCCTATATGTTAGGGCAAAACGACAGAAATTCTCCTCATTTGGGGGCAAAATTCAGAAATTCCATTTATTTTGGGGCAAAATTCCCAAAATTCCCCTTATTTTGGGGCAAAATTGCAGAAATTTCAATTATTTTGGGGCAAAATTGCAGAAATTTCACTTTTTTCAGGGAAAAAAGGCCGAAATTTTCCGTTTTTAGAGGCAAAAAGGCAGAAATTCCTAATATTTTGAGGCAAAAATGCAGAAATTCCTCTTATTTTGATGTAAAAAGGCTGGAATTCCCCTTATTTGCGGGCAAAAATGCAGAAATTTCTCTTATACTGGGGCAAAATTGCAGAAATTTCACTTATTTCAGGGTAATAATTCAGAAATTTTCCTTATTTTGGGGCAAAAAATACAGAAATTCCATTTGTATGGGTGGAAAAAGACAGAAATTCCATTTATTTAGAGGCAAAAAAGCAGAAATTCCCCTTATTTTGGAGCAAAATTGCAGAAATTTCCCTTTTTATAGCCAAAAGGTATGCATTCTTCTTATTTTCAGGCAAAAAGGCAGAAATTTCCCGTATTTTGGAGTAAAATTGCAGAAATTCCCTTAATTGTAGGGCAAAAAGACAGAAATTCTCCTTATTTTGGGGCAAAACGCAGAAATTCCACTTTTTTTGGAACAAAATTTCAGAAATTTCCCTTATTTTTGGCCAAAATTGCAGAAATTTCACTTATTTTGGGGCAAAATTGCAGAAATTTCACTTATTTCAGGGAAAAAAAGCAGAAATTTTCTTATTTTGGGGCAAAAAGGCAGAAATTTCCCATATTTTGAGGCAAAAATGCAGAAATTCCCCTTATTTTGAGGTAAAAAGGCTGAAATTCTCCTTATTTGGGGGCAAAAAGTCAGAAATTTCCCATATTTTGGGGCAAAATTGCAGAAATTTCACTTATTTCAGGGTACTAAGTCAGAAATTTTTCTTACTTTGGGGCAAAAAAGACAGAAATTCCCTTTGTTTTCAGGGAAAAAGACAGAAATTCCACTTATTTAGAGGCAAAAATGCAGAAATTCCCCTTATTTTGGAGCAAAAATGAAGAAATTTCCCTTTTTTATGGCAAAAAGGTATGCATTCTTCTTATTTTCGGGCATAAAGACAGAAATTCTCCCTATTTTAGAGCAAAATTGCAGAAATTCCTCTAATTGTGGGGCAAAAAGGCAGAAATTCCCTATATGTTGGGGCAAAATACAGAAATTCTCCTTATTTTAGTGAAAAACTCAGAAATTCCACTTATTTTGGGGCAAAATTGCAGAAATTTCCCTTATTTTGGGGCAAAATTGCAGAAATTTCACTTATTTTGGGTCAAAATTGCAGAAATTTCACTTTTTTCAGGGTAATAAGTCAGAAATTTTCCTTATTTTGGGGCAAAAAAGACAGAAATTCCCTATGTTCTGGGGGAAAAGACAGTAATTCCACTTTTTTAGAGGCAAAAAAGCAGAAATTCCTTTTATTTTGGAGTAAAAATGAAGAAATTTCTTTTTTTTTGTGGCAAATGTATAAATTCCCTTTATTTTCGGGCAAAACGCAGAAATTCCACTTATTTTGGAACAAAATTTCAGAAATTTCCCTTATTTTTGGCCAAAATTGCAGAAATTTCACTTATTTTGGGGCAAAATTGCAGAAATTTCACTTATTTCAGGGAAAAAAAGCAGAAATTTTCTTATTTTGGGGCAAAAAGGCAGAAATTTCCCATATTTTGAGGCAAAAATGCAGAAATTCCCCTTATTTTGAGGTAAAAAGGCTGAAATTCTCCTTATTTGGGGGCAAAAAGGCAGAAATTTCCCATATTTTGGGGCAAAATTGCAGAAATTTCACTTATTTCAGGGTACTAAGTCAGAAATTTTTCTTACTTTGGGGCAAAAAAGACAGAAATTCCCTTTGTTTTCAGGGAAAAAGACAGAAATTCCACTTATTTAGAGGCAAAAATGCAGAAATTCCCCTTATTTTGGAGCAAAAATGAAGAAATTTCCCTTTTTTATGGCAAAAAGTTATGCATTCTTCTTATTTTCGGGCAAAAAGGCAGAAATTCCCTTTGTTTTGGGGGAAAAAGACAGAAATTCCACTTATTTAGAGGCAAAAAAGCAGAAATTCCCCATATTTTGGAGCAAAATTGCAGAAATTCCCCTAATTGTGGGGCAAAAAGGCAGAAATTCCCTATATGTTAGGGCAAAACGACAGAAATTCTCCTCATTTGGGGACAAAATTCAGAAATTCCATTTATTTTGGGGCAAAATTCCCAAAATTCCCCTTATTTTGGGGCAAAATTGCAGAAATTTCAATTATTTTGGGGCAAAATTGCAGAAATTTCACTTTTTTCAGGGAAAAAAGGCCTAAATTTTCCGTTTTTAGGGGCAAAAAGGCAGAAATTCCTAATATTTTGAGGCAAAAATGCAGAAATTCCTCTTATTTTGATGTAAAAAGGCTGAAATTCCCCTTATTTGCGGGCAAAAATGCAGAAATTTCTCTTATACTGGGGCAAAATTGCAGAAATTTCACTTATTTCAGGGTAATAATTCAGAAATTTTCCTTATTTTGGGGCAAAAAATACAGAAATTCCATTTGTATGGGTGGAAAAAGACAGAAATTCCATTTATTTAGAGGCAAAAAAGCAGAAATTCCCCTTATTTTGGAGCAAAATTGCAGAAATTTCCCTTTTTATAGCCAAAAGGTATGCATTCTTCTTATTTTCAGGCAAAAAGGCAGAAATTCCCCGTATTTTGGAGTAAAATTGCAGAAATTCCCTATATGTTGGGGCAAAAAGACAGAAATTCTCCTTATTTTGGGGCAAAACTCAGAAATTCCACTTATTTTGGAACAAAATTTCAGAAATTTCCCTTATTTTTGGCCAAAATTGCAGAAATTTCACTTATTTTGGGGCAAAATTCCAGAAATTTCACTTATTTCAGGGAAAAAAAGCAGAAATTTTCTTATTTTGGGGCAAAAAGGCAGAAATTTCCCATATTTTGAGGCAAAAATGCAGAAATTCCCCTTATTTTGAGGTAAAAAGGCTGAAATTCTCCTTATTTGGGGGCAAAAAGGCAGAAATTTCCCATATTTTGGGGCAAAATTGCAGAAATTTCACTTATTTCAGGGTACTAAGTCAGAAATTTTTCTTACTTTGGGGCAAAAAAGACAGAAATTCCCTTTGTTTTCAGGGAAAAAGACAGAAATTCCACTTATTTAGAGGCAAAAATACAGAAATTCCCCTTATTTTGGAGCAAAAATGAAGAAATTTCCCTTTTTTATGGCAAAAAGGTATGCATTCTTCTTATTTTCGGGCATAAAGACAGAAATTCTCCCTATTTTAGAGCAAAATTGCAGAAATTCCTCTAATTGTGGGGCAAAAAGGCAGAAATTCCCTATATGTTGGGGCAAAATACAGAAATTCTCCTTATTTTAGTGAAAAACTCAGAAATTCCACTTATTTTGGGGCAAAATTGCAGAAATTTCCCTTATTTTGGGGCAAAATTGCAGAAATTTCACTTATTTTGGGGCAAAATTGCAGAAATTTCACTTTTTTCAGGGTAATAAGTCAGAAATTTTCCTTATTTTGGGGCAAAAAAGACAGAAATTCCCTATGTTCTGGGGGAAAAGACAGTAATTCCACTTTTTTAGAGGCAAAAAGCAGAAATTCCTTTTATTTTGGAGTAAAAATGAAGAAATTTCTTTTTTTTTGTGGCAAATGTATACATTCCCTTTATTTTCGGGCAAAACGCAGAAATTCCACTTATTTTGGAACAAAATTTCAGAAATTTCCCTTATTTTTGGCCAAAATTGCAGAAATTTCACTTATTTTGGGGCAAAATTGCAGAAATTTCACTTATTTCAGGGAAAAAAATTAGAAATTTTCTTATTTTGGGGCAAAAAGGCAGAAATTTCCCATATTTTGAGGCAAAAATGCAGAAATTCCCCTTATTTTGAGGTAAAAAGGCTGAAATTCTCCTTATTTGGGGGCAAAAAGGCAGAAATTTCCCATATTTTGGGGCAAAATTGCAGAAATTTCACTTATTTCAGGGTACTAAGTCAGAAATTTTTCTTACTTTGGGGCAAAAAAGACAGAAATTCCCTTTGTTTTCAGGGAAAAAGACAGAAATTCCACTTATTTAGAGGCAAAAATGCAGAAATTCCCCTTATTTTGGAGCAAAAATGAAGAAATTTCCCTTTTTTATGGCAAAAAGTTATGCATTCTTCTTATTTTCGGGCAAAAAGGCAGAAATTCCCTTTGTTTTGGGGGAAAAAGACAGAAATTCCACTTATTTAGAGGCAAAAAAGCAGAAATTCCCCATATTTTGGAGCAAAATTGCAGAAATTCCCCTAATTGTGGGGCAAAAAGGCAGAAATTCCCTATATGTTAGGGCAAAACGACAGAAATTCTCCTCATTTGGGGGCAAAATTCAGAAATTCCATTTATTTTGGGGCAAAATTCCCAAAATTCCCCTTATTTTGGGGCAAAATTGCAGAAATTTCAATTATTTTGGGGCAAAATTGCAGAAATTTCACTTTTTTCAGGGAAAAAAGGCCGAAATTTTCCGTTTTTAGGGGCAAAAAGGCAGAAATTCCTAATATTTTGAGGCAAAAATGCAGAAATTCCTCTTATTTTGATGTAAAAAGGCTGAAATTCCCCTTATTTGCGGGCAAAAATGCAGAAATTTCTTTTATACTGGGGCAAAATTGCAGAAATTTCACTTATTTCAGGGTAATAATTCAGAAATTTTCCTTATTTTGGGGCAAAAAATACAGAAATTCCATTTGTATGGGTGGAAAAAGACAGAAATTCCATTTATTTAGAGGCAAAAAAGCAGAAATTCCCCTTATTTTGGAGCAAAATTGCAGAAATTTCCCTTTTTATAGCCAAAAGGTATGCATTCTTCTTATTTTCAGGCAAAAAGGCAGAAATTCCCCGTATTTTGGAGTAAAATTGCAGAAATTCCCTATATGTTGGGGCAAAAAGACAGAAATTCTCCTTATTTTGGGGCAAAACTCAGAAATTCCACTTATTTTGGAACAAAATTTCAGAAATTTCCCTTATTTTTGGCCAAAATTGCAGAAATTTCACTTATTTTGGGGCAAAATTGCAGAAATTTCACTTATTTCAGGGAAAAAAAGCAGAAATTTTCTTATTTTGGGGCAAAAAGGCAGAAATTTCCCATATTTTGAGGCAAAAATGCAGAAATTCCCCTTATTTTGAGGTAAAAAGGATGAAATTCTCCTTATTTGGGGGCAAAAAGGCAGAAATTTCCCATATTTTGGGGCAAAATTGCAGAAATTTCACTTATTTCAGGGTACTAAGTCAGAAATTTTTCTTACTTTGGGGCAAAAAAGACAGAAATTCCCTTTGTTTTCAGGGAAAAAGACAGAAATTCCACTTATTTAGAGGCAAAAATGCAGAAATTCCCCTTATTTTGGAGCAAAAATGAAGAAATTTCCCTTTTTTATGGCAAAAAGGTATGCATTCTTCTTATTTTCGGGCATAAAGACAGAAATTCTCCCTATTTTAGAGCAAAATTGCAGAAATTCCTCTAATTGTGGGGCAAAAAGGCAGAAATTCCCTATATGTTGGGGCAAAATACAGAAATTCTCCTTATTTTAGTGAAAAACTCAGAAATTCCACTTATTTTGGGGCAAAATTGCAGAAATTTCCCTTATTTTGGGGCAAAATTGCAGAAATTTCACTTATTTTGGGGCAAAATTGCAGAAATTTCACTTTTTTCAGGGTAATAAGTCATAAATTTTCCTTATTTTGGGGCAAAAAAGACAGAAATTCCCTATGTTCTGGGGGAAAAGACAGTAATTCCACTTTTTTAGAGGCAAAAAAGCAGAAATTCCTTTTATTTTGGAGTAAAAATGAAGAAATTTCTTTTTTTTTTGTGGCAAATGTATACATTCCCTTTATTTTCGGGCAAAACGCAGAAATTCCACTTATTTTGGAACAAAATTTCAGAAATTTCCCTTATTTTTGGCCAAAATTGCAGAAATTTCACTTATTTTGGGGCAAAATTGCAGAAATTTCACTTATTTCAGGGAAAAAAAGCAGAAATTTTCTTATTTTGGGGCAAAAAGGCAGAAATTTCCCATATTTTGAGGCAAAAATGCAGAAATTCCCCTTATTTTGAGGTAAAAAGGCTGAAATTCTCCTTATTTGGGGGCAAAAAGGCAGAAATTTCCCATATTTTGGGGCAAAATTGCAGAAATTTCACTTATTTCAGGGTACTAAGTCAGAAATTTTTCTTACTTTGGGGCAAAAAAGACAGAAATTCCCTTTGTTTTCAGGGAAAAAGACAGAAATACCACTTATTTAGAGGCAAAAATGCAGAAATTCCCCTTATTTTGGAGCAAAAATGAAGAAATTTCCCTTTTTTATGGCAAAAAGGTATGCATTCTTCTTATTTTCGGGCAAAAAGGCAGAAATTCTCCCTATTTTAGAGCAAAATTGCAGAAATTCCTCTAATTGGGGGGCAAAAAGGCAGAAATTCCCTATATGTTGGGGCAAAATACAGAAATTCTCCTTATTTTGGTGAAAAACTCAGAAATTCCACTTATTTTGGGGCAAAATTGCAGAAATTTCCCTTATTTTGTGGCAAAATTGCAGAAATTTCACTTATTTTGGGGCAAAATTGCAGAAATTTCACTTTTTTCAGGGTAATAAGTCAGAAATTTTCCTTATTTTGGGGCAAAAAAGACAGAAATTCCCTATGTTCTGGGTGAAAAGACAGTAATTCCACTTTTTTAGAGGCAAAAAAGCAGAAATTCCTTTTATTTTGGAGTAAAAATGAAGAAATTTCTTTTTTTTTGTGGCAAATGTATACATTCCCTTTATTTTCGGGCAAAACGCAGAAATTCCACTTATTTTGGAACAAAATTTCAGAAATTTCCCTTATTTTTGGCCAAAATTGCAGAAATTTCACTTATTTTGGGGCAAAATTGCAGAAATTTCACTTATTTCAGGGAAAAAAAGCAGAAATTTTCTTATTTTGGGGAAAAAAGGCAGAAATTTCCCATATTTTGAGGCAAAAATGCAGAAATTCCCCTTATTTTGAGGTAAAAAGGCTGAAATTCTCCTTATTTGGGGGCAAAAAGGCAGAAATTTCCCATATTTGGGGGAAAATTGCAGAAATTTCACTTATTTCAGGGTACTAAGTCAGAAATTTTTCTTACTTTGGGGCAAAAAAGACAGAAATTCCCTTTGTTTTCAGGGAAAAAGACAGAAATTCCACTTATTTAGAGGCAAAAATGCAGAAATTCCCCTTATTTTGGAGCAAAAATGAAGAAATTTCCCTTTTTTATGGCAAAAAGTTATGCATTCTTCTTATTTTCGGGCAAAAAGGCAGAAATTCCCTTTGTTTTGGGGGAAAAAGACAGAAATTCCACTTATTTAGAGGCAAAAAAGCAGAAATTCCCCATATTTTGGAGCAAAATTGCAGAAATTCCCCTAATTGTGGGGCAAAAAGGCAGAAATTCCCTATATGTTAGGGCAAAACGACAGAAATTCTCCTCATTTGGGGGCAAAATTCAGAAATTCCATTTATTTTGGGGCAAAATTCCCAAAATTCCCCTTATTTTGGGGCAAAATTGCAGAAATTTCAATTATTTTGGGGCAAAATTGCAGAAATTTCACTTTTTTCAGGGAAAAAAGGCCGAAATTTTCCGTTTTTAGGGGCAAAAAGGCAGAAATTCCTAATATTTTGAGGCAAAAATGCAGAAATTCCTCTTATTTTGATGTAAAAAGGCTGAAATTCCCCTTATTTGCGGGCAAAAATGCAGAAATTTCTTTTATACTGGGGCAAAATTGCAGAAATTTCACTTATTTCAGGGTAATAATTCAGAAATTTTCCTTATTTTGGGGCAAAAAATACAGAAATTCCATTTGTATGGGTGGAAAAAGACAGAAATTCCATTTATTTAGAGGCAAAAAAGCAGAAATTCCCCTTATTTTGGAGCAAAATTGCAGAAATTTCCCTTTTTATAGCCAAAAGGTATGCATTCTTCTTATTTTCAGGCAAAAAGGCAGAAATTCCCCGTATTTTGGAGTAAAATTGCAGAAATTCCCTATATGTTGGGGCAAAAAGACAGAAATTCTCCTTATTTTGGGGCAAAACTCAGAAATTCCACTTATTTTGGAACAAAATTTCAGAAATTTCCCTTATTTTTGGCCAAAATTGCAGAAATTTCACTTATTTTGGGGCAAAATTGCAGAAATTTCACTTATTTCAGGGAAAAAAAGCAGAAATTTTCTTATTTTGGGGCAAAAAGGCAGAAATTTCCCATATTTTGAGGCAAAAATGCAGAAATTCCCCTTATTTTGAGGTAAAAAGGCTGAAATTCTCCTTATTTGGGGGCAAAAAGGCAGAAATTTCCCATATTTTGGGGCAAAATTGCAGAAATTTCACTTATTTCAGGGTACTAAGTCAGAAATTTTTCTTACTTTGGGGCAAAAAAGACAGAAATTCCCTTTGTTTTCAGGGAAAAAGACAGAAATTCCACTTATTTAGAGGCAAAAATGCAGAAATTCCCCTTATTTTGGAGCAAAAATGAAGAAATTTCCCTTTTTTATGGCAAAAAGGTATGCATTCTTCTTATTTTCGGGCATAAAGACAGAAATTCTCCCTATTTTAGAGCAAAATTGCAGAAATTCCTCTAATTGTGGGGCAAAAAGGCAGAAATTCCCTATATGTTGGGGCAAAATACAGAAATTCTCCTTATTTTAGTGAAAAACTCAGAAATTCCACTTATTTTGGGGCAAAATTGCAGAAATTTCCCTTATTTTGGGGCAAAATTGCAGAAATTTCACTTATTTTGGGGCAAAATTGCAGAAATTTCACTTTTTTCAGGGTAATAAGTCAGAAATTTTCCTTATTTTGGGGCAAAAAAGACAGAAATTCCCTATGTTCTGGGGGAAAAGACAGTAATTCCACTTTTTTAGAGGCAAAAAAGCAGAAATTCCTTTTATTTTGGAGTAAAAATGAAGAAATTTCTTTTTTTTTGTGGCAAATGTATACATTCCCTTTATTTTCGGGCAAAACGCAGAAATTCCACTTATTTTGGAACAAAATTTCAGAAATTTCCCTTATTTTTGGCCAAAATTGCAGAAATTTCACTTATTTTGGGGCAAAATTGCAGAAATTTCACTTATTTCAGGGAAAAAAAGCAGAAATTTTCTTATTTTGGGGCAAAAAGGCAGAAATTTCCCATATTTTGAGGCAAAAATGCAGAAATTCCCCTTATTTTGAGGTAAAAAGGCTGAAATTCTCCTTATTTGGGGGCAAAAAGTCAGAAATTTCCCATATTTTGGGGCAAAATTGCAGAAATTTCACTTATTTCAGGGTACTAAGTCAGAAATTTTTCTTACTTTGGGGCAAAAAAGACAGAAATTCCCTTTGTTTTCAGGGAAAAAGACAGAAATACCACTTATTTAGAGGCAAAAATGCAGAAATTCCCCTTATTTTGGAGCAAAAATGAAGAAATTTCCCTTTTTTATGGCAAAAAGGTATGCATTCTTCTTATTTTCGGGCAAAAAGGCAGAAATTCTCCCTATTTTAGAGCAAAATTGCAGAAATTCCTCTAATTGTGGGGCAAAAAGGCAGAAATTCCCTATATGTTGGGGCAAAATACAGAAATTCTCCTTATTTTGGTGAAAAACTCAGAAATTCCACTTATTTTGGGGCAAAATTGCAGAAATTTCCCTTATTTTGTGGCAAAATTGCAGAAATTTCACTTATTTTGGGGCAAAATTGCAGAAATTTCACTTTTTTCAGGGTAATAAGTCAGAAATTTTCCTTATTTTGGGGCAAAAAAGACAGAAATTCCCTATGTTCTGGGTGAAAAGACAGTAATTCCACTTTTTTAGAGGCAAAAAAGCAGAAATTCCTTTTATTTTGGAGTAAAAATGAAGAAATTTCTTTTTTTTTGTGGCAAATGTATACATTCCCTTTATTTTCGGGCAAAACGCAGAAATTCCACTTATTTTGGAACAAAATTTCAGAAATTTCCCTTATTTTTGGCCAAAATTGCAGAAATTTCACTTATTTTGGGGCAAAATTGCAGAAATTTCACTTATTTCAGGGAAAAAAAGCAGAAATTTTCTTATTTTGGGGCAAAAAGGCAGAAATTTCCCATATTTTGAGGCAAAAATGCAGAAATTCCCCTTATTTTGAGGTAAAAAGGCTGAAATTCTCCTTATTTGGGGGCAAAAAGGCAGAAATTTCCCATATTTGGGGGAAAATTGCAGAAATTTCACTTATTTCAGGGTACTAAGTCAGAAATTTTTCTTACTTTGGGGCAAAAAAGACAGAAATTCCCTTTGTTTTCAGGGAAAAAGACAGAAATTCCACTTATTTAGAGGCAAAAATGCAGAAATTCCCCTTATTTTGGAGCAAAAATGAAGAAATTTCCCTTTTTTATGGCAAAAAGGTATGCATTCTTCTTATTTTCGGGCAAAAAGGCAGAAATTCCCTTTGTTTTGGGGGAAAAAGACAGAAATTCCACTTATTTAGAGGCAAAAAAGCAGAAATTCCCCATATTTTGGAGCAAAATTGCAGAAATTCCCCTAATTGTGGGGCAAAAAGGCAGAAATTCCCTATATGTTAGGGCAAAACGACAGAAATTCTCCTCATTTGGGGGCAAAATTCAGAAATTCCATTTATTTTGGGGCAAAATTCCCAAAATTCCCCTTATTTTGGGGCAAAATTGCAGAAATTTCAATTATTTTGGGGCAAAATTGCAGAAATTTCACTTTTTTCAGGGAAAAAAGGCCGAAATTTTCCGTTTTTAGGGGCAAAAAGTCAGAAATTCCTAATATTTTGAGGCAAAAATGCAGAAATTCCTCTTATTTTGAGGTAAAAAGGCTGAAATTCCCCTTATTTGCGGGCAAAAATGCAGAAATTTCTCTTATACTGGGGCAAAATTGCAGAAATTTCACTTATTTCAGGGTAATAATTCAGAAATTTTCCTTATTTTGGGGCAAAAAATACAGAAATTCCATTTGTATGGGTGGAAAAAGACAGAAATTCCATTTATTTAGAGGCAAAAAAGCAGAAATTCCCCTTATTTTGGAGCAAAATTGCAGAAATTTCCCTTTTTATAGCCAAAAGGTATGCATTCTTCTTATTTTCAGGCAAAAAGGCAGAAATTCCCCGTATTTTGGAGTAAAATTGCAGAAATTCCCTATATGTTGGGGCAAAAAGACAGAAATTCTCCTTATTTTGGGGCAAAACTCAGAAATTCCACTTATTTTGGAACAAAATTTCAAAATTTCCCTTATTTTTGGCCAAAATTGCAGAAATTTCACTTATTTTGGGGCAAAATTGCAGAAATTTCACTTATTTCAGGGAAAAAAAGCAGAAATTTTCTTATTTTGGGGCAAAAAGGCAGAAATTTCCCATATTTTGAGGCAAAAATGCAGAAATTCCCCTTATTTTGAGGTAAAAAGGCTGAAATTCTCCTTATTTGGGGGCAAAAAGTCAGAAATTTCCCATATTTTGGGGCAAAATTGCAGAAATTTCACTTATTTCAGGGTACTAAGTCAGAAATTTTTCTTACTTTGGGTCAAAAAAACAGAAATTCCCTTTGTTTTCAGGGAAAAAGACAGAAATTCCACTTATTTAGAGGCAAAAATGCAGAAATTCCCCTTATTTTGGAGCAAAAATGAAGAAATTTCCCTTTTTTATGGCAAAAAGGTATGCATTCTTCTTATTTTCGGGCAAAAAGGCAGAAATTCTCCCTATTTTAGAGCAAAATTGCAGAAATTCCCCTAATTGTGGGGCAAAAAGGCAGAAATTCCCTATATGTTGGGGCAAAAAGACAGAAATTTTTCTTATTTTGGTGAAAAACTCAGAAATTCCACTTATTTTAGGGCAAAATTGCAGAAATTTCCCTTATTTTGGGGCGAAATTGCAGAAATTTCACTTATTTTGGGGCAAAATTGCAGAAATTTCACTTTTTTCAGGGTAATAAGTCAGAAATTTTCCTTATTTTGGGGCAAAAAAGACAGAAATTCCCTATGTTCTGGGGGAAAAGACAGTAATTCCACTTTTTTAGAGGCAAAAAAGCAGAAATTCCTTTTATTTTGGAGTAAAAATGAAGAAATTTCTTTTTTTTTTTTTTGTGGCAAATGTATACATTCCCTTTATTTTCGGGCAAAAAGGCAGAAGTTCCCCGTATTTTGGAGCAAACTTGCAGATATTCCCCTAATTGTGGGGCAAAAAGGCAGAAATTCCCTATATGTTGGGGCAAAAAGACAGAAATTCTCCTTATTTTGGGGCAAAACTCAGAAATTCCACTTATTTTGGGGCAAAATTCCAGAAATTTCCCTTATTTTGGGGCAAAATTGCAGAAATTTCACTTATTTTCAGGCAAAATTACATAAATTTCACTTATTTCAGAAAAAAAGCAGAATTTTCTTATTTTGGTGCAAAAAGGCAGAAATTTCTTTTATTTTGTTACAAAATTGCAGAAATTTTTCTTATTTGGGGGCAAAAAGGCAGAAATCTCTCATATTTTGGGGCAAAAATGCAGAAATTCCTCTTATTTTGAGGTAAAAAGGCTGAAATTCCCCTTATTTGGGGGCAAAAGGGCAGAAATTTCCCTTATTTTGAGGCAAAATTGCAGAAATTTCACTTATTTCAGAAAAAAAAAACAAAAACTTTTCTTATTTTAGGGCACAATGCAGAAATTCCCATTATTTTGGGGCAAAAGGCAGAAATTCACCTTATTTTGTGGTAAAATTGCAGACATTTCACATATTTCAGGGCAAAAAGGTAGAAATTCCTCTTATTTTGGGGCAAAAAGGCAGAAATTCCCCTTATTTTGGGATAAAATTGCAGAAATGTCCCTTGTTTGGGGGCAAAAAGGCAGAAAATCCCCTTAATTTTTGGCAAAAAAGCAGAAATTTCCCGTATTTTGGAGCAAAATTGCAGAAATTCCCCTAATATTGGGGCAAAAATGCAGAAATTCCTATTATTTGGGGCAAATTGGCAGAAGTTCCCCTTATTTTCGGAAAAAGAGGCAGAAATTCCCTGTATTTTGAAGCAAAATTGCAGAAACTCCCCTAATTTTGGGGCAAAAAGGCATAAATTTCTCATATTTTGGGGCAAAAATGCAGAAATTTTTCTTATTTTGAGGTAAAAAGGCTGAAATTCCCCTTATTTGGGGGCAAAAAATGAAGAATTTCTCTTATTTTCGGGCAAAATTGCAGAAATTTCACTTATTTCAGAGTAATAAGTCAGAAATTTTCGTTATTTTGGGGCAAAAAAAACAGAAATTCCCTTTGTTTTGGGGGGAAAAGACAGAAATTCCACTTTTTTAGAGGCAAAAAAGCAGAAATAACTTTTATTTTGGAGTAAAAATGTAGAAATTTCCCTTTTTTATGGCAAAAAGGTATGCATTCTTCTTATATTCGGGCAAAAGGCAGAAATTCCCCGTATTTTCGAGCAAAATTGCAAAAATTCCCCTAATTTTAGGGCAAAAAGGCAGAAATTCCCTATATGTTGGGGCAAAAAACAGAAATTCTCCTTATTTTGGGGCAAAACTCAGAAATTCCACTTATTTTGGGGCAAAATTCTAGAAATTTTTCTTATTTTAAAGCAAAATTGCAGAAATTTCACTTATTTTGGGGAAAAATTGCAGAAATTTCACTTATTTCAGGGAAAAAAGGCAGAAATTTTTCTTATTTTGGGGCAAAAAGGAAAAATTTCCTAATATTTTGTGGCAAAAATGCCGAAATTCCCCTTATTTTGAGGTAAAAAAGCTGAAATTTCTCTTATTTGGGGGAAAAAAGGCAGAAATTTCCCTTATTTTGGGGCAAAATTGCAGAAATTTCACTTATTTCAGGGTAATAAGTCAGAAATTTTCCTTATTTTGGGGCCAAAAGGACAGAAATTCCCTTTGTTTTGGGGGAAAAAGACAGAAATTCCACTTATTTAGAGGCAAAAAAGCAGAAATTCCCCTTATTTTGGCCAAAAATGAAGAAATTTCCCTTTTTTATGGCAAAAAGGTATGCATTCTTCTTATTTTCGGGCAAAAAGGCAGAAATTCCCCGTATTTTGAAGCAAAATTGCAGAAATTCCCCTAATTGTGGGGCAAAAAAACAGAAATTCCCTATATGTTAGGGCAAAAAGACAGAAATTCTCCTTATTTTGGGGTAAAACTCAGAAATTCCACTTATTTTGGGGGCAAAATTCCAGAAATTTCCCTTATTTTGGGGCAAAATTTCAGAAATTTTACTTATTTTGGGGCAAAATTGCAGAAATTTCACTTATTTCAGAAAAATAAGCAGAATTTATTTATTTTGGTGCAAAAAGGCAGAAATTTCTTTTATTTTGGTACAAATTGCAAAAATTTTTCTTATTTTGGGGCAAAAAGGCAGAAATCTCCCATATTTTGGGGCAAAAATGCAGAAATTTCTCTTATTTTGAGGTAAAAAGGCTGAAATTCCCCTTATTTGGGGGCAAAAAGGCAGAAATTTCCCTTATTTTGGGGCAAAATTGCAGAAATTTCACTTATTTCAGGGTAATAAGTCAGAAAATTTCCTTATTTTGGGGCAAAAAAGACAGAAATTTCCTTTGTTTTGGGGGAAAAAGACAGAAATTCCACTTATTTAGAGGCAAAAAAGCAGAAATTCCCCTTATTTTGTAGCAAAACTGAAGAAATTTCTATTTTTTATGGCAAAAAGGTATGCATTCTTCTTATTTTCGGGCAAAAAGGCAGAAATTCCCCGTATTTTGGAGCAAAATTGCAGAAATTTCCCTAATTGTGGGGCAAGAAGGGGGAAATTCCCTATATGTTGGGGCAAAAAGACAGAAATTCTCCTTATTTTGGGGCAAAACTCAGAAATTCCACTTATTTTGGTGCAAAATTCCAGAAATTTCCCTTATTTTAGGGCAAAATTGCAGAAATTTCACTTATTTTGGGGCAAAATTGCAGAAATTTAACTTATTTCAGAAAAAAATTCAGAAATTTTTCTATTTTGGTGCAAAAAGTCAGAAATTTCTTTTATTTTGGTACAAAATTGCAGAAATTTTTCTTATTTTGGGGCAAAAATGGAGAAATCCCCCATATTTTGAGGCAAAAATGCAGAAATTCCTCTTATTTTGAGGTAATAAGGCTGAAATTTCCCTTATTTGGGGGCAAAAAGGCAGAAATTTCCCTTATTTTGAGGCAAAATTGCAGAAATTTCACTTATTTCAGGGTAATAAATCAGAAATTTTCTTTATTTTGGGGCAAAAAAGACAGAAATTCCCTTTGTTTTGGGAGAAAAAGACAGAAATTCCACTTTTTTAGAGGCAAAAAAGCAGAAATTCCTTTTATTTTGGAGTAAAAATGAAGAAATTTCCCTTTTTTGTGGCAAAAGGTATACATTCCACTTATTTTTGGGCTAAAAAGCAGAAATTACCCGTATTTTGGAGCAAAATTGCAGAAATTCTCCTAATTGTGGGGCAAGAAGGGAGAAATTCCCTATATGTTGGGGCAAAAAGAAACAAATTCTCCTTATTTTGGGTCAAAACTCAGAAATTCTACTGATATTGGGGCAAAATTCCAGAAATTTCCCTTATTTTGGGGCAAAATTGCAGAAATTTCACTTATTTTTGGGCAAAATTGCAGAAATTTCACTTATTTCAGAAAAAAAAGCAGAAATTTTCTTATTTTGGTGCAAAAAGGCGAAATTTCTTTTATTTTGGTACAAAATTGCAGAAATTTTTCTAATTTTGGGGCAAAAAGGCAGAAATCTCCCATATTTTGGGGCAAAAATGCAGAAATTTCTCTTATTTTGAGGTAAAAAGGCTGAAATTCCCCTTATTTGGGGGCAAAAAGGCAGAAATTTCCCTTATTTTGGGGCAAAATTGCAGAAATTTCACTTATTTCAGGGTAATAAGTCAGAAAATTTCCTTATTTTGGGGCAAAAAAGACAGAAATTTCCTTTGTTTTGGGGGAAAAAGACAGAAATTCCACTTATTTAGAGGCAAAAAAGCAGAAATTCCCCTTATTTTGTAGCAAAACTGAAGAAATTTCTATTTTTTATGGCAAAAAGTTATGCATTCTTCTTATTTTCGGGCAAAAAGGCAGAAATTCCCCGTATTTTGGAGCAAAATTGCAGAAATTTCCCTAATTGTGGGGCAAGAAGGGGGAAATTCCCTATATGTTGGGGCAAAAAGACAGAAATTCTCCTTATTTTGGGGCAAAACTCAGAAATTCCACTTATTTTGGTGCAAAATTCCAGAAATTTCCCTTATTTTAGGGCAAAATTGCAGAAATTTCACTTATTTTGGGGCAAAATTGCAGAAATTTAACTTATTTCAGAAAAAAATTCAGAAATTTTTCTATTTTGGTGCAAAAAGTCAGAAATTTCTTTTATTTTGGTACAAAATTGCAGAAATTTTTCTTATTTTGGGGCAAAAATGGAGAAATCCCCCATATTTTGAGGCAAAAATGCAGAAATTCCTCTTATTTTGAGGTAATAAGGCTGAAATTTCCCTTATTTGGGGGCAAAAAGGCAGAAATTTCCCTTATTTTGAGGCAAAATTGCAGAAATTTCACTTATTTCAGGGTAATAAATCAGAAATTTTCTTTATTTTGGGGCAAAAAAGACAGAAATTCCCTTTGTTTTGGGAGAAAAAGACAGAAATTCCACTTTTTTAGAGGCAAAAAAGCAGAAATTCCTTTTATTTTGGAGTAAAAATGAAGAAATTTCCCTTTTTTGTGGCAAAAGGTATGAATTCCACTTATTTTCGGGCAAAAAGGCAGAAATTACCCGTATTTTGGAGCAATATTGCAGAAATTCGCCTAATTGTGGGGCAAAGAGGCAGAAATTCCCTATATGTTAGGGCAAAAAGACAGAAATTCTCTTTATTTTGGGGCAAAATTCAGAAATTCTACTTATTTTGGGGCAAAATTCCAGAAATTTCCCTTATTTTGGGGCAAAATTGCAGAAATTTCACTTATTTTGGGGCAAAATTGCAGAAATTTCACTTATTTCAGGGTAATAAGTCAGAAATTTTCCTTATTTTGGGGCCAAAAAGACAGAAATTCCCTTTGTTTTGGGGGAAAAAGACAGAAATTCCACTTATTTAGAGGCAAAAAAGCAGAAATTCCTCTTATTTTGGAGCAAAATTGCAGAAATTCCCCTAATTGTGGGGCAAAAAGGCAGAAATTCCCTATATGTTGGGGCAAAAAGAAACAAATTCTCCTTATTTTGGGTCAAAACTCAGAAATTCCACTGATATTGGGGCAAAATTCCAGAAATTTCCCGTATTTTGGGGCAAAATTGCAGAAATTTCACTTATTTTGGGGCACAATTGCAGAAATTTCACTTATTTCAGAAAAAAAAGCAGGAATTTTCTTCTTTTGGTGCAAAAAGGCGGAAATTTCTTTTATTTTGGTACATAATTGCAGAAATTTTTCTTATTTTGGGGCAAAAAGTCAGAAATCTCTTATATTTAGGGGAAAAATGCAGAAATTCCTCTTATTTTGAGGTAAAAGGCTGAAATTCCCCTTATTTGGGGGCAAAAAAGCAGAAATTTCCCTTATTTTGAGGCAAAATTGCAGAAATTTCACTTATTTCAGGGTAATAAGTCAGAAATTTTCTCTATTTTGGGGCAAAAAAGACAGAAATTCCCTTTGTTTTCAGGGAAAAAGACAGAAATTCCACTTATTTAGAGGCAAAAATGCAGAAATTCCCCTTATTTTGGAGCAAAAATGAAGAAATTTCCCTTTTTTATGGCAAAAAGGTATGCATTCTTCTTATTTTCGGGCAAAAAGGCAGAAATTCCCCATATTTTAGAGCAAAATTGCAGAAATTCCCCTAATTGTGGGGCAAAAAGGCAGAAATTCCCTATATGTTGGGGCAAAATACAGAAATTCTCCTTATTTTGGTGAAAAACTCAGAAATTCCACTTATTTTGGGGCAAAATTGCAGAAATTTCCCTTATTTTGGGGCAAAATTGCAGAAATTTCACTTATTTTGGGGCAAAATTGCAGAAATTTCACTTTTTTCAGGGTAATAAGTCAGAAATTTTCCTTATTTTGGGGCAAAAAAGACAGAAATTCCCTATGTTCTGGGGGAAAAAGACAGTAATTCCACTTTTTTAGAGGCAAAAAAGCAGAAATTCCTTTTATTTTGGAGTAAAAATGAAGAAATTTTTTTTTTGTGGCAAAAGGTGTACATTCCCTTTATTTTCGGGCAAAAAGGCAGAAATTCCCCGTATTTTGGAGCAAACTTGCAGATATTACCCTAATTGTGGGGCAAAAAGGCAGAAATTTCCTATATGTTAGGGCAAAAAGACAGAAATTCTCTTTATTTTTGGGGCAAAACTCAGAAATTCCATTTATTTTGGGGCAAAATTCCAGAAATTTCTTTTATTTTGGGGCAAAATTGCAGAAATTTCACTTATTTTGGGGCAAAATTGCAGAAATTTCACTTATTTCATGGTAAAAAGGCAGAAATTATCCTTATTTTGATGCAAAAATGCAGACATTCCAAATATTTTGTGGCAAAAATGAAGAAATTCCCTTTATTTTGAGGTAAAAAGGCAGAAATTCCCATTATTTGGGGGCAAAAAAAAGAAATTTCACTTTTTTTGGGGCAAAAACTCAGAAATTCCACACTTTTTTGGTCAAAATTCCAGAAATTTCCCTTATTTTGGGGCAAAATTGCAGAAATTTCACTTATTTTGGTGCAAAATTGCAGAAATTTAACTTATTTCAGAAAAAAATTTAGAAATTTTCCTATTTTGGTGCAAAAAGGCAGAATTATCTTTTATTTTGGTACAAAATTGCAGAAATTTTTCTTATTTTGGGGCAAAAAGGCAGAAATCTCCCATATTTTGGAGCAAAAATGAAGATATTCCTCTTATTTTGAGGTAAAAAGGCTGAAATTTCCTTTATTTGGGGGCAAAAAGGCAGAAATTTCCCTTATTTTGAGGAAAATTGCAGAAATTTCACTTATTTCAGGGTAATAAGTCAGAAATTTTCGTTATTTTGGGGCAAAAAAGACAGAAATTCCCTTTGTTTTGGGGGAAAAAGACAGAAATTCCACTTTTTTAGAGGCAAAAAAGCAGAAATTCCTTTTATTTTGGAGTAAAAATGAAGAAATTTCTTTTTTTGTGGCAAAAGGTATACATTCCACTTATTTTTGGGCTAAAAAGGAGAAATTACCCGTATTTTGGAGCAAAATTGCAGAAAATCCCCTAATTGTGGGGCAAAGAGGCAGAAATTCCCTATATGTTAGGGCAAAAAGACAGAAATTCTCCTTATTTTGGGGCAAAACTCAGAAATTCCACTTATTTTGCGGCAAAATTCTAGAAATTTCCCTTATTTTGGGGCAAAATTGCAGAAATTTCACTTATTTTGGGGAAAAATTGCAGTAATTTCACTTATTTTTGGGCAAAATTGCAGAAATTCCAAATATTTTGTGGCAAAAATGCAGAAATTCCCCTTATTTTAAGGTAAAAAGGCAGAAATTCCCCTTATTTGGGGGTAAAAAACAGAAATTTCCCTTATTTTGGGGCAAAATTGCAGAAATTTCACTTATTTTGGGGCAAAATTGCAGAAATTTCACTTATTTCAGAAAAAAATTCAGAAATTTTCCTATTTTGGTGCAAAAAGGCAGAAATTTCTATTTTGGTACAAAATTGCAGAAATTTTTCTTTTTATGGGGCAAAAAGGCACAAATCTCCCATATTTTGGGGAAAAAATGCAGAAATTCCTCTTATTTTGGGTAAAAAGGTAGAAATTTCCCTTATTTGGGGGAAAAAGGCAGAAATTTCCCTTATTTTGAGGCAAAATTGCAGAAATTTCACTTATTTCAGTGTAATAAGTCAGAAATTTTCCTTATTTTGGGGCAAAAAAGACAGAAATTCCCTTTGTTTTGGGGGAAAAAGACAGAAATTCCACTTTTTTAGCGGCAAAAAAGCAGAAATTCATTTTATTTTGGAGTAAAAATGAAGAAATTTCTTTTTTTTTGTGGCAAAAGATATACATTCCCCTTATTTTCAGGCTAAAAAGCAGAAATTCCCCGTATTTTGGAGCAAAATTGCAGAAATTCCCCTAATTGTGGGGCAAAAAGGCAGAAATTTCCGATATGTTAGGGCAAAAAGACAGAAATTCTTTTTATTTTGGGGCTAAACTCAGAAATTCCACTTATTTTGGGGCAAAATTCCAGAAATTTCCCTTATTTTGGGGCAAAATTGCAGAAATTTCACTTATTTTGGTGCAAAATTGCAGAAATTTAACTTATTTCAGAAAAAAATTTAGAAATTTTCCTATTTTGGTCCAAAAAGGCAGAATTATCTTTTATTTTGGTACAAAATTCCAGAAATTTCCCTTATTTTGGGGCAAAATTGCAGAAATTTCACTTATTTTGGGGCAAAATTGCAGAAATTTCACTTATTTCAGGGTAATAAGTCAGAAATTTTCCTTATTTTGGGGCCAAAAAGACAGAAATTCCCTTTGTTTTGGGGGAAAAAGACAGAAATTCCACTTATTTAGAGGCAAAAAAGCAGAAATTCCTCTTATTTTGGAGCAAAATTGCAGAAATTCCCCTAATTGTGGGGCAAAAAGGCAGAAATTCCCTATATGTTGGGGCAAAAAGAAACAAATTCTCCTTATTTTGGGTCAAAACTCAGAAATTCCACTGATATTGGGGCAAAATTCCAGAAATTTCCCGTATTTTGGGGCAAAATTGCAGAAATTTCACTTATTTTGGGGCACAATTGCAGAAATTTCACTTATTTCAGAAAAAAAAGCAGGAATTTTCTTCTTTTGGTGCAAAAAGGCGGAAATTTCTTTTATTTTGGTACATAATTGCAGAAATTTTTCTTATTTTGGGGCAAAAAGTCAGAAATCTCTTATATTTAGGGGGAAAATGCAGAAATTCCTCTTATTTTGAGGTAAAAGGCTGAAATTCCCCTTATTTGGGGGCAAAAAAGCAGAAATTTCCCTTATTTTGAGGCAAAATTGCAGAAATTTCACTTATTTCAGGGTAATAAGTCAGAAATTTTCTCTATTTTGGGGCAAAAAAGACAGAAATTCCCTTTGTTTTCAGGGAAAAAGACAGAAATTCCACTTATTTAGAGGCAAAAATGCAGAAATTCCCCTTATTTTGGAGCAAAAATGAAGAAATTTCCCTTTTTTATGGCAAAAAGGTATGCATTCTTCTTATTTTCGGGCAAAAAGGCAGAAATTCCCCATATTTTAGAGCAAAATTGCAGAAATTCCCCTAATTGTGGGGCAAAAAGGCAGAAATTCCCTATATGTTGGGGCAAAATACAGAAATTCTCCTTATTTTGGTGAAAAACTCAGAAATTCCACTTATTTTGGGGCAAAATTGCAGAAATTTCCCTTATTTTGGGGCAAAATTGCAGAAATTTCACTTATTTTGGGGCAAAATTGCAGAAATTTAACTTTTTTCAGGGTAATAAGTCAGAAATTTTCCTTATTTTGGGGCAAAAAAGACAGAAATTCCCTATGTTCTGGGGGAAAAAGACAGTAATTCCACTTTTTTAGAGGCAAAAAAGCAGAAATTCCTTTTATTTTGGAGTAAAAATGAAGAAATTTTTTTTTTGTGGCAAAAGGTGTACATTCCCTTTATTTTCGGGCAAAAAGGCAGAAATTCCCCGTATTTTGGAGCAAACTTGCAGATATTACCCTAATTGTGGGGCAAAAAGGCAGAAATTTCCTATATGTTAGGGCAAAAAGACAGAAATTCTCTTTATTTTTGGGGCAAAACTCAGAAATTCCATTTATTTTGGGGCAAAATTCCAGAAATTTCTTTTATTTTGGGGCAAAATTGCAGAAATTTCACTTATTTTGGGGCAAAATTGCAGAAATTTCACTTATTTCATGGTAAAAAGGCAGAAATTATCCTTATTTTGATGCAAAAATGCAGACATTCCAAATATTTTGTGGCAAAAATGAAGAAATTCCCTTTATTTTGAGGTAAAAAGGCAGAAATTCCCATTATTTGGGGGCAAAAAAAAGAAATTTCACTTTTTTTGGGGCAAAAACTCAGAAATTCCACACTTTTTTGGTCAAAATTCCAGAAATTTCCCTTATTTTGGGGCAAAATTGCAGAAATTTCACTTATTTTGGTGCAAAATTGCAGAAATTTAACTTATTTCAGAAAAAAATTTAGAAATTTTCCTATTTTGGTGCAAAAAGGCAGAATTATCTTTTATTTTGGTACAAAATTGCAGAAATTTTTCTTATTTTGGGGCAAAAAGGCAGAAATCTCCCATATTTTGGAGCAAAAATGAAGATATTCCTCTTATTTTGAGGTAAAAAGGCTGAAATTTCCTTTATTTGGGGGCAAAAAGGCAGAAATTTCCCTTATTTTGAGGAAAATTGCAGAAATTTCACTTATTTCAGGGTAATAAGTCAGAAATTTTCGTTATTTTGGGGCAAAAAAGACAGAAATTCCCTTTGTTTTGGGGGAAAAAGACAGAAATTCCACTTTTTTAGAGGCAAAAAAGCAGAAATTCCTTTTATTTTGGAGTAAAAATGAAGAAATTTCTTTTTTTGTGGCAAAAGGTATACATTCCACTTATTTTTGGGCTAAAAAGGAGAAATTACCCGTATTTTGGAGCAAAATTGCAGAAAATCCCCTAATTGTGGGGCAAAGAGGCAGAAATTCCCTATATGTTAGGGCAAAAAGACAGAAATTCTCCTTATTTTGGGGCAAAACTCAGAAATTCCACTTATTTTGCGGCAAAATTCTAGAAATTTCCCTTATTTTGGGGCAAAATTGCAGAAATTTCACTTATTTTGGGGAAAAATTGCAGTAATTTCACTTATTTTTGGGCAAAATTGCAGAAATTCCAAATATTTTGTGGCAAAAATGCAGAAATTCCCCTTATTTTAAGGTAAAAAGGCAGAAATTCCCCTTATTTGGGGGTAAAAAACAGAAATTTCCCTTATTTTGGGGCAAAATTGCAGAAATTTCACTTATTTTGGGGCAAAATTGCAGAAATTTCACTTATTTCAGAAAAAAATTCAGAAATTTTCCTATTTTGGTGCAAAAAGGCAGAAATTTCTATTTTGGTACAAAATTGCAGAAATTTTTCTTTTTATGGGGCAAAAAGGCACAAATCTCCCATATTTTGGGGAAAAAATGCAGAAATTCCTCTTATTTTGGGTAAAAAGGTAGAAATTTCCCTTATTTGGGGGAAAAAGGCAGAAATTTCCCTTATTTTGAGGCAAAATTGCAGAAATTTCACTTATTTCAGTGTAATAAGTCAGAAATTTTCCTTATTTTGGGGCAAAAAAGACAGAAATTCCCTTTGTTTTGGGGGAAAAAGACAGAAATTCCACTTTTTTAGCGGCAAAAAAGCAGAAATTCATTTTATTTTGGAGTAAAAATGAAGAAATTTCTTTTTTTTTGTGGCAAAAGATATACATTCCCCTTATTTTCAGGCTAAAAAGCAGAAATTCCCCGTATTTTGGAGCAAAATTGCAGAAATTCCCCTAATTGTGGGGCAAAAAGGCAGAAATTTCCGATATGTTAGGGCAAAAAGACAGAAATTCTTTTTATTTTGGGGCTAAACTCAGAAATTCCACTTATTTTGGGGCAAAATTCCAGAAATTTCCCTTATTTTGGGGCAAAATTGCAGAAATTTCACTTATTTTGGTGCAAAATTGCAGAAATTTAACTTATTTCAGAAAAAAATTTAGAAATTTTCCTATTTTGGTCCAAAAAGGCAGAATTATCTTTTATTTTGGTACAAAATTGCAGAAATTTTTCTTATTTTGGGGCAAAAAGGCAGAAATCTCCCATATTTTGGAGCAAAAATGAAGATATTCCTCTAATTTTGAGGTAAAAAGGCTGAAATTTCCTTTATTTGGGGGCAAAAAGGCAGAAATTTCCCTTATTTTTAGGAAAATTGCAGAAATTTCACTTATTTCAGGGTAATAAGTCAGAAATTTTCGTTATTTTGGGGCAAAAAAGAGAAATTCCCTTTGTTTTGGGGGAAAAAGACAGAAATTCCACTTTTTTAGAGGCAAAAAAGCAGAAATTCCTTTTATTTTGGAGTAAAAATGAAGAAATTTCTTTTTTTGTGGCAAAAGGTATACATTCCACTTATTTTTGGGCTAAAAAGCAGAAATTACCCGTATTTTGGAGCAAAATTGCAGAAAATCCCCTAATTGTGGGGCAAAGAGGCAGAAATTCCCTATATGTTAGGGCAAAAAGACAGAAATTCTCCTTATTTTGGGGCAAAACTCAGAAATTCCACTTATTTTGCGGCAAAATTCTAGAAATTTCCCTTATTTTGGGGCAAAATTGCAGAAATTTCACTTATTTTGGGGAAAAATTGCAGTAATTTCACTTATTTTTGGGCAAAATTGCAGAAATTCCAAATATTTTGTGGCAAAAATGCAGAAATTCCCCTTATTTTAAGGTAAAAAGGCAGAAATTCCCCTTATTTGGGGGTAAAAAACAGAAATTTCCCTTATTTTGGGGCAAAATTGTAGAAATTTCACTTATTTTGGGGCAAAATTGCAGAAATTTCACTTATTTCAGAAAAAAATTCAGAAATTTTCCTATTTTGGTGCAAAAAGGCAGAAATTTCTATTTTGGTACAAAATTGCAGAAATTTTTCTTTTTTTGGGGCAAAAAGGCACAAATCTCCCATATTTTGGGGAAAAAATGCAGAAATTCCTCTTATTTGGGGTAAAAAGGTAGAAATTTCCCTTATTTGGGGGAAAAAGGCAGAAATTTCCCTTATTTTGAGGCAAAATTGCAGAAATTTCACTTATTTCAGTGTAATAAGTCAGAAATTTTCCTTATTTTTGGGCAAAAAAGACAGAAATTCCCTTTGTTTTGGGGGAAAAAGACAGAAATTCCACTTTTTTAGTGGCAAAAAAGCAGAAATTCATTTTATTTTGGAGTAAAAATGAAGAAATTTCTTTTTTTTTGTGGCAAAAGATATACATTCCCCTTATTTTCAGGCTAAAAAGCAGAAATTCCCCGTATTTTGGAGCAAAATTGCAGAAATTCCCCTAATTGTGGGGCAAAAAGGCAGAAATTTCCGATATGTTAGGGCAAAAAGACAGAAATTTTTTTTATTTTGGGGCTAAACTCAGAAATTCCACTTATTTTGGGGCAAAATTCCAGAAATTTCCCTTATTTTGGGGCAAAATTGCAGAAATTTCACTTATTTTGGGGCAAAATTGCAGAAATTTCACTTATTTCAGGGTAATAAGTCAGAAATTTTCCTTATTTTGGGGCCAAAAAGACAGAAATTTCCTTTGTTTTGGGGTGAAAAAGATAGAAATTCCACTTATTTAGAGGCAAAAAAGCAGAAATTCCTCTTATTTTGGAGCAAAAATGAAGAAATTTCCTTTTTTTATGGCAAAAAGGTATGCATTCTTCTTATTTTCGGGCAAAAAGGCAGAAATTCCCAGTATTTTGGAGCAAAATTGCAGAAATTCCCCTAATTGTGGGGCAAAAAGGCAGAAATTCCCTATATGTTGGGGCAAAAAGAAACAAATTCTCCTTATTTTGGGTCAAAACTCAGAAATTCCACTGATATTGGGGCAAAATTCCAGAAATTTCCCTTATTTTGGGGCAAAATTGCAGAAATTTCACTTATTTTTGGGCAAAATTGCAGAAATTTCACTTATTTCAGAAAAAAAAGCAGAAATTTTCTTATTTTGGTGCAAAAAGGCGAAATTTCTTTTATTTTGGTACAAAATTGCAGAAATTTTTCTAATTTTGGGGCAAAAAGGCAGAAATCTCCCATATTTTGGGGCAAAAATGCAGAAATTTCTCTTATTTTGAGGTAAAAAGGCTGAAATTCCCCTTATTTGGGGGCAAAAAGGCAGAAATTTCCCTTATTTTGGGGCAAAATTGCAGAAATTTCACTTATTTCAGGGTAATAAGTCAGAAAATTTCCTTATTTTGGGGCAAAAAAGACAGAAATTTCCTTTGTTTTGGGGGAAAAAGACAGAAATTCCACTTATTTAGAGGCAAAAAAGCAGAAATTCCCCTTATTTTGTAGCAAAACTGAAGAAATTTCTATTTTTTATGGCAAAAAGGTATGCATTCTTCTTATTTTCGGGCAAAAAGGCAGAAATTCCCCGTATTTTGGAGCAAAATTGCAGAAATTTCCCTAATTGTGGGGCAAGAAGGGGGAAATTCCCTATATGTTGGGGCAAAAAGACAGAAATTCTCCTTATTTTGGGGCAAAACTCAGAAATTCCACTTATTTTGGTGCAAAATTCCAGAAATTTCCCTTATTTTAGGGCAAAATTGCAGAAATTTCACTTATTTTGGGGCAAAATTGCAGAAATTTAACTTATTTCAGAAAAAAATTCAGAAATTTTTCTATTTTGGTGCAAAAAGTCAGAAATTTCTTTTATTTTGGTACAAAATTGCAGAAATTTTTCTTATTTTGGGGCAAAAATGGAGAAATCCCCCATATTTTGAGGCAAAAATGCAGAAATTCCTCTTATTTTGAGGTAATAAGGCTGAAATTTCCCTTATTTGGGGGCAAAAAGGCAGAAATTTCCCTTATTTTGAGGCAAAATTGCAGAAATTTCACTTATTTCAGGGTAATAAATCAGAAATTTTCTTTATTTTGGGGCAAAAAAGACAGAAATTCCCTTTGTTTTGGGAGAAAAAGACAGAAATTCCACTTTTTTAGAGGCAAAAAAGCAGAAATTCCTTTTATTTTGGAGTAAAAATGAAGAAATTTCCCTTTTTTGTGGCAAAAGGTATGAATTCCACTTATTTTCGGGCAAAAAGGCAGAAATTACCCGTATTTTGGAGCAATATTGCAGAAATTCGCCTAATTGTGGGGCAAAGAGGCAGAAATTCCCTATATGTTAGGGCAAAAAGACAGAAATTCTCTTTATTTTGGGGCAAAATTCAGAAATTCTACTTATTTTGGGGCAAAATTCCAGAAATTTCCCTTATTTTGGGGCAAAATTGCAGAAATTTCACTTATTTTGGGGCAAAATTGCAGAAATTTCACTTATTTCAGGGTAATAAGTCAGAAATTTTCCTTATTTTGGGGCCAAAAAGACAGAAATTCCCTTTGTTTTGGGGGAAAAAGACAGAAATTCCACTTATTTAGAGGCAAAAAAGCAGAAATTCCTCTTATTTTGGAGCAAAATTGCAGAAATTCCCCTAATTGTGGGGCAAAAAGGCAGAAATTCCCTATATGTTGGGGCAAAAAGAAACAAATTCTCCTTATTTTGGGTCAAAACTCAGAAATTCCACTGATATTGGGGCAAAATTCCAGAAATTTCCCGTATTTTGGGGCAAAATTGCAGAAATTTCACTTATTTTGGGGCACAATTGCAGAAATTTCACTTATTTCAGAAAAAAAAGCAGGAATTTTCTTCTTTTGGTGCAAAAAGGCGGAAATTTCTTTTATTTTGGTACATAATTGCAGAAATTTTTCTTATTTTGGGGCAAAAAGTCAGAAATCTCTTATATTTAGGGGAAAAATGCAGAAATTCCTCTTATTTTGAGGTAAAAGGCTGAAATTCCCCTTATTTGGGGGCAAAAAAGCAGAAATTTCCCTTATTTTGAGGCAAAATTGCAGAAATTTCACTTATTTCAGGGTAATAAGTCAGAAATTTTCTCTATTTTGGGGCAAAAAAGACAGAAATTCCCTTTGTTTTCAGGGAAAAAGACAGAAATTCCACTTATTTAGAGGCAAAAATGCAGAAATTCCCCTTATTTTGGAGCAAAAATGAAGAAATTTCCCTTTTTTATGGCAAAAAGGTATGCATTCTTCTTATTTTCGGGCAAAAAGGCAGAAATTCCCCATATTTTAGAGCAAAATTGCAGAAATTCCCCTAATTGTGGGGCAAAAAGGCAGAAATTCCCTATATGTTGGGGCAAAATACAGAAATTCTCCTTATTTTGGTGAAAAACTCAGAAATTCCACTTATTTTGGGGCAAAATTGCAGAAATTTCCCTTATTTTGGGGCAAAATTGCAGAAATTTCACTTATTTTGGGGCAAAATTGCAGAAATTTCACTTTTTTCAGGGTAATAAGTCAGAAATTTTCCTTATTTTGGGGCAAAAAAGACAGAAATTCCCTATGTTCTGGGGGAAAAAGACAGTAATTCCACTTTTTTAGAGGCAAAAAAGCAGAAATTCCTTTTATTTTGGAGTAAAAATGAAGAAATTTTTTTTTTGTGGCAAAAGGTGTACATTCCCTTTATTTTCGGGCAAAAAGGCAGAAATTCCCCGTATTTTGGAGCAAACTTGCAGATATTACCCTAATTGTGGGGCAAAAAGGCAGAAATTTCCTATATGTTAGGGCAAAAAGACAGAAATTCTCTTTATTTTTGGGGCAAAACTCAGAAATTCCATTTATTTTGGGGCAAAATTCCAGAAATTTCTTTTATTTTGGGGCAAAATTGCAGAAATTTCACTTATTTTGGGGCAAAATTGCAGAAATTTCACTTATTTCATGGTAAAAAGGCAGAAATTATCCTTATTTTGATGCAAAAATGCAGACATTCCAAATATTTTGTGGCAAAAATGAAGAAATTCCCTTTATTTTGAGGTAAAAAGGCAGAAATTCCCATTATTTGGGGGCAAAAAAAAGAAATTTCACTTTTTTTGGGGCAAAAACTCAGAAATTCCACACTTTTTTGGTCAAAATTCCAGAAATTTCCCTTATTTTGGGGCAAAATTGCAGAAATTTCACTTATTTTGGTGCAAAATTGCAGAAATTTAACTTATTTCAGAAAAAAATTTAGAAATTTTCCTATTTTGGTGCAAAAAGGCAGAATTATCTTTTATTTTGGTACAAAATTGCAGAAATTTTTCTTATTTTGGGGCAAAAAGGCAGAAATCTCCCATATTTTGGAGCAAAAATGAAGATATTCCTCTTATTTTGAGGTAAAAAGGCTGAAATTTCCTTTATTTGGGGGCAAAAAGGCAGAAATTTCCCTTATTTTGAGGAAAATTGCAGAAATTTCACTTATTTCAGGGTAATAAGTCAGAAATTTTCGTTATTTTGGGGCAAAAAAGACAGAAATTCCCTTTGTTTTGGGGGAAAAAGACAGAAATTCCACTTTTTTAGAGGCAAAAAAGCAGAAATTCCTTTTATTTTGGAGTAAAAATGAAGAAATTTCTTTTTTTGTGGCAAAAGGTATACATTCCACTTATTTTTGGGCTAAAAAGGAGAAATTACCCGTATTTTGGAGCAAAATTGCAGAAAATCCCCTAATTGTGGGGCAAAGAGGCAGAAATTCCCTATATGTTAGGGCAAAAAGACAGAAATTCTCCTTATTTTGGGGCAAAACTCAGAAATTCCACTTATTTTGCGGCAAAATTCTAGAAATTTCCCTTATTTTGGGGCAAAATTGCAGAAATTTCACTTATTTTGGGGAAAAATTGCAGTAATTTCACTTATTTTTGGGCAAAATTGCAGAAATTCCAAATATTTTGTGGCAAAAATGCAGAAATTCCCCTTATTTTAAGGTAAAAAGGCAGAAATTCCCCTTATTTGGGGGTAAAAAACAGAAATTTCCCTTATTTTGGGGCAAAATTGCAGAAATTTCACTTATTTTGGGGCAAAATTGCAGAAATTTCACTTATTTCAGAAAAAAATTCAGAAATTTTCCTATTTTGGTGCAAAAAGGCAGAAATTTCTATTTTGGTACAAAATTGCAGAAATTTTTCTTTTTTTGGGGCAAAAAGGCACAAATCTCCCATATTTTGGGGAAAAAATGCAGAAATTCCTCTTATTTGGGGTAAAAAGGTAGAAATTTCCCTTATTTGGGGGAAAAAGGCAGAAATTTCCCTTATTTTGAGGCAAAATTGCAGAAATTTCACTTATTTCAGTGTAATAAGTCAGAAATTTTCCTTATTTTTGGGCAAAAAAGACAGAAATTCCCTTTGTTTTGGGGGAAAAAGACAGAAATTCCACTTTTTTAGTGGCAAAAAAGCAGAAATTCATTTTATTTTGGAGTAAAAATGAAGAAATTTCTTTTTTTTTGTGGCAAAAGATATACATTCCCCTTATTTTCAGGCTAAAAAGCAGAAATTCCCCGTATTTTGGAGCAAAATTGCAGAAATTCCCCTAATTGTGGGGCAAAAAGGCAGAAATTTCCGATATGTTAGGGCAAAAAGACAGAAATTTTTTTTATTTTGGGGCTAAACTCAGAAATTCCACTTATTTTGGGGCAAAATTCCAGAAATTTCCCTTATTTTGGGGCAAAATTGCAGAAATTTCACTTATTTTGGGGCAAAATTGCAGAAATTTCACTTATTTCAGGGTAATAAGTCAGAAATTTTCCTTATTTTGGGGCCAAAAAGACAGAAATTTCCTTTGTTTTGGGGTGAAAAAGATAGAAATTCCACTTATTTAGAGGCAAAAAAGCAGAAATTCCTCTTATTTTGGAGCAAAAATGAAGAAATTTCCTTTTTTTATGGCAAAAAGGTATGCATTCTTCTTATTTTCGGGCAAAAAGGCAGAAATTCCCAGTATTTTGGAGCAAAATTGCAGAAATTCCCCTAATTGTGGGGCAAAAAGGCAGAAATTCCCTATATGTTGGGGCAAAAAGAAACAAATTCTCCTTATTTTGGGTCAAAACTCAGAAATTCCACTGATATTGGGGCAAAATTCCAGAAATTTCCCTTATTTTGGGGCAAAATTGCAGAAATTTCACTTATTTTTGGGCAAAATTGCAGAAATTTCACTTATTTCAGAAAAAAAAGCAGAAATTTTCTTATTTTGGTGCAAAAAGGCGAAATTTCTTTTATTTTGGTACAAAATTGCAGAAATTTTTCTAATTTTGGGGCAAAAAGGCAGAAATCTCCCATATTTTGGGGCAAAAATGCAGAAATTTCTCTTATTTTGAGGTAAAAAGGCTGAAATTCCCCTTATTTGGGGGCAAAAAGGCAGAAATTTCCCTTATTTTGGGGCAAAATTGCAGAAATTTCACTTATTTCAGGGTAATAAGTCAGAAAATTTCCTTATTTTGGGGCAAAAAAGACAGAAATTTCCTTTGTTTTGGGGGAAAAAGACAGAAATTCCACTTATTTAGAGGCAAAAAAGCAGAAATTCCCCTTATTTTGTAGCAAAACTGAAGAAATTTCTATTTTTTATGGCAAAAAGGTATGCATTCTTCTTATTTTCGGGCAAAAAGGCAGAAATTCCCCGTATTTTGGAGCAAAATTGCAGAAATTTCCCTAATTGTGGGGCAAGAAGGGGGAAATTCCCTATATGTTGGGGCAAAAAGACAGAAATTCTCCTTATTTTGGGGCAAAACTCAGAAATTCCACTTATTTTGGTGCAAAATTCCAGAAATTTCCCTTATTTTAGGGCAAAATTGCAGAAATTTCACTTATTTTGGGGCAAAATTGCAGAAATTTAACTTATTTCAGAAAAAAATTCAGAAATTTTTCTATTTTGGTGCAAAAAGTCAGAAATTTCTTTTATTTTGGTACAAAATTGCAGAAATTTTTCTTATTTTGGGGCAAAAATGGAGAAATCCCCCATATTTTGAGGCAAAAATGCAGAAATTCCTCTTATTTTGAGGTAATAAGGCTGAAATTTCCCTTATTTGGGGGCAAAAAGGCAGAAATTTCCCTTATTTTGAGGCAAAATTGCAGAAATTTCACTTATTTCAGGGTAATAAATCAGAAATTTTCTTTATTTTGGGGCAAAAAAGACAGAAATTCCCTTTGTTTTGGGAGAAAAAGACAGAAATTCCACTTTTTTAGAGGCAAAAAAGCAGAAATTCCTTTTATTTTGGAGTAAAAATGAAGAAATTTCCCTTTTTTGTGGCAAAAGGTATGAATTCCACTTATTTTCGGGCAAAAAGGCAGAAATTACCCGTATTTTGGAGCAATATTGCAGAAATTCGCCTAATTGTGGGGCAAAGAGGCAGAAATTCCCTATATGTTAGGGCAAAAAGACAGAAATTCTCTTTATTTTGGGGCAAAATTCAGAAATTCTACTTATTTTGGGGCAAAATTCCAGAAATTTCCCTTATTTTGGGGCAAAATTGCAGAAATTTCACTTATTTTGGGGCAAAATTGCAGAAATTTCACTTATTTCAGGGTAATAAGTCAGAAATTTTCCTTATTTTGGGGCCAAAAAGACAGAAATTCCCTTTGTTTTGGGGGAAAAAGACAGAAATTCCACTTATTTAGAGGCAAAAAAGCAGAAATTCCTCTTATTTTGGAGCAAAATTGCAGAAATTCCCCTAATTGTGGGGCAAAAAGGCAGAAATTCCCTATATGTTGGGGCAAAAAGAAACAAATTCTCCTTATTTTGGGTCAAAACTCAGAAATTCCACTGATATTGGGGCAAAATTCCAGAAATTTCCCGTATTTTGGGGCAAAATTGCAGAAATTTCACTTATTTTGGGGCACAATTGCAGAAATTTCACTTATTTCAGAAAAAAAAGCAGGAATTTTCTTCTTTTGGTGCAAAAAGGCGGAAATTTCTTTTATTTTGGTACATAATTGCAGAAATTTTTCTTATTTTGGGGCAAAAAGTCAGAAATCTCTTATATTTAGGGGAAAAATGCAGAAATTCCTCTTATTTTGAGGTAAAAGGCTGAAATTCCCCTTATTTGGGGGCAAAAAAGCAGAAATTTCCCTTATTTTGAGGCAAAATTGCAGAAATTTCACTTATTTCAGGGTAATAAGTCAGAAATTTTCTCTATTTTGGGGCAAAAAAGACAGAAATTCCCTTTGTTTTCAGGGAAAAAGACAGAAATTCCACTTATTTAGAGGCAAAAATGCAGAAATTCCCCTTATTTTGGAGCAAAAATGAAGAAATTTCCCTTTTTTATGGCAAAAAGGTATGCATTCTTCTTATTTTCGGGCAAAAAGGCAGAAATTCCCCATATTTTAGAGCAAAATTGCAGAAATTCCCCTAATTGTGGGGCAAAAAGGCAGAAATTCCCTATATGTTGGGGCAAAATACAGAAATTCTCCTTATTTTGGTGAAAAACTCAGAAATTCCACTTATTTTGGGGCAAAATTGCAGAAATTTCCCTTATTTTGGGGCAAAATTGCAGAAATTTCACTTATTTTGGGGCAAAATTGCAGAAATTTCACTTTTTTCAGGGTAATAAGTCAGAAATTTTCCTTATTTTGGGGCAAAAAAGACAGAAATTCCCTATGTTCTGGGGGAAAAAGACAGTAATTCCACTTTTTTAGAGGCAAAAAAGCAGAAATTCCTTTTATTTTGGAGTAAAAATGAAGAAATTTTTTTTTTGTGGCAAAAGGTGTACATTCCCTTTATTTTCGGGCAAAAAGGCAGAAATTCCCCGTATTTTGGAGCAAACTTGCAGATATTACCCTAATTGTGGGGCAAAAAGGCAGAAATTTCCTATATGTTAGGGCAAAAAGACAGAAATTCTCTTTATTTTTGGGGCAAAACTCAGAAATTCCATTTATTTTGGGGCAAAATTCCAGAAATTTCTTTTATTTTGGGGCAAAATTGCAGAAATTTCACTTATTTTGGGGCAAAATTGCAGAAATTTCACTTATTTCATGGTAAAAAGGCAGAAATTATCCTTATTTTGATGCAAAAATGCAGACATTCCAAATATTTTGTGGCAAAAATGAAGAAATTCCCTTTATTTTGAGGTAAAAAGGCAGAAATTCCCATTATTTGGGGGCAAAAAAAAGAAATTTCACTTTTTTTGGGGCAAAAACTCAGAAATTCCACACTTTTTTGGTCAAAATTCCAGAAATTTCCCTTATTTTGGGGCAAAATTGCAGAAATTTCACTTATTTTGGTGCAAAATTGCAGAAATTTAACTTATTTCAGAAAAAAATTTAGAAATTTTCCTATTTTGGTGCAAAAAGGCAGAATTATCTTTTATTTTGGTACAAAATTGCAGAAATTTTTCTTATTTTGGGGCAAAAAGGCAGAAATCTCCCATATTTTGGAGCAAAAATGAAGATATTCCTCTTATTTTGAGGTAAAAAGGCTGAAATTTCCTTTATTTGGGGGCAAAAAGGCAGAAATTTCCCTTATTTTGAGGAAAATTGCAGAAATTTCACTTATTTCAGGGTAATAAGTCAGAAATTTTCGTTATTTTGGGGCAAAAAAGACAGAAATTCCCTTTGTTTTGGGGGAAAAAGACAGAAATTCCACTTTTTTAGAGGCAAAAAAGCAGAAATTCCTTTTATTTTGGAGTAAAAATGAAGAAATTTCTTTTTTTGTGGCAAAAGGTATACATTCCACTTATTTTTGGGCTAAAAAGGAGAAATTACCCGTATTTTGGAGCAAAATTGCAGAAAATCCCCTAATTGTGGGGCAAAGAGGCAGAAATTCCCTATATGTTAGGGCAAAAAGACAGAAATTCTCCTTATTTTGGGGCAAAACTCAGAAATTCCACTTATTTTGCGGCAAAATTCTAGAAATTTCCCTTATTTTGGGGCAAAATTGCAGAAATTTCACTTATTTTGGGGAAAAATTGCAGTAATTTCACTTATTTTTGGGCAAAATTGCAGAAATTCCAAATATTTTGTGGCAAAAATGCAGAAATTCCCCTTATTTTAAGGTAAAAAGGCAGAAATTCCCCTTATTTGGGGGTAAAAAACAGAAATTTCCCTTATTTTGGGGCAAAATTGCAGAAATTTCACTTATTTTGGGGCAAAATTGCAGAAATTTCACTTATTTCAGAAAAAAATTCAGAAATTTTCCTATTTTGGTGCAAAAAGGCAGAAATTTCTATTTTGGTACAAAATTGCAGAAATTTTTCTTTTTATGGGGCAAAAAGGCACAAATCTCCCATATTTTGGGGAAAAAATGCAGAAATTCCTCTTATTTTGGGTAAAAAGGTAGAAATTTCCCTTATTTGGGGGAAAAAGGCAGAAATTTCCCTTATTTTGAGGCAAAATTGCAGAAATTTCACTTATTTCAGTGTAATAAGTCAGAAATTTTCCTTATTTTGGGGCAAAAAAGACAGAAATTCCCTTTGTTTTGGGGGAAAAAGACAGAAATTCCACTTTTTTAGCGGCAAAAAAGCAGAAATTCATTTTATTTTGGAGTAAAAATGAAGAAATTTCTTTTTTTTTGTGGCAAAAGATATACATTCCCCTTATTTTCAGGCTAAAAAGCAGAAATTCCCCGTATTTTGGAGCAAAATTGCAGAAATTCCCCTAATTGTGGGGCAAAAAGGCAGAAATTTCCGATATGTTAGGGCAAAAAGACAGAAATTCTTTTTATTTTGGGGCTAAACTCAGAAATTCCACTTATTTTGGGGCAAAATTCCAGAAATTTCCCTTATTTTGGGGCAAAATTGCAGAAATTTCACTTATTTTGGTGCAAAATTGCAGAAATTTAACTTATTTCAGAAAAAAATTTAGAAATTTTCCTATTTTGGTCCAAAAAGGCAGAATTATCTTTTATTTTGGTACAAAATTGCAGAAATTTTTCTTATTTTGGGGCAAAAAGGCAGAAATCTCCCATATTTTGGAGCAAAAATGAAGATATTCCTTTAATTTTGAGGTAAAAAGGCTGAAATTTCCTTTATTTGGGGGCAAAAAGGCAGAAATTTCCCTTATTTTTAGGAAAATTGCAGAAATTTCACTTATTTCAGGGTAATAAGTCAGAAATTTTCGTTATTTTGGGGCAAAAAAGAGAAATTCCCTTTGTTTTGGGGGAAAAAGACAGAAATTCCACTTTTTTAGAGGCAAAAAAGCAGAAATTCCTTTTATTTTGGAGTAAAAATGAAGAAATTTCTTTTTTTGTGGCAAAAGGTATACATTCCACTTATTTTTGGGCTAAAAAGCAGAAATTACCCGTATTTTGGAGCAAAATTGCAGAAAATCCCCTAATTGTGGGGCAAAGAGGCAGAAATTCCCTATATGTTAGGGCAAAAAGACAGAAATTCTCCTTATTTTGGGGCAAAACTCAGAAATTCCACTTATTTTGCGGCAAAATTCTAGAAATTTCCCTTATTTTGGGGCAAAATTGCAGAAATTTCACTTATTTTGGGGAAAAATTGCAGTAATTTCACTTATTTTTGGGCAAAATTGCAGAAATTCCAAATATTTTGTGGCAAAAATGCAGAAATTCCCCTTATTTTAAGGTAAAAAGGCAGAAATTCCCCTTATTTGGGGGTAAAAAACAGAAATTTCCCTTATTTTGGGGCAAAATTGTAGAAATTTCACTTATTTTGGGGCAAAATTGCAGAAATTTCACTTATTTCAGAAAAAAATTCAGAAATTTTCCTATTTTGGTGCAAAAAGGCAGAAATTTCTATTTTGGTACAAAATTGCAGAAATTTTTCTTTTTTTGGGGCAAAAAGGCACAAATCTCCCATATTTTGGGGAAAAAATGCAGAAATTCCTCTTATTTGGGGTAAAAAGGTAGAAATTTCCCTTATTTGGGGGAAAAAGGCAGAAATTTCCCTTATTTTGAGGCAAAATTGCAGAAATTTCACTTATTTCAGTGTAATAAGTCAGAAATTTTCCTTATTTTTGGGCAAAAAAGACAGAAATTCCCTTTGTTTTGGGGGAAAAAGACAGAAATTCCACTTTTTTAGTGGCAAAAAAGCAGAAATTCATTTTATTTTGGAGTAAAAATGAAGAAATTTCTTTTTTTTTGTGGCAAAAGATATACATTCCCCTTATTTTCAGGCTAAAAAGCAGAAATTCCCCGTATTTTGGAGCAAAATTGCAGAAATTCCCCTAATTGTGGGGCAAAAAGGCAGAAATTTCCAATATGTTAGGGCAAAAAGACAGAAATTTTTTTTATTTTGGGGCTAAACTCAGAAATTCCACTTATTTTGGGGCAAAATTCCAGAAATTTCCCTTATTTTGGGGCAAAATTGCAGAAATTTCACTTATTTTGGGGCAAAATTGCAGAAATTTCACTTATTTCAGGGTAATAAGTCAGAAATTTTCCTTATTTTGGGGCCAAAAAGACAGAAATTTCCTTTGTTTTGGGGTGAAAAAGATAGAAATTCCACTTATTTAGAGGCAAAAAAGCAGAAATTCCTCTTATTTTGGAGCAAAAATGAAGAAATTTCCTTTTTTTATGGCAAAAAGGTATGCATTCTTCTTATTTTCGGGCAAAAAGGCAGAAATTCCCAGTATTTTGGAGCAAAATTGCAGAAATTCCCCTAATTGTGGGGCAAAAAGGCAGAAATTCCCTATATGTTGGGGCAAAAAGAAACAAATTCTCCTTATTTTGGGTCAAAACTCAGAAATTCCACTGATATTGGGGCAAAATTCCAGAAATTTCCCTTATTTTGGGGCAAAATTGCAGAAATTTCACTTATTTTGGGGCAAAATTGCAGAAATTTCACTTATTTCAGAAAAAAAAGCAGAAATTTTCTTATTTTGGTGCAAAAAGGCGGAAATTTCTTTTATTTTGGTACAAAATTGCAGAAATTTTTCTTATTTTGGCGCAAAAAGGCAGAAATCTCCCATATTTTGGGGCAAAAATGAAGAAATTTCTCTTATTTTGAGGTAAAAAGGCTGAAATTCCCATTATTTGGGGGCAAAAAGGCAGAAATTTCCCTTATTTTGAGGCAAAATTGCAGAAATTTCACTTATTTCAGTGTAATAAGTCAGAAATTTTCTTTATTTTGAAGCAAAAAAGACAGAAATTCTTTTTGTTTTGAGAGAAAAAGGCAGAAATTCCACTTTTTTAGCGGCAAAAAAGCAAAAATTCATTTTATTTTGGAGTAAAAATGAAGAAATTTCTTTTTTTTGTGGCAAAAAGTATACATTCCCCTTATTTTCAGGCTAAAAAGCAGAAATTCCCCGTATTTTGGAGCAAAATTGCAGAAATTCCCCTAATTGTGGGGCAAAAAGGCAGAAATTGCCTATATGTTGGGGCAAAAAGACAGAAATTCTCCTAATTTTGGGGCAAAACTCAGAAATTCCACTTATTTTGAGGCAAAATTGCAGAAATTTCACTTATTTCAGAAAAATAAGCAGAATTTATTTATTTTGGTGCAAAAAGGCAGAAATTTCTTTTATTTTGGTACAAATTGCAGAAATTTTTCTTATTTTGGGGCAAAAAGGCAGAAATCTTCATATTTTGGGGCAAAAATGCAGAAATTCCTCTTATTTTGAGGTAAAAAGGCTGAAATTTCCCTTATTTGGGGGCAAAAAGGAAGAAATTTCCCTTATTTTGAGGCAAAATTGCAGAAATTTCACTTATTTCAGGATAATAAGTCAGAAATTTTCGTTATTTTGGGGCAAAAGAGACAGAAATTTCCTTTGTTTTGGGGGAAAAAAACAGAAATTCCACTTTTTTAGAGGCAAAAAAAGCAGAAATTCCTTTTATTTTGGAGTAAAAATGAAGAAATTTCCCTTTTTTGTGGCAAAAGGTATACATTCCACTTATTTTTGGGCTAAAAAGCAGAAATTACCCGTATTTTGGAGCAAAATTGCAGAAATTCCCCTAATTGTGGGGCAAGAAGGGAGAAATTCCCTATATGTTGGGGCAAAAAGAAACAAATTCTTATTATTTTGGGTCAAAACTCAGAAATTCTACTGATATTGGGGCAAAATTCCAGAAATTTCCCTTATTTTGGGGCAAAATTGCAGAAATTTCACTTATTTTTGGGCAAAATTGTAGAAATTTCACTTATTTCAGAAAAAAAAGCAGAAATTTTCTTATTTTGGTGCAAAAAGGCGAAATTTCTTTTATTTTGGTACAAAATTGCAGAAATTTTTCTAATTTTGGGGCAAAAAGGCAGAAATCTCCCATATTTTGGGGCAAAAATGCAGAAATTTCTCTTATTTTGAGGTAAAAAGGCTGAAATTCCCCTTATTTGGGGGCAAAAAGGCAGAAATTTCCCTTATTTTGGGGCAAAATTGCAGAAATTTCACTTATTTCAGGGTAATAACTCAGAAAATTTCTTTATTTTGGGGCAAAAAAGACAGAAATTTCCTTTGTTTTGGGGGAAAAAGACAGAAATTCCACTTATTTAGAGGCAAAAAAGCAGAAATTCCCCTTATTTTGTAGCAAAACTGAAGAAATTTCTATTTTTTATGGCAAAAAGGTATGCATTCTTCTTATTTTCGGGCAAAAAGGCAGAAATTCCCCGTATTTTGGAGCAAAATTGCAGAAATTTCCCTAATTGTGGGGCAAGAAGGGGGAAATTCCCTATATGTTGGGGCAAAAAGACAGAAATTCTCCTTATTTTGGGGCAAAACTCAGAAATTCCACTTATTTTGGTGCAAAATTCCAGAAATTTCCCTTATTTTAGGGCAAAATTGCAGAAATTTCACTTATTTTGGGGCAAAATTGCAGAAATTTAACTTATTTCAGAAAAAAATTCAGAAATTTTTCTATTTTGGTGCAAAAAGGCAGAAATTTCTTTTATTTTGGTACAAAATTGCAGAAATTTTTCTTATTTTGGGGCAAAAAGAGAGAAATCCCCCATATTTTGAGGCAAAAATGCAGAAATTCCTCTTATTTTGAGGTAATAAGGCTGAAATTTCCCTTATTTGGGGGCAAAAAGGCAGAAATTTCCCTTATTTTGAGGCAAAATTGCAGAAATTTCACTTATTTCAGAGTAATAAGTCAGAAATTTTCTTTATTTTGGGGCAAAAAAGACAGAAATTCCCATTGTTTTGGGAGAAAAAGAGAGAAATTCCACTTTTTTAGAGGCAAAAAAGCAGAAATTCCTTTTATTTTGGAGTAAAAATGAAGAAATTTCCCTTTTTTGTGGCAAAAGGTATGAATTCCACTTATTTTCGGGCAAAAAGGCAGAAATTACCCGTATTTTGGAGCAATATTGCAGAAATTCGCCTAATTGTGGGGCAAAGAGGCAGAAATTCCCTATATGTTAGGGCAAAAACACAGAAATTCTCTTTATTTTGGGGCAAAACTCAGAAATTCTACTTATTTTGGGGCAAAATTCCAGAAATTTCCCTTATTTTGGGGCAAAATTGCAGAAATTTCACTTATTTTGGGGCAAAATTGCAGAAATTTCACTTATTTCAGGGTAATAAGTCAGAAATTTTCCTTATTTTGGGGCCAAAAAGACAGAAATTCCCTTTGTTTTGGGGGAAAAAGACAGAAATTCCACTTATTTAGAGGCAAAAAAGCAGAAATTCCTCTTATTTTGGAGCAAAACTGCAGAAATTCCCCTAATTGTGGGGCAAAAAGACAGAAATTCCCTATATGTTGGGGCAAAAAGAAACAAATTCTCCTTATTTTGGGTCAAAACTCAGAAATTCCACTGATATTGGGGCAAAATTCCAGAAATTTCCCGTATTTTGGGGCAAAATTGCAGAAATTTCACTTATTTTGGGGCAAAATTGCAGAAATTTCACTTATTTCAGAAAAAAAGCAGGAATTTTCTTATTTTGGTGCAAAAAGGCGGAAATTTCTTTTATTTTGGTACAAAATTGCAGTAATTTCACTTATTTTTGGGCAAAATTGCAGAAATTCCAAATATTTTGTGGCAAAAATGCAGAAATTCCCCTTATTTTAAGGTAAAAAGGCAGAAATTCCCCTTATTTGGGGGTAAAAAACAGAAATTTCCCTTATTTTGGGGCAAAATTGCAGAAATGTCACTTATTTTGGGGCAAAATTGCAGAAATTTCACTTATTTCAGAAAAAACTTCAGAAATTTTCCTATTTTGGTGCAAAAAGGCAGAAATTTCTATTTTGGTACAAAATTGCAGAAATTTTTCTTTTTTTGGGGCAAAAAGGCACAAATCTCCCATATTTTGGGGAAAAAATGCAGAAATTCCTCTTATTTGGGGTAAAAAGGTAGAAATTTCCCTTATTTGGGGGAAAAAGGCAGAAATTTCCCTTATTTTGAGGCAAAATTGCAGAAATTTCACTTATTTCAGTGTAATAAGTCAGAAATTTTCCTTATTTTGGGGCAAAAAAGACAGAAATTCCCTTTGTTTTGGGGGAAAAAGACAGAAATTCCACTTTTTTAGCGGCAAAAAAGCAGAAATTCATTTTATTTTGGAGTAAAAATGAAGAAATTTCTTTTTTTTTGTGGCAAAAGATATACATTCCCCTTATTTTCAGGCTAAAAAGCAGAAATTCCCCGTATTTTGGAGCAAAATTGCAGAAATTCCCCTAATTGTGGGGCAAAAAGGCAGAAATTTCCGATATGTTAGGGCAAAAAGACAGAAATTCTTTTTATTTTGGGGCTAAACTAAGAAATTCCACTTATTTTGGGGCAAAATTCCAGAAATTTCCCTTATTTTGGGGCAAAATTGCAGAAATTTCACTTATTTTGGGGCAAAATTGCAGAAATTTCACTTATTTCAGGGTAATAAGTCAGAAATTTTCCTTATTTTGGGGCCAAAAAGACAGAAATTTCCTTTGTTTTGGGGTGAAAAAGATAGAAATTCCACTTATTTAGAGGCAAAAAAGCAGAAATTCCTCTTATTTTGGAGCAAAAATGAAGAAATTTCCTTTTTTTATGGCAAAAAGGTATGCATTCTTCTTATTTTCGGGCAAAAAGGCAGAAATTCCCACTATTTTGGAGCAAAATTGCAGAAATTCCCCTAATTGTGGGGCAAAAAGGCAGAAATTCCCTATATGTTGGGGCAAAAAGAAACAAATTCTCCTTATTTTGGGTCAAAACTCAGAAATTCAACTGATATTGGGGCAAAATTCCAGAAATTTCCCTTATTTTGGGGCAAAATTGCAGAAATTTCACTTATTTTGGGGCAAAATTGCAGAAATTTCACTTATTTCAGAAAAAAAAGCAGAAATTTTCTTATTTTGGTGCAAAAAGGCGGAAATTTCTTTTATTTTGGTACAAAATTGCAGAAATTTTTCTTATTTTGGCGCAAAAAGGCAGAAATCTCCCATATTTTGGGGCAAAAATAAAGAAATTTCTCTTATTTTGAGGTAAAAAGGCTGAAATTCCCATTATTTGGGGGCAAAAAGGCAGAAATTTCCCTTATTTTGAGGCAAAATTGCAGAAATTTCACTTATTTCAGTGTAATAAGTCAGAAATTTTCTTTATTTTGAAGCAAAAAAGACAGAAATTCTTTTTGTTTTGAGAGAAAAAGGCAGAAATTCCACTTTTTTAGCGGCAAAAAAGCAAAAATTCATTTTATTTTGGAGTAAAAATGAAGAAATTTCTTTTTTTTGTGGCAAAAAGTATACATTCCCCTTATTTTCAGGCTAAAAAGCAGAAATTCCCCGTATTTTGGAGCAAAATTGCAGAAATTCCCCTAATTGTGGGGCAAAAAGGCAGAAATTGCCTATATGTTGGGGCAAAAAGACAGAAATTCTCCTAATTTTGGGGCAAAACTCAGAAATTCCACTTATTTTGAGGCAAAATTGCAGAAATTTCACTTATTTCAGAAAAATAAGCAGAATTTATTTATTTTGGTGCAAAAAGGCAGAAATTTCTTTTATTTTGGTACAAATTGCAGAAATTTTTCTTATTTTGGGGCAAAAAGGCAGAAATCTTCATATTTTGGGGCAAAAATGCAGAAATTCCTCTTATTTTGAGGTAAAAAGGCTGAAATTTCCCTTATTTGGGGGCAAAAAGGAAGAAATTTCCCTTATTTTGAGGCAAAATTGCAGAAATTTCACTTATTTCAGGATAATAAGTCAGAAATTTTCGTTATTTTGGGGCAAAAGAGACAGAAATTTCCTTTGTTTTGGGGGAAAAAAACAGAAATTCCACTTTTTTAGAGGCAAAAAAAGCAGAAATTCCTTTTATTTTGGAGTAAAAATGAAGAAATTTCCCTTTTTTGTGGCAAAAGGTATACATTCCACTTATTTTTGGGCTAAAAAGCAGAAATTACCCGTATTTTGGAGCAAAATTGCAGAAATTCCCCTAATTGTGGGGCAAGAAGGGAGAAATTCCCTATATGTTGGGGCAAAAAGAAACAAATTCTTATTATTTTGGGTCAAAACTCAGAAATTCTACTGATATTGGGGCAAAATTCCAGAAATTTCCCTTATTTTGGGGCAAAATTGCAGAAATTTCACTTATTTTTGGGCAAAATTGTAGAAATTTCACTTATTTCAGAAAAAAAAGCAGAAATTTTCTTATTTCGGTGCAAAAAGGCGAAATTTCTTTTATTTTGGTACAAAATTGCAGAAATTTTTCTAATTTTGGGGCAAAAAGGCAGAAATCTCCCATATTTTGGGGCAAAAATGCAGAAATTTCTCTTATTTTGAGGTAAAAAGGCTGAAATTCCCCTTATTTGGGGGCAAAAAGGAAGAAATTTCCCTTATTTTGGGGCAAAATTGCAGAAATTTCACTTATTTCAGGGTAATAAGTCAGAAAATTTCTTTATTTTGGGGCAAAAAAGACAGAAATTTCCTTTGTTTTGGGGGGAAAAGACAGAAATTCCACTTATTTAGAGGCAAAAAAGCAGAAATTCCCCTTATTTTGTAGCAAAACTGAAGAAATTTCTATTTTTTATGGCAAAAAGGTATGCATTCTTCTTATTTTCGGGCAAAAAGGCAGAAATTCCCCGTATTTTGGAGCAAAATTGCAGAAATTTCCCTAATTGTGGGGCAAGAAGTGGGAAATTCCCTATATGTTGGGGCAAAAAGACAGAAATTCTCCTTATTTTGGGGCAAAACTCAGAAATTCCACTTATTTTGGTGCAAAATTCCAGAAATTTCCCTTATTTTAGGGCAAAATTGCAGAAATTTCACTTATTTTGGGGCAAAATTGCAGAAATTTAACTTATTTCAGAAAAAAATTCAGAAATTTTTCTATTTTGGTGCAAAAAGGCAGAAATTTCTTTTATTTTGGTACAAAATTGCAGAAATTTTTCTTATTTTGGGGCAAAAAGAGAGAAATCCCCCATATTTTGAGGCAAAAATGCAGAAATTCCTCTTATTTTGAGGTAATAAGGCTGAAATTTCCCTTATTTGGGGGCAAAAAGGCAGAAATTTCCCTTATTTTGAGGCAAAATTGCAGAAATTTCACTTATTTCAGAGTAATAAGTCAGAAATTTTCTTTATTTTGGGGCAAAAAAGACAGAAATTCCCATTGTTTTGGGAGAAAAAGAGAGAAATTCCACTTTTTTAGAGGCAAAAAAGCAGAAATTCCTTTTATTTTGGAGTAAAAATGAAGAAATTTCCCTTTTTTGTGGCAAAAGGTATGAATTCCACTTATTTTCGGGCAAAAAGGCAGAAATTACCCGTATTTTGGAGCAATATTGCAGAAATTCGCCTAATTGTGGGGCAAAGAGGCAGAAATTCCCTATATGTTAGGGCAAAAACACAGAAATTCTCTTTATTTTGGGGCAAAACTCAGAAATTCTACTTATTTTGGGGCAAAATTCCAGAAATTTCCCTTATTTTGGGGCAAAATTGCAGAAATTTCACTTATTTTGGGGCAAAATTGCAGAAATTTCACTTATTTCAGGGTAATAAGTCAGAAATTTTCCTTATTTTGGGGCCAAAAAGACAGAAATTCCCTTTGTTTTGGGGGAAAAAGACAGAAATTCCACTTATTTAGAGGCAAAAAAGCAGAAATTCCTCTTATTTTGGAGCAAAACTGCAGAAATTCCCCTAATTGTGGGGCAAAAAGACAGAAATTCCCTATATGTTGGGGCAAAAAGAAACAAATTCTCCTTATTTTGGGTCAAAACTCAGAAATTCCACTGATATTGGGGCAAAATTCCAGAAATTTCCCGTATTTTGGGGCAAAATTGCAGAAATTTCACTTATTTTGGGGCAAAATTGCAGAAATTTCACTTATTTCAGAAAAAAAGCAGGAATTTTCTTATTTTGGTGCAAAAAGGCGGAAATTTCTTTTATTTTGGTACAAAATTGCAGTAATTTCACTTATTTTTGGGCAAAATTGCAGAAATTCCAAATATTTTGTGGCAAAAATGCAGAAATTCCCCTTATTTTAAGGTAAAAAGGCAGAAATTCCCCTTATTTGGGGGTAAAAAACAGAAATTTCCCTTATTTTGGGGCAAAATTGCAGAAATGTCACTTATTTTGGGGCAAAATTGCAGAAATTTCACTTATTTCAGAAAAAACTTCAGAAATTTTCCTATTTTGGTGCAAAAAGGCAGAAATTTCTATTTTGGTACAAAATTGCAGAAATTTTTCTTTTTTTGGGGCAAAAAGGCACAAATCTCCCATATTTTGGGGAAAAAATGCAGAAATTCCTCTTATTTGGGGTAAAAAGGTAGAAATTTCCCTTATTTGGGGGAAAAAGGCAGAAATTTCCCTTATTTTGAGGCAAAATTGCAGAAATTTCACTTATTTCAGTGTAATAAGTCAGAAATTTTCCTTATTTTGGGGCAAAAAAGACAGAAATTCCCTTTGTTTTGGGGGAAAAAGACAGAAATTCCACTTTTTTAGCGGCAAAAAAGCAGAAATTCATTTTATTTTGGAGTAAAAATGAAGAAATTTCTTTTTTTTTGTGGCAAAAGATATACATTCCCCTTATTTTCAGGCTAAAAAGCAGAAATTCCCCGTATTTTGGAGCAAAATTGCAGAAATTCCCCTAATTGTGGGGCAAAAAGGCAGAAATTTCCGATATGTTAGGGCAAAAAGACAGAAATTCTTTTTATTTTGGGGCTAAACTAAGAAATTCCACTTATTTTGGGGCAAAATTCCAGAAATTTCCCTTATTTTGGGGCAAAATTGCAGAAATTTCACTTATTTTGGGGCAAAATTGCAGAAATTTCACTTATTTCAGGGTAATAAGTCAGAAATTTTCCTTATTTTGGGGCCAAAAAGACAGAAATTTCCTTTGTTTTGGGGTGAAAAAGATAGAAATTCCACTTATTTAGAGGCAAAAAAGCAGAAATTCCTCTTATTTTGGAGCAAAAATGAAGAAATTTCCTTTTTTTATGGCAAAAAGGTATGCATTCTTCTTATTTTCGGGCAAAAAGGCAGAAATTCCCACTATTTTGGAGCAAAATTGCAGAAATTCCCCTAATTGTGGGGCAAAAAGGCAGAAATTCCCTATATGTTGGGGCAAAAAGAAACAAATTCTCCTTATTTTGGGTCAAAACTCAGAAATTCAACTGATATTGGGGCAAAATTCCAGAAATTTCCCTTATTTTGGGGCAAAATTGCAGAAATTTCACTTATTTTGGGGCAAAATTGCAGAAATTTCACTTATTTCAGAAAAAAAAGCAGAAATTTTCTTATTTTGGTGCAAAAAGGCGGAAATTTCTTTTATTTTGGTACAAAATTGCAGAAATTTTTCTTATTTTGGCGCAAAAAGGCAGAAATCTCCCATATTTTGGGGCAAAAATAAAGAAATTTCTCTTATTTTGAGGTAAAAAGGCTGAAATTCCCATTATTTGGGGGCAAAAAGGCAGAAATTTCCCTTATTTTGAGGCAAAATTGCAGAAATTTCACTTATTTCAGTGTAATAAGTCAGAAATTTTCTTTATTTTGAAGCAAAAAAGACAGAAATTCTTTTTGTTTTGAGAGAAAAAGGCAGAAATTCCACTTTTTTAGCGGCAAAAAAGCAAAAATTCATTTTATTTTGGAGTAAAAATGAAGAAATTTCTTTTTTTTGTGGCAAAAAGTATACATTCCCCTTATTTTCAGGCTAAAAAGCAGAAATTCCCCGTATTTTGGAGCAAAATTGCAGAAATTCCCCTAATTGTGGGGCAAAAAGGCAGAAATTGCCTATATGTTGGGGCAAAAAGACAGAAATTCTCCTAATTTTGGGGCAAAACTCAGAAATTCCACTTATTTTGAGGCAAAATTGCAGAAATTTCACTTATTTCAGAAAAATAAGCAGAATTTATTTATTTTGGTGCAAAAAGGCAGAAATTTCTTTTATTTTGGTACAAATTGCAGAAATTTTTCTTATTTTGGGGCAAAAAGGCAGAAATCTTCATATTTTGGGGCAAAAATGCAGAAATTCCTCTTATTTTGAGGTAAAAAGGCTGAAATTTCCCTTATTTGGGGGCAAAAAGGAAGAAATTTCCCTTATTTTGAGGCAAAATTGCAGAAATTTCACTTATTTCAGGATAATAAGTCAGAAATTTTCGTTATTTTGGGGCAAAAGAGACAGAAATTTCCTTTGTTTTGGGGGAAAAAAACAGAAATTCCACTTTTTTAGAGGCAAAAAAAGCAGAAATTCCTTTTATTTTGGAGTAAAAATGAAGAAATTTCCCTTTTTTGTGGCAAAAGGTATACATTCCACTTATTTTTGGGCTAAAAAGCAGAAATTACCCGTATTTTGGAGCAAAATTGCAGAAATTCCCCTAATTGTGGGGCAAGAAGGGAGAAATTCCCTATATGTTGGGGCAAAAAGAAACAAATTCTTATTATTTTGGGTCAAAACTCAGAAATTCTACTGATATTGGGGCAAAATTCCAGAAATTTCCCTTATTTTGGGGCAAAATTGCAGAAATTTCACTTATTTTTGGGCAAAATTGTAGAAATTTCACTTATTTCAGAAAAAAAAGCAGAAATTTTCTTATTTCGGTGCAAAAAGGCGAAATTTCTTTTATTTTGGTACAAAATTGCAGAAATTTTTCTAATTTTGGGGCAAAAAGGCAGAAATCTCCCATATTTTGGGGCAAAAATGCAGAAATTTCTCTTATTTTGAGGTAAAAAGGCTGAAATTCCCCTTATTTGGGGGCAAAAAGGAAGAAATTTCCCTTATTTTGGGGCAAAATTGCAGAAATTTCACTTATTTCAGGGTAATAAGTCAGAAAATTTCTTTATTTTGGGGCAAAAAAGACAGAAATTTCCTTTGTTTTGGGGGGAAAAGACAGAAATTCCACTTATTTAGAGGCAAAAAAGCAGAAATTCCCCTTATTTTGTAGCAAAACTGAAGAAATTTCTATTTTTTATGGCAAAAAGGTATGCATTCTTCTTATTTTCGGGCAAAAAGGCAGAAATTCCCCGTATTTTGGAGCAAAATTGCAGAAATTTCCCTAATTGTGGGGCAAGAAGTGGGAAATTCCCTATATGTTGGGGCAAAAAGACAGAAATTCTCCTTATTTTGGGGCAAAACTCAGAAATTCCACTTATTTTGGTGCAAAATTCCAGAAATTTCCCTTATTTTAGGGCAAAATTGCAGAAATTTCACTTATTTTGGGGCAAAATTGCAGAAATTTAACTTATTTCAGAAAAAAATTCAGAAATTTTTCTATTTTGGTGCAAAAAGGCAGAAATTTCTTTTATTTTGGTACAAAATTGCAGAAATTTTTCTTATTTTGGGGCAAAAAGAGAGAAATCCCCCATATTTTGAGGCAAAAATGCAGAAATTCCTCTTATTTTGAGGTAATAAGGCTGAAATTTCCCTTATTTGGGGGCAAAAAGGCAGAAATTTCCCTTATTTTGAGGCAAAATTGCAGAAATTTCACTTATTTCAGAGTAATAAGTCAGAAATTTTCTTTATTTTGGGGCAAAAAAGACAGAAATTCCCTTTGTTTTGGGAGAAAAAGACAGAAATTCCACTTTTTTAGAGGCAAAAAAGCAGAAATTCCTTTTATTTTGGAGTAAAAATGAAGAAATTTCCCTTTTTTTGTGGCAAAAGGTATGAATTCCACTTATTTTCGGGCAAAAAGGCAGAAATTACCCGTATTTTGGAGCAATATTGCAGAAATTCGCCTAATTGTGGGGCAAAGAGGCAGAAATTCCCTATATGTTAGGGCAAAAACACAGAAATTCTCTTTATTTTGGGGCAAAACTCAGAAATTCTACTTATTTTGGGGCAAAATTCCAGAAATTTCCCTTATTTTGGGGCAAAATTGCAGAAATTTCACTTATTTTGGGGCAAAATTGCAGAAATTTCACTTATTTCAGGGTAATAAGTCAGAAATTTTCCTTATTTTGGGGCCAAAAAGACAGAAATTCCCTTTGTTTTGGGGGAAAAAGACAGAAATTCCACTTATTTAGAGGCAAAAAAGCAGAAATTCCTCTTATTTTGGAGCAAAACTGCAGAAATTCCCCTAATTGTGGGGCAAAAAGACAGAAATTCCCTATATGTTGGGGCAAAAAGAAACAAATTCTCCTTATTTTGGGTCAAAACTCAGAAATTCCACTGATATTGGGGCAAAATTCCAGAAATTTCCCGTATTTTGGGGCAAAATTGCAGAAATTTCACTTATTTTGGGGCAAAATTGCAGAAATTTCACTTATTTCAGAAAAAAAGCAGGAATTTTCTTATTTTGGTGCAAAAAGGCGGAAATTTCTTTTATTTTGGTACAAAATTGCAGAAATTTTTCTTATTTTGGGGCAAAAAGTCAGAAATCTTCCATATTTAGGGGAAAAATGCAGAAATTCCTCTTATTTTGAGATAAAAGGCTGAAATTCCTCTTATTTGGGGGCAAAAAGGCAGAAATTTCCCTTATTTTGAGGCAAAATTGCAGAAATTTCACTTATTTCAGGGTAATAAGTCAGAAATTTTCTCTATTTTGGGGCAAAAAAGACAGAAATTCCCTTTGTTATCAGGGAAAAAGACAGAAATTCCACTTATTTAGAGGCAAAAATGCAGAAATTCCTTTTATTTTGGAGCAAAAATGAAGAAATTTCCCTTTTTTATGGCAAAAAGGTATGCATTCTTCTTATTTTCGGGCAAAAAGGCAGTAATTCCCCATATTTTAGAGCAAAATTGCAGAAATTCCCCTAATTGTGGGCCAAAAAGGCAGAAATTCCCTATATGTTGGGGCAAAATACAGAAATTCTCCTTATTTTGGTGAAAAACTCAGAAATTCCACTTATTTTGGGGCAAAATTGCAGAAATTTCCCTTATTTTGGGGCAAAATTGCAGAAATTTCACTTATTTTGGGGCAAAATTGCAGAAATTTCACTTTTTTCAGGGTAATAAGTCAGAAATTTTCCTTATTTTGGGGCAAAAAAGACAGAAATTCCCTATGTTCTGGGGGAAAAAGACAGTAATTCCACTTTTTTAGAGGCAAAAAAGCAGAAATTCCTTTTATTTTGGAGTAAAAATGAAGAAATTTCTTTTTTTTTGTGGCAAAAGGTATACATTCCCTTTATTTTCGGGCAAAAAGGCAGAAATTCCCCGTATTTTGGAGCAAACTTGCAGATATTACCCTAATTGTGGGGCAAAAAGGCAGAAATTTCCTATATGTTAGGGCAAAAAGACAGAAATTCTCTTTTTTTTTGGGGCAAAACTCAGAAATTCCATTTATTTTGGGGCAAAATTCCGGAAATTTCTTTTATTTTGGGGCAAAATTGCAGAAATTTCACTTATTTTGGGGCAAAATTGCAGAAATTTCACTTATTTCATGGTAAAAAGGCAGAAATTATCCTTATTTTGATGCAAAAATGCAGAAATTCCAAATATATTGTGGCAAAAATGAAGAAATTCCCTTTATTTTGAGGTAAAAAGGCAGAAATTCCCGTTATTTGGGGGCAAAAAAAAAGAAATTTCACTTATTTTGTGGCAAAAACTCAGAAATTCCACACTTTTTTGGTCAAAATTCCAGAAATTTCCCTTATTTTGGGGCAAAATTGCAGAAATTTCACTTATTTTGGTGCAAAATTGCAGAAATTTAACTTATTTCAGAAAAAAATTTAGAAATTTTCCTATTTTGGTGCAAAAAGGCAGAATTATCTTTTATTTTGGTACAAAATTGCAGAAATTTTTCTTATTTTGGGGCAAAAAGGCAGAAATCTCCCATATTTTGGAGCAAAAATGAAGATATTCCTCTTATTTTGAGGTAAAATGCTGAAATTTCCTTTATTTGGGGGCAAAAAGGCAGAAATTTCCCTTATTTTGAGGAAAATTGCAGAAATTTCACTTATTTCAGGGTAATAAGTCAGAAATTTTCGTTATTTTGGGGCAAAAAAGACAGAAATTCCCTTTGTTTTGGGGGAAAAAGACAGAAATTCCACTTTTTTAGAGGCAAAAAAGCAGAAATTCCTTTTATTTTGGAGTAAAAATGAAGAAATTTCTTTTTTTGTGGCAAAAGGTATACATTCCACTTATTTTTGGGCTAAAAAGCAGAAATTTCCCGTATTTTGGAGCAAAATTGCAGAAAATCCCCTAATTGTGGGGCAAAGAGGCAGAAATTCCCTATATGTTGGGGCAAAAAGACAGAAATTCTCCTTATTTTGGGGCAAAACTCAAAAATTCCACTTATTTTGCGGCAAAATTCTAGAAATTTCCCTTTTTTGGGGCAAAATTGCAGAAATTTCACTTATTTTGGGGCAAAATTGCAGTAATATCACTTATTTTTGGGCAAAATTGCAGAAATTCCAAATATTTTGTGGCAAAAATGCAGAAATTCCCCTTATTTTAAGGTAAAAAGGCAGAAATTCCCCTTATTTGGGGGTAAAAAACAGAAATTTTCCTTATTTTGGGGCAAAATTGCAGAAATTTCACTTATTTTGGGGCAAAATTGCAGAAATTTCACTTATTTCAGAAAAAAATTCAGAAATTTTCCTATTTTGGTGCAAAAAGGCAGAAATTTCTATTTTGGTACAAAATTGCAGAAATTTTTCTTTTTTGGGGGCAAAAAGGCACAAATCTCCCATATTTTGGGGGAAAAATGCAGAAATTCCTCTTATTTTGAGGTAAAAAGGTAGAAATTTCCCTTATTTGGGGGAAAAAGGCAGAAATTTCCCTTATTTTGAGGCAAAATTGCAGAAATTTCACTTATTTCAGTGTAATAAGTCAGAAATTTTCCTTATTTTGGGGCAAAAAAGACAGAAATTCCCTTTGTTTTGGGGGAAAAAGACAGAAATTCCACTTTTTTAGCGGCAAAAAAGCAGAAATTCATTTTATTTTGGAGTAAAAATGAAGAAATTTCTTTTTTTTTTGTGGCAAAAGATATACATTCCCCTTATTTTCAGGCTAAAAAGCAGAAATTCCCCGTATTTTGGAGCAAAATTGCAGAAATTCCCCTAATTGTGGGGCAAAAAGGCAGAAATTTCTGATATGTTAGGGCAAAAAGACAGAAATTCTTTTTATTTTGGGGCTAAACTCAGAAATTCCACTTATTTTGGGGCAAAATTCCAGAAATTTCCCTTATTTTGGGGCAAAATTGCAGAAATTTCACTTATTTTGGGGCAAAATTGCAGAAATTTCACTTATTTCAGGGTAATAAGTCAGAAATTTTCCTTATTTTGGGGCCAAAAAGACAGAAATTTCCTTTGTTTTGGGGTGAAAAAGATAGAAATTCCACTTATTTAGAGGCAAAAAAGCAGAAATTCCTCTTATTTTGGAGCAAAAATGAAGAAATTACCTTTTTTTATGGCAAAAAGGTATGCATTCTTCTTATTTTCGGGCAAAAAGGCAGAAATTCCCAGTATTTTGGAGCAAAATTGCAGAAATTCCCCTAATTGTGGGGCAAAAAGGCAGAAATTCCCTATATGTTGGGGCAAAAAGAAACAAATTCTCCTTATTTTGGGTCAAAACTCAGAAATTCCACTGATATTGGGTCAAAACTCAGAAATTCCACTGATATTGGGGCAAAATTCCAGAAATTTCACTTATTTTGGGGCAAAATTGCAGAAATTTCACTTATTTCAGAAAAAAAAGCAGAAATTTTCTTATTTTGGTGCAAAAAGGCGGAAATTTCTTTTATTTTGGTACAAAATTGCAGAAATTTTTCTTATTTTGGCGCAAAAAGGCAGAAATCTCCCATATTTTGGGGCAAAAATGAAGAAATTTCTCTTATTTTGAGGTAAAAAGGCTGAAATTCCCATTATTTGGGGGCAAAAAGGCAGAAATTTCCCTTATTTTGAGGCAAAATTGCAGAAATTTCACTTATTTCAGTGTAATAAGTCAGAAATTTTCTTTATTTTGAAGCAAAAAAGACAGAAATTCTTTTTGTTTTGAGGGGAAAAGGCAGAAATTCCACTTTTTTAGCGGCAAAAAAGCAAAAATTCATTTTATTTTGGAGTAAAAATGAAGAAATTTCTTTTTTTTGTGGCAAAAAGTATACATTCCCCTTATTTTCAGGCTACAAAGCAGAAATTCCCCGTATTTTGGAGCAAAATTGCAGAAATTCCCCTAATTGTGGGGAAAAGGCAGAAATTCCCTATATGTTGGGGAAAAAGACAGAAATTCACCTTATTTTGGGGCAAAACTCAGAAATTCCACTTATTTTGCGGCAAAATTCCAGAAATTTCCCTTATTTTGGGGCAAAATTGCAGAAATTTCACTTATTTTGGGGCAAAATTGCAGAAATTTCACTTATTTCATTGTAATAAGTCAGAAATTTTCGTTATTTTGGGGCAAAAAAGACAGAAATTCCCTTTGTTTTGGGGGAAAAAGACAGAAATTCCACTTTTTTAGAGGCAAAAAAGCAGAAATTCCTATTATTTTGGAGTAAAAATGAAGACATTTCCCTTTTTTGTGGCCAAAGGTATACATTCCACTTATTTTTGGGCTAAAAAGCAGAAATTACCCGTATTTTGGAGCAAGATTGCAGAAATTCCCCTAATTGTGGAGCAAAAAGGCAGAAATTCTCTATATGTTAAGGCAAAAAGACAGAAATTCTCCTTATTTTGGGGCAAAACTAAGAAATTCCACTTATTTTGGGGCAAAATTCCAGAAATTTCCCTTATTTTGGAGCAAAATTGCAGAAATCACTTATTTGGGGCAAAATTGCAGAAATTTCACTTATTTCATAGTAAAAAGGCAGAAATTATCCTTATTTTGGGGCAAAAATGCAGAAATTCCAAATATTTTGTAGCAAAAATGCAGAAATTCCCCTTATATTGAGGTAAAAAGGCAGAAATTCCCCTTATTTGGGGGCAAAAAACAGATTTCCCTTACTTGGGGGCAAAATTGCAGAAAGTTCACTTATTTTGGGGCAAAATTGCAGAAATTTCACTTATTTCAGGGTAATAAGTCAGAAATTTTCCTTATTTTGGGGCCAAAAAGACAGAAATTTTCTTTGTTTTGGGGTGAAAAAGATAGAAATTCCACTTATTTAGAGGCAAAAAAGCAGAAATTCCTCTTATTTTGGAGCAAAAATGAAGAAATTTCCTTTTATTATGGCAAAAAGGTATGCATTCTTCTTATTTTCGGGCAAAAAGGGAGAAATTCCCAGTATTTTGGAGCAAAATTGCAGAAATTCCCCTAATTGTGGGGCAAAAAGGCAGAAATTCCCTATATGTTGGGGCAAAAAGAAACAAATTCTCCTTATTTTGGGTCAAAACTCAGAAATTCCACTGATATTGGGGCAAAATTCCAGAAATTTCCCTTATTTTGGGGCAAAATTGCAGAAATTTCACTTATTTTGGGGTAAAATTGCAGAAATATCACTTATTTCAGAAAAAAAAGCAGAAATTTTCTTATTTTGGTGCAAAAAGGCGGAAATTTCTTTTATTTTGGTACAAAATTGCAGAAATTTTTCTTATTTTGGGGCAAAAAGGCAGAAATCTCCCATATTTTGGGGCAAAAATGAAGAAATTTCTCTTATTTTGAGGTAAAAAGGCTGAAATTCCCATTATTTGGGAACAAAAAGGCAGAAATTTCCCTTATTTTGAGGCAAAATTGCAGAAATTTCACTTATTTCAGTGTAATAAGTCAGAAATTTTCTTTATTTTGGGGCAAAAAAGACAGAAATTCTTTTTGTTTTGAGGGAAAAAGGCAGAAATTCCACTTTTTTAGCGGCAAAAAAGCAAAAATTCATTTTATTTTGGAGTAAAAATGAAGAAATTTCTTTTTTTTTGTGGCAAAATTATACATTCCCCTTATTTTCAGGCTAAAAAGCAGAAATTCCCCATATTTTGGAGCAAAATTGCAGAAATTCCCCTAATTGTGGGGCAAAAAGGCAGAAATTGCCTATATGTTGGGGCAAAAAGACAGAAATTCTCCTAATTTTGGGGCAAAACTCAGAAATTCCACTTATTTTGGGGCAAAATTCCAGAATTTTCCCTTATTTTGGGGCAAAATTGCAGAAATTTCACTTATTTTGGGGCAAAATTGCAGAAATTTCACTTATTTCAGGGTAATAAGTCAGAAATTTTCCTTATTTTGGAGCAAAAAAACAGAAATTCCCTTTGTTTTGGGGGAAAAAGACAGAAATTCCACTTATTTAGAGGCAAAATCTGAAATTCCCCTTATTTTGGAGCAAAAATGAAGAACTTTCCCTTTTTTATGGCAAAAAGTTTTGCATTCTTCTTATTTTCGGGCAAAAAGGCAGAAATTCCCCGTATTTTGGAGCAAAATTGCAGAAATTCCCCTAATTGTGGGGCGAAAAGGCAGAAATTCCCTATATGTTAGGGCAAAAAGACAGAAATTCTCCTTATTTTGGGGCAAAACTCAGAAATTCCACTTATTTTAAGGCAAAATTCCATAAATTTCCTTTATTTGGGAGCAAAATTGCAGAAATTTCTGTTATTTTGGGGCAAAATTGCAGAAATTTCACTTATTTCAGAAAAAAAAGCAGAAATTTTCTTATTTTGGTGCAAAAAGGCGGAAATTTCTTTTATTTTGGTACAAAATTGCAGAAATTTTTCTTATTTTGGGGCAAAAAGGCAGAAATCTCCCATATTTTGGGGCAAAAATGCAGAAATTCCTCTTATTTTGAGGTAAAAAGGCTGAAATTCCCCTTATTTGGAGGCAAAAAGGCAGAAATTTTTCTTATTTTGGGGCAAAATTGCAGAAATTTCACTTATTTCAGAGTAGTCAGTCAGAAATTTTTCTTATTTTGGGGCAAAAAAGCAGAAATTCCTTTTATTTTGGAGTAAAAATGAAGAAATTTCTTTTTTGTGGCAAATGGTATACATTCCCCTTATTTTCAGGCTAAAAAGCAGAAATTACCCGTATTTTGGAGCAAAATTGCAAAAATTCTGCTAATTGTGGGGCAAAAAGGCAGAAATTCCCTGTAAGTTAGAGCAAAAAAACAGAAAATCTCCTTATTTTGGGGCAAAACTCAGAAATTCCACTTACTTTGGGGCAAAATTCCAAAAATTTCCCTTATTTTGGGCCAAAATTGCAGAAATTTCACTTATTTTGAGGCAAAATTGCATAAATTTCACTTATTTCATGGTAATAAGTCAGAAATTTTCCTTATTTTGGGGCAAAAAACACAGAAATTCCCTTTGTTTTGGGGGAAAAAGACAGAAATTCCACTTTTTTAGAGGCAAAAAAGCAGAAATTCCTTTTATTTTGGAGTAAAAATGAAGAAATTTCCCTTTTTTGTGGCAAAATGTATACATTCCACTTATTTTTGGGCTAAAAAGCTGAAATTACCCGTATTTTGGAGCAAAATTGCAGAAATTCCCCTAATTGTAGGGCAAAATGCAGAAATTCCCTATATGTTAGGGCAAACAGGCAGAAATTCTCCTTATTTTGGGTCAAAACTCAGAAATTCCACTTATTTTGGGGCAAAATTCCAGAAATTTCCCTTATTTTGTGGCAAAATTGCAGAAATTTCCTTTACATTGGGGCAAAATTGCAGAAATTTCCCTTATTTTGGGGCAAAATTGCAGAAATTTCACTTATTTCATGGTAAAAAGGCAGAAATTTTCCTCATTTTGGGGCAAAAATGCAGAGATTCCAAATATTTTGTGGTAAAATTGCAAAAATTCCCCTTATTTTGAGGTAAAAAGGCAGAAATTCCCCTTATTTGGGGGCAAAAAGCAGAAATTTCCCTTATTCTGGGACAAAATTGCAGAAATTTCACTTATTTCAGGGTAATAAGTCAGAAATTTTCCTTATTTGGGGCAAAAAAGACAGAAATTCCTTTTGTTTTGGGGGAAAAAGTCAGAAATTCCACTTATTTAGAAGCAAAAAAGCAGAAATTCCCCTTATTTTGGAGCAAAAATGAAGAAATTTCCTTTTTTTGTGGCAAAAGGTATGCATTCTTCTTATTTTCAGGCTAAAAAGCAGAAATTCCCCGTATTTTGGAGCAAAATTGCAGAAATTCCCCTAATTGTGGGACAAAAAGGCAGAAATTTGCTATATGTTGGGGCAAAAAGACAGAAATTCTTTTTATTTTGGGGCAAAACTCAGAAATTCCACTTATTTTGGGACAAAATTCCAGAAATTTCACTTATTTTGGGGCAAAATTGCAGAAATTTCACTTATTTTGGCAAAATTGCAGAAATTTCAATTATTTCAGAAAAAAAGCAGAAATTTTCTTATTTTGGTGCAAAAAGGCAGAAATTTCTTTTATTTTGGTACAAAATTGCAGAAATTTTTCTTATTTGGGGGCAAGAAGCAGAAATCCCCTATATTTTGGGGCAAAAATGCATAAATTCCTCTTATTTTGAGGTAAAAAGGCTGAAATTTCCCTTATTTTGAGGCAAAATTGCAGAAATTTCACTTATTTCAGGGTAATAAGTCAGAAATTTTTCTTACTTTGGGGCAAAAAACAGAAATTCCCTTTGTTTTGGGGGAAAAAGACAGAAATTCCACTTATTTAGAGGCAAAAAAGCAGAAATTCTTCTTTATTGGAGCAAAAATGAAGAAATTTATCTTTTTTTGTGGCAAAAGGTATACATCCCGCTTATTTTCGGGCTAAAAAGCAGAAATTCCCCGTATTTTGTATCAAAATTGCAGAAATTCCCCTTATTTTAGAGCAAAAATAAAGAAATTTCCCTTTTTTATGGTAAAAAGGTATGCATTCTTCTTATTTTCGGGCAAAAAGGCAGAAATTCCCCGTATTTTGGAGCAAAATTGCAGAAATTCCCCTAATTGTGGGGCAAAAATGCAGAAATTCCCTATATGTTGGGGCAAAAAGACAGAAATTCTCCTTATTTTGGGGCAAAACTCAGAAATTCCACTTATTTTGGTGCAAAATTCCAGAAATTTCCCTTATTTTAGGGCAAAATTGCAGAAATTTCACTTATTTTGGGGCAAAATTGCAGAAATTTCACTTATTTCAGAAAAAAAAGCAGAATTTATTTATTTTGGTGCAAAAAGGCAGAAATTTCTTTTATTTTGGTACAAAATTGCAGAAATTTTTCTTATTTTGGGGCAAAAAGGCAGAAATCTCCCATATTTTGTGGCAAAAATGCAGAAATTTCTCTTATTTTGAGGTAAAAAGGCTGAAATTCCCCTTATTTGGGGGCAAAAAGGCAGAAATTTCCCTTATTTTGAGGCAAAATTGCAGAAATTTCACTTATTTCAGGGTAATAAGTCAGAAATTTTCCTTATTTTGGGGCAAAAAAACACAGAAATTCCCTTTGTTTTGGGGAAAAAAACAGAAATTCCACTTTTTTAGAGGCAAAAAAGCAGAAATTCCTTTTATTTTGGAGTAAAAATGAAGAAATTTCCTTTTTTTGTGGCAAAATGTATACATTCCACTTATTTTTGGGCTAAAAAGCAGAAATTACCCGTATTTTGGAGCAAAATTGCAGAAATTCCCCTAATTGTGGGGCAAAAGGCAGAAATTCCCTATATGTTGGGGAAAAAGACAGAAATTCTCCTTATTTTGGGGCAAAACTCAGAAATTCCACTTATTTTGCGGCAAAATTCCAGAAATTTCCCTTATTTTGGGGCAAAATTGCAGAAATTTCACTTATTTTGGGGAAAAATTGCAGAAATTTCACTTATTTCATTGTAATAAGTCAGAAATTTTCGTTATTTTGGGGCAAAAAAGACAGAAATTCCCTTTGTTTTGGGGGAAAAAGACAGAAATTCCACTTTTTTAGAGGCAAAAAAGCAGAAATTCCCCTTATTTTGGAGCAAAAATGAAGAACTTTCTCTTTTTTATGGCAAAAAGGTATGCATTCTTCTTATTTTCGGGCAAAAAGGCAGAAATTCCCCGTATTTTGGAGCAAAATTGCAGAAATTCCCCTAATTGTGGGGCGAAAAGGCAGAAATTCCCTATATGTTGGGGCAAAAAGACAAAAATTCTCCTTATTTTGGGGCAAAACTCAGAAATTCCACTTATTTTAAGGCAAAATTCCAGAAATTTCCTTTATTTGGGAGCAAAATTGCAGAAATTTCTGTTATTTTGGTGCAAAATTGCAGAAATTTCACTTATTTCAGAAAAAAAAGCAGAAATTTTCTTATTTTGGTGCAAAAAGGCGGAAATTTCTTTTATTTTGGTACAAAATTGCAGAAATTTTTCTTATTTTGGGGCAAAAAGGCAGAAATCTCCCATATTTTGGGGCAAAAATGCAGAAATTCCTCTTATTTTGAGGTAAAAAGGCTGAAATTCCCCTTATTTGGAGGCAAAAAGGCAGAAATTTTTCTTATTTTGGGGCAAAATTGCAGAAATTTCACTTATTTCAGAGTAGTCAGTCAGAAATTTTTCTTATTTTGGGGCAAAAAAGCAGAAATTCCTTTTATTTTGGAGTAAAAATGAAGAAATTTCTTTTTTGTGGCAAATGGTATACATTCCCCTTATTTTCAGGCTAAAAAGCAGAAATTACCCGTATTTTGGAGCAAAATTGCAAAAATTCTGCTAATTGTGGGGCAAAAAGGCAGAAATTCCCTGTAAGTTAGAGCAAAAAAACAGAAAATCTCCTTATTTTGGGGCAAAACTCAGAAATTCCACTTACTTTGGGGCAAAATTCCAAAAATTTCCCTTATTTTGGGCCAAAATTGCAGAAATTTCACTTATTTTGAGGCAAAATTGCATAAATTTCACTTATTTCATGGTAATAAGTCAGAAATTTTCCTTATTTTGGGGCAAAAAACACAGAAATTCCCTTTGTTTTGGGGGAAAAAGACAGAAATTCCACTTTTTTAGAGGCAAAAAAGCAGAAATTCCTTTTATTTTGGAGTAAAAATGAAGAAATTTCCCTTTTTTGTGGCAAAATGTATACATTCCACTTATTTTTGGGCTAAAAAGCTGAAATTACCCGTATTTTGGAGCAAAATTGCAGAAATTCCCCTAATTGTAGGGCAAAATGCAGAAATTCCCTATATGTTAGGGCAAACAGGCAGAAATTCTCCTTATTTTGGGTCAAAACTCAGAAATTCCACTTATTTTGGAGCAAAATTCCAGAAATTTCCCTTATTTTGTGGCAAAATTGCAGAAATTTCCTTTACATTGGGGCAAAATTGCAGAAATTTCCCTTATTTTGGGGCAAAATTGCAGAAATTTCACTTATTTCATGGTAAAAAGGCAGAAATTTTCCTCATTTTGGGGCAAAAATGCAGAGATTCCAAATATTTTGTGGTAAAATTGCAAAAATTCCCCTTATTTTGAGGTAAAAAGGCAGAAATTCCCCTTATTTGGGGGCAAAAAGCAGAAATTTCCCTTATTCTGGGACAAAATTGCAGAAATTTCACTTATTTCAGGGTAATAAGTCAGAAATTTTCCTTATTTGGGGCAAAAAAGACAGAAATTCCTTTTGTTTTGGGGGAAAAAGTCAGAAATTCCACTTATTTAGAAGCAAAAAAGCAGAAATTCCCCTTATTTTGGAGCAAAAATGAAGAAATTTCCTTTTTTTGTGGCAAAAGGTATGCATTCTTCTTATTTTCAGGCTAAAAAGCAGAAATTCCCCGTATTTTGGAGCAAAATTGCAGAAATTCCCCTAATTGTGGGACAAAAAGGCAGAAATTTGCTATATGTTGGGGCAAAAAGACAGAAATTCTTTTTATTTTGGGGCAAAACTCAGAAATTCCACTTATTTTGGGACAAAATTCCAGAAATTTCACTTATTTTGGGGCAAAATTGCAGAAATTTCACTTATTTTGGCAAAATTGCAGAAATTTCAATTATTTCAGAAAAAAAGCAGAAATTTTCTTATTTTGGTGCAAAAAGGCAGAAATTTCTTTTATTTTGGTACAAAATTGCAGAAATTTTTCTTATTTGGGGGCAAGAAGCAGAAATCCCCTATATTTTGGGGCAAAAATGCATAAATTCCTCTTATTTTGAGGTAAAAAGGCTGAAATTTCCCTTATTTTGAGGCAAAATTGCAGAAATTTCACTTATTTCAGGGTAATAAGTCAGAAATTTTTCTTACTTTGGGGCAAAAAACAGAAATTCCCTTTGTTTTGGGGGAAAAAGACAGAAATTCCACTTATTTAGAGGCAAAAAAGCAGAAATTCTTCTTTATTGGAGCAAAAATGAAGAAATTTATCTTTTTTTGTGGCAAAAGGTATACATCCCGCTTATTTTCGGGCTAAAAAGCAGAAATTCCCCGTATTTTGTATCAAAATTGCAGAAATTCCCCTTATTTTAGAGCAAAAATAAAGAAATTTCCCTTTTTTATGGTAAAAAGGTATGCATTCTTCTTATTTTCGGGCAAAAAGGCAGAAATTCCCCGTATTTTGGAGCAAAATTGCAGAAATTCCCCTAATTGTGGGGCAAAAATGCAGAAATTCCCTATATGTAGGGGCAAAAAGACAGAAATTCTCCTTATTTTGGGGCAAAACTCAGAAATTCCACTTATTTTGGTGCAAAATTCCAGAAATTTCCCTTATTTTAGGGCAAAATTGCAGAAATTTCACTTATTTTGGGGCAAAATTGCAGAAATTTCACTTATTTCAGAAAAAAAAGCAGAATTTATTTATTTTGGTGCAAAAAGGCAGAAATTTCTTTTATTTTGGTACAAAATTGCAGAAATTTTTCTTATTTTGGGGCAAAAAGGCAGAAATCTCCCATATTTTGTGGCAAAAATGCAGAAATTTCTCTTATTTTGAGGTAAAAAGGCTGAAATTCCCCTTATTTGGGGGCAAAAAGGCAGAAATTTCCCTTATTTTGAGGCAAAATTGCAGAAATTTCACTTATTTCAGGGTAATAAGTCAGAAATTTTCCTTATTTTGGGGCAAAAAAACACAGAAATTCCCTTTGTTTTGGGGAAAAAAACAGAAATTCCACTTTTTTAGAGGCAAAAAAGCAGAAATTCCTTTTATTTTGGAGTAAAAATGAAGAAATTTCCTTTTTTTGTGGCAAAATGTATACATTCCACTTATTTTTGGGCTAAAAAGCAGAAATTACCCGTATTTTGGAGCAAAATTGCAGAAATTCCCCTAATTGTGGGGCAAAAGGCAGAAATTCCCTATATGTTGGGGAAAAAGACAGAAATTCTCCTTATTTTGGGGCAAAACTCAGAAATTCCACTTATTTTGCGGCAAAATTCCAGAAATTTCCCTTATTTTGGGGCAAAATTGCAGAAATTTCACTTATTTTGTTGAAAAATTGCAGAAATTTCACTTATTTCATTGTAATAAGTCAGAAATTTTCGTTATTTTGGGGCAAAAAAGACAGAAATTCCCTTTGTTTTGGGGGAAAAAGACAGAAATTCCACTTTTTTAGAGGCAAAAAAGCAGAAATTCCTATTATTTTGGAGTAAAAATGAAGTAATTTCCCTTTTTTGTGGCCAAAGGTATACATTCCACTTATTTTTGGGCTAAAAAGCAGAAATTACCCGTATTTTGAAGCAAGATTGCAGAAATTCCCCTAATTGTGGGGCAAAAAGGTAGAAATTCTCTATATGTTAAGGCAAAAAACAGAAATTCTCCTTATTTTGGGGCAAAACTCAGAAATTCCACTTATTTTGGGGCAAAATTCCAGAAATTTCCCTTATTTTGGGGCAAAATTGCAGAAATTTCACTTATTTGGGGCAAAATTGCAGAAATTTCACTTATTTCATAGTAAAAAGGCAGAAATTATCCTTATTTAGGGGCTAAAATGCAGAAATTCCAAATATTTTGTAGCAAAAATGCAGAAATTCCCCTTATATTGAGGTAAAAATGCAGAAATTCCCCTTATTTGGGGGCAAAAAACAGAAATTTCCCTTATTTTGGGGCAAAATTGCAGAAAGTTCACTTATTTTTGGGCAAAATTGCAGAAATTTCATTTATTTCAGACAAAAATTCAGAAATCTTCCTATTTTGGTTCAAAAAGGCAGAAATTTCTATTTTGGTACAAAATTGCAGAAATTTTTTTTATTTTGGGGCAAAAGGGCAGAAATCTCCCATATTTTTGGGCAAAAATGCAGAAATTCTGCTTATTTTGAGGTAAAAAGGTAGAAATTTCCCTTATTTGGGGGCAAAATGCAGAAATTTCCATTATTTTGATGCAAAATTGCAGGAATTTCACTTATTTCAGTGTAATAAGTCAGAAATTTTCGTTATTTTGGGGCAAAAAAGACAGAAATTCCCTTTGTTTTGGGGGAAAAAAACAGAAATTCCACTTTTTTAGCGGTAAAAAAGCAGAAATTCATTTTATTTTGGAATAAAAATGAAGAAATTTCTTTTTTTTTTTTTTGTGGCAAAAGGTATACATTCCCCTTATTTTCAGGCTAAAAAGAAGAAATTCCCCGTATTTTGGAGCAAAATTGCAGAAATTCCCCTAATTGTGGGGCAAAAAGGCAGAAATTTCCTTTATGTTAGGGCAAAAAGACAGAAATTCTCCTTATTTTGGGGCAAAATTCAGAAATTCCACTTATTTTGGGGCAAAATTCCAGAAATTTCCGTTATTTTGGGGCAAAATTGCAGAAATTTTACTTATTTTGGGGCAAAATTGCAGATTTCACTTATTTCAAGGTAATAAGTCAGAAATTTTCCTTATTTTGGTGCCAAAAGGACAGAAATTCTTTTTGTTTTGGGGGAAAAAGACAGAAATTTCACTTATTTAGAGGCAAAAAAGCAGAAATTCCCCTTATTTTGGAGCAAAAATGAAGAAATTTCCTTTTTTTATGGCAAAAAGGTATGCATTCTTCTTATTTTCGGGCAAAAAGGAAGAAATTCCCCGTATTTTGGAGAAAATTGCAGAAATTCCCTTAATTGTGGAACAAAAAGGCAGAAATTTCCTATATGTTGGGGCAAAAAGACAGAAATTCTGCTTATTTTCGGGCAAAACTCAGAAATTCCACTTATTTTCGGGCAAAATTCCAGAAATTTCACTTATTTTGGGGCAAAATTGCAGACATTTCACTTATTTCAGAAAAAAAAGCAGAAATTTTCTTGTTTTGGTGCAAAAAGGCAGAAATTTCTTTTATTTTGGTACAAAATTGCAGAAATTTTTCTTATTTTGGGGCAAAAAGGCAGAAATCTCCCATATTTTGGGGCAAAAATGCAGAAATTCCTCTTATTTTGAGGTAAAAAGGCTGAAATTCCCCTTATTTGGAGGCAAAAAGGCAGAAATTTCCCTTATTTTGGGGCAAAATTGCAGAAATTTCACTTATTTCAGGGTAATAAGTCAGAAATTTTCCTTATTTTGGGGCAATAAAGACAGAAATTTCTTTTGTTTTGAGGGATAAAGACAGAAATTCCACTTATTTAGAGGCAAAAAAGCAGAAATTCCCCTTATTTTGGAGCAAAACTGAAGAAATTTCACTTTTTTATGGCAAAAAGGTATGCATTCTTCTTATTTTCGGGCAAAAAGGCAGAAATTCCCCGTATTTTCGAGCAAAATTGCAGAAATTCCCCTAATTGTGGGGCAAAAATTGAGAAATTCTCTATATGTTGGGGCAAAAAGACAGAAATTCTCCTTATTTTGGGGCAAAACTCAGAAATTCCACTTATTTTGGGGCAAAATTCCAGCAATTTCCCTTATTTTGGGGCAAAATTGCAGAAATTTCACTTATTTTGGGGCAAAATTGCAGAAATTTAACTTATTTCAGAAAAAAATTCAGAAATTTTCCTATTTTGGTGCAAAAAGGCAGAAATTTCTTTTATTTTGGTACAAAATCGCAGAAATTTTTCTTATTTTGAAGCAAAAAGGCAGAAATCACCATATTTTGGGGCAAAAATGCAGAAATTCCTCTTATTTTGAGGTAAAAAGGCTGAAATTTCCCTTATTTGGGGGCAAAAGGGCAGAAATTTCCCTTATTTTGAGGCAAAATTGCAGAAATTTCACTTATTTCAGTGTAATAAGTCAGAAATTTTCCTTATTTTGGGGCAAAAAAGACAGAAATTCCCTTTGTTTTGGGGGAAAAAGACAGAAATTCCACTTTTTTAGAGGCAAAAAAACAGAAATTCCTTTTACTTTGGAGTAAAAATGAACAAATTTCCCTTTTTTTGTGTCAAAAGGTATACATTCCACTTATTTTTGGGCTAAAAAGCAGAAATTACCCGTATTTTGGAGCAAAATTGCAGAAATTTCCCTAATTGTGGGGCAAAAAGGCAGAAATTCCCTATATGTTGGGGCAAAAAGACAGAAATTCTCCTTATTTTGGGGCAAAACTCAGAAATTCCACTTATTTTGGAGGCAAAATTCCAGAAATTTCCCTTATTTTGGGGCAAAATTGCAGAAATTTCACTTATTTTGTGGCAAAATTGCAGAAATTTCACTTATTTCATGGTAAAAAGGCAGAAATTATCCTTATTTTGGGGGCAAAAATGCAGAAATTCCAAATATTTTGTGGCAAAAATGCAGAAATTCCCCTTATTTTGAGGTAAAAAGGCTGAAATTCCCCTTATTTGGGGGCAAAAAAGAAGAATTTCTTATTTTGGGGCAAAATTGCAGAAATTTTACTTATTTCAGAGTAATAAGTCAGAAATTTTCCTTATTTTGCGGCAAAAAAAACAGAAATTCCACTTATTTAGAGGCAAAAAAGCAGAAATTCCGCTTATTTTGGAGCAAAAATTAAGAAATTTTCCTTTTTTATGGCAAAAAGGTATGCATTCTTCTTGTTTTCGGTCAAAAAGGCAGAAATTCCCCGTTTTTTGGAGCAAAATTGCAAAAATTCCCCTAATTTTGGGGCAAAAAGGCAGAAATTCCCTATATGTTGGGGCAATAAGACAGAAATTCTCCTTATTTTGGGGCAAAATTCAGAAATTCCATTTCTTTTGGTGCAAAATTCCCAAAATTTCCCTTATTTTGGGGCAAAATTGCAGAAATTTTACTTATTTAGGGGCAAAATTGCAGAAATTTCACTTTTTTCAGGGAAAAAAGGCCGAAATTTTCCATTTTTGGGAGCAAAAAGACAGAAATTCCTAATATTTTGTGGCAAAAATGCAGAAATTTCCCTTATTTTGAGGTAAAAAGGCTGAAATTCCCCTTATTTGGGGGCAAAAATGCAGAAATTTCTCTTATACTGGGGCATAATTGCAGAAATTTCACTTATTTCAGGGTAATAAATCAGAAATTCCCCTTATTTTGGGGCAAAATTGCAGAAATTTCCTTTACATTGGGGCAAAATTGCAGAAATTCCCCTTATTTTGGGGCAAAATTGCAGAAATTTCACTTATTTCAGAGAAAAAGCACAGAAATTTCTCTTATTTTGGGGAAAAAGGCAGAAATTTCTTTTATTTTGGTACAAAATTGCAGAAATTTTCTTTATTTTGGGGAAAATGCTGAAATTCCCCTTATTTTGAGGCAAAAAGGCAGAAATTCCCTTTCTTTTGTGGCAACAAGACAGAAATTCCTCTTATTTTGCGGCAAAAATGAAGAAATTTCCCTTTTTTGTGGCAAAAGGTATACATTCCCCTTATTTTTGCGCAAAAAAGCAGAAATTCCCCGTATTTTGGAGCACAATTGCAGAAAATCCCCAAATTGTGGGGCAAATAGGCAGAAATTCCCTATATGTTGGGGCAAAAAGACAAAAATTCTCCTTATTTTGGGACAAAACTCAGAATTTCCACTTATTTTGGGGCAAAATTCCAGAAATTTCCCTTATTTTGGAACAAAATTGCAGAAATTTCACTTATTTTGGGGCAAAATTGCAGAAATTTCACTTATTTCAGGTAAAAATGGCAGAAATTTTTCTTATTTTGGGGCAAAATGGCAGAAATTCCTAATATTTTGTGGCAAAAATGCAGAAATTCCCCTTATTTTGAGGTAAAAAGGCTGAAATTCCCCTTATTTGGGTGCAAAAAGGCAGAAATTTTTCTTATTTTGGGGCAAAATTGCAGACATTTCACTTATTTCAGGGTAATAAGTCAGAAATTTTCCTTATTTTGGGGCAAAAAAGACAGAAATTCCCCTAATTGTGGGGCAAAAAGGCAGAAATTCCCTATATGTTGGGGCAAAAAGACATTAATTCTCCTTATTTTGGGGCAAAACTCAAAAATTCCACTTATTTTGGGGCAAAATTGCAGGAATTTACCTTATTTTGGGGCAAAATTGCAGAAATTTTCCTTATTTGGGGCAAAATTGCAGAAATTTCACTTATTTTCAGGTAAAAAGACTGAAATATCCTTTATTTTGGGGCAAAAAGGAAGAAATTCCCCTTATTTTGGGGCAAAATTGCAGAAATTTTTCTTATTTTGGGGCAAAAAGGCTGAAATTCTTCTTATTTTGAGGTAAAATGCTGAAATTCCCCATATTTTGGGGCAAAAGGCAAAAATTCTTCTTATTTTGGGGCAAAAAGGCAAAATTTCCCTTATTTTCGGGCAAAATTGCAGAAATTTCATTTATTTCAGGGCAAAAATTCAGAAATTCCTTTTATTTTGGGGCAAAGAGCAGGAATTTCTTTTATTATGGTACAAAATTGAAGAAATTTTTCTTATTTTGAAACAAAAAGGCAGAAAATTCCCCTTATTTTGAGGCAAAAGGCAGAAACTATTCTTATTTTGTGGTAAAATGCAGAAATTCCCTTTATTTTGGGGCTAGAAAGCAGAAATTCCCCGTATTTTGAAGCAAAATTGCAGAAATTCTCATAATTTTCGGGCAAAAGGCAAAAATTCTCCTTATTTTGGGGCAAAAAGACAGAAAATCTCCTTTTTTGGGAGCAAACAGTCAGAAATTTTCCTTATTTTGGGGCAAAATTGCAGAAATTTCCTTTACATTGGGGCAAAATTGCAGAAATTTCCATATTTTGGGGCAAAATTGCAGAAATTTCCTTTACATTGGGGCAAAATTGCAGAAATTTCCATATTTTGGGGCAAAATTGCAGAAATTTCACTTATTTCAGGGAAAAAAGGCGAAAATTTTTTTTGGGGGGCAAAAAGGCAGAAATTTTTTTTATTTTGGTACAAAATTGCAGAAATTTTTCTTATTTTGGGGCAAAAAGTCAGAAATTCCTCATATTTTGGGGCAAAAAGGCAGAAATTCCCCTTATTTTGAGGTAAAAAGGCTGTAATTCCCCTTATTTTGGGGCAAAAAGACAGAAATTTCATTTATTTTGGGGAAAAGGCAGAAATTGCACTTATTTTGAGTCAAAAAGGTGGAAAATCCCCTTATTTTGGGGCAAAAATGAAGAAACTTGCTTTTTTTATGGCAAAAAGGTATACATTCCCTTTATTTTTGGGCAAAATGGCACAAATTCCCCGTATTTTGGAGCAACATTGCAGAAATTCCCCTAATTTTTGGGCAAAAAGGCAGAAATTCCCTATATGTTGGGGCAAAAAGACAGAAATTCTCATTATTTTGGGGCAAAACTCAGAAATTCCACTTATTTTGGCGCAAAATTCCAGAAATTTCCCTTATTTTGAGGCAAAATTGAAGAAATTTCACTTATTTTGGGGCAAAATTGCAAAAACTTCACTTATGTCAGAAAAAAAAGCAGAAATTTTCTTATTTTGGTGCAAAAAGGCAGAAATTTCTAATATTTTGGTACAAAATTGCAGAAATTTTTCTTATTTTAGGGCAAAAAGGCAGAAATTCCTAATATTTTGGGGCAAAAATGCAGAAATTCCTCTTATTTTTAGGTAAAAAGGCTGAAATTCCCCTTATTTGGGGGCAAAAAGGCAGAAATTTCCCTTATTTTGAGGCAAAATTGCAGAAATTTCACTTATTTCAGAGAACAAAAGCAGAAATTTTCTTATTTTGGGGCAAAAAGGCAGAAATTTCTTTTATTTTGGTACAAAATTGCAGAAATGTTTCTTATTTTGGGGCAAAAAGGCAGAAATCTCCCATATTTTGGGGCAAAAAAGCAGAAATTTCCCTTATTTTGAGGTAAAAACGCTGAAATTCCCCTTATTTGGGGGCAAAAAGGCAGAAATTTCCCTTATTTTGAGGCAAAATTGCAGAAATTTCACTTATTTCAGAATAATAAGTCAGAAATTTTCCTTATTTTGGGGCAAAAAACAGAAATTCTCTTTGTTTTAAAGGAAAAAGACTGATATTCCACTTATTTAGAGGCTAAAAAGCAGAAATTCTTATTATTTTGGAGCAAAAATGAAGAAATTTTCCTTTTTTTGTGGAAAAAGGTATACATTCCTCTAATTTTCGGGCTAAAAAGCAGAAATTCCCCGTATTTTGGAGCAAAATTGCAGAAATTCCCCTAATTGTGGGGCAAAAAGGCAGAAATTCTCTATATGTTGGAGCAAAAAGACAGAAATTCCACTTATTTTGGGGCAAAATTCCAGAAATTTCCCTTATTTTGGGGCAAAATTGCAGAAATTTCACTTATTTTGGGGCGAAATTGCAGAAATTTCACTTTTTTCATGGAAAAAAAGGCAGAAATTTTCCTTATTTTGTGGCAAAAATTCAGAAATTCCTCTTATTTTGAGGTAAAAAGGCTGAAATTCCCCTTATTTGGGGGCAAAAAGGCATAAATTTCCCTTATTATGGGGCAAAATTGCAGAAATTTCACTTATTTCAGAGAAAAAAACAAAAATCTTTCTTATTTTTGGCAAAATGCAGAAATTCCCATTATTTTGGGGCAAAAAGGCAGAAATTCACCTTATTTTGGGGTAAAATTGAAGACATGTCACATATTTCAGGGCATAAAGGCAGAAATTGCCCTTATTTGGGGGCAAAAAGGCAGAAATTCCCCTTATATTGGGATAAAATTGCAGAAATGTCAGTTGTTTTGGGGCAAAAAGGCAGAAAATCCCCTTAATTTCGGGCAAAAAGGCAGAAATTCCCTGTATTTTGGAGCAAAATTGCAGAAATTCTCCTAATATTGGGGCAAAAATGCAGAAATTCCCTTTATTTGGGGCAAATTGGCAGAATTTCCCCTTATTTTCAGGAAAAGAGTCAGAAATTCCCATTATTTTGAAGCAAAATTGCAGAAACTCCCCTAATTTTGGGGAAAAAAGGCAGAAATTCCCTTTATTTTGGGGCAAAAATACAGAAATTCTCCTTATATCTGGGCAAAAATCAGAAATTTCCCTTATTTTGGAGCAAAATTTTAGAAATTTCTTTTATTTTGGTACAGAATTGGAGAATTTTTTCTTATTCTGTGGCAAAAAGGCAGAAATTTCTTTTATTTTGGTGCAAAATTGCAGAAATTTTTCTTATTTTGGGGCAAAAAGGCATAAATTTCCCATATTTTGGGGCAAAAATGTAGAAATTTTCTTTATTTTGAGGTAAAAAGGCTGAAATTTCCCTTATTTGGGGGCAAAAAGGCAGAAATTTCTCTTATTTTGGGGCAAAATTGCAGAAATTTCACTTATTTCAGAAAAAAAGGAAAAATTTTCTTATTTGTGGGCAAAAAGGCAGAAATTTCTTTTATTTTGGTGCAAAATTACAGAAATTTTCTTTATTTTGTGGCAAAAAAGACAGAAATTCCCTTTGTTTTGGGGGAAAAAGACAGAAATTCCACTTATTTAGAGGCAAAAAAGCAGAAATTCCCCTTATTTTGGAGCAAAAATGAAGAAATTTCCTTTTTCATGGCAAAAAGGTATGCATTCTTCTTATTTTCGGGCAAAAAGGCAGAAATTCCCTATATGTTGGGGCAAAAAGACAGAAATTCTTCTTATTTTGGGGCAAAACTCAGATATTCCACATATTTTGGGGCAAAATTCCATAAATTTCCCTTATTTTGGGGCAAAATTGCAGAAATATCACTTATTTTAAGGCAAAATTGGAGAAATTTCACTTATTTCAGAAGAAAAAAGCAGAAATTTTCTTGTTTTGGGGCAAAAAGGGAGAAATTTCTTTTATTTTTGTACAAAATTGCAGAAATTTTTCTTATTTTGGGGCAAGAAGGCAGAAATTTCCTATATTTTGGGGCAAAAATTCAGAAATTCTCCTTATTTTTAGGTAAAAAGGCTGAAATTCTCTTTATTTGGGAGCAAAAAGGAAGAAATTGCCCTGATTTTGTGGCAAAATTCCAGAAATTTCACTTATTTTAGGGTAATAAGTCAGAAATTTTTTATTTTGGGGCAAAAAGGCAGAAATTTCTTTTATTTTGGTACAAAATTACAGAAATTTTTCTTATTTTGGGGCAAAAAAAAAGAAATTTCCCTTATTTTGGGGCAAAATTGCAGAAATTTCACTTATTTTGATGTAAAAAGGCTGAAATTCCCCTTATTTTGGGGCAAAATGGCAGAAGTTTTCCTTATTTTGGGGCAAAATTGCAGAAATTTCACTTATTTCAAGGTAATAAGTCAGAAATTTTCCTTATTTTGGGGCAAAAAACAGAAATTCTCTTTGTTTTAAAGGAAAAAGACTGATATTCCACTTATTTAGAGGCTAAAAAGCAGAAATTCTTATTATTTTGGAGCAAAAATGAAGAAATTTTCCTTTTTTTGTGGAAAAAGGTATACATTCCTCTAATTTTCGGGCTAAAAAGCAGAAATTCCCCGTATTTTGGAGCAAAATTGCAGAAATTCCCCTAATTGTGGGGCAAAAGGGCAGAAATTCTCTATATGTTGGAGCAAAAAGACAGAAATTCCACTTATTTTGGGGCAAAATTCCAGAAATTTCCCTTATTTTGGGGCAAAATTGCAGAAATTTCACATATTTTGGGGCGAAATTGCAGAAATTTCACTTTTTTCATGGAAAAAAAGGCAGAAATTTTCCTTATTTTGTGGCAAAAATTCAGAAATTCCTCTTATTTTGAGGTAAAAAGGCTGAAATTCCCCTTATTTGGGGGCAAAAAGGCATAAATTTCCCTTATTATGGGGCAAAATTGCAGAAATTTCACTTATTTCAGAGAAAAAAACAAAAATCTTTCTTATTTTTGGCAAAATGCAGAAATTCCCATTATTTTGGGGCAAAAAGGCAGAAATTCACCTTATTTTGGGGTAAAATTGAAGACATGTCACATATTTCAGGGCATAAAGGCAGAAATTGCCCTTATTTGGGGGCAAAAAGGCAGAAATTCCCCTTATATTGGGATAAAATTGCAGAAATGTCAGTTGTTTTGGGGCAAAAAGGCAGAAAATCCCCTTAATTTCGGGCAAAAAGGCAGAAATTCCCTGTATTTTGGAGCAAAATTGCAGAAATTCTCCTAATATTGGGGCAAAAATGCAGAAATTCCCTTTATTTGGGGCAAATTGGCAGAAGTTCCCCTTATTTTCAGGAAAAGAGGCAGAAATTCCCATTATTTTGAAGCAAAATTGCAGAAACTCCCCTAATTTTGGGGCAAAAAGGCAGAAATTCCCTTTATTTTGGGGCAAAAATACAGAAATTCTCCTTATATCTGGGCAAAAATCAGAAATTTCCCTTATTTTGGAGCAAAATTTTAGAAATTTCTTTTATTTTGGTACAGAATTGGAGAATTTTTTCTTATTCTGTGGCAAAAAGGCAGAAATTTCTTTTATTTTGGTGCAAAATTGCAGAAATTTTTCTTATTTTGGGGCAAAAAGGCATAAATTTCCCATATTTTGGGGCAAAAATGTAGAAATTTTCTTTATTTTGAGGTAAAAAGGCTGAAATTTCCCTTATTTGGGGGCAAAAAGGCAGAAATTTCTCTTATTTTGGGGCAAAATTGCAGAAATTTCACTTATTTCAGAAAAAAAGGAAAAATTTTCTTATTTGTGGGCAAAAAGGCAGAAATTTCTTTTATTTTGGTGCAAAATTACAGAAATTTTCTTTATTTTGTGGCAAAAAAGACAGAAATTCCCTTTGTTTTGGGGGAAAAAGACAGAAATTCCACTTATTTAGAGGCAAAAAAGCAGAAATTCCCCTTATTTTGGAGCAAAAATGAAGAAATTTCCTTTTTCATGGCAAAAAGGTATGCATTCTTTTTATTTTTGGGCAAAAAGGCAGAAATTCCCTATATGTTGGGGCAAAAAGACAGAAATTCTTCTTATTTTGGGGCAAAACTCAGATATTCCACATATTTTGGGGCAAAATTCCATAAATTTCCCTTATTTTGGGGCAAAATTGCAGAAATATCACTTATTTTGAGGCAAAATTGGAGAAATTTCACTTATTTCAGAAGAAAAAAGCAGAAATTTTCTTGTTTTGGGGCAAAAAGGGAGAAATTTCTTTTATTTTTGTACAAAATTGCAGAAATTTTTCTTATTTTGGGGCAAGAAGGCAGAAATTTCCTATATTTTGGGGCAAAAATTCAGAAATTCCCCTTATTTTTAGGTAAAAAGGCTGAAATTCTCTTTATTTGGGAGCAAAAAGGCAGAAATTGCCCTGATTTTGTGGCAAAATTCCAGAAATTTCACTTATTTTAGGGTAATAAGTCAGAAATTTTTTATTTTGGGGCAAAAAGGCAGAAATTTCTTTTATTTTGGTACAAAATTACAGAAATTTTTCTTATTTTGGGGCAAAAAAAAAGAAATTTCCCTTATTTTGGGGCAAAATTGCAGAAATTTCACTTATTTTGATGTAAAAAGGCTGAAATTCCCCTTATTTTGGGGCAAAATGGCAGAAGTTTTCCTTATTTTGGGGCAAAATTGCAGAAATTTCACTTATTTCAAGGTAATAAGTCAGAAATTTTCCTTATTTTGGGGCAAAAAAACAGAAATTCCTTGTTTTGGGGGAAAAAGACAGAAATTCCACTTATTTAGAGGCAAAAAAGCAGAAATTCCCCATATTTTGGAGCAAAATTGCAGAAATTCCCCTAATTGTGGGGCAAAAAGGCAGAAATTCCCTATATGTTGGGGCAAAAAGACAGAAATTCTCCTCATTTGGGGGCAAAATTCAGAAATTCCATTTATTTTGTGGCAAAATTCCCAAAATTCCCCTTATTTTGGGGCAAAATTGCAGAAATTTCAATTATTTTGGGGCAAAATTGCAGAAATTTCACTTTTTTCAGGGAAAAAAGGCCGAAATTTTCCGTTTTTAGGGGCAAAAAGGCAGAAATTCCTAATATTTTGAGGCAAAAATGCAGAAATTCCTCTTATTTTGAAGTAAAAAGGCTGAAATTCCCCTTATTTGGGGGCAAAAATGCAGAAATTTCTCTAATACTGGGGCAAAATTGCAGAAATTTCATTTATTTCAGGGTAATAATTCAGAAATTTTCCTTATTTTGGGGCAAAAAATACAGAAATTCCATTTGTATGGGGGGAAAAAGACAGAAATTCCATTTATTTAGAGGCAAAAAAGCAGAAATTCCCCTTATTTTGGAGCAAAATTGCAGAAATTTTCCTTTTTATAGCCAAAAGGTATGCATTCTTCTTATTTTCAGGCAAAAAGGCAGAAATTCCCCGTATTTTGGAGTAAAATTGCAGAAATTCCCTTAATTGTAGGGCAAAAAGACAGAAATTCTCCTTATTTTGGGGCAAAACTCAGAAATTCCATTTATTTTGGAACAAAATTTCAGAAATTTCCCTTATTTTTGGCCAAAATTGCAGAAATTTCACTTATTTTGGGGCAAAATTGCAGAAATTTCACTTATTTCAGGGAAAAAAAGCAGAAATTTTCTTATTTTGGGGCAAAAAGGCAGAAATTTCCCATATTTTGAGGCAAAAATGCAGAAATTCCCCTTATTTTGAGGTAAAAAGGCTGAAATTCCCCTTATTTGGGGGCAAAAAGGCAGAAATTTCCCATATTTTGGGGCAAAATTGCAGAAATTTCACTTATTTCAGGGTACTAAGTCAGAAATTTTTCTTACTTTGGGGCAAAAAAGACAGAAATTCCCTTTGTTTTCAGGGAAAAAGACAGAAATTCCACTTATTTAGAGGCAAAAATGCAGAAATTCCCCTTATTTTGGAGCAAAAATGAAGAAATTTCCCTTTTTTATGGCAAAAAGGTATGCATTCTTCTTATTTTCGGGCAAAAAGGCAGAAATTCCCCCTATTTTAGAGCAAAATTGCAGAAATTCCCCTAATTGTGGGGCAAAAAACCAGAAATTCCCTATATGTTGGGGCAAAAAGACAGAAATTCTCCATATTTTGGGGAAAAACTCAGAAATTCCACTTATTTTGGGGCAAAATTCCAAAAATTTCCCTTATTTTGGGGCAAAATTGCAGAAATTTCACTTATTTAGGGGCAAAATTGCAGAAATTTCACTTATTTCAGGGGAAAAAGACAGAAATTTCTTTTATTTTGGTACAAAATTGCAGAAATTTTTCTTATTTTGGGCAAAAAGGCAGAAATTTCCCATATTTTGAGGCAAAAATGCAGAAATTTCACTTATTTCAGGGTAATAAGTCAGAAATTTTCCTTACTTTGGGGCAAAAAAGACAGAAATTCCCTTTGTTTTGGTGGAAAAAGACAGAAATTCCACTTATTTAGAGGCAAAAATGCAGAAATTCCCATTATTTTGGAGCAAAAATGAAGAAATTTCCCTTTTTTATGGCAAAAAGGTATGCATTCTCCTTATTTTCAGGCAAAAAGTCAGAAATTCCCCGTATTTTAGAGCAAAATTACATAAATTCCCCTTATTGTGGGGCATAAAGGCAGAAATTCCCTATATGTTGGGGGAAAAGACAGAAATTCTCCTTATTTTAGAGCAAAACTCAGAAATTTCACTTATTTTGGGGCAAAATTACAGAAATTTCACTTATTTCAAAAAAAAGCAGAAATTTTCTTATTTTGGGGCAAAAAGGCAAAAATTTCTTTTATTTTGGTACAAAATTGCAGAAATTATTCTTATTTTGAAGCAAAAAAGCAGAAATTTCTCATATTTTGGGGCAAAATTGCAGAAAATTTCCTTATTTTGAGGTAAAAAGGCTAAAATTCCCCTTATTTGGTTGCAAAAAGGCAGAAATTTCCCTTATTTTGGGGCAAAATTGCAGAAATTTCACTTATTTCAGGGTACTAATCAGAAGTTTTTCTTACTTTGGGGCAAAAAAGGCAGAAATTCCCTTTGTTTTCAGGGAAAAAGACAGAAATTCCACTTATTTGGAGGCAAAAAAGCAGAAATTCCCCTTATTTTGGAGCAAAAATGAAGAAATTTCCTTTTTTTATGGCAAAAAGGTATGCATTCTTCTTTTTTTCGGGCAAAAAGGCAGAAATTCCCTTTGTTTTGGGGGAAAAAGACAGAAATTCCACTTATTTAGAGGCAAAAAAGCAGAAATTCCCCTTATTTTGGAGCAAAATTGCAGAAATTCCCCTAATTGTGGGGCAAAAAGGCAGAAATTCCCTATATGTTAGGGCAAAACGACAGAAATTCTCCTCATTTGGGGGCAAAATTCAGAAATTCCATTTATTTTGGGGCAAAATTCCCAAAATTCCCCTTATTTTGGGGCAAAATTGCAGAAATTTCAATTATTTTGGGGCAAAATTGCAGAAATTTCACTTTTTTCAGGGAAAAAAGGCCGAAAATTTCCGTTTTTAGGGGCAAAAAGTCAGAAATTCCTAATATTTTGAGGCAAAAATGCAGAAATTCCTCTTATTTTGAGGTAAAAAGGCTGAAATTCCCCTTATTTGGGGGCAAAAATGCAGAAATTTCTCTTATACTGGGGTAAAATTGCAGAAATTTCACTTATTTCAGGGTAATAATTCAGAAATTTTTCTTATTTTGGGGCAAAAAATACAGAAATTCCATTTGTATGGGTGGAAAAAGACAGAAATTCCATTTATTTAGAGGCAAAAAAGCAGAAATTCCCCTTATTTTGGAGCAAAATTGCAGAAATTTCCCTTTTTATAGCCAAAAGGTATGCATTCTTCTTATTTTCAGGCAAAAAGGCAGAAATTCCCCGTATTTTGGAGTAAAATTGCAGAAATTCCCTTAATTGTAGGGCAAAAAGACAGAAATTCTCCTTATTTTGGGGCAAAACTCAGAAATTCCACTTATTTTGGAACAAAATTTCAGAAATTTCCCTTATTTTTGGCCAAAATTGCAGAAATTTCACTTATTTTGGGGCAAAATTGCAGAAATTTCACTTATTTCAGGGAAAAAAAGCAGAAATTTTCTTATTTTGGGGCAAAAAGGCAGAAATTTCCCATATTTTGAGGCAAAAATGCAGAAATTCCCCTTATTTTGAGGTAAAAAGGCTGAAATTCCCCTTATTTGGGGGCAAAAAGGCAGAAATTTCCCATATTTTGGGGCAAAATTGCAGAAATTTCACTTATTTCAGGGTACTATGTCAGAAATTTTTCTTACTTTGGGGCAAAAAAGACAGAAATTCCCTTTGTTTTCAGGGAAAAAGACAGAAATTCCACTTATTTAGAGGCAAAATGCAGAAATTCCCCTTATTTTTGGAGCAAAAATGAAGAAATTTCCCTTTTTTATGGCAAAAAGGTATGCATTCTTCTTATTTTCGGGCAAAAAGGCAGAAATTCCCCCTATTTTAGTGCAAAATTGCAGAAATTCCCCTAATTGTGGGGCAAAAAGGCAGAAATTCCCTATATGTTGGGGCAAAATACAGAAATTCTCCTTATTTTGGGGAAAAACTCAGAAATTCCACTTATTTTGGGGCAAAATTGCAGAAATTTCCCTTATTTTGGGGCAAAATTGCAGAAATTTCACTTATTTAGGGGCAAAATTGCAGAAATTTCACTTTTTTCAGGGTAATAAGTCAGAAATTTTCCTTATTTTGGGGCAAAAAAGACAGAAATTCCCTATGTTCTGGGGGAAAAAGACAATAATTCCACTTTTTTAGAGGCAAAAAAGCAGAAATTCCTTTTATTTTGGAGTAAAAATGAAGAAATTTCTTTTTTTTGTGGCAAAAGGTATACATTCCCTTTATTTTCGGGCAAAAAGGCAGAAATTCCCCGTATTTTGGAGCAAACTTGCAGATATTCCTCTAATTGTGGGGCAAAAAGGCAGAAATTCCCTATATGTTGGGGCAAAAAGACAGAAATTCTCCTTATTTTGGGGCAAAACTCAGAAATTCCACTTATTTTGGGGCAAAATTCCAGAAATTTCCCTTATTTTGGGGCAAAATTGCAGAAATTTCACTTATTTTCAGGCAAAATTACATAAATTTCACTTATTTCAGAAAAAAAGCAGAATTTTCTTAATTTGGTGCAAAAAGGCAGCAATTTCTTTTATTTTGTTAGAAAATTGCAGAAATTTTTCTTATTTTGGGACAAAAAGGCATAAATTTCTCATATTTTGGGGCAAAAATGCAGAAATTTTTTTTATTTTGAGGTAAAAAGGCTGAAATTCCCCTTATTTGGGGGCAAAAATAAGAATTTCTCTTATTTTGGGGCAAAATTGCAGAAATTTCACTTATTTCAGAGTAATAAGTCAGAAATTTTCGTTATTTTGGGGCAAAAAAAACAGAAATTCCCTTTGTTTTGGGGGGAAAAGACAGAAATTCCACTTTTTTAGAGGCAAAAAAGCAGAAATAACTTTTATTTTGGAGTAAAAATGTAGAAATTTCTCTTTTTTATGGCAAAAAGGTATGCATTCTTCTTATTTTCGGGCAAAAAGGCAGAAATTCCCCGTATTTTCGAGCAAAATTGCAAAAATTCCCCTAATTTTAGGGCAAAAAGGCAGAAATTCCCTATATGTTGGGGCAAAAAGACAGAAATTCTCCTTATTTTGGGGCAAAACTCAGAAATTCCACTTATTTTGGGGCAAAATTCTAGAAATTTTTCTTATTTTAAAGCAAAATTGCAGAAATTTCACTTATTTTGGGGTAAAATTGCAGAAATTTCACTTATTTCAGGGGAAAAAGGCAGAAATTTTTCTTATTTTGGGGCAAAAAGGAAAAATTTCCTAATATTTTGTGGCAAAAATGCCGAAATTGCCCTTATTTTGAGGTAAAAAAGCTAAAATTTCCCTTACTTGGGGGCAAAAAGGCAGAAATTTCCCTTATTTTGGGGCAAAATTGCAGAAATTTCACTTATTTCAGGGTAATAAGTCAGAAATTTTCCTTATTTTGGGGCCAAAAGGACAGAAATTCCCTTTGTTTTGGGGGAAAAAGACAGAAATTCCACTTATTTAGAGGCAAAAAAGCAGAAATTCCCCTTATTTTGGAGCAAAAATGAAGAAATTTCCCTTTTTTATGGCAAAAAGGTATGCATTTTTCTTATTTTCGGGCAAAAAGGCAGAAATTCCCCGTATTTTGAAGCAAAATTGCAGAAATTCTCCTAATTGTGGGGCAAAAAGACAGAAATTCTCCTTATTTTGGGGTAAAACTCAGAAATTCCACTTATTTTGGGGGCAAAATTCCAGAAATTTCCCTTATTTTGGGGCAAAATTGCAGAAATTTTACTTATTTTCGGGCAAAATTGCAGAAATTTCACTTATTTCAGAAAAATAAGCAGAATTTATTTATTTTGGTGCAAAAAGGCAGAAATTTCTTTTATTTTGGTACAAATGGCAGAAATTTTTCTTATTTTGGGGCAAAAAGGCAGAAATCTTCATATTTTGGGGCAAAAATGCAGAAATTCCTCTTATTTTGAGTTAAAAAGGCTGAAATTTCCCTTATTTGGGGGCAAAAAGGAAGAAATTTCCCTTATTTTGGGGCAAAATTGCAGAAATTTCACTTATTTCAGGGTAATAAGTCAGAAATTTTCTTTATTTTGGGGCAAAAAAGACAACAATTTCCTTTGTGTTGGGAGAAAAAGAAAGAAATTCCACTTTTTTAGAGGCAAAAAAGAAGAAATTCCTTTTATTTTGGAGTAAAAATGAAGAAATTTCCCTTTTTTGTGGCAAAAGGTATGCATTCCACTTATTTTTGGGCTAAAAAACAGAAATTACCCGTATTTTGGAGCAATATTGCAGAAATTCCCCTAATTGTGGGGCAAAGAGGCAGAAATTCCCTATATGTTAGGGCAAAAAGACAGAAATTCTCCTTATTTTGGGGCAAAACTCAGAAATTCTACTTATTTTGGGGCAAAATTCCAGAAATTTCACTTATTTTGGGGCAAAATTGCAGAAATTTCACTTATTTTGGGGCAAAATTGCAGAAATTTCACTTATTTCAGGGTAATAAGTCAGAAATTTTCCGTATTTTGGGGCCAAAAAGACAGAAATTCCCTTTGTTTTGGGGGGGAAAAGACAGAAATTCCACTTATTTAGAGGCAAAAAAGCAGAAATTCCTCTTATTTTGGAGCAAAATTACAGAAATTTCCCTAATTGTGGGGCAAGAAGGGAGAAATTCCCTATATGTTCGGGCAAAAAGAAACAAATTCTCCTTATTTTGGGTCAAAACTCAGAAATTCTACTGATATTGGGGCAAAATTCCAGAAATTTCCCTTATTTTGGGGCAAAATTGCAGAAATTTCACTTATTTTTGGGCAAAATTGCAGAAATTTCACTTATTTCAGAAAAAAAAGCAGAAATTTTCTTATTTTGGTGCAAAAAGGCGGAAATTTCTTTTATTTTGGTACAAAATTGCAGAAATTTTTCTTATTTTGGGGCAAAAAGGCAGAAATCTCCCATATTTTGGGGCAAAAATGCAGAAATTTCTCTTATTTTGAGGTAAAAAGGCTGAAATTCCCCTTATTTGGGGACAAAAAAGCAGAAATTTCCCTTATTTTGGGGCAAAATTGCAGAAATTTCACTTATTTCAGGGTAATAAGTCAGAAATTTTCCTTATTTTGGGGCAAAAAAGACAGAAATTCCCTTTGTTTTGGGGGAAAAAGACAGAAATTCCACTTATTTATAGGCAAAAAAAGCAGAAATTCCCCTTATTTTGTAGCAAAACTGAAGAAATTTCTATTTTTTATGGCAAAAAGGTATGCATTCTTCTTATTTTCGGGCAAAAAGGCAGAAATTCCCCGTATTTTGGAGCAAAATTGCAGCAATTCCCCTAATTGTGGGGCAAAAAGGCAGAAATTCCCTATATGTTGGGGCAAAAAGACAGAAATTCTCATTTTGGGGCAAAACTCAGAAATTCCACTTATTTTGGTGCAAAATTCCAGAAATTTCCCTTATTTTAGGGCAAAATTGCAGAAATTTCACTTATTTTGTGGCAAAATTGCAGAAATTTAACTTATTTCAGAAAAAAATTCAGAAATTTTTCTATTTTGGTGCAAAAAGGCAGAAATTTCTTTTATTTTGGTACAAAATTGCAGAAATTTTTCTTATTTTGGGGCAAAAAGGCAGAAATCCCCCATATTTTGAGGCAAAAATGCAGAAATTCCTCTTATTTTGAGGTAATAAGGCTGAAATTTCCCTTATTTGGGGGCAAAAAGGCAGAAATTTCCCTTATTTTGAGGCAAAATTGCAGAAATTTCACTTATTTCAGAGTAATAAGTCAGAAATTTTCTTTATTTTGGGGCAAAAAAGACAGAAATTCCCTTTGTTTTGGGAGAAAAAGACAGAAATTCCACTTTTTTAGAGGCAAAAAAGCAGAAATTCCTTTTATTTTGGAGTAAAAATGAAGAAATTTCCCTTTTTTGTGGCAAAAGGTATGCATTCCACTTATTTTTGGGCTAAAAACAGAAATTACCCGTATTTTAGAGCAATATTGCAGAAATTCCCCTAATTGTGGGGCAAAGAGGCAGAAATTCCCTATATGTTAGGGCAAAAAGACAGAAATTCTCCTTATTTTGAGGCAAAACTCAGAAATTCTACTTATTTTGGGGCAAAATTCCAGAAATTTCCCTTATTTTGGGGCAAAATTGCAAATTTCACTTATTTTGGGGCAAAATTGCAGAAATTTCACTTATTTCAGGATAATAAGTCAGAAATTTTCCTTATTTTGGGGCCAAAAAGACAGAAATTCCCTTTGTTTTGGGGGGGAAAAGACAGAAATTCCACTTATTTAGAGGCAAAAAAGCAGAAATTCCTCTTATTTTGGAGCAAAACTGAAGAAATTTCTATTTTTTATGGCAAAAGGGTATGCATTCTTCTTATTTTCGGGCAAAAAGGCAGAAATTCCCCGTATTTTGGAGCAAAATTGCAGAAATTCCCCTAATTGTGGGGCAAAAAGGCAGAAATTCCCTATATGTTGGGGCAAAATAACAGAAATTCTCCTTATTTTGGGGCAAAACTCAGAAATTCCACTTATTTTGGTGCAAAATTCCAGAAATTTCCCTTATTTTAGGGCAAAATTGCAGAAATTTCACTTATTTTGGGGCAAAATTGCAGAAATTTAACTTATTTCAGAAAAAAATTCAGAAATTTTTCTATTTTGGTGCAAAAAGGCAGAAATTTCTTTTATTTTGGTACAAAATTGCAGAAATTTTTCTTATTTTGGGGCAAAAAGTCAGAAATCTCCCATATTTAGAGGAAAAATTCAGAAATTCCTCTTATTTTGAGGTAAAAATGCTGAAATTTCCCTTATTTGGGGGCAAAAAGGCAGAAATTTCCCTTATTTTGAGGCAAAATTGCAGAAATTTCACTTATTTCAGGGTAATAAGTCAAAAATTTTCTCTATTTTGGGGCAAAAGAGACAGAAATTCCCTTTGTTTTGGGAGAAAAATACAGATATTTCACTTTTTTAGAGGCAAAAAAGCAGAAATTACTTTTATTTTGGAGTAAAAATGAAGAAATTTCCCTTTTTTGTGGCAAAAGGTATGCATTCCACTTATTTTTGGGCTAAAAAGCAGAAATTACCCGTATTTTAGAGCAAAATTGCAGAAATTCCCCTAATTGTAAGGCAAAATGGCAGAAATTCCCTATATGTTAGGGCAAAAAGACAGAAATTCTCTTTATTTTTGGGGCAAAACTCAGAAATTCCATTTATTTTGGGGCAAAATTCCAGAAATTTCTCTTATTTTGGGGCAAAATTGCAGAAATTTCACTTATTTTGGGGCAAAATTGCAGAAATTTCACTTATTTCATGGTAAAAAGGCGGAAATTTTCCTTATTTTGATGCAAAAATGCAGAAATTCCAAATATTTTGTGGCAAAAATGAAGAAATTCCCTTTATTTTGAGGTAAAAAGGCAGAAATTCCCCTTATTTGGGGGCAAAAAAAAAGAAATTTCACTTATTTTGTGGCAAAAACTCAGAAATTCCACACTTTTTTGGTCAAAATTCCAGAAATTCCCCTTATTTTGGGGCAAAATTGCAGAAATTTCACTTATTTTGGTGCAAAATTGCAGAAATTTAACTTATTTCAGAAAAAAATTCAGAAATTTTCCTATTTTGGTGCAAAAAGGCAGAATTATCTTTTATTTTGGTACAAAATTGCAGAAATTTTTCTTATTTTGGGGCAAAAAGGCAGAAATCTCCCATATTTTGGGGCAAAAATGAAGATATTCCTCTTATTTTGAGGTAAAAAGGCTGAAATTTCCTTTATTTGGGGGCAAAAAGGCAGAAATTTCCCTTATTTTGAGGAAAATTGCAGAAATTTCACTTATTTCAGGGTAATAAGTCAGAAATTTTCGTTATTTTGGGGCAAAAAAGACAGAAATTCCCTTTGTTTTGGGGGAAAAAGACAGAAATTCCACTTTTTTAGAGGCAAAAAAGCAGAAATTCCTTTTATTTTGGAGTAAAAATGAAGAAATTTCTTTTTTTGTGGCAAAAGGTATACATTCCACTTATTTTTGGGCTAAAAAGCAGAAATTACCCGTATTTTGGAGCAAAATTGCAGAAAATCCCCTAATTGTGGGGCAAAGAGGCAGAAATTCCCTATATGTTAGGGCAAAAAGACAGAAATTCTCCTTATTTTGGGGCAAAACTCAGAATTTCCACTTATTTTGGGGCAAAATTCCAGAAATTACCCTTATTTTGGGGCAAAATTGCAGAAATTTCACTTATTTTGGGGCAAAATTGCAGAAATTTCCCTTATTTCAGGTAAAAATGGCAGAAATTTTTCTTATTTTGGGGCAAAAAGGCAGAAATTTTTCTTATTTTGGGGCAAAATTGCAGACATTTCACTTATTTCAGGGTAATAAGTCAGAAATTTTCCTTATTTTGGGGCAAAAAAGACAGAAATTCCTCTAATTGTGGGGCAAAAAGGCAGAAATTCCCTATATGTTGGGGCAAAAAGACAGAAATTCTCCTTATTTTGGGGCAAAACTCAAAAATTCCACTTATTTTGGGGCAAAATTGCAGGAATTTACCTTATTTTGGGGCAAAATTGCAGAAATTTTCCTTATTTGGAACCAAATTGCAGAAATTTCACTTATTTTCAGGTAAAAAGACTGAAATATCCTTTATTTTGGGGCAAATGAAGAAATTCCCCTTATTTTGGGGCAAAATTGCAGAAATTTTTCTTATTTTGGGGCAAAAAGGCTGAAATTCTTCTTATTTTGAGGTAAAATGCTGAAATTCCCCATATTTTGGGGCAAAAGGCAAAAATTCTTCTTATTTTGGGGCAAAAAGGCACAAATTTCCCTTATTTTCGGGCAAAATTGCAGAAATTTCATTTATTTCAGGGCAAAAATTCAGAAATTCCTTTTATTTTGGGGCAAAGAGCAGAAATTTCTTTTATTATGGTACAAAATTGAAGAAATTTTTCTTATTTTGAAACAAAAAGGCAGAAAATTCTCCTTATTTTGAGGCAAAAGGCAGAAATTATTCTCAATTTGAGGTAAAATTCAGAAATTCCCTTTATTTTGGGGCTAGAAAGCAGAAATTCCCCGTATTTTGAAGCAAAATTTCAGAAATTCTCATAATTTTCGGGCAAAAGGCAAAAAATTCTCCTTATTTTGGGGCAAAAAGACAGAAAATCTCCTTTTTTGGGAGCAAACAGTCAGAAATTTTCCTTATTTTGGGGCAAAATTGCAGAAATTTCCTTTACATTGGGGCAAAATTGCAGTAATTTCCATATTTTGGGGCAAAATTGCAGAAATTTCACTTATTTCAGGGAAAAAAGGCGAAAATTTTTTTTGGGGGGCAAAAAGGCAGAAATTTTTTTTATTTTGGTACAAAATTGCAGAAATTTTTCTTATTTTGGGGCAAAAAGTCAGAAATTCCTCATATTTTGGGGCAAAAAGGCAGAAATTCCCCTTATTTTGAGGTAAAAAGGCTGAAATTCCCCTTATTTTGGGGCAAAAAGACAGAAATTTCGTTTATTTTGGGGAAAAGGCAGAAATTGCACTTATTTTGAGTCAAAAAGGTGGAAAATCCCCTTATTTTGGGGCAAAAATGAAGAAATTTGCTTTTTTATGGCAAAAAGGTATACATTCCCTTTCTTTTTGGGCAAAATGGCACAAATTCCCCGTATTTTGGAGCAACCTTGCAGAAATTCCCCTAATTTTTGGGCAAAAAGGCAGAAATTCCCCTTATTTTGGGGTAAAACTGCAGAAATTTCACTTTTTTGCGGCAAAATGTCAGAAATTCCCCTTATTTTCGGCAAAAAAAGCAGATAATCCCCTTATTTTAGGGAAAAATTGCAGAAATTTCTCTTATTTTGGGGCAAAATTGCAGAAATTTCACTTATTTCGCGGCAAAATGTAGAAATTCCCCTTATTTTCGACAAAAAAGGCAGAAAATTCCCGTATTTTGGAGAATAAATTGCAGAAATTCACCTAATTTTAGGGTAAAAAAATACAGTAATTTTCTTTATTTTTGGGCAAAAAGGCAGAAATTCTCCTTATTTTAGGGCAAAAAGGCAGAAATTCTTCTTATTTTAGGGCAAAATTGCAGAAATTTTCCTTATTTGGGGGCAAAAAACAGAAATTCCCCTTATTTTGGGGCAAAATTGCAGAAATTTCCCTTATTATGGGGAAAAATTGCAGAAATTTCCCTTATTTTAGGGCAAAATTGCAGAAATTTCACTTATTTCAGAGAAAAAAAGCAAAATTTTTCTTATTTTGGGGCAAAAAGGCAGAAATTCCCATTATTTTGGGGCAAAAAGGCAGAAATTCACCTTATTTTGGGGTAAAATTGCAGAAATTTCACATATTTCAGGGCAAAAAGACAGAAATTCCCCTTATTTTAAGGCAGAAAGGCAGAAATTCCCCTTATTTTGGAATAAAATTGCAGAAATTTTTTTTCTTTAGGGGCAAAAAGGCAGAAAATCCACTTAATTTCGGGTAAAAAAGCAGAAATTCCTCTTATTTTGGAGCAAAATTGCAGAAACTCCCCTAATTTTGGGGCATAAAGGCAGAAATTCCCTTTATTTTGGGGCAAAAATAGAGAAATTCTCATTATTTTGGGGCAAAAATCAGAAATTTCCCTTATTTCGGGTCAAAATTTTAGAAATTTCTTTTATATTGTTACAGACTTGCAGAAATTTTTCTTATTTTGTGGCAAAAAGGCAGAAATTTCCCATATTTTGGTGCAAAAAGCCTAAAATTTCCTTTATTATGAGGTAAAATCCTGAAATTCCCCATATTTTGGGGCAAAAAGGCAGAAATTCCCCTCATTTGGAGGCAAAAATACACAAATTTCCCTTATTTTCGGGCATAATTGCAGGAATTTCATTTATTTCAGGGCAAAAAGTCAGAAATTCCTTTTATTTTGGGGCAAAAAGCAGAAATTTCTTTTATTTTGATACAAAATTGTAGAAATTTTCCTTATTTTGGAACAAAAAGGCAAAAATTACCCATATTTTGGGGAAAAAGGCAGAAATTCCCCTTATTTTGAGGTAAAAAGGCTGAAATTCCCGTTATTTTGGGGCAAAAAGGCAGAAATTCCTAATATTTTGTGGCAAAAATGCAGAAATTCCCCTTATTTTGAGGTAAAAAGGCTGAAATTCCCCTTTTTTGGGTGCAAAAAGGCAGAAATTTTTCTTATTTTGGGGCAAAATTGCAGACATTTCACTTATTTCAGGGAAATAAGTCAGAAATTTTCCTTATTTTGGGGCAAAAAGGAGAGAAATTCCCCTAATTGTGGGGCAAAAAGGCAGAAATTCCCTATATGTTGGGGCAAAAAGACAGAAATTCTCCTTATTTTGGGGCAAAACTCAAAAATTCCACTTATTTTGGGGCAAAATTGCAGGAATTTACCTTATTTTGGGGCAAAATTGCAGAAATTTTCCTTATTTGGGGCAAAATTGCAGAAATTTCTCTTATTTTGAGGAAAAAAGGCTGAAATTCCCCTTATTTGGGGGCAAAAAGGCAGAATATCTCCTTTTTCGGGAGCAAACAGTCAGAAATTCCCCTTATTTTGGGGCAAAATTGCAGAAATTTCCTTTACATTGGGGCAAAATTGCAGAAATTTCCCTTATTTTGGGGCAAAACTGAAGAAATTTTCTTTTTTTATGGCAAAAAGGTATGCATTCTTCTTATTTTCGGGCAAAAAGGCAGAAATTCCCCTATTTTGGAGCAAAATTGCAGAAATTCCCCTAATTGTGGGGAGAAAAGGCAGATATTCCCTATATGTTGTGGCAAAAAGACAGAAATTCTCCTTATTTTGGGGCAAAACTCAGAAATTCCACTTATTTTAGGGCAAAATTCCAGAAATTTCCCTTATTTTGGGGCAAAATTGCAGAAATTTCACTTATTTTGGAGCAAAATTGCAGAAATTTCACTTATTTCAGAAAAAAAGCAGAAATTTTCTTATTTTGGTGCAAAAAGGCAGAAATTTCTTTTATTTTGGTACAAAATTGCATAAATTATTCTTATTTTGGAAGAAAAAGGCAGAAATCTCCCATATTTTGGGGCAAAAATGCAGCAATTCCTCTTATTTTGAGGTAACAAGGCTTAAATTCCCCTTATTTGGGGGGAAAAAGGCAGAAATTTCCCTTATTTTCGAGCAAAATTGCAGAAATTTCACTTATTTCAGGGTAATAAGTCAGAAATTTTCCTTATTTTGGGGCAAAAAAGACACAAATTCCCTTTGTTTTTGGGGATAAAGACAGAAATTCCACTTATTTAGAGGCAAAAAAGCAGAAATTCCCCTTATTTTGGAGCAAAACTGAAGAAATTTCCCTCTTTTATGGCAAAAAGGTATGCATTCTTCTTATTTTCGGGCAAAAAGGCAGAAATTCCCCCTATTTTAGAGCAAAATTGCAGAAATTCCTCTAATTGTGGGGCAAAAAGGCAGAAATTCCCTATATGTTGGGGCAAAATACAGAAATTCTCCTTATTTTGGGAAAAAACTCAGAAATTCCACTTATTTTGGGGCAAAATTGCAGAAATTTCCCTTATTTTGAAGCAAAATTGCAGAAATTTCACTTATTTTGGGGCAAAATTGCAGAAATTTCACTTTTTTCAGGGTAATAAGTCAGAAAGTTTCCTTATTTTGGGGCAAAAAAGACAGAAATTCCCTATGTTCTGGGGGAAAAAGACAGTAATTCCACTTTTTTAGAGGCATAGAAGCAGAAATTCCTTTTATTTTGGAGTAAAAATGAAGAAATTTCTTTTTTTTGTGGCAAAAGGTATACATTCCCTTTATTTTCGGGCAAAAAGGCAGAAATTCCCCGTATTTTGGAGCAAACTTGCAGATATTCCCCTAATTGTGGGGCAAAAAGGCAGAAAATCCCTATATGTTGGGGCAAAATGACAGAAATTCTCCTTATTTTGGGGCAAAACTCAGAAATTCCACTTATTTTGGGGCAAAATTCCAGAAATTTCCCTTATTTTGGGGCAAAATTGCAGAAATTTCACTTATTTTCAGACAAAATTACATAAATTTCACTTATTTCAGAAAAAAAGAAGAATTTTCTTATTTTGGTGCAAAAAGGCATAAATTTCTTTTATTTTGTTACAAAATTGCAGAAATTTTTCTTATTTTGGGGCAAAAAGGCATAAATTTCTCATATTTTGGGGCAAAAATGCAGAAATTTTTCTTATTTTGAGGTAAAAAGGCTGAAATTCCCCTTATTTGGGGGCAAAAAAGAAGAATTTCTCTTATTTGGGGGCAAAATTGCAGAAATTTCACTTATTTCAGAGTAATAAGTCAGAAATTTTTGTTATTTTGGGGCAAAAAAAACAGAAATTCCCTTTGTTTTTGGGGGAAAAGACAGAAATTCCACTTTTTTAGAGGCAAAAAAGCAGAAATAACTTTTATTTTGGAGTAAAAATGTAGAAATTTTCCTTTTTTATGGCAAAAAGGTATGCATTCTTCTTATTTTCGGGCAAAAAGGCAGAAATTCCCCGTATTTTGGAGCACAATTGCAAAAATTCCCCTAATTTTAGGGCAAAAAGGCAGAAATTCCCTATATGTTGGGGCAAAAAGACAGAAATTCTCCTTATTTTGGGGCAAAACTCAGAAATTCCACTTATTTTGGGGCAAAATTCTAGAAATTTTTCTTATTTTAAAGCAAAATTGCAGAAATTTCACTTATTTTGGGGTAAAATTGCAGAAATTTCACTTATTTCAGGGAAAAAAGGCAGAAATTTTTCTTATTTTGGGGCAAAAAGGAAAAATTTCCTAATATTTTGTGGCAAAAATGCCGAAATTCCCCTTATTTTGAGGTAAAAAAGCTGAAATTTCCCTTATTTGGGGGCAAAAAGGCAGAAATTTCCCTTATTTTGGGGCAAAATTGCAGAAATTTCACTTATTTCAGGGTAATAAGTCAGAAATTTTCTTTATTTTGGGGCAAAAAAGACAGAAATTCCCTTTGTTTTGGGAGAAAAAAACAGAAATTCCACTTATTTAGAGGCAAAAAAGCAGAAATTCCTTTTATTTTGGAGTAAAAATGAAGAAATTTCCCTTTTTTGTGGCAAAAGGTATGCATTCCACTTATTTTTGGGCTAAAAAGCAGAAATTACCCGTATTTTGGAGCAATATTGCAGAAATTCCCCTAATTGTGGGGCAAAGAGGCAGAAATTCCCTATATGTTAGGGCAAAAAGACAGAAATTCTCCTTATTTTGGGGCAAAACTCAGAAATTCTCCTTATTTTGGGGCAAAATTCCAGAAATTTCCCTTATTTTGGGGCAAAATTGCAGAAATTTCACTTATTTTGGGGCAAAATTGCAGAAATTTCACTTATTTCAGGGTAATAAGTCAGAAATTTTCCTTATTTTGGGGCCAAAAAGACAGAAATTCCCTTTGTTTTGGGAGGGAAAAGACAGAAATTCCACTTATTTAGAGGCAAAAAAGCAGAAATTCCTCTTATTTTGGAGCAAAATTGCAGAAATTCCCCTAATTGTGGGGCAAGAAGGGAGAAATTCCCTATGTGTTGGGGCAAAAAGAAACAAATTCTCCTTATTTTGGGTCAAAACTCAGAAATTCTACGGATATTGGGGCAAAATTCCAGAAATTTCCCTTATTTTGGGGCAAAATTGCAGAAATTTCACTTATTTTTGGGCAAAATTGCAGAAATTTCACTTATTTCAGAAAAAAAAGCAGAAATTTTCTTATTTTGGTGCAAAAAAGCGGAAATTTCTTTTATTTTGGTACAAAATTGCAGAAATTTTTATTATTTTGGGGCAAAAATGCAGAAATCTCCCATATTTTGGGGCAAAAATGCAGAAATTTCTCTTATTTTGAGGTAAAAAGGCTGAAATTCCCCTTATTTGGGGGCAAAAAGGCAGAAATTTCCCTTATTTTGGGGCAAAATTGCAGAAATTTCACTTATTTCAGGGTAATAAGTCAGAAATTTTCCTTATTTTGGGGCAAAAAAGACAGAAATTCCCTTTGTTTTGGGGGAAAAAGACAGAAATTCCACTTATTTAGAGGCAAAACAGCAGAAATTCCCCTTATTTTGTAGCAAAACTGAAGAAATTTCTATTTTTTATGGCAAAAAGGTATGCATTCTTCTTATTTTCGGGCAAAAAGGCAGAAATTCCCCGTATTTTGGAGCAAAATTGCAGAAATTCCCCTAATTGTGGGGCAAGAAGGGGGAAATTCCCTATATGTTGGGGCAAAAAGACAGAAATTCTCCTTATTTTGGGGCAAAACTCAGAAATTCCACTTATTTTGGTGCAAAATTCCAGAAATTTCCCTTATTTTAGGGCAAAATTTCAGAAATTTCACTTATTTTGGGGCAAAATTGCAGAAATTTAACTTATTTCAGAAAAAAATTCAGAAATTTTTCTATTTTGGTGCAAAAAGGCAGAAATTTCTTTTATTTTGGTACAAAATTGCAGAAATTTTTCTTATTTTGGGGCAAAAAGGCAGAAATCCCTTATATTTTGAGGCAAAAATGCAGAAATTCCTCTTATTTTGAGGTAATAAGGCTGAAATTTCCCTTATTTGGGGGCAAAAAGGCAGAAATTTCCCTTATTTTGAGGCAAAATTACAGAAATTTCACTTATTTCAGGGTAATAAGTCAGAAATTTTCTTTATTTTGGGGCAAAAAAGACAGAAATTCCCTTTGTTTTGGGAGAAAAAGACAGAAATTCCACTTTTTTAGAGGCAAAAAAGCAGAAATTTCTTTTATTTTGGAGTAAAAATTAAGAAATTTCCCTTTTTTGTGGCAAAAGGTATGCATTCCACTTATTTTTGGGCTAAAAAGCAGAAATTACCCGTATTTTGGAGCAATATTGCAGAAATTCCCCTAATTGTGGGGCAAAGAGGCAGAAATTCTTTATATGTTGGGGCAAAAATAAACAAATTCTCCTTATTTTGGGTCAAAACTCAGAAATTCCACTGATATTGGGGCAAAATTCCAGAAATTTCCCGTATTTTGGGGCAAAATTGCAGAAATTTCACTTATTTTGGGGCAAAATTGCAGAAATTTCACTTATTTCAGGGCAATAAGTCAGAAATTTTCCTTATTTTGGGGCCAAAAAGACAGAAATTCCCTTTGTTTTAGGGGGGAAAAGACAGAAATTCCACTTATTTAGAGGCAAAAAAGCAGAAATTCCTCTTATTTTGGAGCAAAATTGCAGAAATTCGCCTAATTGTGGGGCAAAAGGGCAGAAATTCCCTATATGTTGGGGCAAAAAGAAACAAATTCTCCTTATTTTCTGTCAAAATTCAGAAATTCCACTGATATTGGGGCAAAATTCCAGAAATTTCCCGTATTTTGGGGCAAAATTACAGAAATTTCACTTATTTTGGGGCAAAATTGCAGAAATTTCACTTATTTCAGGGTAATGAGTCAGAAATTTTCCTTATTTTGGGGCAAAAAAGACACAAATTCCCTTTGTTTTTGGGGATAAAGACAGAAATTCCACTTATTTAGAGGCAAAAAAGCAGAAATTCCCCTTATTTTGGAGCAAAACTGAAGAAATTTCCCTCTTTTATGGCAAAAAGGTATGCATTCTTCTTATTTTCGGGCAAAAAGGCAGAAATTCCCCCTATTTTAGAGCAAAATTGCAGAAATTCCTCTAATTGTGGGGCAAAAAGGCAGAAATTCCCTATATGTTGGGGCAAAATACAGAAATTCTCCTTATTTTGGGAAAAAACTCAGAAATTCCACTTATTTTGGGGCAAAATTGCAGAAATTTCCCTTATTTTGGGGCAAAATTGCAGAAATTTCACTTATTTTGGGGCAAAATTGCAGAAATTTCACTTTTTTCAGGGTAATAAGTCAGAAAGTTTCCTTATTTTGGGGCAAAAAAGACAGAAATTCCCTATGTTCTGGGGGAAAAAGACAGTAATTCCACTTTTTTAGAGGCATAGAAGCAGAAATTCCTTTTATTTTGGAGTAAAAATGAAGAAATTTCTTTTTTTGTGGCAAAAGGTATACATTCCCTTTATTTTCGGGCAAAAAGGCAGAAATTCCCCGTATTTTGGAGCAAACTTGCAGATATTCCCCTAATTGTGGGGCAAAAAGGCAGAAAATCCCTATATGTTGGGGCAAAAAGACAGAAATTCTCCTTATTTTGGGGCAAAACTCAGAAATTCCACTTATTTTGGGGCAAAATTCCAGAAATTTCCCTTATTTTGGGGCAAAATTGCAGAAATTTCACTTATTTTCAGGCAAAATTACATAAATTTCACTTATTTCAGAAAAAAAGCAGAATTTTTTTATTTTGGTGCAAAAAGGCATAAATTTCTTTTATTTTGTTACAAAATTGCAGAAATTTTTCTTATTTTGGGGCAAAAAGGCATAAATTTCTCATATTTTGGGGCAAAAATGCAGAAATTTTTCTTATTTTGAGGTAAAAAGGCTGAAATTCCCCTTATTTGGGGGCAAAAAAGAAGAATTTCTCTTATTTGGGGGCAAAATTGCAGAAATTTCACTTATTTCAGAGTAATAAGTCAGAAATTTTTGTTATTTTGGGGCAAAAAAAACAGAAATTCCCTTTGTTTTTGGGGGAAAAGACAGAAATTCCACTTTTTTAGAGGCAAAAAAGCAGAAATAACTTTTATTTTGGAGTAAAAATGTAGAAATTTTCCTTTTTTATGGCAAAAAGGTATGCATTCTTCTTATTTTCGGGCAAAAAGGCAGAAATTCCCCGTATTTTGGAGCACAATTGCAAAAATTCCCCTAATTTTAGGGCAAAAAGGCAGAAATTCCCTATATGTTGGGGCAAAAAGACAGAAATTCTCCTTATTTTGGGGCAAAACTCAGAAATTCCACTTATTTTGGGGCAAAATTCTAGAAATTTTTCTTATTTTAAAGCAAAATTGCAGAAATTTCACTTATTTTGGGGTAAAATTGCAGAAATTTCACTTATTTCAGGGAAAAAAGGCAGAAATTTTTCTTATTTTGGGGCAAAAAGGAAAAATTTCCTAATATTTTGTGGCAAAAATGCCGAAATTCCCCTTATTTTGAGGTAAAAAAGCTGAAATTTCCCTTATTTGGGGGCAAAAAGGCAGAAATTTCCCTTATTTTGGGGCAAAATTGCAGAAATTTCACTTATTTCAGGGTAATAAGTCAGAAATTTTCTTTATTTTGGGGCAAAAAAGACAGAAATTCCCTTTGTTTTGGGAGAAAAAAACAGAAATTCCACTTATTTAGAGGCAAAAAAGCAGAAATTCCTTTTATTTTGGAGTAAAAATGAAGAAATTTCCCTTTTTTGTGGCAAAAGGTATGCATTCCACTTATTTTTGGGCTAAAAAGCAGAAATTACCCGTATTTTGGAGCAATATTGCAGAAATTCCCCTAATTGTGGGGCAAAGAGGCAGAAATTCCCTATATGTTAGGGCAAAAAGACAGAAATTCTCCTTATTTTGGGGCAAAACTCAGAAATTCTCCTTATTTGGGGCAAAATTCCAGAAATTTCCCTTATTTTGGGGCAAAATTGCAGAAATTTCACTTATTTTGGGGCAAAATTGCAGAAATTTCACTTATTTCAGGGTAATAAGTCAGAAATTTTCCTTATTTTGGGGCCAAAAAGACAGAAATTCCCTTTGTTTTGGGAGGGAAAAGACAGAAATTCCACTTATTTAGAGGCAAAAAAGCAGAAATTCCTCTTATTTTGGAGCAAAATTGCAGAAATTCCCCTAATTGTGGGGCAAGAAGGGAGAAATTCCCTATGTGTTGGGGCAAAAAGAAACAAATTCTCCTTATTTTGGGTCAAAACTCAGAAATTCTACGGATATTGGGGCAAAATTCCAGAAATTTCCCTTATTTTGGGGCAAAATTGCAGAAATTTCACTTATTTTTGGGCAAAATTGCAGAAATTTCACTTATTTCAGAAAAAAAAGCAGAAATTTTCTTATTTTGGTGCAAAAAGGCGGAAATTTCTTTTATTTTGGTACAAAATTGCAGAAATTTTTATTATTTTGGGGCAAAAATGCAGAAATCTCCCATATTTTGGGGCAAAAATGCAGAAATTTCTCTTATTTTGAGGTAAAAAGGCTGAAATTCCCCTTATTTGGGGGCAAAAAGGCAGAAATTTCCCTTATTTTGGGGCAAAATTGCAGAAATTTCACTTATTTCAGGGTAATAAGTCAGAAATTTTCCTTATTTTGGGGCAAAAAAGACAGAAATTCCCTTTGTTTTGGGGGAAAAAGACAGAAATTCCACTTATTTAGAGGCAAAACAGCAGAAATTCCCCTTATTTTGTAGCAAAACTGAAGAAATTTCTATTTTTTATGGCAAAAAGGTATGCATTCTTCTTATTTTCGGGCAAAAAGGCAGAAATTCCCCGTATTTTGGAGCAAAATTGCAGAAATTCCCCTAATTGTGGGGCAAGAAGGGGGAAATTCCCTATATGTTGGGGCAAAAAGACAGAAATTCTCCTTATTTTGGGGCAAAACTCAGAAATTCCACTTATTTTGGTGCAAAATTCCAGAAATTTCCCTTATTTTAGGGCAAAATTTCAGAAATTTCACTTATTTTGGGGCAAAATTGCAGAAATTTAACTTATTTCAGAAAAAAATTCAGAAATTTTTCTATTTTGGTGCAAAAAGGCAGAAATTTCTTTTATTTTGGTACAAAATTGCAGAAATTTTTCTTATTTTGGGGCAAAAAGGCAGAAATCCCTTATATTTTGAGGCAAAAATGCAGAAATTCCTCTTATTTTGAGGTAATAAGGCTGAAATTTCCCTTATTTGGGGGCAAAAAGGCAGAAATTTCCCTTATTTTGAGGCAAAATTACAGAAATTTCACTTATTTCAGGGTAATAAGTCAGAAATTTTCTTTATTTTGGGGCAAAAAAGACAGAAATTCCCTTTGTTTTGGGAGAAAAAGACAGAAATTCCACTTTTTTAGAGGCAAAAAAGCAGAAATTTCTTTTATTTTGGAGTAAAAATTAAGAAATTTCCCTTTTTTGTGGCAAAAGGTATGCATTCCACTTATTTTTGGGCTAAAAAGCAGAAATTACCCGTATTTTGGAGCAATATTGCAGAAATTCCCCTAATTGTGGGGCAAAGAGGCAGAAATTCTTTATATGTTGGGGCAAAAATAAACAAATTCTCCTTATTTTGGGTCAAAACTCAGAAATTCCACTGATATTGGGGCAAAATTCCAGAAATTTCCCGTATTTTGGGGCAAAATTGCAGAAATTTCACTTATTTTGGGGCAAAATTGCAGAAATTTCACTTATTTCAGGGCAATAAGTCAGAAATTTTCCTTATTTTGGGGCCAAAAAGACAGAAATTCCCTTTGTTTTAGGGGGGAAAAGACAGAAATTCCACTTATTTAGAGGCAAAAAAGCAGAAATTCCTCTTATTTTGGAGCAAAATTGCAGAAATTCGCCTAATTGTGGGGCAAAAGGGCAGAAATTCCCTATATGTTGGGGCAAAAAGAAACAAATTCTCCTTATTTTCTGTCAAAATTCAGAAATTCCACTGATATTGGGGCAAAATTCCAGAAATTTCCCGTATTTTGGGGCAAAATTACAGAAATTTCACTTATTTTGGGGCAAAATTGCAGAAATTTCACTTATTTCAGGGTAATGAGTCAGAAATTTTCCTTATTTTGGGGCAAAAAAGACACAAATTCCCTTTGTTTTTGGGGATAAAGACAGAAATTCCACTTATTTAGAGGCAAAAAAGCAGAAATTCCCCTTATTTTGGAGCAAAACTGAAGAAATTTCCCTCTTTTATGGCAAAAAGGTATGCATTCTTCTTATTTTCGGGCAAAAAGGCAGAAATTCCCCCTATTTTAGAGCAAAATTGCAGAAATTCCTCTAATTGTGGGGCAAAAAGGCAGAAATTCCCTATATGTTGGGGCAAAATACAGAAATTCTCCTTATTTTGGGAAAAAACTCAGAAATTCCACTTATTTTGGGGCAAAATTGCAGAAATTTCCCTTATTTTGGGGCAAAATTGCAGAAATTTCACTTATTTTGGGGCAAAATTGCAGAAATTTCACTTTTTTCAGGGTAATAAGTCAGAAAGTTTCCTTATTTTGGGGCAAAAAAGACAGAAATTCCCTATGTTCTGGGGGAAAAAGACAGTAATTCCACTTTTTTAGAGGCATAGAAGCAGAAATTCCTTTTATTTTGGAGTAAAAATGAAGAAATTTCTTTTTTTTGTGGCAAAAGGTATACATTCCCTTTATTTTCGGGCAAAAAGGCAGAAATTCCCCGTATTTTGGAGCAAACTTGCAGATATTCCCCTAATTGTGGGGCAAAAAGGCAGAAAATCCCTATATGTTGGGGCAAAAAGACAGAAATTCTCCTTATTTTGGGGCAAAACTCAGAAATTCCACTTATTTTGGGGCAAAATTCCAGAAATTTCCCTTATTTTGGGGCAAAATTGCAGAAATTTCACTTATTTTCAGGCAAAATTACATAAATTTCACTTATTTCAGAAAAAAAGCAGAATTTTTTTATTTTGGTGCAAAAAGGCATAAATTTCTTTTATTTTGTTACAAAATTGCAGAAATTTTTCTTATTTTGGGGCAAAAAGGCATAAATTTCTCATATTTTGGGGCAAAAATGCAGAAATTTTTCTTATTTTGAGGTAAAAAGGCTGAAATTCCCCTTATTTGGGGGCAAAAAAGAAGAATTTCTCTTATTTGGGGGCAAAATTGCAGAAATTTCACTTATTTCAGAGTAATAAGTCAGAAATTTTTGTTATTTTGGGGCAAAAAAAACAGAAATTCCCTTTGTTTTTGGGGGAAAAGACAGAAATTCCACTTTTTTAGAGGCAAAAAAGCAGAAATAACTTTTATTTTGGAGTAAAAATGTAGAAATTTTCCTTTTTTATGGCAAAAAGGTATGCATTCTTCTTATTTTCGGGCAAAAAGGCAGAAATTCCCCGTATTTTGGAGCACAATTGCAAAAATTCCCCTAATTTTAGGGCAAAAAGGCAGAAATTCCCTATATGTTGGGGCAAAAAGACAGAAATTCTCCTTATTTTGGGGCAAAACTCAGAAATTCCACTTATTTTGGGGCAAAATTCTAGAAATTTTTCTTATTTTAAAGCAAAATTGCAGAAATTTCACTTATTTTGGGGTAAAATTGCAGAAATTTCACTTATTTCAGGGAAAAAAGGCAGAAATTTTTCTTATTTTGGGGCAAAAAGGAAAAATTTCCTAATATTTTGTGGCAAAAATGCCGAAATTCCCCTTATTTTGAGGTAAAAAAGCTGAAATTTCCCTTATTTGGGGGCAAAAAGGCAGAAATTTCCCTTATTTTGGGGCAAAATTGCAGAAATTTCACTTATTTCAGGGTAATAAGTCAGAAATTTTCTTTATTTTGGGGCAAAAAAGACAGAAATTCCCTTTGTTTTGGGAGAAAAAAACAGAAATTCCACTTATTTAGAGGCAAAAAAGCAGAAATTCCTTTTATTTTGGAGTAAAAATGAAGAAATTTCCCTTTTTTGTGGCAAAAGGTATGCATTCCACTTATTTTTGGGCTAAAAAGCAGAAATTACCCGTATTTTGGAGCAATATTGCAGAAATTCCCCTAATTGTGGGGCAAAGAGGCAGAAATTCCCTATATGTTAGGGCAAAAAGACAGAAATTCTCCTTATTTTGGGGCAAAACTCAGAAATTCTCCTTATTTTGGGGCAAAATTCCAGAAATTTCCCTTATTTTGGGGCAAAATTGCAGAAATTTCACTTATTTTGGGGCAAAATTGCAGAAATTTCACTTATTTCAGGGTAATAAGTCAGAAATTTTCCTTATTTTGGGGCCAAAAAGACAGAAATTCCCTTTGTTTTGGGAGGGAAAAGACAGAAATTCCACTTATTTAGAGGCAAAAAAGCAGAAATTCCTCTTATTTTGGAGCAAAATTGCAGAAATTCCCCTAATTGTGGGGCAAGAAGGGAGAAATTCCCTATGTGTTGGGGCAAAAAGAAACAAATTCTCCTTATTTTGGGTCAAAACTCAGAAATTCTACGGATATTGGGGCAAAATTCCAGAAATTTCCCTTATTTTGGGGCAAAATTGCAGAAATTTCACTTATTTTTGGGCAAAATTGCAGAAATTTCACTTATTTCAGAAAAAAAAGCAGAAATTTTCTTATTTTGGTGCAAAAAGGCGGAAATTTCTTTTATTTTGGTACAAAATTGCAGAAATTTTTATTATTTTGGGGCAAAAATGCAGAAATCTCCCATATTTTGGGGCAAAAATGCAGAAATTTCTCTTATTTTGAGGTAAAAAGGCTGAAATTCCCCTTATTTGGGGGCAAAAAGGCAGAAATTTCCCTTATTTTGGGGCAAAATTGCAGAAATTTCACTTATTTCAGGGTAATAAGTCAGAAATTTTCCTTATTTTGTGGCAAAAAAGACAGAAATTCCCTTTGTTTTGGGGGAAAAAGACAGAAATTCCACTTATTTAGAGGCAAAACAGCAGAAATTCCCCTTATTTTGGAACAAAACTGAAGAAATTTCTATTTTTTATGGCAAAAGGGTATGCATTCTTCTTATTTTCGGGCAAAAAGGCAGAAATTCCCCGTATTTTGGAGCAAAATTGCAGAAATTCCCCTAATTGTGGGGCAAAAAGGCAGAAATTCCCTATATGTTGGGGCAAAAAGACAGAAATTCTCCTTATTTTGGGGCAAAACTCAGAAATTCCACTTATTTTGGTGCAAAATTCCAGAAATTTCCCTTATTTTAGGGCAAAATTGCAGAAATTTCACTTATTTTGGGGCAAAATTGCAGAAATTTAACTTATTTAAGAAAAAAATTCAGAAATTTTTCTATTTTGGTGCAAAAAGGCAGAAATTTCTTTTATGTTGGTACAAAATTGCAGAAATTTTTCTTATTTTGGGGCAAAAAGTCAGAAATCTCCCCTATTTAGGGGAAAAATGCAGAAATTCCTCTTATTTTGAGGTAAAAATGCTGAAATTTCCCTTATTTGGGGGCAAAAAGGCAGAAATTTCCCTTATTTTGAGGCAAAATTGCAGAAATTTCACTTATTTCAGGGTAATAAGTCAGAAGTTTTCTCTATTTTGGGGCAAAAAAGACAGAAATTCCCTTTGTTTTGGAAGAAAAATACAGATATTTCATTTTTTTAGAGGCAAAAAAGCAGAAATTCCTTTTATTTTGGAGTAAAAATGAAGAAATTTCCCTTTTTTGTGGCAAAAGGTATACATTCCACTTATTTTTGGGCTAAAAAGCAGAAATTACCCGTATTTTAGAGCAAAATTGCAGAAATTCCCCTAATTGTAAGGCAAAATGGCAGAAATTCCCTATATGTTGGGGCAAAAAGACAGAAATTCTCTTTATTTTTGGGGCAAAACTCAGAAATTACATTTATTTTGGGGCAAAATTCCAGAAATTTCTCTTATTTTGGTGCAAAATTGCAGAAATTTCACTTATTTTGTGGCAAAATTGCAGAAATTTCACTTATTTCATGGTAAAAAGGCAGAAATTATCCTTATTTTGATGCAAAAATGCAGAAATTCCAAATATTTTGTGGCAAAAATGAAGAAATTCCCTTTATTTTGAGGTAAAAAGGCAGACATTCCCCTTATTTGGGGGCAAAAAAAAGAAATTTCACTTATTTTGGGGCAAAAACTCAGAAATTCCACACTTTTTTAGTCAAAATTCCAGAAATTTCCCTTATTTTGGGGCAAAATTGCAGAAATTTCACTTATTTTGGTGCAAAATTGCAGAAATTTAACTTATTTCAGAAAAAAATTCAGAAATTTTCCTATTTTGGTGCAAAAAGGCAGAATTATCTTTTATTTTGGTACAAAATTGCAGAAATTTTTCTTATTTTGGGGCAAAAAGGCAGAAATTTCACTTATTTTGGGGCAAAATTGCAGTAATTTCACTTATTTTGGGGCAAAATTGCAGAAATTCCAAATATTTTGTGGCAAAAATGCAGAAATTCCCCTTATTTTAAGGTAAAAAGGCAGAAATTCCCCTTATTTGGGGGTAAAAAACAGAAATTTCCCTTATTTTGGGGCAAAATTGCAGAAATTTCACTTATTTTGGGGCAAAATTGCAGAAATTTTACTTATTTCAGAAAAAAATTCAGAAATTTTCCTATTTTGGTGCAAAAAGGCAGAAATTTCTATTTTGGTACAAAATTGCAGAAATTTTTCTTTTTTTGGGGCAAAAAGGCACAAATCTCCCATATTTTGGGGAAAAAATGCAGAAATTCCTCTTATTTTGAGGTAAAAAGGTAGAAATTTCCCTTATTTGGGGGAAAAAGGCAGAAATTTTCCTTATTTTGAGGCAAAATTGCAGAAATTTCACTTATTTCAGTGTAATAAGTCAGAAATTTTCCTTATTTTGGGGCAAAAAAGACAGAAATTCCCTTTGTTTTGGGGGAAAAAGACAGAAATTCCACGTTTTTAGCGGCAAAAAAGCAGAAATTCATTTTATTTTGGAGTAAAAATGAAGAAATTTCTTTTTTTTTTGTGGCAAAAGATATACATTCCCCTTATTTTCAGGCTAAAAAGCAGAAATTCCCCGTATTTTGGAGCAAAATTGCAGAAATTCCCCTAATTGTGGGGCAAAAAGGCAGAAATTTCCGATATTTTAGGGCAAAAAGACAGAAATTCTTTTTATTTTGGGGCTAAACTAAGAAATTCCACTTATTTTGGGGCAAAATTCCAGAAATTTCCCTTATTTTGGGGCAAAATTGCAGAAATTTTTGTTATTTTGGGGCAAAATTGCAGAAATTTCACTTATTTCAGAAAAAAAAGCAGAAATTTTCTTATTTTGGTGCAAAAAGGCGGAAATTTCTTTTATTTTGGTACAAAATTGCAGAAATTTTTCTTATTTTGGGGCAAAAAGGCAGAAATCTCCCATATTTTGGGGCAAAAATGAAGAAATTTCTCTTATTTTGAGGTAAAAAGGCTGAAATTCCCATTATTTGGGAACAAAAAGGCAGAAATTTCCCTTATTTTGAGGCAAAATTGCAGAAATTTCACTTATTTCAGTGTAATAAGTCAGAAATTTTCTTTATTTTGGGGCAAAAAAGACAGAAATTCTTTTTGTTTTGAGGGAAAAAGGCAGAAATTCCACTTTTTTAGCGGCAAAAAAGCAAAAATTCATTTTATTTTGGAGTAAAAATGAAGAAATTTCTTTTTTTTTGTGGCAAAATTATACATTCCCCTTATTTTCAGGCTAAAAAGCAGAAATTCCCCATATTTTGGAGCAAAATTGCAGAAATTCCCCTAATTGTGGGGCAAAAAGGCAGAAATTGCCTATATGTTGGGGCAAAAAGACAGAAATTCTCCTAATTTTGGGGCAAAACTCAGAAATTCCACTTATTTTGGGGCAAAATTCCAGAATTTTCCCTTATTTTGGGGCAAAATTGCAGAAATTTCACTTATTTTGGGGCAAAATTGCAGAAATTTCACTTATTTCAGGGTAATAAGTCAGAAATTTTCCTTATTTTGGAGCAAAAAAACAGAAATTCCCTTTGTTTTGGGGGAAAAAGACAGAAATTCCACTTATTTAGAGGCAAAATCTGAAATTCCCCTTATTTTGGAGCAAAAATGAAGAACTTTCCCTTTTTTATGGCAAAAAGTTTTGCATTCTTCTTATTTTCGGGCAAAAAGGCAGAAATTCCCCGTATTTTGGAGCAAAATTGCAGAAATTCCCCTAATTGTGGGGCGAAAAGGCAGAAATTCCCTATATGTTAGGGCAAAAAGACAGAAATTCTCCTTATTTTGGGGCAAAACTCAGAAATTCCACTTATTTTAAGGCAAAATTCCATAAATTTCCTTTATTTGGGAGCAAAATTGCAGAAATTTCTGTTATTTTGGGGCAAAATTGCAGAAATTTCACTTATTTCAGAAAAAAAAGCAGAAATTTTCTTATTTTGGTGCAAAAAGGCGGAAATTTCTTTTATTTTGGTACAAAATTGCAGAAATTTTTCTTATTTTGGGGCAAAAAGGCAGAAATCTCCCATATTTTGGGGCAAAAATGCAGAAATTCCTCTTATTTTGAGGTAAAAAGGCTGAAATTCCCCTTATTTGGAGGCAAAAAGGCAGAAATTTTTCTTATTTTGGGGCAAAATTGCAGAAATTTCACTTATTTCAGAGTAGTCAGTCAGAAATTTTTCTTATTTTGGGGCAAAAAAGCAGAAATTCCTTTTATTTTGGAGTAAAAATGAAGAAATTTCTTTTTTGTGGCAAATGGTATACATTCCCCTTATTTTCAGGCTAAAAAGCAGAAATTACCCGTATTTTGGAGCAATATTGCAGAAATTCGCCTAATTGTGGGGCAAAGAGGCAGAAATTCCCTATATGTTAGGGCAAAAACACAGAAATTCTCTTTATTTTGGGGCAAAACTCAGAAATTCCACTTACCTTGGGGCAAAATTCCAAAAATTTCCCTTATTTTGGGCCAAAATTGCAGAAATTTCACTTATTTTGAGGCAAAATTGCATAAATTTCACTTATTTCAGGGTAATAAGTCAGAAATTTTCCTTATTTTGGGGCAAAAAACACAGAAATTCCCTTTGATTTGGGGGAAAAAGACAGAAATTCCACTTTTTTAGAGGCAAAAAAGCAGAAATTCCTTTTATTTTGGAGTAAAAATGAAGAAATTTCCCTTTTTTGTGGCAAAATGTATACATTCCACTTATTTTTGGGCTAAAAAGCTGAAATTACCCGTATTTTGGAGCAAAATTGCAGAAATTCCCCTAATTGTGGGGCAAAATGCAGAAATTCCCTATATGTTAGAGCAAAAAGACAGAAATTCTCCTTATTTTGGGGCAAAACTCAGAAATTCCACTTATTTTGGGGCAAAATTCCAGAAATTTCCCTTATTTTGTGGCAAAATTGCCGAAATTTCACTTATTTTGGGGCAAAATTGCAGAAATTTCACTTATATCATGGTAAAAAGGCAGAAATTTTCCTCATTTTGGGGCAAAAATGCAGAGATTCCAAATATTTTGTGGTAAAATTGCAAAAATTCCCCTTATTTTGAGGTAAAAAGGCAGAAATTCCCCTTATTTGGGGGCAGAAAGCAGAAATTTCCCTTATTCTGGGACAAAATTGCAGAAATTTCACTTATTTCAGGGTAATAAGTCAGAAATTTTCCTTATTTGGGGCAAAAAAGACAGAAATTCCTTTTGTTTTAGGGGAAAAAGTCAGAAATTCCACTTATTTAGAAGCAAAAAAGCAGAAATTCCCCTTATTTTGGAGCAAAAATGAAGAAATTTCCTTTTTTTGTGGCAAAAGGTATGCATTCTTCTTATTTTCAGGCTAAAAAGCAGAAATTCCCCGTATTTTGGAGCAAAATTGCAAAAATTCCCCTAATTGTGGGACAAAAAGGCAGAAATTCCCTATATGTTTGGGCAAAAAGACAGAAATTCTCCTTATTTTAGAGCAAAACTCAGAAATTTCACTTATTTTGACGCAAAATTGCAGAAATTTCACTTATTTCAGAAAAAAAAGCAGAAATTTTCTTAATTTGGGGCAAAAAGGCAGAAATTTCTCATATTTTGGAGCAAAAATGCAGAAAATCCCCTTATTTTGAGGTAAAAAGTCTAAAATTCCACTTATTTGGTTGCAAAAAGCAGAAATTTCCCTTATTTTGGGGCAAAGTTGCAGATATTTTATTTGTTTCAGGGTAATAAGTCAGAAATTTTCCTTATTTTGGGGCAAAAAAGACACAAATTCTCTATGTTTTGGGGGAAAAAGACAGAAATTCCACTTATTTAGAGGCAAAAAAGCAGAAATTCCCCTTATTTTGGAGCGAAAATGAAGAAATTTCCCTTTTTTATGGCAAAAAGGTATGCATTCTTCTTATTTTCGGGCAAAAAGACAGAAATTCCCCGTATTTTTGAGCAAAATTGCAGAAATTCCCCTAATTGTGGGGCAAAAAGGCAGAAATTCCCTATGTGTTGGGGCAAAAAGACAGAAATTCTACTTATTTTGGGGCAAAACTCAGAAATTCCACTTATTTTGGGGCAAAATTCCGAAAATTTCCCTTATTTTGGGGCAAAATTGCAGAAATTTCACTTATTTTGGGGCAAAATTGCAGAAATTTCACTTATTTCAGGGAAAAAAAGACAGAAATTTCTTTTATTTTGGTACAAAATTGCAGAAATTTTTTTTATTTTTGGCAAAAAGGCAGAAATTTCCCAAATTTTGGGGCAAAAATGCAGAAATTCCCCTTATTTTGAGGTAAAAATGCTGAAATTCCCCTTATTTTGGGGCAAAAAGGAGACATTTCCCTTATTTTGGGCAAAAATTGCAGAAATTTCACTTATTTTGAGTCAAAAAGGCAGAAAATCCAATTATTTTGGGGTAAAAATGAAGAAATTCCCCTTGTTTTGAGGTAAAAAGGCTGAAATTCCCCTTTTTTGGAGGCAAAAAGGCAGAAATTTCCCGTATTTTGGGGCAAAATTGCAGAAATTTCACTTATTTCAGAGTAATAATTCAGAAATTTTTTTTATTTGGGGGTAAAAAAAGACAGAAATTCCCTTTGTTTGGGGGAAAAAACAGAAATTCCACTTATTTAGAGGCAAAAAAGCAGAAATTCCCCTTATTTTGGAGCAAAAATTAAGAAATTTCATTTTTTTATGGCAAAAAGGTATGCACTCTTATTATTTTCGGGCAAAAGACAGAAATTCCCCGTATTTTAGAGCAAAATTGCAGAAATTCCCCTAATTGTGGGGCAAAAAGGCATAAATTCCCTATATGTTGGAGCAAAAAGACAGAAATTCATCTTATTTTGGGGCAAAACTCAGAAATTCCACTTATTTTGGGGCACAATTCCAGAAATTTCCCTTCTTTTGGGGCAAAATTGCAGAAATTTCACTTATTTTGAGGCAAAATTGCAGAAATTTTACTTATTTCAGAAAAAAAAGCAGAAATTTTCTTATTTTGGGGCAAAAAGGCAGAAATTTTTTTTATTTTGGTACTAAATTGCAGAAATTTTTCTTATTTTGGGGCAAAAAGTCAGAAATTTCCCATTATTTGGGGCAAATATGCAGAAATTCCCCTTATTTTGGGGCAAAAAGTCAGAAATTCCCCTTATTTTGGGGCAAAAAGCAGATATTTCCCTTATTTTTGGGGAAAAATTTTAGAAATTTAACTTATTTCAGGGCAAAAAGTCAGAAATTCCGTTTATTTTTGGGGAAAAGTCAGAAATTGCACTTATTTTGAGTCAAAAAGGCGGAAAATCCCCTTATTTTGGAGTAAAAATGAAGAAATTTCCCTTTTTTATGGCAAAAGGTATACATTCTTTTTATTTTCGGGCAAAAAGGCAGAAATTCCCTGTATTTTGGAGCAAAATTGCAGAAATTCCTCTAATTTTGGGGCAAAAACGCAGAACTTCCCCTTATTTTGGGGTAAAACTGCAGAAATTTCACTTATTTCGCGGCAAAATGGCAGAAATTCACTTCATTTTCGGCGAAAAGGGAGAAAATTCCCGTATTTTGGAGCAAAATTGCAGAAATTCACCTAATTTTGGGGTAAAACATGCAGTAATTTTCTTTATTTTAAGGCAAAAAGGCAGAAATTCCCCTTATTTTGTGGCAAAAATCAGAAATTCCCCTTATTTTAGAAAAAATTGCAGAAATTTCCTTTATTATGGGGAAAAATTGCAGAAATTTCTTTTATTGTAAGGCAAAATTGCAGAAATTTCATTTATTTCAGAGAAAAAAACAAAATTTTTTTTTATTTTAGGGCAAAATGCAGAAATTTCCATTATTTTGGGGCACAAAGACAGAAATTCACCTTCTTTTGGGGTAAAATTTCAAACATTTCACATATTTCAGGGCAAAAAGGCAGAAATTCCCCTTATTTGGGGGTAAAAAGGCAGAAATTCTTCATATTTTGGGTTAAAATTGCAGAAATTTCCCTTGTTTGGGGGCAAAAAGGCAGAAAATCCCCTTAATTTTGGGCAAAAAGGCAGAAATTCCCCGTATTTTGGAGCAAAATTGCAGAAATTCCCCTAATTGTGGGGCAAAAAGGCAGAAATTCCCGATATGTTGGGGCAAAAAGACAGAAATTCTCCTTATTTTCGGGCAAAACTCAGAAATTCCATTTATTTTGGGGCAAAATTCCAGAAATTTCCCTTATTTTGGGGCAAAATTGCAGAAATTTCACTTATTTCAGGGCAAAATTCAAAAATTGCTTTTATTTTGGGGCAAAAACACAGAAATTCCGTTTACTTTTGGGTAAAAAGGCAGAAATTTCACTTATTTTGAGGTAAGAAGGCAGAAATTCCTCTTATTTTGCGGCAAAAATGAAGAAATTTCCCTTTTTTGTGGCAAAAGGTATATATTCCACTTATTTTCGGGCAAAAAAGCAGAAATTCACCGTATTTTGGAGCACAATTGCAGAAAATCCCCTAATTGTGGGGCAAAAAGGCAGAAATTCCCATTATTTTGATGGCAAAAAGGCAGGAATTCACCTTATTTTGGGCTAAAATTGCAGAAATTTCACATATTTCAGGGCAAAAAGGCAGAAATTTCCCTTCATTTGGGGCAAAAATGAAGAAATTTCCCTGTTTTATGGCAAAAAGGTATGCATTCCCCTTATTTTCTGCAAAAAGGCAGAAATTCTCCGTATTTTGGAGCAAAATTGCAGAAATTCCCCTAATTGTGGGGCAAAAAGGCAGAAATTCTCTTTATTTTGGGGCAAAACTCAGAAATTCCACTTATTTTGGGGCAAAATTCCAGAAATTTCCCTTATTTTGGGGCAAAATTGCAGAAATTTCACTTATTTTGGGGCAAAATTGCAGAAATTTCACTTATTTCAGGTAAAAATGGCAGAAATTTTTCTTATTTTGGGGCAAAAAGGCAGAATTTCCTAATATTTTGTGGCAAAAATGCAGAAATTCCCCTTATTTTGAGGTAAAAAGGCTTAAATTCCCCTTATTTGGGGGCAAAAAGGCAGAAATTTTTCTTATTTTGGGGCAAAATTGCAGACATTTCACTTATTTCAGGGTAATAAGTCAGAAATTTTCCTTATTTTGGGGCAAAAAAGACAGAAATTCCCTTTGTTTTGGAAGGAAAATACAGAAATTCCACTTCTTTAGAGGCAAAAAGGCAGAAATTCCCCTTATTTTGAAGCAAAAATGAAGAAATTCCCCTAATTGTTGGGCAAAAAGGCAGAAATTCCTTATATGTTGGGGCAAAAAGACAGAAATTCTTCTTATTTTGGGACAAAACTCAGAAATTCCACTTATTTTGGGGCAAAATTGCAGGAATTTACCTTATTTTGAGGCAAAATTGCAGAAATTTCCCTTATTTGGGGCAAAATTGCAGAAATTTCACTTATTTTCAGGTAAAAAGGCTGAAATATCCTTTATTTTGGGGCAAAAAGGAAGAAATTCCCCTTATTTTGGGGCAAAATTGCAGAAATTTTCCTTATTTTGGGGCAAAAAGGCTGAAATTCTTATTTTGAGGTAAAATGCTGAAATTCCCCATATTTTGGGGCAAAAGGCAAAACTTCTTATTTTGGGGCAAAGAGGCACAAATTTCTCTTATTTTCGGGCAAAATTGCAGAAATTTCATTTATTTCAGGGCAAAAAGTCAGAAATTCCTTTTATTTTGGGGCAAAGAGCAGAAATTTCTTTTATTATGGTACAAAATTGAAGAAATTTTTCTTATTTTGAAACAAAAAGGCAGAAAATTCCACTTATTTTGAGGCAAAAGGCAGAAATTATTCTCAATTTGAAGTAAAATGCAGAAATTCCCTTTATTTTGGGGCTAAAAAACAGAAATTCCCTGTATTTTGAAGCAAAATTGCAGAAATTCTCATAATTTTTGGGCAAAAAGGCAGATATTCTCCTTATTATGGGGCAAAAAGACAGAAAATCTCCTTTTTTGGGAGCAAACAGTCAGAAATTCCCCTTATTTTGGGGCAAAAATGAAGAAATTTGCTTTTTTATGGCAAAAAGGTATACATTCCCTTTATTTTCGGGCAAAAAGGCAGAAATTCTTTGTATTTTGGAGCAAAATTGCAGAAATTCTCATAATTTTCGGGCAAAAAGGCAGAAATTCTTTTTATTTTGGGGCAAAAAGACAGAAAATCTCCTTTTTCGGGAGCAAACAGTCAGAAATTCCCCTTATTTTGGGGCAAAATTGCAGAAATTTCCTTTACATTGGGGCAAAATTGCAGAAATTTCCCTTATTTTGGGGCAAAATTGCAGAAATTTCACTTATTTCAGGGAAAAAAGGCAGAAATTTTCTTCATTTTGGGGCAAAAATGAAGAAATTCCAAATATTTTGTGGCAAAAATGCAAAAATTCCCCTTATTTTGTGATAAAAAGGCAGAAATTTCCCTTATTTGGGGGCAAAAAGCAGAAATTTCCCTTATTATGGGGCAAAATTGAAGAAATTTCACTTATTTCAGGGTAATAATTCAGAAATTTTCCTTATTTGGGGCAAAAGGACAGAAATTCCTTTTGTTTTGGGGGTAAAAGTCAGAAATTCCACTTATTTAGAAGCAAAAAAGCAGAAATTCCCCTTATTTTGGAGCAAAAATGAAGAAATTTTTTTTTGTGGCAAAAGGTATGCATTCTTCTTATTTTCAGGCTAAAAAGCAGAAATTCCCCGTATTTTGGAGCAAAATTGCAGAAATTCCCCTAATTGTGGGGCAAAAAGACAGAAATTCTTTTTATTTTGGGGCAAAACTCAGAAATTCCACTTATTTTGGGACAAAATTCCAGAAATTTCACTTATTTTGGGGCAAAATTGCAGAAATTTCACTTATTTTGGCAAAATTGCAGAAATTTCAATTATTTCAGAAAAAAAGCAGAAATTTTCTTATTTTGGTGCAAAAAGGCAGAAATTTCTTTTATTTTGGTACAAAATTGCAGAAATTTTTCTTATTTGGGGGCAAAAAGCAGAAATCCCCTATATTTTGGGGCAAAAATGCATAAATTCCTCTTATTTTGAGGTAAAAAGGCTGAAAATTCCCTTTTTGGGGGGCAAAAAGACAGAAATTTCCCTTATTTTGAGGCAAAATTGCAGAAATTTCACTTATTTCAGGGTAATAAGTCAGAAATTCATCTTACTTTGGGGCAAAAAACAGAAATTCCCTTTGTTTTGGGGGAAAAAGACAGAAATTCCACTTATTTAGAGGCAAAAAAGCAGAAATTCTTCTTTATTGGAGCAAAAATGAAGAAATTTATCTTTTTTTGTGGCAAAAGGTATACATTCCGCTTATTTTCGGGCTAAAAAGCAGAAATTCCCCGTATTTTGGATCAAAATTGCAGAAATTCCCCTTATTTTGGAGCGAAAATACAGAAATTTCCCTTTTTTATGGCAAAAAGCTATGCATTCTTCTCATTTTCGGGCAAAAAGGCAGAAATTCCCCGTATTTTGGAGCAAAATTGCAGAAATTCCCCTAATTGTGGGGCAAAAAGGCAGAAATTCCCTATATGTTGGGGCAAAAAGACAGAAATTCTCCTTATTTCGGGGCAAAACTCAGAAATTCCACTTATTTTGGGGCAAAATTCCAGAAATTTCCCTTATTTTAGGGCAAAATTGCAGAAATTTCACTTATTTTGGGGCAAAATTGCAGAAATTTCACTTATTTCAGAAAAAAGCAGAATTTATTTATTTTGGTGCAAAAAGGCAGAAATTTCTTTTATTTTGGTACAAAATTGCAGAAATTTTTCTTATTTTGGGGTGAAAAGGCAGAAATCTCCCATATTTTGTGGCAAAAATGCAGAAATTCCTCTTATTTTGAGGTAAAAAGGCTGAAATTCCCCTTATTTGGGGGCAAAAAGGCAGAAATTTCCCTTATTTTGGGGCAAAATTGCAGAAATTTCACTTATTTCAGGGTAATAAGTCAGAAATTGTTTTTACTTTGGGGCAAAAAAGACAGAAATTCTCTTTGTTTTGGGGGATAAAGACAGAAATTCCACTTATTTAGAGGCAAAAAAGCAGAAATTCCCCTTATTTTGGAGCAAAACTGAAGAAATTTCCCTTTTTTATGGCAAAAAGGTATGCATTCTTCTTATTTTCGGGCAAAAAGGCAGAAATTCCCCGTATTTTGAAGCAAAATTGCAGAAATTCCCCTAATGGTGGGGCAAGAAGGGAGAAATTCCCTATATTTTGGGGCAAAAAGACAGAAATTCTCCTTATTTTGGGGCAAAACTCAGAAATTCCACTTATTTTGGTGCAAAATTCCAGAAATATCACTTATTTTGGGGCAAAATTGCCTGAAATTTCACTTATTTTGAGGCAAAATTGCAGAAATTTTACTTATTTCAGAAAAAAAAGCAGAAATTTTCTTATTTTGGGGCAAAATTGCAGAAATTTCACTTATTTCAGGGTAATAAGTCAGAAATTGTTTTTACTTTGGGGCAAAAAAGACAGAAATTCTCTTTGTTTTGGGGGATAAAGACAGAAATTCCACTTATTTAGAGGCAAAAAAGCAGAAATTCCCCTTATTTTGGAGCAAAACTGAAGAAATTTCCCTTTTTTATGGCAAAAAGGTATGCATTCTTCTTATTTTCGGGCAAAAAGGCAGAAATTCCCCGTATTTTGAAGCAAAATTGCAGAAATTCCCCTAATGGTGGGGCAAGAAGGGAGAAATTCCCTATATTTTGGGGCAAAAAGACAGAAATTCTCCTTATTTTGGGGCAAAACTCAGAAATTCCACTTATTTTGGTGCAAAATTCCAGAAATATCACTTATTTTGGGGCAAAATTGCCTGAAATTTCACTTATTTTGAGGCAAAATTGCAGAAATTTTACTTATTTCAGAAAAAAAAGCAGAAATTTTCTTATTTTGGGGCAAAAAGGCAGAAATTTTTTTTATTTTGGTACTAAATTGCAGAAATTTTTCTTATTTTGGGGCAAAAAGTCAGAAATTTCCCATTATTTGGGGCAAATATGCAGAAATTCCCCTTATTTTGAGGAAAAAAGGCTGACATTCCCCTTATTTTGGGGCAAAAAGTCAGAAATTCCCCTTATTTTGGGGCAAAAAGCAGATATTTCCCTTATTTTTGGGGAAAAATTTTAGAAATTTAACTTATTTCAGGGCAAAAAGTCAGAAATTCCGTTTATTTTTGGGGAAAAGTCAGAAATTGCACTTATTTTGAGTCAAAAAGGCGGAAAATCCCCTTATTTTGGAGTAAAAATGAAGAAATTTCCCTTTTTTATGGCAAAAGGTATACATTCTTTTTATTTTCGGGCAAAAAGGCAGAAATTCCCTGTATTTTGGAGCAAAATTGCAGAAATTCCTCTAATTTTGGGGCAAAAACGCAGAACTTCCCCTTATTTTGGGGTAAAACTGCAGAAATTTCACTTATTTCGCGGCAAAATGGCAGAAATTCACTTCATTTTCGGCGAAAAGGGAGAAAATTCCCGTATTTTGGAGCAAAATTGCAGAAATTCACCTAATTTTGGGGTAAAACATGCAGTAATTTTCTTTATTTTAAGGCAAAAAGGCAGAAATTCCCCTTATTTTGTGGCAAAAATCAGAAATTCCCCTTATTTTAGAAAAAATTGCAGAAATTTCCTTTATTATGGGGAAAAATTGCAGAAATTTCTTTTATTGTAAGGCAAAATTGCAGAAATTTCATTTATTTCAGAGAAAAAAACAAAAATTTTTTTTATTTTAGGGCAAAATGCAGAAATTTCCATTATTTTGGGGCACAAAGACAGAAATTCACCTTCTTTTGGGGTAAAATTTCAAACATTTCACATATTTCAGGGCAAAAAGGCAGAAATTCCCCTTATTTGGAGGTAAAAAGGCAGAAATTCTTCATATTTTGGGTTAAAATTGCAGAAATTTCCCTTGTTTGGGGGCAAAAAGGCAGAAAATCCCCTTAATTTTGGGCAAAAAGGCAGAAATTCCTCGTATTTTGGAGCAAAATTGCAGAAATTCCCCTAATTGTGGGGCAAAAAGGCAGAAATTCCCGATATGTTGGGGCAAAAGACAGAAATTCTCCTTATTTTCGGGCAAAACTCAGAAATTCCATTTATTTTGTGGCAAAATTCCAGAAATTTCCCTTAATTTGGGGCAAAATTGCAGAAATTTCACTTATTTCAGGGCAAAATTCAAAAATTGCTTTTATTTTGGGGCAAAAAGACAGAAATTCCGTTTACTTTTGGGTAAAAAGGCAGAAAAATCACTTATTTTGAGGTAAGAAGGCAGAAATTCTACTTATTTTGCGGCAAAAATGAAGAAATTTCCCTTTTTTGTGGCAAAAGGTATACATTCCTTTTATTTTCGGGCAAAAAAGCAGAAATTCCTTGTATTTTGGAGCACAATTGCAGAAAATCCCCTAATTGTGGGGCAAAAAGGCAGAAATTCCCATTATTTTGATGGCAAAAAGGCAGGAATTCACCTTATTTTGGGCTAAAATTGCAGAAATTTCACATATTTCAGGGCAAAAAGGCAGAAATTTCCCTTCATTTGGGGCAAAAATGAAGAAATTTCCCTTTTTTATGGCAAAAAGGTATGCATTCCCCTTATTTTCGGCAAAAAGGCAGAAATTCCCCGTATTTTGGAGCAAAATTGCAGAAATTCCCCTAATTGTGGGGCAAAAAGGCAGAAATTCTCTTTATTTTGGGGCAAACCTCAGAAATTCCACTTATTTTGGGGCAAAATTCCAGAAATTTCCCTTATTTTGGGGCAAAATTGCAGAAATTTCACTTATTTTGGGGCAAAATTGCAGAAATTTCACTTATTTCAGGTAAAAATGGCAGAAATTTTTCTTATTTTGGGGCAAAAAGGCAGAATTTCCTAATATTTTGTGGCAAAAATGCAGAAATTCCCCTTATTTTGAGGTAAAAAGGCTTAAATTCCCCTTATTTGGGGGCAAAAAGGCAGAAATTTTTCTTATTTTGGGGCAAAATTGCAGACATTTCACTTATTTCAGGGTAATAAGTCAGAAATTTTCCTTATTTTGGGGCAAAAAAGACAGAAATTCTTCTAATTGTGGGGCAAAAAGGCAGAAATTCCCTATATGTTGGGGCAAAAAGACAGAAATTCTCCTTATTTTGGGGCAAAACTCAAAAATTCCACTTATTTTGGGGCAAAATTGCAGGAATTTACCTTATTTTGGGGCAAAATTGCAGAAATTTTCCTTATTTGGGGCAAAATTGCAGAAATTTCACTTATTTTCAGGTAAAAAGACTGAAATATCCTTTATTTTGGGGCAAAAAGGAAGAAATTCCCCTTATTTTGGGGCAAAATTGCAGAAATTTTTCTTATTTTGGGGCAAAAAGGCTGAAATTCTTCTTATTTTGAGGTAAAATGCTGAAATTCCCCATATTTTGGGGCAAAAGGCAAAAATTCTTCTTATTTTGGGGCAAAAAGGCACAAATTTCCCTTATTTTCGGGCAAAATTGCAGAAATTTCATTTATTTCAGGGCAAAAATTCAGAAATTCCTTTTATTTTGGGGCAAAGAGCAGAAATTTCTTTTATTATGGTACAAAATTGAAGAAATTTTTCTTATTTTGAAACAAAAAGGCAGAAAATTCCCCTTATTTTGAGGCAAAAGGCAGAAACTATTCTTATTTTGTGGTAAAATGCAGAAATTCCCTTTATTTTGGGGCTAGAAAGCAGAAATTCCCCGTATTTTGAAGCAAAATTGCAGAAATTCTCATAATTTTCAAGCAAAAGGCAAAAATTCTCCTTATTTTGGGGCAAAAAGACAGAAAATCTCCTTTTTTGGGAGCAAACAGTCAGAAATTTTCCTTATTTTGGGGCAAAATTGCAGAAATTTCCTTTACATTGGGGCAAAATTGCAGAAATTTCGATATTTTGGGGCAAAATTGCAGAAATTTCACTTATTTCAGGGAAAAAAGGTGAAAATTTTTTTTGGGGGGCAAAAAGGCAGAATTTTTTTTTATTTTGGTACAAAATTGCAGAAATTTTTCTTATTTTGGGGCAAAAAGTCAGAAATTCCTCATATTTTGGGGCAAAAAGGCAGAAATTCCCCTTATTTTGGGGCAAAATTGCAGAAATTTCCCTTATTATGGGGAAAAATTGCAGAAATTTCCCTTATTTTAGGGCAAAATTGCAGAAATTTCACTTATTTCAGAGAAAAATAGCAAAATTTTTCTTATTTTGGGGCAAAAAGGCAGAAATTCCCATTATTTTGGGGCAAAAAGGCAGAAATTCACCTTATTTTGGGGTAAAATTGAAGAAATTTCACATATTTCAGGGCAAAAAGACAGAAATTCCCCTTATTTTAAGGCAGAAAGGCAGAAATTCCCCTTATTTTGGAATAAAATTGCAGAAATTTTTTTTCTTTAGGGGCAAAAAGGCAGAAAATCCACTTAATTTCGGGTAAAAAAGCAGAAATTCCTCTTATTTTGGAGCAAAATTGCAGAAACTCCCCTAATTTTGGGGCATAAAGGCAGAAATTCCCTTTATTTTGGGGCAAAAATAGAGAAATTCTCATTATTTTGGGGCAAAAATCAGAAATTTCCCTTATTTCGGGTCAAAATTTTAGAAATTTCTTTTATATTGTTACAGACTTGCAGAAATTTTTCTTATTTTGTGGCAAAAAGGCAGAAATTTCCCATATTTTGGTGCAAAAAGCCTAAAATTTCCTTTATTATGAGGTAAAATCCTGAAAATCCCCATATTTTGGGGCAAAAAGGCAGAAATTCCCCTCATTTGGAGGCAAAAATACACAAATTTCCCTTATTTTCGGGCATAATTGCAGAAATTTCATTTATTTCAGGGCAAAAAGTCAGAAATTCCTTTTATTTTGGGGCAAAAAGCAGAAATTTCTTTTATTTTGATACAAAATTGTAGAAATTTTCCTTATTTTGGAACAAAAAGGCAAAAATTACCCATATTTTGGGGAAAAAGGCAGAAATTCCCCTTATTTTGAGGTAAAAAGGCTGAAATTCCCGTTATTTTGGGGTAAAAAGGCCGAAATTCCCTTTACTTTGTGGCAAAAAGGCAGAAATTCCTGTTAATTGGGGCAGAAAAGCAGAAATATTCCTTATTTAAGGGCAATAGGGCAGATATTCCCCATATTTTGTGGAAAAAGGCAGAAATTCCCTTTATTTGGAGGTAAAATGATGAAATTCCCCTTTTTTTCGGCAAAAGGGCAGAAATTCCTATTATTTTGGGGCAAAATTGCAGAAATTTCCTTTATTTTGGGGCAAAATTGCAGAAATTTCCCTTATTTTGGGGCAAAATTGCAGAAATTTCCCTTATTTTGGGGCAAAATTGCAGAAATTTCACTTATTTCATGGTAAAAAGGCAGAAATTTTCCTCATTTTGGGGCAAAAATGAAGAAATTCCAAATATTTTGTGGCAAAAATGCAAAAATTCCCCTTATTTTGTGATAAAAAGGCAGAAATTTCCCTTATTTGGGGGCAAAAAGCAGAAATTTCCCTTATTTGGGGGCAAAATTGAAGAAATTTCACTTATTTCAGGGTAATAAGTCAGAAATTTTCCTTATTTGGGGCAAAAAAGACAGAAATTCTTTTTGTTTTGGGGGAAAAAGTCAGAAATTCCACTTATTTAGAAGCAAAAAAGCAGAAATTCTCCTTATTTTGGAGCAAAAATGAAGAAATTTTTTTTTGTGGCAAAAGGTATGCATTCTTCTTATTTTCAGGCTAAAAAGCAGAAATTCCCCATATTTTGGAGCAAAATTGCAGAAATTCTCCTAATTGTGGGGCAAAAAGACAGAAATTCTTTCTATTTTGGGGCAAAACTCAGAAATTCCACTTATTTTGGGACAAAATTCCAGAAATTTCACTTATTTTGGGGCAAAATTGCAGAAATTTCACTTATTTTGGCAAAATTGCAGAAATTTCAATTATTTCAGAAAAAAAGCAGAAATTTTCTTATTTTGGTGCAAAAAGGCAGAAATTTCTTTTATTTTGGTACAAAATTGCAGAAATTTTTCTTATTTGGGGGCAAAAAACAGAAATCCCCTATATTTTGGGGCAAAAATGCATAAATGCCTCTTATTTTGAGGTAAAAAGGCTGAAATTTCCCTTATTTGGGGGCAAAAAGACAGAAATTTCCCTTATTTTGAGGCAAAATTGCAGAAATTTCACTTATTTCAGGGTAATAAGTCAGAAATTTTTCTTACTTTGGGGCAAAAAACAGAAATTCCCTTTGTTTTGGGGGAAAAAGACAGAAATTCCACTTATTTAGAGGCAAAAAAGCAGAAATTCTTCTTTATTGGAGCAAAAATGAAGAAATTTATCTTTTTTTGTGGCAAAAGGTATACATTCCGCTTATTTTCGGGCTAAAAAGCAGAAATTCCCCGTATTTTTGATCAAAATTGCAGAAATTCCCCTTATTTTGGAGCAAAAATAAAGAAATTTCCCTTTTTTATGGCAAAAACCTATGCATTCTTCTTATTTTCGGGCAAAAAGGCAGAAATTCCCCGTATTTTGGAGCAAAATTGCAGAAATTCCCCTAATTGTGGGGCAAAAAGGCAGAAATTCCCTATATGTTCAGGCAAAAAGACAGAAATTCTCCGTATTTCGGGGCAAAACTCAGAAATTCCACTTATTTTGGGGCAAAATTCCAGAAATTTCCCTTATTTTAGGGCAAAATTGCAGAAATTTCACTTATTTCAGAGAAAAAAAGCAAAATTTTTCTTATTTTGGGGCAAAAAGGCAGAAATTCCCATTATTTTGGGGCAAAAAGGCAGAAATTCACCTTATTTTGGGGTAAAATTGAAGAAATTTCACATATTTCAGGGCAAAAAGACAGAAATTCCCCTTATTTTGGAATAAAATTGCAGAAATTTTTTTTCTTTAGGGGCAAAAAGGCAGAAAATCCACTTAATTTCGGGTAAAAAAGCAGAAATTCCTCTTATTTTGGAGCAAAATTGCAGAAACTCCCCTAATTTTGGGGCATAAAGGCAGAAATTCCCTTTATTTTGGGGCAAAAATAGAGAAATTCTCATTATTTTGGGGCAAAAATCAGAAATTTCCCTTATTTCGGGTCAAAATTTTAGAAATTTCTTTTATATTGTTACAGACTTGCAGAAATTTTTCTTATTTTGTGGCAAAAAGGCAGAAATTTCCCATATTTTGGTGCAAAAAGCCTAAAATTTCCTTTATTATGAGGTAAAATCCTGAAAATCCCCATATTTTGGGGCAAAAAGGCAGAAATTCCCCTCATTTGGAGGCAAAAATACACAAATTTCCCTTATTTTCGGGCATAATTGCAGAAATTTCATTTATTTCAGGGCAAAAAGTCAGAAATTCCTTTTATTTTGGGGCAAAAAGCAGAAATTTCTTTTATTTTGATACAAAATTGTAGAAATTTTCCTTATTTTGGAACAAAAAGGCAAAAATTACCCATATTTTGGGGAAAAAGGCAGAAATTCCCCTTATTTTGAGGTAAAAAGGCTGAAATTCCCGTTATTTTGGGGTAAAAAGGCAGAAATTCCCTTTACTTTGTGGCAAAAAGGCAGAAATTCCCGTTAATTGGGGCAGAAAAGCAGAAATATTCCTTATTTAAGGGCAATAGGGCAGATATTCCCCATATTTTGTGGAAAAAGGCAGAAATTCCCCTTATTTGGAGGTAAAATGATGAAATTCCCCTTTTTTTCGGCAAAAGGGCAGAAATTCCTATTATTTTGGGGCAAAATTGCAGAAATTTCCTTTATTTTGGGGCAAAATTGCAGAAATTTCCCTTATTTTGGGGCAAAATTGCAGAAATTTCCCTTATTTTGGGGCAAAATTGCAGAAATTTCACTTATTTCATGGTAAAAAGGCAGAAATTTTCCTCATTTTGGGGCAAAAATGAAGAAATTCCAAATATTTTGTGGCAAAAATGCAAAAATTCCCCTTATTTTGTGATAAAAAGGCAGAAATTTCCCTTATTTGGGGGCAAAAAGCAGAAATTTCCCTTATTTGGGGGCAAAATTGAAGAAATTTCACTTATTTCAGGGTAATAAGTCAGAAATTTTCCTTATTTGGGGCAAAAAAGACAGAAATTCCTTTTGTTTTGGGGGAAAAAGTCAGAAATTCCACTTATTTAGAAGCAAAAAAGCAGAAATTCTCCTTATTTTGGAGCAAAAATGAAGAAATTGTTTTTTGTGGCAAAAGGTATGCATTCTTCTTATTTTCAGGCTAAAAAGCAGAAATTCCCCATATTTTGGAGCAAAATTGCAGAAATTCTCCTAATTGTGGGGCAAAAAGACAGAAATTCTTTCTATTTTGGGGCAAAACTCAGAAATTCCACTTATTTTGGGACAAAATTCCAGAAATTTCACTTATTTTGGGGCAAAATTGCAGAAATTTCACTTATTTTGGCAAAATTGCAGAAATTTCAATTATTTCAGAAAAAAAGCAGAAATTTTCTTATTTTGGTGCAAAAAGGCAGAAATTTCTTTGATTTTGGTACAAAATTGCAGAAATTTTTCTTATTTGGGGGCAAAAAACAGAAATCCCCTATATTTTGGGGCAAAAATGCATAAATGCCTCTTATTTTGAGGTAAAAAGGCTGAAATTTCCCTTATTTGGGGGCAAAAAGACAGAAATTTCCCTTATTTTGAGGCAAAATTGCAGAAATTTCACTTATTTCAGGGTAATAAGTCAGAAATTTTTCTTACTTTGGGGCAAAAAACAGAAATTCCCTTTGTTTTGGGGGAAAAAGACAGAAATTCCACTTATTTAGAGGCAAAAAAGCAGAAATTCTTCTTTATTGGAGCAAAAATGAAGAAATTTATCTTTTTTTGTGGCAAAAGGTATACATTCCGCTTATTTTCGGGCTAAAAAGCAGAAATTCCCCGTATTTTTGATCAAAATTGCAGAAATTCCCCTTATTTTGGAGCAAAAATAAAGAAATTTCCCTTTTTTATGGCAAAAAGCTATGCATTCTTCTTATTTTCGGGCAAAAAGGCAGAAATTCCCCGTATTTTGGAGCAAAATTGCAGAAATTCCCCTAATTGTGGGGCAAAAAGGCAGAAATTCCCTATATGTTCAGGCAAAAAGACAGAAATTCTCCGTATTTCGGGGCAAAACTCAGAAATTCCACTTATTTTGGGGCAAAATTCCAGAAATTTCCCTTATTTTAGGGCAAAATTGCAGAAATTTCACTTATTTTAGGGCAAAATTGCAGAAATTTCACTTATTTCAGAAAAAAAGCAGAATTTATTTATTTTGGTGCAAAAAGGCAGAAATTTCTTTTATTTTGGTACAAAATTGCAGAAATTTCCCTTATTTTGGGGCAAAATTGCAGAAATTTCACTTATTTCAGGGTAATAAGTCAGAAATTGTTTTTACTTTGGGGCAAAAAATACAGAAATTCTCTTTGTTTTGTGGGAAAAAGACAGAAATTTTACTTATTTAGAGGCACAAAAGCAGAAATTCCCCTTATTTTGGAGCAAAACTGAAGAAATTTCCCTTTTTTATGGCAAAAAGGTATGCATTCTTCTTATTTTCGGGCAAAAAGGCAGAAATTCCCCGTATTTTGAAGAAAAATTGCAGAAATTCCCCTAATGGTGGGGCAAGAAGGGAGAAATTCCCTATATTTTGGGGAAAAAAGACAGAAATTCTCCTTATTTTGGGGCAAAACTCAGAAATTCCACTTATTTTGGTGCAACATTCCAGAAATTTCCCTTATTTGGGGGCAAAATTGCAGAAATTTAACTTATTTAAGAAAAAAATTCAGAAATTTTCCTATTTTGGTGCAAAAAGGCAGAAATTTTTTTTATTTTGATACAAAATTGCAGAAATTTTTCTTTTTTTGGGGCAAAAAGGCAGAAATCACTATATATTGGGGCAAAAATGCAGAAATTCCTCTTATTTTGAGGAAAAAAAGGCGAAATTTCCCTTATTTGGGGGCCAAAAGGCAGAAATTTCCCTTATTTTGAGGCAAAATTGCAGAAATTTCACTTATTTCAGTGTAATAAGTCAGAAATTTTCCTTATTTTGGGGCAAAAAAGACAAAAATTCCCTTTGTTTTGGGGGAAAAAGACAGAAATTCCACTTTTTTAGAGGCAAAAAAGCAGAAATTCCTTTTATTTTGGAGTAAAAATGAAGAAATTTCCCTTTTTTGTGGCAAAAGGTATACATTCCACTTATATTTGGGCTAGAAAGCAGAAATTACCCGTATTTTGGAGCAAAATAGCAGAAATTCCCCTAATTGTGGGGCAAAAAGGCAGAAATTCCCTATATGTTAGGGCAAAAAGACAGAAATTCTCCTTATTTTGGGGCAAAACTCAGAAATTCCACTTATTTTGGGGCAAAATTCCAGAAATTTCCCTAATTTTGTAGCAAAATTGCAGAAATTTCACTTATCTTGGGGCAAAATTGCAGAAATTTCACTTATTTCATAGTAAAAAGGCAGAAATTTTCCTTATTTTTTGGCAAAAATGCAGAGATTCCAAATATTTTGTGGTAAAAATGCAAAAATTCCCCTTATTTTGAGGTAAAAAGGCAGAAATTCCCCTTATTTGGGGGCAAAAAGCAGAAATTTTCCTTATTCTGGGGCAAAATTGCAGAAATTTCACTTATTTCAGGGTAATAATTCAGAAATTTTCCTTATTTGGGGCAAAAAAGACAGAAATTCCCTTTGTTTTGGGAAAAAAAGACAGAAATTCCACTTATTTAGAAGCAAAAAAGCAGAAATTTCCCTTATTTTGGTGCAAAAATGAAGAAATTTCCCTTTTTTGTGGCAAAAGGTATACATTCCCCTTATTTTCAGGCTAAAAAGCAGAAATTCCCCGTATTTTGGAGCAAAATTGCATAAATTCCCCTAATTGTGGGGCAAAAAGTCAGAAATTCCCTTTATGTTGGGGCAAAAAGACAGAAATTCTCTTTATTTTGGGGCAAAACTCAGAAATTCCACTTATTTTGGGGCAAAATTCCAGAAATATCACTGATTTTGGGGCAAAATTGCAGAAATTTCACTTATTTTGGGGCAAAATTGCAGAAATTTCACTTATTTCAGAAAAAAAAGCAGAAATTTTCTTATTTTGATACAAAAGGCAGAAATTTCTTTTATTTTGGTACAAAATTGCAGAAATTTTTCTTATTTGGGGGCAAAAAGGCATAAATCTCTTATATTTTGGGGCAAAAATGCATAAATTCCTCTTATTTTGAGGTAAAAAGGCTGAAATTCCCCTTATTTGGGGGCAAAAAGGCAGAAATTTCCCTTATTTTGAGGCAAAATTGCAGAAATTTTACTTATTTCAGGGTAATAAGTCAGAAATTTTCTTTATTTTGGGGCAAAAAACAGAAATTTCCTGGGTTTTGGGGGAAAAAGACAGAAATTCCACTTATTTAGAGGCAAAAAAGCAGAAATTCTTCTTATTTTGAAGCAAAAATGAAGAAATTTATTTTTTGTGGCAAAAGGTATACATTCCCCTTATTTTCGGGCTAAAAAGAAGAAATTCCCCGTATTTTGGAGCAAAATTGAAGAAATTCCCCTTATTTTGGAGCAAAAATGAAGAAATTTCCCTTTTTTATTGCAAAAAGGTATGCATTCTTTATATATTCGTGCAAAAAGGCAGAAATTCCCTGTATTTTGGAGCAAAATTGCAGAAATTCCCTTAAATGTGGGAAAAAAATGCAGAAATTCCCTATATTTTTAGGACAAAAAGAGAGAAATTCTCCTTATTTTGGGGCAAAACTCAGAAATTCCACTTATTTTGGGGCAAAATTCCAGAAAATTCCCTTATTTAGGGGCAAAATTGCCGAAATTTCACTTATTTTGGGGCAAAATTGCAGAAATTTCCCTTATTTCAGGTAAAAATGGCAGAAATTTTTCTTATTTTGGGGCAAAAAGGCAGAAATTCCTAATATTTTGTGGCAAAAATGCAGAAATTCCCCTTATTTTGAGGTAAAAAGGCTGAAATTCCCCTTATTTGGGTGCAAAAAGGCAGACATTTTTCTTATTTTAGGGCAAAATTGCAGACATTTCACTTATTTCAGGGTAATAAGTCAGAAATTTTCCTTATTTTGGGGCAAAAAAGACAGAAATTCTTCTAATTGTGGGGCAAAAAGGCAGAAATTCCCTATATGTTGGGGCAAAAAGACAGAAATTCTCCTTATTTTGGGGCAAAACTCAAAAATTCCACTTATTTTGGGGCAAAATTGCAGGAATTTACCTTATTTTGGGGCAAAATTGCAGAAATTTTCCTTATTTGGGGCAAAATTGCAGAAATTTCACTTATTTTCAGGTAAAAAGACTGAAATATCCTTTATTTTGGGGCAAAAAGGAAGAAATTCCCCTTATTTTGGGGCAAAATTGCAGAAATTTCACTTATTTCAGGGTAATAAGTCAGAAATTTTTCTTACTTTGGGGCAAAAAACAGAAATTCCCTTTGTTTTGGGGGAAAAAGACAGAAATTCCACTTATTTAGAGGCAAAAAAGCAGAAATTCTTCTTTATTGGAGCAAAAATGAAGAAATTTATCTTTTTTTGTGGCAAAAGGTATACATTCCGCTTATTTTCGGGCTAAAAAGCAGAAATTCCCCGTATTTTTGATCAAAATTGCAGAAATTCCCCTTATTTTGGAGCAAAAATAAAGAAATTTCCCTTTTTTATGGCAAAAAGCTATGCATTCTTCTTATTTTCGGGCAAAAAGGCAGAAATTCCCCGTATTTTGGAGCAAAATTGCAGAAATTCCCCTAATTGTGGGGCAAAAAGGCAGAAATTCCCTATATGTTCAGGCAAAAAGACAGAAATTCTCCTTATTTCGGGGCAAAACTCAGAAATTCCACTTATTTTGGGGCAAAATTCCAGAAATTTCCCTAATTTTGTAGCAAAATTGCAGAAATTTCACTTATCTTGGGGCAAAATTGCAGAAATTTCACTTATTTCATAGTAAAAAGGCAGAAATTTTCCTTATTTTTTGGCAAAAATGCAGAGATTCCAAATATTTTGTGGTAAAAATGCAAAAATTCCCCTTATTTTGAGGTAAAAAGGCAGAAATTCCCCTTATTTGGGGGCAAAAAGCAGAAATTTTCCTTATTCTGGGGCAAAATTGCAGAAATTTCACTTATTTCAGGGTAATAATTCAGAAATTTTCCTTATTTGGGGCAAAAAAGACAGAAATTCCCTTTGTTTTGGGAAAAAAAGACAGAAATTCCACTTATTTAGAAGCAAAAAAGCAGAAATTTCCCTTATTTTGGTGCAAAAATGAAGAAATTTCCCTTTTTTGTGGCAAAAGGTATACATTCCCCTTATTTTCAGGCTAAAAAGCAGAAATTCCCCGTATTTTGGAGCAAAATTGCATAAATTCCCCTAATTGTGGGGCAAAAAGTCAGAAATTCCCTTTATGTTGGGGCAAAAAGACAGAAATTCTCTTTATTTTGGGGCAAAACTCAGAAATTCCACTTATTTTGGGGCAAAATTCCAGAAATATCACTGATTTTGGGGCAAAATTGCAGAAATTTCACTTATTTTGGGGCAAAATTGCAGAAATTTCACTTATTTCAGAAAAAAAAGCAAAAATTTTCTTATTTTGATACAAAAGGCAGAAATTTCTTTTATTTTGGTACAAAATTGCAGAAATTTTTCTTATTTGGGGGCAAAAAGGCATAAATCTCTTATATTTTGGGGCAAAAATGCATAAATTCCTCTTATTTTGAGGTAAAAAGGCTGAAATTCCCCTTATTTGGGGGCAAAAAGGCAGAAATTTCCCTTATTTTGAGGCAAAATTGCAGAAATTTTACTTATTTCAGGGTAATAAGTCAGAAATTTTCTTTATTTTGGGGCAAAAAACAGAAATTTCCTGGGTTTTGGGGGAAAAAGACAGAAATTCCACTTATTTAGAGGCAAAAAAGCAGAAATTCTTCTTATTTTGAAGCAAAAATGAAGAAATTTATTTTTTGTGGCAAAAGGTATACATTCCCCTTATTTTCGGGCTAAAAAGAAGAAATTCCCCGTATTTTGGAGCAAAATTGAAGAAATTCCCCTTATTTTGGAGCAAAAATGAAGAAATTTCCCTTTTTTATTGCAAAAAGGTATGCATTCTTTATATATTCGTGCAAAAAGGCAGAAATTCCCTGTATTTTGGAGCAAAATTGCAGAAATTCCCTTAAATGTGGGAAAAAAATGCAGAAATTCCCTATATTTTTAGGACAAAAAGAGAGAAATTCTCCTTATTTTGGGGCAAAACTCAGAAATTCCACTTATTTTGGGGCAAAATTCCAGAAAATTCCCTTATTTAGGGGCAAAATTGCCGAAATTTCACTTATTTTGGGGCAAAATTGCAGAAATTTCCCTTATTTCAGGTAAAAATGGCAGAAATTTTTCTTATTTTGGGGCAAAAAGGCAGAAATTCCTAATATTTTGTGGCAAAAATGCAGAAATTCCCCTTATTTTGAGGTAAAAAGGCTGAAATTCCCCTTATTTGGGTGCAAAAAGGCAGACATTTTTCTTATTTTAGGGCAAAATTGCAGACATTTCACTTATTTCAGGGTAATAAGTCAGAAATTTTCCTTATTTTGGGGCAAAAAAGACAGAAATTCTTCTAATTGTGGGGCAAAAAGGCAGAAATTCCCTATATGTTGGGGCAAAAAGACAGAAATTCTCCTTATTTTGGGGCAAAACTCAAAAATTCCACTTATTTTGGGGCAAAATTGCAGGAATTTACCTTATTTTGGGGCAAAATTGCAGAAATTTTCCTTATTTGGGGCAAAATTGCAGAAATTTCACTTATTTTCAGGTAAAAAGACTGAAATATCCTTTATTTTGGGGCAAAAAGGAAGAAATTCCCCTTATTTTGGGGCAAAATTGCAGAAATTTCACTTATTTCAGGGTAATAAGTCAGAAATTTTTCTTACTTTGGGGCAAAAAACAGAAATTCCCTTTGTTTTGGGGGAAAAAGACAGAAATTCCACTTATTTAGAGGCAAAAAAGCAGAAATTCTTCTTTATTGGAGCAAAAATGAAGAAATTTATCTTTTTTTGTGGCAAAAGGTATACATTCCGCTTATTTTCGGGCTAAAAAGCAGAAATTCCCCGTATTTTTGATCAAAATTGCAGAAATTCCCCTTATTTTGGAGCAAAAATAAAGAAATTTCCCTTTTTTATGGCAAAAAGCTATGCATTCTTCTTATTTTCGGGCAAAAAGGCAGAAATTCCCCGTATTTTGGAGCAAAATTGCAGAAATTCCCCTAATTGTGGGGCAAAAAGGCAGAAATTCCCTATATGTTCAGGCAAAAAGACAGAAATTCTCCTTATTTCGGGGCAAAACTCAGAAATTCCACTTATTTTGGGGCAAAATTCCAGAAATTTCCCTTATTTTAGGGCAAAATTGCAGAAATTTCACTTATTTTAGGGCAAAATTGCAGAAATTTCACTTATTTCAGAAAAAAAGCAGAATTTATTTATTTTGGTGCAAAAAGGCAGAAATTTCTTTTATTTTGGTACAAAATTGCAGAAATTTCCCTTATTTTGGGGCAAAATTGCAGAAATTTCACTTATTTCAGGGTAATAAGTCAGAAATTGTTTTTACTTTGGGGCAAAAAAGACAGAAATTCTCTTTGTTTTGTGGGAAAAAGACAGAAATTTTACTTATTTAGAGGCACAAAAGCAGAAATTCCCCTTATTTTGGAGCAAAACTGAAGAAATTTCCCTTTTTTATGGCAAAAAGGTATGCATTCTTCTTATTTTCGGGCAAAAAGGCAGAAATTCCCCGTATTTTGAAGAAAAATTGCAGAAATTCCCCTAATGGTGGGGCAAGAAGGGAGAAATTCCCTATATTTTGGGGAAAAAAGACAGAAATTCTCCTTATTTTGGGGCAAAACTCAGAAATTCCACTTATTTTGGTGCAACATTCCAGAAATTTCCCTTATTTGGGTGCAAAATTGCAGAAATTTAACTTATTTAAGAAAAAAATTCAGAAATTTTCCTATTTTGGTGCAAAAAGGCAGAAATTTTTTTTATTTTGATACAAAATTGCAGAAATTTTTCTTTTTTGGGGCAAAAAGGCAGAAATCACTATATATTGGGGCAAAAATGCAGAAATTCCTCTTATTTTGAGGAAAAAAAGGCGAAATTTCCCTTATTTGGGGGCCAAAAGGCAGAAATTTCCCTTATTTTGAGGCAAAATTGCAGAAATTTCACTTATTTCAGTGTAATAAGTCAGAAATTTTCCTTATTTTGGGGCAAAAAAGACAAAAATTCCCTTTGTTTTGGGGGAAAAAGACAGAAATTCCACTTTTTTAGAGGCAAAAAAGCAGAAATTCCTTTTATTTTGGAGTAAAAATGAAGAAATTTCTCTTTTTTGTGGCAAAAGGTATACATTCCACTTATATTTGGGCTAGAAAGCAGAAATTACCCGTATTTTGGAGCAAAATAGCAGAAATTCCCCTAATTGTGGGGCAAAAAGGCAGAAATTCCCTATATGTTAGGGCAAAAAGACAGAAATTCTCCTTATTTTGGGGCAAAACTCAGAAATTCCACTTATTTTGGGGCAAAATTCCAGAAATTTCCCTAATTTTGTAGCAAAATTGCAGAAATTTCACTTATCTTGGGGCAAAATTGCAGAAATTTCACTTATTTCATAGTAAAAAGGCAGAAATTTTCCTTATTTTTGGGCAAAAATGCAGAGATTCCAAATATTTTGTGGTAAAAATGCAAAAATTCCCCTTATTTTGAGGTAAAAAGGCAGAAATTCCCCTTATTTGGGGGCAAAAAGCAGAAATTTTCCTTATTCTGGGGCAAAATTGCAGAAATTTCACTTATTTCAGGGTAATAATTCAGAAATTTTCCTTATTTGGGGCAAAAAAGACAGAAATTCCCTTTGTTTTGGGAAAAAAAGACAGAAATTCCACTTATTTAGAAGCAAAAAAGCAGAAATTTCCCTTATTTTGGTGCAAAAATGAAGAAATTTCCCTTTTTTGTGGCAAAAGGTATACATTCCCCTTATTTTCAGGCTAAAAAGCAGAAATTCCCCGTATTTTGGAGCAAAATTGCATAAATTCCCCTAATTGTGGGGCAAAAAGTCAGAAATTCCCTATATGTTGGGGCAAAAAGACCGAAATTCTCTTTATTTTGGGGCAAAACTACGAAATTCCACTTATTTTGGGGCAAAATTCCAAAAATATCACTGATTTTGGGGCAAAATTGCAGAAATTTCACTTATTTTGGTGCAAAATTGCAGAAATTTCACTTATTTCAGAAAAAAAAGCAGAAATTTTCTTATTTTGATGCAAAAGGCAGAAATTTCTTTTATTTTGGTACAAAATTGCAGAAATTTTTCTTATTTGGGGGCAAAAAGGCATAAATCTCTTATATTTTGGGGCAAAAATGCATAAATTCCTCTTATTTTGAGGTAAAAAGGCTGAAATTCCCCTTATTTGGGGGCAAAAAGGCAGAAATTTCCCTTATTTTGAGGCAAAATTGCAGAAATTTTACTTATTTCAGGGTAATAAGTCAGAAATTTTCTTTATTTTGGGGCAAAAAACAGAAATTTCCTGGGTTTTGGGGGAAAAAGACAGAAATTCCACTTATTTAGAGGCAAAAAAGCAGAAATTCTTCTTATTTTGAAGCAAAAATGAAGAAATTTATCTTTTTTGTGGCAAAAGGTATACATTCCCCTTATTTTCGGGCTAAAAAGAAGAAATTCCCCGTATTTTGGAGCAAAATTAAAGAAATTCCCCTTATTTTGGAGCAAAAATGAAGAAATTTCCCTTTTTTATGGCAAAAAGGTATGCATTCTTTATATATTCGTGCAAAAAGGCAGAAATTCCCCGTATTTTGGAGCAAAATTGCAGAAATTCCCTTAAATGTGGGGCAAAAATGCAGAAATTCCCTATATTTTTAGGACAAAAAGAGAGAAATTCTCCTTATTTTGGGGCAAAACTCAGAAATTCCACTTATTTTGGGGCAAAATTCCAGAAATTTCCCTTATTTAGGGGCAAAATTGCAGAAATTTCACTTATTTTGGGGCAAAATTGCAGAAATTTCACTTATTTCAGAGAAAAAAAGCAGAAATTTTCCTTATTTTGGTGCAAAAAGGCAGAAATTCCTAATATTTTGTGGGAAAAAGGCAGAAATTCCCCTTATTTTGAGGTAAAAAAGCTGAAATTCCCCTTCATTTGGGGGCAAAAAGGCAGAAATTTCCCTTATTTTGGGGCAAAATTGCAGAAATTTCACTTATTTCAGGGTAATAAGTCAGAAATTTTCCTTATTTTGGGGCAAAAAAGACAAAAATTCCCTTTGTTTTGAAGGATAAATACAGAAATTCCACTTATTTAGAGGCAAAAAAGCAGAAATTCCCCTTATTTTGGAGCAAAACTGAAGAAATTTCTCTTTTTTATGGCAAAAAAAAATGCATTCTTCTTATTTTCGGGCAAAAGGCAGAAATTCCCCGTATTTTGGATCAGAATTGCAGAAATTCCCCTAATTGTGGGGCAAAACGGCAGAAATTCCCTATATGTTGGGGCAAAAAGAAAGAAATTCTCCTTATTTCGGGGCAAAACTCAGAAATTCCACTTATTTTGGGGCAAAATTCCAGAAATTTCCCATATTTTGGGGCAAAATTGCAGAAATTTCACTTATTTTGAAGCAAAATTGCAGAAATTTCACTTATTTAAAAAAATTCAGAAATTTTCCTATTTTGGTGCAAAAAGGCAGAAATTTCTTTGATTTTGGTACAAAATTGCAGAAATTTTTCTCATTTTGGGGCAAAAAGGCAGAAATCTCCCATATTTTGGGGCAAAAATGCAGAAATTCCCCTTATTTTGAGGTAAAAAGGCTGAAATTCCCATTATTTGGGGGCAAAAAGGCAGAAATTTCCTTTATTTTGGGGCAAATTGGAGAAATTTCACTTATTTCAGAATAATAAGTCAGAAATTTTACTTATTTTGGGGCCAAAATAACAGAAATTCTCTTTGTTTTGAAGGAAAAGACAGAAATTCCACTTATTTAGAGGCAAAAAAGCAGAAATTCCCCTTATTTTGAAGCAAAAATGAAGAAATTTCCTTTTTTTTATGGCAAAAAGGTATGCATTCTTCTTATTTTCGGGCAAAAAGGCAGAAATTCCCCGTATTTTGGAGCAAAATTGCAGAAATTCCCCTAATTCTGGGGCAAAAAGGCAGAAATTCCCTATATGTTGGGGCAAAAAGACAGAAATTCTCCTTATTTTGGGGCAAAACTCAGAAATTCCACTTATTTTGGGGCAAAATTCCAGAAATTTTCTTTATTTTGGGGCAAAATTGCAGAAATTTCACTTATTTTGGGGCAAAATTGCAGAAATTTCACTTATTTCATGGTAAAAAGGCAGAAATTTTCCTTATTTTGGGGCAAAAATGCAGAAATTCCTAATATTTTGTGGTAAAAATGCAGAAATTCCCCTTATTTTGAGGTAAAAAGGCTGAAATTCCCCTTATTTGGGAACAAAAAAGCAGAAATTTCTCTTATTTTGGGGCAAAATTGCAGAAATTTCACTTATTTCAGGGTAATAAGTAAGAAATTTTCCTTATTTGGGGCAAAAAAGACAGAAATCCCATTTGTTTTGGGGGAAAAAGACAGAAATTCCACTTATTTAGAGGCAAAAAAGCAGAAATTCCCCTTATTTTGGAGCAAAAATGAAGAAATTTCCCTTTTTTGTGGCAAAAGGTATACATTCCCCTTATTTTCAGGCTAAAAAGCAGAAATTCCCCGTATTTTGGAGCAAAATTGCAAAAATTCCCCTAATTGTGGGGCAAAAATGCAGAAATTTTCTATATGTTAGGGCAAAAGGAAAGAAATTCTTTTTATTTTGGGGCAAAACTCAGAAATTCTACTTATTTTGGGGCAAAATTCCAGATATTTCCCTTATTTTGGGGCAAAATTGCAGAAATTTTACTTATTTTGGGGCAAAATTGCAGAAATATCACTTATTTCAGGGAAAAAAGGCAGAAATTTTTCTTATTTTGGGGCAAAAAAGACAGAAATTCCCTTTGCTTTGGGGGAAAAAGAGAGAAATTCAACTTATTTAGAGGCAAAAAAGCAGAAATTCTTCTTATTTTGGAGCAAAAATGAAGAAATTTTCCTTTTTTATGGAAAAAAGGTATGCATTCTTCTTATTTTCAGACAAAAAGGCAGAAATTCCCCGTATTTTGGAGCAAAATTGCAGAAATTTCCCTAATTGTGTGCAAAAAGGCAAAAATTCCCTATATGTTGTGGCAAAAAGACAGAAATTCTCCTTATTTTGGGGCAAAATTCAGAAATTTCACTTATTTTTGGGCAAAATTGCAGAAATTTCACTTATTTCAGAAAAAAAAGGAGAAATTTTCTTATTTTGGGGCAAAAGGCAGAAATTCTCCTTATTTTAGAACAAAATTGCAGAAATTTCCCTTATTTTGTGACAAAAAACAGAAATTCTCTTTATTTTGGGGCAATATTAAAGAAAATACCTTTATTATGGGGAAAAATTGCAGATATTTCTTTTATTTTAAGGATAAATTGCAGAAATTTCACTTATTTCAGAGAAAAAAAGCAAAACTTTTTCTTATTTTAGGGCAAAATGCAGAAATTCCCATTATTTTGGGGCACAATGGCAGAAATTCACCTTATTTTGGGGTGAAATTGCAGACATTTCACATATTTCAGGGCAAAAAGGCAGAAATTCCCCTTATTTTGGAGCAAAAATGAAAAAATTTCCCTTTTTTATGGCAAAAAGGTATGCATTCTTCTTATTTTCGGGCAAAAAGGCAGAAATTCCCTGTATTTTGGAGAAAAATTGCAGAAATTCCCCTAATTGTGGGGCAAAAAGGCAAAAATTTCCTATATGTTTGGGCAAAAAGACAGAAATTCTCCTTATTTTGGGGCAAAACTCAGAAATTGCACTTATTTTGGGGCAAAATGCCAGAAATTTCCCTTATTTTGGGGCAAAATTGCAGAAATTTCACTTATTTTGGGGCAAAATTGCAGAAATTTCTCTTATTTCGGAAAAAAAGCAGAATTTATTTATTTTGGTGCAAAAAGGCAGAAATTTCTTTTATTTTGGTACAAAATTGCAGAAATTTTTCTTATTGTGGGGCAAAAATGCAGAAATCTCCCATATATTGGGGCAAAATGCAGAAATTCCTCTTATTTTGAGGTAAAAAGGCTGAAATTCCCATTATTTGGAAGCAAAAAGGCAGAAATTTCCCTTATTTTGAGACAAAATTGCAGAAATTTCAATTATTTCGGAGAAAAATGCAAAAATTTTTCTTATTTTAGGGCAAAATGCAGAAATTCCCATTATTTTGGGGGCAAAAAGGCATAAATTCCCCTTATTTGGGGGCAAAAAGGCAGATATTCCCCTTATTTTGGGATAAAATTGCAGAAATGTCCCGTGTTTGGGAGCAAAATGCAGAAAATCCCCATAATTTCGGGCAAAAAAGCAGAAATTCCCCGTATTTTGGAGCAAAATTGAAGAAATTCCCCTAATATTGGGGCAAAAATGCAGAAATTCCCTTTATTTGGGGCAAATCGGCAGAAGTTCCCCTTATTTTCGGGAAAAAAGGCAGAAATTCCCTGTATTTTGAACAAAATTGCAGAAACTCCCCTAATTTTGGAGCAAAAATACAGAAATTCTCATTTTTTCGAGGCAAAAATCAGAAATTTCTTTTATTTTGGGGCAAAATTTTAGAAATTTCTTTTATTTTGGTAAAGAATTGCAGAAATTTTTCTTATTTTGTGGCAAAAAGGCACAAATTTCTCATATTTTGGAACAAAAATGCAGAAATTCCTCTTATTTTGAGGTAAAAAGGCTGAAATTCCCCTTATTTTGGGGCAAAAAGGCAGAAATTTCACTTATTTTGGGGCAAAATTGCAGAAATTTTACTTATTTCAGAAAAAAAGCAGAAATTTTCTTATTTTGGTGCAAAAAGGCAGAAATTTCTTTTATTTTGGTACAAAATTGCATAAATTTTTCTTATTCTGGAACAAAAAAGCAGAAATCTCCCATATTTTGGGGCAAAAATGCAGAAATTCCTCTTATTTTGAGGTAAAAAGGCTGAAATTCCCCTTATTTGGGGGCAAAAAGCAGAAATTTCCCTTATTTTGGAGCAAAATTGCAGAAATTTCACTTATTTCAGAGTAATAAGTCAGAAATTTTCCTTATTATGGGGCAAAAAAGACAGAAATTCCCTTTGTTTTGGGGGATAAAGACAGAAATTCCACTTATTTAGAGGCAAAAAAGCAGAAATTCCCCTTATTTTGGAGCAAAACTGAAGAAATATCCCTTATTTTGGGGCAAAATTGCAGAAATTTCACTTATTTTGGAGCAAAATTGCAGAAATTTCACTTATTTCAGAAAAAAAAGCAGAAATTTTCTTATTTTGGTGCAAAAAGGCAGAAGTTTCTTTTATTTTGGTACAAAATTGCATAAATTATTCTTATTTTGGAACAAAAAGGCAGAAATCTCCCATATTTTGGGGCAAAAATGCAGAAATTCCTCTTATTTTGAGGTAACAAGGCTTAAATTCCCCTTATTTGGCGGGAAAAAGGCAGAAATTTCTTTTATTTTCGAGCAAAATTGCAGAAATTTCAGTTATTTCAGGGTAATAAGTCAGAAATTTTCCTTATTTTGGGGCAAAAAAGACAGAAATTCCCTTTGTTTTTGGGGATAAAGACAGAAATTCCAGTTATTTAGAGGCAAAAAAGCAGAAATTCCCCTTATTTTGGAGAAAAACTGAAGAAATTTCCCTTTTTTTATGGCAAAAAAGTATGCATTCTTCTTATTTTCGGGCAAAAGGCAGAAATTCCCCGTATTTTGGATCAAAATTGCAGAAATTCCCCTAATTGTGGGGCAAAACGGCAGAAATTCCCTATATGTTGGGGCAAAAAGACAGAAATTCTCCTTATTTCGGGGCAAAACTCAGAAATTCCACTTATTTTGGGGCAAAATTCCAGAAATTTCCCATATTTTGGGGCAAAATTGCAGAAATTTCACTTATTTTGAAGCAAAATTGCAGAAATTTCACTTATTTAAAAAAAATTCAGAAATTTTCCTATTTTGGTGCAAAAAGGCAGAAATTTCTTTGATTTTGGTACAAAATTGCAGAAATTTTTCTCATTTTGGGGCAAAAAGGCAGAAATCTCTCATATTTTGGGGCAAAAATGCAGAAATTCCCCTTATTTTGAGGTAAAAAGGCTGAAATTCCCATTATGTGGGGGCAAAAAGGCAGAAATTTCCTTTATTTTGGGGCAAATTGGAGAAATTTCACTTATTTCAGAATAATAAGTCAGAAATTTTACTTATTTTGGGGCCAAAATAACAGAAATTCTCTTTGTTTTGAAGGAAAAGACAGAAATTCCACTTATTTAGAGGCAAAAAAGCAGAAATTCCCCTTATTTTGAAGCAAAAATGAAGAAATATCCTTTTTTTTATGGCAAAAAGGTATGCATTCTTCTTATTTTCGGGCAAAAAGGCAGAAATTCCCCGTATTTTGGAGCAAAATTGCAGAAATTCCCCTAATTGTGGGGCAAAAAGACAGAAATTCCCTATATGTTGGGGCAAAAAGACAGAAATTCTCCTTATTTTGGGGCAAAACTCAGAAATTCCACTTATTTTGGGGCAAAATTCCAGAAATTTTCTTTATTTTGGGGCAAAATTGCAGAAATTTCACTTATTTTGGGGCAAAATTGCAGAAATTTCACTTATTTCATGGTAAAAAGGCAGAAATTTTCCTTATTTTGGGGCAAAAATGCAGAAATTCCTAATATTTTGTGGTAAAAATGCAGAAATTCCCCTTATTTTGAGGTAAAAAGGCTGAAATTCCCCTTATTTGGGAACAAAAAAGCAGAAATTTCTCTTATTTTGGGGCAAAATTGCAGAAATTTCACTTATTTCAGGGTAATAAGTAAGAAATTTTCCTTATTTGGGGCAAAAAAGACAGAAATCCCATTTGTTTTGGGGGAAAAAGACAGAAATTCCACTTATTTAGAGGCAAAAAAGCAGAAATTCCCCTTATTTTGGAGCAAAAATGAAGAAATTTCCCTTTTTTGTGGCAAAAGGTATACATTCCCCTTATTTTCAGGCTAAAAAGCAGAAATTCCCCGTATTTTGGAGCAAAATTGCAAAAATTCCCCTAATTGTGGGGCAAAAATGCAGAAATTCTCTATATGTTAGGGCAAAAGGAAAGAAATTCTTTTTATTTTGGGGCAAAACTCAGAAATTCTACTTATTTTGGGGCAAAATTCCAGATATTTCCCTTATTTTGGGGCAAAATTGCAGAAATTTTACTTATTTTGGGGCAAAATTGCAGAAATATCACTTATTTCAGGGAAAAAAGGCAGAAATTTTTCTTATTTTGGGGCAAAAAAGACAGAAATTCCCTTTGCTTTGGGGGAAAAAGAGAGAAATTCAACTTATTTAGAGGCAAAAAAGCAGAAATTCTTCTTATTTTGGAGCAAAAATGAAGAAATTTTCCTTTTTTATGGAAAAAAGGTATGCATTCTTCTTATTTTCAGACAAAAAGGCAGAAATTCCCCGTATTTTGGAGCAAAATTGCAGAAATTTCCCTAATTGTGTGGAAAAAGGCAAAAATTCCCTATATGTTGTGGCAAAAAGACAGAAATTCTCCTTATTTTGGGGCAAAATTCAGAAATTTCACTTATTTTTGGGCAAAATTGCAGAAATTTCACTTATTTCAGAAAAAAAAACGAGAAATTTTCTTATTTTGGGGCAAAAGGCAGAAATTCTCCTTATTTTAGAACAAAATTGCAGAAATTTCCCTTATTTTGTGACAAAAAACAGAAATTCTCTTTATTTTGGGGCAATATTACAGAAAATACCTTTATTATGGGGAAAAATTGCAGATATTTCTTTTATTTTAAGGATAAATTGCAGAAATTTCACTTATTTCAGAGAAAAAAAGCAAAACTTTTTCTTATTTTAGGGCAAAATGCAGAAATTCCCATTATTTTGGGGCACAATGGCAGAAATTCACCTTATTTTGGGGTGAAATTGCAGACATTTCACATATTTCAGGGCAAAAAGGCAGAAATTCCCCTTATTTTGGAGCAAAAATGAAAAAATTTCCCTTTTTTATGGCAAAAAGGTATGCATTCTTCTTATTTTCGGGCAAAAAGGCAGAAATTCCCTGTATTTTGGAGAAAAATTGCAGAAATTCCCCTAATTGTGGGGCAAAAAGGCAAAAATTTCCTATATGTTGGGGCAAAAAGACAGAAATTCTCCTTATTTTGGGGCAAAACTCAGAAATTGCACTTATTTTGGGGCAAAATGCCAGAAATTTCCCTTATTTTGGGGCAAAATTGCAGAAATTTCACTTATTTTGGGGCAAAATTGCAGAAATTTCTCTTATTTCGGAAAAAAAGCAGAATTTATTTATTTTGGTGCAAAAAGGCAGAAATTTCTTTTATTTTGGTACAAAATTGCAGAAATTTTTCTTATTGTGGGGCAAAAATGCAGAAATCTCCCATATATTGGGGCAAAATGCAGAAATTCCTCTTATTTTGAGGTAAAAAGACTGAAATTCCCATTATTTGGAAGCAAAAAGGCAGAAATTTCCCTTATTTTGAGACAAAATTGCAGAAATTTCACTTATTTCGGAGAAAAAAGCAAAAATTTTTCTTATTTTAGGGCAAAATGCAGAAATTCCCATTATTTTGGGGGCAAAAAGGCATAAATTCCCCTTATTTGGGGGCAAAAAGGCAGATATTCTCCTTATTTTGGGATAAAATTGCAGAAATGTCCCGTGTTTGGGGGCAAAATGCAGAAAATCCCCATAATTTCGGGCAAAAAAGCAGAAATTCCCCGTATTTTGGAAGAAAATTGAAGAAATTCCCCTAATATTGGGGCAAAAATGCAGAAATTCCCTTTATTTGGGGCAAATCGGCAGAAGTTCCCCTTATTTTCGGGAAAAAAGGCAGAAATTCCCTGTATTTTGAACAAAATTGCAGAAACTCCCCTAATTTTGGAGCAAAAATACAGAAATTCTCATTTTTTCGAGGCAAAAATCAGAAATTTCTTTTATTTTGGGGCAAAATTTTAGAAATTTCTTTTATTTTGGTACAGAATTGCAGAAATTTTTCTTATTTTGTGGCAAAAAGGCACAAATTTCTCATATTTTGGAACAAAAATGCAGAAATTCTTTTTATTTTGAGGTAAAAAGGCTGAAATTCCCCTTATTTTGGGGCAAAAAGGCAGAAATTTCACTTATTTTGAGGCAAAATTGCAGAAATTTTACTTATTTCAGAAAAAAAAGCAGAAATTTTCTTATTTTGGTGCAAAAAGGCAGAAATTTCTTTTATTTTGGTACAAAATTGCATAAATTTTTCTTATTCTGGAACAAAAAAGCAGAAATCTCCCATATTTTGGGGCAAAAATGCAGAAATTCCTCTTATTTTGAGGTAAAAAGGCTGAAATTCCCCTTATTTGGGGGCAAAAAGCAGAAATTTCCCTTATTTTGGAGCAAAATTGCAGAAATTTCACTTATTTCAGAGTAATAAGTCAGAAATTTTCCTTATTATGGGGCAAAAAAGACAGAAATTCCCTTTGTTTTGGGGGATAAAGACAGAAATTCCACTTATTTAGAGGCAAAAAAGCAGAAATTCCCCTTATTTTGGAGCAAAACTGAAGAAATTTCCCTTATTTTGGGGCAAAATTGCAGAAATTTCACTTATTTTGGAGCAAAATTGCAGAAATTTCACTTATTTCAGAAAAAAAAGCAGAAATTTTCTTATTTTGGTGCAAAAAGTCAGAAGTTTCTTTTATTTTGGTACAAAATTGCATAAATTATTCTTATTTTGGAACAAAAAGGCAGAAATCTCCCATATTTTGGGGCAAAAATGCAGAAATTCCTCTTATTTTGAGGTAACAAGGCTTAAATTCCCCTTATTTGGCGGGAAAAAGGCAGAAATTTCCCTTATTTTCGAGCAAAATTGCAGAAATTTCAGTTATTTCAGGGTAATAAGTCAGAAATTTTCCTTATTTTGGGGCAAAAAAGACAGAAATTCCCTTTGTTTTTGGGGATAAAGACAGAAATTCCACTTATTTAGAGGCAAAAAAGCAGAAATTCCCCTTATTTTGGAGAAAAACTGAAGAAATTTCCCTTTTTTTATTCCAAAAAAGTATGCATTCTTCTTATTTTCGGGCAAAAAGGCAGAAATTCCCCGTATTTTGGAGCAAAATTGCAGAAATTCCCCTAATTGTGGGGCAAAAAGGCAGAAATTCCCTATATGTTGGGGCAAAAAGACAGAAATTCTCCTTATTTTGGGGCAAAACTCAGAAATTCCACTTATTTTGGGGCAAAATTCCAGAAATTTCCCTTATTTTGGGGCAAAATTGCAGAAATTTCACTTATTTTGGGGCAAAATTGCAGAAATTTCACTTATTTCAAAAAAAAATTCAGAAATTTTCCTATTTTGGTGCAAAAAGGCAGAAATTTCTTTTATTTTGCTACAAAATTGCAGAAATTTTTCTTATTTTGGGGCAAAAGGCAGAAATCTCCCATATTTAGGGGAAAAATGCAGAAATTCCTCTTATTTTGAGGTAAAAAGGCTGAAATTTCTATTATTTGGGGGAAAAAAGCAAAAATTTCCCTTATTTTGAGGCAAAATTGCAGAAATTTCACTTATTTCATTGTAATAAGTCAGAAATTTTCCTTATTTTGGGGCAAAAAAAGACAGAAATTCCCTTTGTTTCGGGGGAAAAACACAGAAATTCCACTTTTTTAGAGGAAAAAAGCAGAAATTCCTTTTATTTTGGAGTAAAAATGAAGAAATTTCCCTTTTTTGTGGCAAAAGGTATACATTCCACTTATTTTTGGGCTAAAAAGCAGAAATTCCTTGTATTATGGAGCAAAACTGCAGAAATTCTCCTAATTGTGGAACAAAAATGCAGAAATTCCCTATATGTTAGGGCAAAAAGACAGAAATTCTCCTTATTTTGGGGCAAAACTCAGAAATTCCACTTATTTTGGGGCAAACTTCCAGAAATTTCCCTTATTTTGTGGCAAAATTGCAGAAATTTCACTTATTTTGGGGCAAAATTGCAGAAATTTCACTTATGTCAGGGAAAAAAGGCAGAAATTTTCCTTATTTTGGGGCAAAAAACAGAAATTTCTTTTATTTTGTGGCAAAAATGCAGAAATTCCCCTTATTTTGAGGTAAAAAGGCTGAAATTTCCCTTATTTGGGGGCAAAAAGGCAGAAATTTTCCTTATTTTGGGGCAAAATTGGAGAAATTTCACTTATTTCAGGGTAATAAGTCAGAAATTTACCTTTTTTGGGGCAAAAAAGACAGAAATTCCTTTTGTTTTGGGGGAAAAGGACAGAAATTCTACTAATTTAGAGGCAAAAAAGCAGAAATTCCCATTATTTTGAAGCAAAAATGAAGAAATTTCGCTATTTTATGGCAAAAAGTTATGCATTCTTCTTATTTTCGGGCAAAAAGGCAGAAATTCCCCGTATTTTGGAGCAAAATTGCAGAAATTCCCCTTATTGTGGGGCAAAAAGGCAGAAATTCCCTATATGTTGGGGCAAAAAGACAGAAATACTCCTTATTTTGGGGCAAAACTCAGAAATTCCACTTATTTTGGGGCAAAATTCCAGAAATTTCCCTTACTTTGGGGCAAAATTGCAGAAATTCCACTTATTTTGGGGCAAAATTGCAGAAATTACCCGTATTTTGGAGCAAAATTGCAGAAATTCCCCTAATTGTGGGGCAAAAATGCAGAAATTCCCTATATGTTGGGGCAAAAAGGCAAAAATTCCCAATATGTTGGGGCAAAAAGACAGAAATTCTCCTTATTTTAGGGCAAAATTCAGAAATTTCACTTATTTTTGGGCAAAATTGCAGAAATTTCACTTATTTCAGAAAAAAAGGAGAAATTTTCTTATTTTTGGGCAAAAGGCAGAAATTCCCCTTATTTTAGGGCAAAATTGCAGAAATTTCCCTTATTTTGAAACAAAAAACAGAAATTCCCTTTATTTTGTGGCAAAATTGCAGAAAATATCTTTATTATGGGGGAAAATTGCAGATATTTCTTTTATTTTAAGGCAAAATTGCAGAAATTTCACTTATTTCAGAGAAAAAAAGCAAAAATTTATCTTATTTTAGGGCAAAATGCAGAAATTCCCAATATTTTGGGGCACAATAGCAGAAATTCACCTTATTTTGGGGTAAAATTGCAGACATTTCACATATTTCAGGGCAAAAAGGCAGAAATTCCCCTTTTTTGGGGCAAAAAGGCTGAAATTCCCCTTATTTTCTATAAAATTGCAGAAATTCCCCTTGTTTGGGGGCAAAAAGGCAGAAAATCTTCTTAATTTTGGGCAAAAAGGCAGAAATTCCCCGTATTTTGGAGAAAAATTGCAGAAATTCCCCTAATATTGGGGCAAAAAGGCAGAAATTCCCTTTATTTTGGGGCAAAAATACAGAAATTCTCCTTATTTCGGGACAAAAATCAAAAATTTCCTTTATTTTGGGGCAAAATTTTAGAAATTTCTTTTATTTTGGTACAGAATTGCAGAAATTTTTCTTATTTGGTGACAAAAAGGCAGAAAATTCCCATATTTTGGAACAGAAATGCAGAAATTGCCCTTATTTTGAGGTAAAAAGGCTGAAATTCCTCTTATTTTGGGGAAAAAAGGAAGAAATTTCATTTATTTTGGGGCAAAATTGCAGAAATTTCACTTATTTCAGAAAATAAAGGAGAAATTTTCTTATTTTGGGGCAAAATGCAGAAATTTCTTTTATTTTGGTACAAAATTGCAGAAATTTTTCTTATTTTGGGGCAAAAATTCATAAATTTTCCATATTTTGGGGCAAAAATGCAAAAATTCCCCTTATTTTGAGGTAAAAAGGCTGAAATTCCCCTTATTTGGGGGCAAAAAGGCAGAAATTTTCCTTATTTTGGGGCTAAATTGCAGAAATTTTACTTATTTCAGGGTAATAAGTCAGAAATTTTCCTTATTTTGGGGCAAAAAAGACAGAAATTCCCTTTGTTTTGGGGGAAAAAGACAGAAATTCCACTTATATAGAGGCAAAAAAGCAGAAATTCCCATTATTTTGAAGCAAAAATTAAGAAATTTCCTCTTTTATGGCAAAAAGGTATGCATTCTTTTTATTTTCGGGCAAAAAGGCAGAAATTCCCCGTATTTTGGAGCAAAATTGCAGAAATTTTACTTATTTCAGAAAAAAAAGGAGAAATTTTCTTATTTTGGGGCAAAAGGCAGAAATTCCCCTTATTTTAGGGCAAAATTGCAGAAATTTTCCATATTTGGGGACAAAAAACAGAAATTCCCTTTATTTTGGGGCAAAATTGCAGAAAATTCCTTTATTATGGGGAAAAATTGCAGATATTTCTTTTATTTTAATGCAAAATTGCAGAAATTTCACTTATTTCAGAGAAAAAAAGCAAAAATTTTTCTTATTTTAGGGCAAAATGCAGAAATTCCCATTATTTTGGGACAAAAAGGCAGAAATTCACCTTATTTTTGGGTAAAATTGAAGACATGTCACATATTTCAGGGCAAATAGGCAGAAATTCCCCTTATTTGGGGGCAAAAAGGCAGAAATTCCCCTTAATTTGGGATAAAATTGCAGAAATTTCCCTTGTTTGGGGGCAAAAAGGCAAAAAATCCCCTTAATTTCGAGCAAAAAGGCAGAAATTCCCCGTATTTTGGAGCAAAATTGCAGAAATTCCCCTAATATTGGGACAAAAATGCAGAAATTCCCTTTATTTGGGGCAAATCGGCAGAAGTTCTTCTTATTTTTGGGAAAAGAGGCAGAAATTCCCTGTATTTTGAAGCAAAATTGCAGAAACTCCCCTAATTTTGGGGCAAAAAAGCCAGAAATTCCCTTTATTTTGGGGCAAAAATACAGAAATTCTCCTTATATCGGGGCAAAAATCAGAAATTTCCCTAATTTTGGAGCAAAATTTTAGAAATTTCTTTTATTTTGGTACAGAATTGCAGAAATTTTTCTTATTTTGTGGCAAAAATGCAGAAATTTCCCATATTTTGGGGCAAAAATGCAGAAATTCTTCTTATTTTGAGGTAAAAACGCTGAAATTCCCCTTATTTGGGGGCAAAAAGGCAGAAATTTCTCTTATTTTGGGGCAAAATTGCAGAAATTTCACTTATTTCAGGGTAATAAGTCAGAAATTTTCCTTATTTTGAGGCAAAAAAGACAGAAATTCCCTTTGTTTTGGGGCACAATGGCAGAAATTCCACTTATTTAGAGGCAAAAAAGCAGATATTCCCCTTATTTTGAAGCAAAAATGAAGAAATTTCTATTTCTTATGGCAAAAAGGTATGCATTCTTCTTATTTTCGGGCAAAAAGGCAGAAATTCTTTGTATTTTGGAGCAAGATTGCAGAAATTCCCCTAATTGTGGGGCAAAAAGGCAGAAATCCCCTATATGTTGGGGCAAAAAGAAAGAAATTCTCCTTATTTTGGGGCAAAACTCAGAAATTCCACTTATTTTGGGGCAAAATTTCAGAAATTTCCCTTATTTTGGAGCAAAATTGCAGAAATTTCACTTATTTCAAAGAAAAAAAAGCACAAATTTTCTTATTTTGGGGCAAAAAGGCAGAAATTTCATTTATTTTGGTACAAAATTGCAGAAATTTTTCTTAATTTGGGCAAAAATGCAGAAATTTCCCATATTTTTCGACAAAAATGCAGAAATTCCCCTTATTTTGAGGTAAAAAGGCTGAAATTCCCCTTATTTTGGGGCAAAAAGTTAGAAATTCCCCTTATTTTAAAGGAAAAAGACAGAAATTCCGTTTATTTTTGTGGAAAAGTCAGAAATTGCACTTATTTTGAGTCAAAAAGGCGGAAAATCCCCTTATTTTGGGGTAAAAAATGAAGAAATTAACCTTTTTTATGGCAAAAAGGTATACATTCTTTTTATTTTCTAGCAAAATTGCAGAAATTCCCCTAATTATGGGGGAAAAAGGCAGAAATTCCCAGTAATTTGGAGCAAAATTGCAGAAATTCCCCTAATTTTGGGGCAAAAACGCAGAACGTCCCTTTATTTTGAGGTAAAACTGCAGAAATTTCACTTATTTTGCGGCAAAATGGCAGAAATTCCCTTTATTTTCGGAGAAAAAGGCAGAAAATCCCCGTATTTTAGAGCAAAATTGCAGAAATTTACCTAATTTTGGGGTAAAACATGCAGTAATTTTCTTTATTTTGGGGCAAAAAGGCAGAAATTCCCCTTATTTTGGGGCAAAAATCAAAAATATCCCTTATTTTGGGGCAAAATTTTAGAAATTTCTTTAATTTTGGTACAGAATTGCAGAAATTTTTCTTATTTTGTGGCAAAAAGGAAGAAATTTCCCATATTTTGGAACAAAAATGCAGAAATTCCCCTTATTTTGAGGTAAAAAGGCTGAAATTCCCCTTATTTCGGGGCAAAAAGGCAGAAATTTCCCTTATTTTGAGGCAAAATTGCAGAAATTTCACTTATTTCAGGGTAATAAGTCAGAAATTTTCCTTACTTTGGGGCCAAAAGGACAAAAATTCCCTTTGTTTTGGGGGAAAAAGACAGAAATTCCACTTATTTAGAGGCAAAAAAGCAGAAATTTCTCTTATTTTGGAGCAAAAATGAAGAAATTTCCCTTATTTATGGCAAAAAGTTATGCATTCTTCTTATTTTCGGGCAAAAAGGCAAAAATTCCCCGTATTTTGGAGCAAAATTGCAGAAATTCCCCTAATTGTGGGGCAAAAAGGCAGAAATTCCCTATATGTTGGGGCAAAAAGACAGAAATTCTCATTATTTTGGGGCAAAACTCAGAAATTCCACTTATTTTGGCGCAAAATTCCAGAAATTTCCCTTATTTTGAGGCAAAATTGCAGAAATTTCACTTATTTTGGGGCAAAATTGCAAAAATTTCACTTATGTCAGAAAAAAAAGCAGAAATTTTCTTATTTTGGTGCAAAAAGGCAGAAATTTCTAATATTTTGGTACAAAATTGCAGAAATTTTTCTTATTTTAGGGCAAAAAGGCAGAAATCTCCCATATTTTGGGGCAAAAATGCAGAAATTCCTCTTATTTTTAGGTAAAAAGGCTGAAATTCCCCTTATTTGGGGGCAAAAAGGCAGAAATTTCCCTTATTTTGAGGCAAAATTGCAGAAATTACACTTATTTCAGAGAACAAAAGCAGAAATTTTCTTATTTTGGGGCAAAAGCAGAAATTTCTTTTATTTTGGTACAAAATTGCAGAAATGTTTCTTATTTTGGGGCAAAAAGGCAGAAATCTCCCATATTTTGAGGTAAAAAAGCAGAAATTTCCCTTATTTTGAGGTAAAAACGCTGAAATTCCCCTTATTTGGGGGCAAAAAGGCAGAAATTTCCCTTATTTTGAGGCAAAATGGCAGAAATTTCACTTATTTCAGAATAATAAGTCAGAAATTTTCCTTATTTTGGGGCAAAAAACAGAAATTCTCTTTGTTTTAAAGGAAAAAGACTGATATTCCACTTATTTAGAGGCTAAAAAGCAGAAATTCTTATTATTTTGGAGCAAAAATGAAGAAATTTTCCTTTTTTTGTGGAAAAAGGTATACATTCCTCTAATTTTCGGGCTAAAAAGCAGAAATTCCCCGTATTTTGGAGCAAAATTGCAGAAATTCCCCTAATTGTGGGGCAAAAAGGCAGAAATTCCCTATATGTTGGGGCAAAAAGACAGAAATTCTCCTTATTTTGGGGCAAAACTCAGAAATTCCACTTATTTTGGGGCAAAATTCCAGAAATTTCCCTTATTTTGGGGCAAAATTGCAGAAATTTCACTTATTTTGGGGCGAAATTGCAGAAATTTCACTTTTTTCATGGAAAAAAAGGCAGAAATTTTCCTTATTTTGGGGCAAAAAGGCAGAAATTCCTCTTATTTTGAGGTAAAAAGGCTGAAATTCCCCTTATTTGGGGGCAAAAAAGCATAAATTTCCCTTATTTTGGGGCAAAATTGCAGAAATTTCACTTATTTCAGGGTAATAAGTCAGAAATTTTCCTTATTTTGGGGCAAAAAAGACAGAAATTCCCTTTGTTTTGGGATAAAAAGACAGAAATTCCACTTATTTAGAGGCAAAAAAGCAGAAATTCCACTTATTTTGGAGTAAAAATTAAGAGATTTCCCTTTTTTATGGCAAAAAGGTATGCATTCTTTTTATTTTCGGACAAAAAGGCAGAAATTCCCCGTATTTTGGAGCAAAATTGCAGAAATTTCACTTATTTCAGAATAAAAATGAGAAATTTTCTTATTTTGGGGCAAAAGGCAGAAATTCCCCTTATTTTATGGCAAAATTGCAGAAATTGCCTTTTTTGGTGACAAAAAACAGAAATTCCCTTTATTTTGGGGCAAAATTGCAGAAAATTTTTTTATTATGGGAAAAAATTGAAGATATTTCTTTTATTTTAAGGCAAAATTGCAGAAATTTCACTTATTTCAGAGAATAAAACAAAAATCTTTCTTATTTTTGGCAAAATGTAGAAATTCCCATTATTTTGGGGCAAAAAGGCAGAAATTCACCTTATTTTGGGGTAAAATTGAAGACATGTCACATATTTCAGGGCATAAAGGCAGAAATTGCCCTTATTTGGGGGCAAAAAGGCAGAAATTCCACTTATTTTGGGATAAAATTGCAGAAATTACCCTTGTTTGGGGGCAAAAAGGCAGAAAATCCCCTTAATTTCGGGCAAAAAGGCAGAAATTCCCTGTATTTTGGAGCAAAATTGCAGAAATTCTCCTAATATTGGGGCAAAAATGCAGAAATTCCCTTTATTTGGGGCAAATTGGCAGAAGTTCCCTTTATTTTCAGGAAAAGAGGCAGAAATTCCCATTATTTTGAAGCAAAATTGCAGAAACTCCCCTAATTTTGGGACAAAAAGGCAGAAATTCCCTTTATTTTGGGGCAAAAATACAGAAATTCTCCTTATATCTGGGCAAAAATCAGAAATTTCCCTTATTTTGGAGCAAAATTTTAGAAATTTCTTTTATTTTGGTACAGAATTGGAGAAATTTTTCTTATTCTGTGGCAAAAAGGCAGAAATTTCTTTTATTTTGGTGCAAAATTGCAGAAATTTTTCTTATTTTTGGGCAAAAAGGCATAAATTTCCCATATTTTGGGGCAAAAATGTAGAAATTTTCTTTATTTTGAGGTAAAAAGGCTGAAATTTCCCTTATTTGGGGGCAAAAAGGCAGAAATTTCTCTTATTTTGGGGCAAAATTGCAGAAATTTCACTTATTTCAGAAAAAAAGGAAAAATTTTCTTATTTGGGGGCAAAAAGGCAGAAATTTCTTTTATTATGGTGCAAAATTACAGAAATTTTCTTTATTTTGTGGCAAAAAAGACAGAAATTCCCTTTGTTTTGGGGGAAAAAGACAGAAATTCCACTTATTTAGAGGCAAAAAAGCAGAAATTCCCCTTATTTTGGAGCAAAAATGAAGAAATTTCCCTTTTTCATGGCAAATAGGTATGCATTCTTCTTATTTTCGGGCAAAAAGGCAGAAATTCCCTATATGTTGGGGCAAAAAGACAGAAATTCTCCTTATTTTGGGGCAAAACTCAGATATTCCACATATTTTGGGGCAAAATTCCATGAATTTCCCTTATTTTGGGGCAAAATTGCAGAAATATCACTTATTTTAAGGCAAAATTGGAGAAATTTCACTTATTTCAGAAGAAAAAAGCAGAAATTTTCTTGTTTTGGGGCAAAAAGGGAGAAATTTCTTTTATTTTTGTACAAAATTGCAGAAATTTTTTTTATTTTGGGGCAAGAAGGCAGAAATTTCCTATATTTTGGGGCAAAAATTCAGAAATTCCCCTTATTTTTAGGTAAAAAGGCTGAAATTCTCTTTATTTGGGAGCAAAAAGGCAGAAATTGCCCTGATTTTGTGGCAAAATTCCAGAAATTTCACTTATTTTAGGGTAATAAGTCAGAAATTTTTTATTTTGGGGCAAAAAGGCAGAAATTTCTTTTATTTTGGTACAAAATTACAGAAATTTTTCTTATTTTGGGGCAAAAAAGAAGAAATTTCCCTTATTTTGGGGCAAAATTGCAGAAATTTCACTTATTTTGATGTAAAAAGGCTGAAATTCTACTTATATTGGGGCAAAATGGCAGAAGTTTTCCTTATTTTGGGGCAAAATTGCAGAAATTTCACTTATTTCAAGGTAATAAGTCAGAAATTTTCCTTATTTTGGGGCAAAAAAACAGAAATTCCTTGTTTTGGGGGAAAAAGACAGAAATTCCACTTATTTAGGGGCAAAAAAGCAGAAATTCCCCATATTTTGGAGCAAAATTGCAGAAATTCCCCTAATTGTGGGGCAAAAAGGCAGAAATTCCCTATATGTTAGGGCAAAACGACAGAAATTCTCCTCATTTGGGGGCAAAATTCAGAAATTCGATTTATTTTGGGGCAAAATTCCCAAAATTCCCCTTATTTTGGGGCAAAATTGCAGAAATTTCAATTATTTTGGGGCAAAATTGCAGAAATTTCACTTTTTTCAGGGAAAAAAGGCCGAAATTTTTCGTTTTTGGGGGCAAAAAGGCAGAAATTCCTAATATTTTGAGGCAAAAATGCAGAAATTCCTCTTATTTTGAGGTAAAAAGGCTGAAATTCCTCTTATTTGGGGGCAAAAATGCAGAAATTTCTCTAATACTGGGGCAAAATTGCAGAAATTTCACTTATTTCAGGGTAATAATTCAGAAATTTTCCTTATTTTGGGGCAAAAAATACAGAAATTCCATTTGTATGGGGGGAAAAAGACAGAAATTCCATTTATTTAGAGGCAAAAAAGCAGAAATTCCCCTTATTTTGGAGCAAAATTGCAGAAATTTCCTTTTTTATAGCCAAAAGGTATGCATTCTTCTTATTTTCAGGCAAAAAGGCAGAAATTCCCTGTATTTTGGAGTAAAATTGCAGAAATTCCCTTAACTGTAGGGCAAAAAGACAGAAATTCTCCTTATTTTGGGGCAAAACTCAGAAATTCCACTTATTTTGGAACAAAATTTCAGAAATTTCCCTTATTTTTGGCCAAAATTGCAGAAATTTCACTTATTTTGGGGCAAAATTGCAGAAATTTCACTTATTTCAGGGAAAAAAAGCAGAAATTTTCTTATTTTGGGGCAAAAAGGCAGAAATTTCCCATATTTTGAGGCAAAAATGCAGAAATTCCCCTTATTTTGAGGTAAAAAGGCTGAAATTCCCCTTATTTGGGGGCAAAAAGGCAGAAATTTTCCATATTTTGGGGCAAAATTGCAGAAATTTCACTTATTTCAGGGTACTAAGTCAGAAATTTTTCTTACTTTGGGGCAAAAAAGACAGAAATTCCCTTTGTTTTCAGGGAAAAAGACAGAAATTCCACTTATTTAGAGGCAAAAATGCAGAAATTCCCCTTATTTTGGAGCAAAAATGAAGAAATTTCCCTTTTTTATGGCAAAAAGGTATGCATTCTTCTTATTTTCGGGCAAAAAGTCAGAAATTCCCCCTATTTTAGAGCAAAATTGCAGAAATTCTTATAATTGTGGGGCAAAAAAACAGAAATTCCCTATATGTTGGGGCAAAAAGACAGAAATTCTCCATATTTTGGGGCAAAACTCAGAAATTCCACTTATTTTGGGGCAAAATTCCAAAAATTTCCCTTATTTTGGGGCAAAATTGCAGAAATTTCACTTATTTAGGGACAAAATTCCAGAAATTTCACTTATTTCAGGGGAAAAAGACAGAAATTTCTTTGATTTTGGTACAAAATTGCAGAAATTTTTCTTATTTTGGGCAAAAAGGCAGAAATTTCCCATATTTTGAGGCAAAAATGCAGAAATTTCACTTATTTCAGGGTAATAAGTCAGAAATTTTCATTACTTTGGCGCAAAAAAGACAGAAATTCCCTTTGTTTTGGTGGAAAAAGACAGAAATTCCACTTATTTAGAGGCAAAAATGCAGAAATTCCCCTTATTTTGGAGCAAAAATGAAGAAATTTCCCCTTTTTTATGGCAAAAAGCTATGCATTCTTCTTATTTTCAGGCAAAAAGTCAGAAATTCCCCCTATTTTAGAGCAAAATTTCAGAAATTCCCCTTATTGTGGGGCAAAAAGGCAGAAATTCCCTATATGTTGGGGGGAAAAGACAGAAATTCTCCTTATTTTAGAGCAAAACTCAGAAATTTCACTTATTTTGGGGCAAAATTGCAGAAATTTCACTTATTTCAGAAAAAAAAAGCAGAAATTTTCTTATTTTGGGGCAAAAAGACAGAAATTTCTCATATTTTGGGGCAAAAATGCAGAAAATTTTCTTATTTTGGGGCAAAAAGGCAGAAATTTCTCATATTTTGGGGCAAAAATGCAGAAAATCCCCTTATTTTGAGGTAAAAAGGCTAAAATTCCCCTTATTTGGTTGCAAAAAGGCAGAAATTTCCCTTATTTTGGGGCTAAATTGCAGAAATTTCACTTATATTACGGTAATAAGTCAGAAATTTTCCTTATTCTGGGGCAAAAAAGACAGAAATTGCCTTTGTTTTGGGGGAAAAAGACAGAAATTCCACTTATTAAGAGGCAAAAAAGCAGAAATTCCCCTTATTTTGGAGCAAAAATGAAGAAATTTCCCTTTTTTATGGCAAAAAGGTATGCATTCTTCTTGTTTTCGGGCAAAAAGGCAGAAATTCCCCGTTTTTTGGAGCAAAATTGCAGAAATTCCCCTAATTTTGGGGCAAAAAGGCAGAAATTCCCTATATGTTAGGGCAAAACGACAGAAATTCTCCTTATTTTGGGGCAAAATTCAGAAATTCCATTTCTTTTGGTGCAAAATTCCCAAAATTTCCCTTATTTTGGGGCAAAATTGCAGAAATTTCAATTATTTTGGGGCAAAATTGCAGAAATTTCACTTTTTTCCGGGAAAAAAGGCCGAAATTTTCCGTTTTTGGGGGCAAAAAGGCAGAAATTCCTAATATTTTGTGGCAAAAATGCAGAAATTTCCCTTATTTTGAGGTAAAAAGGCTGAAATTCCCCTTATTTGGGGGCAAAAATGCAGAAATTTCTTTTATACTGGGGCAAAATTGCAGAAATTTCACTTATTTCAGGGTAATAATTCAGAAATTTTCCTTATTTTGGGGCAAAAAATACAGAAATTCCATTTGTATGGGGGGAAAAAGACAGAAATTCCATTTATTTAGAGGCAAAAAAGCAGAAATTCCCCTTATTTTGGAGCAAAATTGCAGAAATTTCCCTTTTTATAGCAAAAAGGTATGCATTCTTCTTATTTTCAGGCAAAAAGGCAGAAATTTCCCGTATTTTGGAGTAAAATTGCAGAAATTCCCTTAATTGTAGGGCCAAAAGACAGAAATTCTCCTTATTTTGGGGCAAAACGCAGAAATTCCACTTATTTTGGAACAAAATTTCAGAAATTTCCCTTATTTTTGGCCAAAATTGCAGAAATTTCACTTATTTTGGGGCAAAATTGCAGAAATTTCACTTATTTCAGGGAAAAAAAGCAGAAATTTTCTTATTTTGGGGCAAAAAGGCAGAAATTTCCCATATTTTGAGGCAAAAATGCAGAAATTCCCCTTATTTTGAGGTAAAAAGGCTGAAATTCCCCTTATTTGGGGGCAAAAAGGCAGAAATTTCCCATATTTTGGGGCAAAATTGCAGAAATTTCACTTATTTCAGGGTACTAAGTCAGAAATTTTTCTTACTTTGGGGCAAAAAAGACAGAAATTCCCTTTGATTTCAGGGAATAAGACAGAAATTCCACTTATTTAGAGGCAAAAATGCAGAAATTCCCCTTATTTTGGAGCAAAAATGAAGAAATTTCCCTTTTTTATGGCAAAAAGGTATGCATTCTTCTTATTTTCGAGCAAAAAGGCAGAAATTCCCCCTATTTTAGAGCAAAATTGCAGAAATTCCCCTAATTGTGGGGCAAAAAGTCAGAAAATCCCTATATGTTGGGGCAAAAAGACAGAAATTCTCCTTATTTTAAAGCAAAACTCAGAAATTTCACTTATTTTGGGGCAAAATTACAGAAATTTCAGTTATTTCAAAAAAAAGCAGAAATTTTCTTATTTTGGGGCAAAAAGGCAAAAATTTCTTTTATTTTGGTACAAAATTGCAGAAATTATTCTTATTTTGAAGCAAAAAAGCAGAAATTTCTCATATTTTGGGGCAAAATTGCAGAAAATTTCCTTATTTTGAGGTAAAAAGGCTGAAATTCCCCTTATTTGGTTGCAAAAAGGCAGAAATTTTCCTTATTTTGGGGAAAAATTGCAGAAATTTCACTTATTTCAGGGTAATAAGTCAGTAGTTTTTCTTACTTTGGGGCAAAAAAGACAGAAATTCCCTTTGTTTTCAGGGAAAATACAGAAATTCCACTTATTTAGAGGCAAAAATGCAGAAATTCCCCTTATTTTGGAGCAAAAATGAAGAAATTTCCCTTTTTTGTGGCAAAAAGGTATGCATTCTTCTTATTTTCGGGCAAAAAGGCAGAAATTCCCTTTGTTTTGGGGGAAAAAGACAGAAATTCCACTTATTTAGAGGCAAAAAAGCAGAAATTCCCCATATTTTGGAGCAAAATTGCAGAAATTCCCCTAATTGTGAGGCAAAAAGGCAGAAATTCCCTATATGTTAGGGCAAAACGACAGAAATTCTCCTCATTTGGGGGCAAAATTCAGAAATTCCATTTATTTTGGGGCAAAATTCCCAAAATTCCCCTTATTTTGGGGCAAAATTGCAGAAATTTCAATTATTTTGGGGCAAAATTGCAGAAATTTCACTTTTTTCAGGGAAAAAAGGCCGAAATTTTCCGTTTTTAGGGGCAAAAAGTCAGAAATTCCTAATATTTTGAGGCAAAAATGCAGAAATTCCTCTTATTTTGAGGTAAAAAGGCTGAAATTTCCTTTATTTGGGAACAAAAATGCAGAAATTTCTCTTATACTGGGGCAAAATTGCAGAAATTTCACTTATTTCAGGGTAATAATTCAGAAATTTTCCTTATTTTGGGGCAAAAAATACAGAAATTCTATTTGTATGGGTGGAAAAAGACAGAAATTCTATTTATTTAGAGGCAAAAAAGAAGAAATTCCCCTTATTTTGGAGCAAAATTGCAGAAATTTCCCTTTTTATAGCCAAAAGGTATGCATTCTTCTTATTTTCAGGCAAAAAGGCAGAAATTCCCCGTATTTTGGAGTAAAATTGCAGAAATTCCCTATATGTTGGGGCAAAAAGACAGAAATTCTCCTTATTTTGGGGCAAAACTCAGAAATTCCACTTATTTTGGAACAAAATTTCAGAAATTTCCCTTATTTTTGGCCAAAATTGCAGAAATTTCACTTATTTTGGGGCAAAATTGCAGAAATTTCACTTTTTATAGCAAAAAGGTATGCATTCTTCTTATTTTCAGGCAAAAACGCAGAAATTTCCCGTATTTTGGAGTAAAATTGCAGAAATTCCCTTAATTGTAGGGCAAAAAGACAGAAATTCTCCTTATTTTGGGGCAAAACGCAGAAATTCCACTTATTTTGGAACAAAATTTCAGAAATTTCCCTTATTTTTGGCCAAAATTGCAGAAATTTCACTTATTTTGGGGCAAAATTGCAGAAATTTCACTTATTTCAGGGAAAAAAAGCAGAAATTTTCTTATTTTGGGGCAAAAAGGCAGAAATTTCCCATATTTTGAGGCAAAAATGCAGAAATTCCCCTTATTTTGAGGTAAAAAGGCTGAAATTCCCCTTATTTGGGGGCAAAAAGGCAGAAATTTCCCATATTTTGGGGCAAAATTGCAGAAATTTCACTTATTTCAGGGTACTAAGTCAGAAATTTTTCTTACTTTGGGGCAAAAAAGACAGAAATTCCCTTTGTTTTCAGGGAAAAAAACAGAAATTCCACTTATTTAGAGGCAAAAATGCAAAATTCCCCTTATTTTGGCGCAAAAATGAAGAAATTTCCCTTTTTTATGGCAAAAAGGTATGCATTCTTCTTATTTTCGGGCAAAAAGGCAGAAATTCCCCCTATTTTAGAGCAAAATTGCAGAAATTCCCCTAATTGTGGGGCAAAAAGGCAGAAATTCCCTATATGTTGGGGGAAAAGACAGAAATTCTTTTTATTTTAAAGCAAAACTCAGAAATTTCACTTATTTTGGGGTAAAATTACAGAAATTTCACTTATTTCAGAAAAAAAAGCAGAAATTTTCTTATTTTGGGGCAAAAAGGGAGAAATTTCTTTTATTTTGGTACAAAATTGCAGAAATTATTCTTATTTTGGGGCAAAAAAGCAGAAATTTCTCATATTTTGGGGCAAAATTGCAGAAAATTTCCTTATTTTGAGGTAAAAAGGCTAAAATTCCTCTTATTTGGTTGCAAAAAGGCAGAAATATTCCTTATTTGGGGGAAAATTGCAGAAATTTCACTTATTTCAGGGTAATAATTCAGAAATTTTCTTTATTTTGGGGCAAAAAAAGACAGAAATTCTCTTTGTTTTGGGGGTAAAAGACAGAAATTCCACTTATTTAGAGGCAAAAAAGCAGAAATTCCCATTATTTTGGAGCAAAAATGAAGAAATTTCCCTTTTTTATGGCAAAAAGGTATGCATTCTTCTTATTTTCGGGCAAAAAGGCAGAAATTCCCCCTATTTTAGAGCAAAATTGCAGAAATTCCCCTAATTGTGGGGCAAAAAAACAGAAATTCCCTATATGTTGGGGCAAAAAGATAGAAATTCTCCATATTTTGGGGCAAAACTCAGAAATTCCACTTATTTTGGGGCAAAATTCCAAAAATTTCCCTTATTTTGGGGCAAAATTGCAGAAATTTCACTTATTTAGGGGCAAAATTGCAGAAATTTCACTTATTTCAGGGGAAAAAGACAGAAATTTCTTTTATTTTGGTACAAAATTGCAGAAATTTTTCTTATTTTGGGCAAAAAAGGCAGAAATTTCCCATATTTTGAGGCAAAAATGCAGAAATTTCACTTATTTCAGGGTAATAAGTCAGAAATTTTCCTTACTTTGGGGCAAAAAAGACAGAAATTCCCTTTGTTTTGGTGGAAAAAGACAGAAATTCCACTTATTTAGAGGCAAAAATGCAGAAATTCCCCTTATTTTGGAGCAAAAATGAAGAAATTTCCCTTTTTTATGGCAAAAAGGTATGCATTCTTCTTATTTTCGGGCAAAAAGGCAGAAATTCCCCATATTTTAGAGCAAAATTGCAGAAATTCCCCTTATTGTGGGGCAAAAAGGCAGAAATTCCCTATATGTTGGGGAAAAGACAGAAATTCTCCTTATTTTAGAGCAAAACTCAGAAATTTCATTTATTTTGAGGCAAAATTGCAGAAATTTCACTTATTTCAGGAAAAAAAAGCAGAAATTTTCTTATTTTGGGGCAAAAAGGCAGAAATTTCTTTTATTTTGGTACAAAATTGCAGAAAATTTTCTTATTTTGGGGCAAAAAGGCAGAAATTTCTCATATTTTGGGGCAAAAATGCACAAAATCCCCTTATTTTGAGGTAAAAAGGCTAAAATTCCCCTTATTTGGTTGCAAAAAGGCAGAAATTTCCCTTATTTTGGGGCAAAATTGCAGAAATTTCACTTATATCAGGGTAATAAGTCAGAAATTTTCCTTATTTTGGGGCAAAAAAGACAGAAATTGCCTTTGTTTTGGGGGAAAAAGACAGAAATTCCACTTATTAAGAGGCAAAAAAGCAGAAATTCCCCTTATTTTGGAGCAAAAATGAAGAAATTTCCCATTTTTATGGCAAAAAGGTATGCATTCTTCTTGTTTTCGGGCAAAAAGGCAGAAATTCCCCGTTTTTTGGAGCAAAATTGCAGAAATTCCCCTAATTTTGGGGCAAAAAGGCAGAAATTCCCTATATGTTAGGGCAAAACGACAGAAATTCTCCTCATTTGGGGGCAAAATTCAGAAATTCCATTTATTTTGGGGCAAAATTCCCAAAATTCCCCTTATTTTGGGGCAAAATTGCAGAAATTTCAATTATTTTGGGGCAAAATTGCAGAAATTTCACTTTTTTCAGGGAAAAAAGGCCGAAATTTTCCGGTTTTAGGGGCAAAATTCAGAAATTCCTAATATTTTGAGGCAAAAATGCAGAAATTCCTCTTATTTTGAGGTAAAAAGGCTGAAATTCCCCTTATTTGGGGGCAAAAATGCAGAAATTTCTCTTATACTGGGGCAAAATTGCAGAAATTTCACTTATTTCAGGGTAATAATTCAAAAATTTTCCTTATTTTGGGGCAAAAAATACAGAAATTCCATTTGTATGGGTGGAAAAAGACAGAAATTCCATTTATTTAGAGGCAAAAAAGCAGAAATTCCCCTTATTTTGGAGCAAAATTGCAGAAATTTCCCTTTTTATAGCCAAAAGGTATGCATTCTTCTTATTTTCAGGCAAAAAGGCAGAAATTTCCCGTATTTTGGAGTAAAATTGCAGAAAATCCCTATATGTTGGGGCAAAAAGACAGAAATTCTCCTTATTTTGGGGCAAAACTCAGAAATTCCACTTATTTTGGAACAAAATTTCAGAAATTTCCCTTATTTTTGGCCAAAATTGCAGAAATTTCACTTATTTTGGGGCAAAATTGCAGAAATTTCACTTTTTATAGCAAAAAGGTATGCATTCTTCTTATTTTCAGGCAAAAACGCAGAAATTTCCCGTATTTTGGAGTAAAATTGCAGAAATTCCCTTAATTGTAGGGCAAAAAGACAGAAATTCTCCTTATTTTGGGGCAAAACGCAGAAATTCCACTTATTTTGGAACAAAATTTCAGAAATTTCCCTTATTTTTGGCCAAAATTGCAGAAATTTCACTTATTTTGGGGCAAAATTGCAGAAATTTCAATTATTTCAGGGAAAAAAAGCAGAAATTTTCTTATTTTGGGGCAAAAAGGCAGAAATTTCCCATATTTTGAGGCAAAAATGCAGAAATTCCCCTTATTTTGAGGTAAAAAGGCTGAAATTCTCCTTATTTGGGGGCAAAAAGGAAGAAATTTCCCATATTTTGGGGCAAAATTGCAGAAATTTCACTTATTTCAGGGTACTAAGTCAGAAATTTTTCTTACTTTGGGGCAAAAAAGACAGAAATTCCCTTTGTTTTCAGGGAAAAAGACAGAAATTCCACTTATTTAGAGGCAAAAATGCAGAAATTCCCCTTATTTTGGAGCAAAAATGAAGAAATTTCCCTTTTTTATGGCAAAAAGGTATGCATTCTTCTTATTTTCGGGCAAAAAGGCAGAAATTCCCCCTATTTTAGAGCAAAATTGCAGAAATTCCCTCTAATTGTTGGGCAAAAAGTCAGAAATTCCCTATATGTTGGGGCAAAAAGACAGAAATTCTCCTTATTTTAAAGCAAAACTCAGAAATTTCACTTATTTTGGGGCAAAATTACAGAAATTTCACTTATTTCAAAAAAAAAGCAGAAATTTTCTTATTTTGGGGCAAAAAGGCAAAAATTTCTTTTATTTTGGTACAAAATTGCAGAAATTATTATTATTTTGAAGCAAAAAAGCAGAAATTTCTCATATTTTGGGGCAAAATTGCAGAAAATTTCCTTATTTTGAGGTAAAAAGGCTAAAATTCCCCTTATTTGGTTGCAAAAAGGCAGAAATTTTCCTTATTTTGGGGAAAAATTGCAGAAATTTCACTTATTTCAGGGTAATAAGTCAGAAGTTTTTCTTACATTGGGGCAAAAAAGACAGAAATTCCCTTTGTTTTTAGGGAAAAAGACAGAAATTCCACTTATTTAGAGGCAAAAATGCAGAAATTCCCCTTATTTTGGAGCAAAAATGAAGAAATTTCCCTTTTTTGTGGCAAAAAGGTATGCATTCTTCTTATTTTCGGGCAAAAAGGCAGAAATTCCCTTTGTTTTGGGGGAAAAAGACAGAAATTCCACTTATTTAGAGGCAAAAAAGCAGAAATTCCCCATATTTTGGAGCAAAATTGCAGAAATTCCCCTAATTGTGGGGCAAAAAGGCAGAAATTCTCTATATGTTAGGGCAAAACGACAGAAATTCTCCTCATTTAGGGGCAAAATTCAGAAATTCCATTTATTTTGGGGCAAAATTCCCAAAATTCCCCTTATTTGGGGGCAAAATTGCAGAAATTTCAATTATTTTGGGGCAAAATTGCAGAAATTTCACTTTTTTCAGGGAAAAAAGGCAGAAATTTTCCGTTTTTAGGGGCAAAAATGCAGAAATTCCTCTTATTTTGAGGTAAAAAGGCTGAAATTCCCCTTATTTGGGGGCAAAAATGCAGAAATTTCTCTTATACTGGGGCAAAATTGCAGAAATTTCACTTATTTCAGGGTAATAATTCAGAAATTTTCCTTATTTTGGGGAAAAAAATACAGAAATTACATTTGTATGGGTGGAAAAAGACAGAAATTCCATTTATTTAGAGGCAAAAAAGCAGAAATTCCCTTTATTTTGGAGCAAAATTGCAGAAATTTCCCTTTTTATAGCCAAAAGGTATGCATTCTTCTTATTTTCAGGCAAAAAGGCAGAAATTCCCCGTATTTTGGAGTAAAATTGCAGAAATTCCCTATATGTTGGGGCAAAAAGACAGAAATTCTCCTTATTTTGGGGCAAAACTCAGAAATTCCACTTATTTTGGAACAAAATTTCAGAAATTTCCCTTATTTTTGGCCAAAATTGCAGAAATTTCACTTATTTTGGGGCAAAATTGCAGAAATTTCACTTATTTCAGGGAAAAAAAGCAGAAATTTTCTTATTTTGGGGCAAAAAGGCAGAAATTTCCCATATTTTGAGGAAAAATGCAGAAATTCCCCTTATTTTGAGGTAAAAAGGCTGAAATTCCCCTTATTTGGGGGCAAAAAGGCAGAAATTTCCCATATTTTGGGGCAATATTGCAGAAATTTCACTTATTTCAGGGTACTAAGTCAGAAATTTTTCTTACTTTGGGGCAAAAAAGACAGAAATTCCCTTTGTTTTCAGGGAAAAAGACAGAAATTCCACTTATTTAGAGGCAAAAATGCAGAAATTCCCCTTATTTTGGAGCAAAAATGAAGAAATTTCCCTTTTTTATGGCAAAAAGGTATGCATTCTTCTTATTTTCGGGCAAAAAGGCAGAAATTCCCCCTATTTTAGAGCAAAATTGCAGAAATTTTCCTAATTGTGGGGCAAAAAGGCAGAAATTCCCTATATGTTGGGGCAAAATACAGAAATTCTCCTTATTTTGGTGAAAAACTCAGAAATTCCACTTATTTTGGTACAAAATTGCAGAAATTTCCCTTATTTTGGGGCATAATTGCAGAAATTTCACTTATTTTGGGGCAAAATTGCAGAAATTTCAGTTTTTTCAGGGTAATAAGTCAGAAATTTTCCTTATTTTGGGGCAAAAAAGACAGAAATTCCCTATGTTCTGGGAGAAAAAGACAGTAATTCCACTTTTTTAGAGGCAAAAAAGCAGAAATTCCCCTTATTTTGGAGCAAAAATGAAGAAATTTCTTTTTTTTTTGTGGCAAAAGGTATACATTTCCTTTATTTTCGGGCAAAAAGGCAGAAATTCCCCGTATTTTGGAGCAAACTTGAAGATATTCCCCTAATTGTGGGGCAAAAAGGCAGAAATTCCCTATATGTTGGGGCAAAAAGACAGAAATTCTCCTTATTTTGGGGCAAAACTCAGAAATTCCACTTATTTTGGGGCAAAATTCCAGAAATTTCCCTTATTTTGGGGCAAAATTGCAGAAATTTCACTTATTTTCAGGCAAAATTACATAAATTTCACTTATTTCAGAAAAAAAGCAGAATTTTCTTATTTTGGTGCAAAAAGGCAGAAATTTCTTTTATTTTGTTACAAAATTGCAGAAATTTTTCTTATTTTGGGGCAAAAAGGCAGAAATCTCCCATATTTTGGGGCAAAAATGCAGAAATTTCTCTTATTTTGAGGTAAAAAGGCTGAAATTCCCCTTATTTGGGGGCAAAAGGGCAGAAATTTCCCTTATTTTGAGGCAAAATTGCAGAAATTTCACTTATTTCAGAGAAAAAAAGCAAAAACTTTTCTTATTTTAGGGCAAAATGCAGAAATTCCCATTATTTTGGGGCAAAAGGCAGAAATTCACCTTATTTTGTGGTAAAATTGCAGACATTTCACATATTTCAGGGCAAAAAGGTAGAAATTCCCCTTATTTGGGGGCAAAAAGGCAGAAATTCCCCTTATTTTGGGATAAAATTGCAGAAATGTCCCTTGTTTGGGGGCAAAAAGGCAGAAAATCCCCTTAATTTTTGGCAAAAAAGCAGAAATTTCCCGTATTTTGGAGCAAAATTGCAGAAATTCCCCTAATATTGGGGCAAAAATGCAGAAATTCCTATTATTTGGGGCAAATCGGCAGAAGTTCCCCTTATTTTCGGAAAAAGAGGCAGAAATTCCCTGTATTTTGAAGCTAAATTGCATAAACTCCCCTAATTTTGGGGCAAAAAGGCATAAATTTCTCATATTTTGGGGCAAAAATGCAGAAATTTTTCTTATTTTGAGGTAAAAAGGCTGAAATTCCCCTTATTTGGGGGCAAAAAAGAAGAATTTCTCTTATTTTGGGGCAAAATTGCAGAAATTTCACTTATTTCAGAGTAATAAGTCAGAAATTTTCGTTATTTTGGGGCAAAAAAACAGAAATTCCCTTTGTTTTGGGGGGAAAAGACAGAAATTCCACTTTTTTAGAGGCAAAAAAGCAGAAATAACTTTTATTTTGGAGTAAAAATGTAGAAATTTCCCTTTTTTATGGCAAAAAGGTATGCATTCTTCTTATTTTCGGGCAAAAAGGCAGAAATTCCCCGTATTTTCGAGCAAAATTGCAAAAATTCCCCTAATTTTAGGGCAAAAAGGCAGAAATTCCCTATATGTTGGGGCAAAAAGACAGAAATTCTCCTTATTTTGGGGCAAAACTCAGAAATTCCACTTATTTTGGGGCAAAATTCTAGAAATTTTTCTTATTTTAAAGCAAAATTGCAGAAATTTCACTTATTTTGGGGTAAAATTGCAGAAATTTCACTTATTTCAGGGAAAAAAGGCAGAAATTTTTCTTATTTTGGGGCAAAAAGGAAAAATTTCCTAATATTTTGTGGCAAAAATGCCGAAATTCCCCTTATTTTGAGGTAAAAAAGCTGAAATTTCCCTTATTTGGGGGCAAAAAGGCAGAAATTTCCCTTATTTTGGGGCAAAATTGCAGAAATTTCAATTATTTCAGGGTAATAAGTCAGAAATTTTCCTTATTTTGGGGCCAAAAGGACAGAAATTCCCTTTCTTTTGGGGGAAAAAGACAGAAATTCCACTTATTTAGAGGCAAAAAAGCAGAAATTCCCCTTATTTTGGAGCAAAAATGAAGAAATTTCCCTTTTTTATGGCAAAAAGGTATGCATTCTTCTTATTTTCGGGCAAAAAGGCAGAAATTCCCCGTATTTTGAAGCAAAATTGCAGAAATTCCCCTAATTGTGGGGCAAAAAAACAGAAATTCCCTATATGTTGGGGCAAAAAGACAGAAATTCTCCTTATTTTGGGGTAAAACTCAGAAATTCCACTTATTTTGGGGGCAAAATTCCTGAAATTTCCCTTATTTTGGGGCAAAATTGCAGAAATTTTACTTATTTTGGGGCAAAATTGCAGAAATTTCACTTATTTCAGAAAAATAAGCAGAATTTATTTATTTTGGTGTAAAAAGGCAGAAATTTCTTTTATTTTGGTACAAATTGCAGAAATTTTTCTTATTTTGGGGCAAAAAGGCAGAAATCTTCATATTTTGGGGCAAAAATGCAGAAATTCCTCTTATTTTGAGGTAAAAAGGCTGAAATTTCCCTTATTTGGGGGCAAAAAAGAAGAAATTTCCCTTATTTTGAGGCAAAATTGCAGAAATTTCACTTATTTTAGGATAATAAGTCAGAAATTTTCGTTATTTTGGGGCAAAAGAGACAGAAATTCCCTTTGTTTTCAGGGGAAAAAACAGAAATTCCACTTTTTTAGAGGCAAAAAAAACAGAAATTCCTTTTATTTTGGAGTAAAAATGAAGAAATTTTCCTTTTTTGTGGCAAAAGGTATACATTCAACTTATTTTTGGGCTAAAAAGCAGAAATTACCCGTATTTTGGAGCAAAATTGCAGAAATTCCCCTAATTGTGGGGCATGAAGGGAGAAATTCCCTATATGTTAGGGCAAAAAGACAGAAATTCTCTTTATTTTGGGGCAAAACTCAGAAATTCTACTTATTTTGGGGCAAAATTCCAGAAATTTCCCTTATTTTGGGGCAAAATTGCAGAAATTTCACTTATTTTGGGGCAAAATTGCAGAAATTTCACTTATTTCAGGGTAATAAGTCAGAAATTTTCCTTATTTTGGGGCCAAAAAGACAGAAATTCCCTTTGTTTTGGGGGAAAAAGACAGAAATTCCACTTATTTAGAGGCAAAAAAAGCAGAAATTCCTCTTATTTTGGAGCAAAATTGCAGAAATTCCCCTAATTGTGGGGCAAAAGGCAGAAATTCCCTATATGTTGGGGCAAAAAGAAACAAATTCTCCTTATTTTGGGTCAAAACTCAGAAATTCCACTGATATTGGGGCAAAATTCCAGAAATTTCCCGTATTTTGGGGCAAAATTGCAGAAATTTCACTTATTTTGGGGCAAAATTGCAGAAATTTCACTTATTTCAGAAAAAAAAGCAGGAATTTTCTTATTTTGGTGCAAAAAGGCGGAAATTTCTTTTATTTTGGTACAAAATTGCAGAAATTTTTCTTATTTTGGGGCAAAAATGCAGAAATCTCCCATATTTTGGGGCAAAAATGCAGAAATTTCTCTTATTTTGAGGTAAAAAGGCTGAAATTCCCCTTATTTGGGGGCAAAAAGGCAGAAATTTCCCTTATTTTGGGGCAAAATTGAAGAAATTTCACTTATTTCAGGCTAATAAGTCAGAAATTTTCCTTATTTTGGGGCAAAAAAGACAGAAATTTCCTTTGTTTTGGGGGATAAAAACAGAAATACCACTTATTTAGAGGCAAAAACGCAGAAATTCCCCTTATTTTGGAGCAAAACTGAAGAAATTTCCATTTTTTATGGCAAAAAGGTATGCATTATTCTTATTTTCGGGCAAAAAGGCAGAAATTCCCCTATTTTGGAGCAAAATTGCAGAAATTCCCCTAATTGTGGGGCAAAAAGGCAGAAATTCCCTATATGTTGGGGCAAAAAGACAGAAATTCTCCTTATTTTGGGGCAAAACTCAGAAATTCCACTTATTTTGGTGCAAAATTCCAGAAATTTCCCTTATTTTAGGGCAAAATTGCAGAAATTTCACTTATTTTGGGGCAAAATTGCAGAAATTTAACTTATTTCAGAAAAAAATTCAGAAATTTTTCTATTTTGGTGCAAAGAGGCAGAAATTTCTTTTATTTTGGTACAAAATTGCAGAAATTTTTCTTATTTTGGGGTAAAAAGTCAGAAATCTCCCATATTTAGGGGAAAAATGCAGAAATTCCTCTTATTTTGAGGTAAAAGGCTGAAATTCCCCTTATTTGGGGGCAAAAAGGCAGAAATTTCCCTTATTTTGAGGCAAAATTGCAGAAATTTCACTTATTTCAGGGTAATAAGTCAGAAATTTTCTCTATTTTGGGGCAAAAAAGACAGAAATTCCCTTTGTTTTGGGAGAAAAATACAGATATTTCACTTTTTTAGAGGCAAAAAAGCAGAAATTCCTTTTATTTTGGAGTAAACATGAAGAAATTTCACTTTTTTGTGGCAAAAGGTATACATTCCACTTATTTTTGGGCTAAAAAGCAGAAATTACCCGTATTTTAGAGCAAAATTGCAGAAATTCCTTTAATTGTAAGGCAAAATGGCAGAAATTCCCTATATGTTAGGGCAAAAAGACAGAAATTCTCTTTATTTTTGGGGCAAAACTCAGAAATTCCATTCATTTTGGGGCAAAATTCCAGAAATTTCTCTTATTTTGGGGCAAAATTGCAGAAATTTCACTTATTTTGGGGCAAAATTGCAGAAATTTCACTTATTTCATGGTAAAAAGGCAGAAATTATCCTTATTTTGATGCAAAAATGCAGAAATTCCAAATATTTTGTGGCAAAAATGAAGAAATTCCCTTTATTTTGAGGTAAAAAGGCAGAAATTCCCCTTATTTGGGGGCAAAAAAAAAGAAATTTCACTTATTTTGGGGCAAAAACTCAGAAATTCCACACTTTTTTGGTCAAAATTCCAGAATTTTCCCTTATTTTGGGGCAAAATTGCAGAAATTTCACTTATTTTGGTGCAAAATTGCAGAAATTTAACTTATTTCAGAAAAAAATTCAGAAATTTTCCTATTTTGGTGCAAAAAGGCAGAATTATCTTTTATTTTGGTACAAAATTGCAGAAATTTTTCTTATTTTGGGGCAAAAAGGCAGAAATCTCCCATATTTTGGGGCAAAAATGAAGATATTCCTCTTATTTTGAGGTAAAAAGGCTGAAATTTCCTTTATTTGGGGGCAAAAAGGCAGAAATTTCCCTTATTTTGAGGAATATTTCAGAAATTTCACTTATTTCAGGGTAATAAGTTAGAAATTTTCGTTATTTTGGGGCAAAAAAGACAGAAATTCCCTTTGTTTTGGGGGAAAAAGACAGAAATTCCACTTTTTTAGAGGCAAAAAAGCAGAAATTCCTTTTATTTTGGAGTAAAAATGAAGAAATTTCTTTTTTTGTGGCAAAAGGTATACATTCCACTTATTTTTGGGCTAAAAAGCAGAAATTACCCGTATTTTGAGCAAAATTGCAGAAAATCCCCTAATTGTGGGGCAAAGAGGCAGAAATTCCCTATATGTTAGGGCAAAAAGACAGAAATTCTCCTTATTTTGGGGCAAAACTCAGAAATTCCACTTATTTTGCGGCAAAATTCTAGAAATTTCCCTTATTTTGGGGCAAAATTGCAGAAATTTCACTTATTTTGGGGCAAAATTGCAGTAATTTCACTTATTTTGGGGCAAAATTGCAGAAATTCCAAATATTTTGTGGCAAAAATGCAGAAATTCCTTTTATTTTAAGGTAAAAAGGCAGAAATTCCCCTTATTTGGGGGTAAAAAACAGAAATTTCCCTTATTCTGGCGCAAAATTGCAGAAATTTCACTTATTTTGGGGCAAAATTGCAGAAATTTCACTTATTTCAGAAAAAAATTCAGAAATTTTCCTATTTTGGTGCAAAAAGGCAGAAATTTCTATTTTGGTACAAAATTGCAGAAATTTTTCTTTTTTTGGGGCAAAAAGGCACAAATCTCCCATATTTTGGGGAAAAAAGCAGAAATTCCTCTTATTTTGAGGTAAAAAGGTAGAAATTTCCCTTATTTGGGAGGAAAAGGCAGAAATTTCCCTTATTTTGAGGCAAAATTGCAGAAATTTCACTTATTTCAGTGTAATAAGTCAGAAATTTTCCTTATTTTGGGGCAAAAAAGACAGAAATTCCCTTTGTTTTGGGGGAAAAAGACAGAAATTCCACTTTTTTAGCGGCAAAAAAGCAGAAATTCATTTTATTTTGGAGTAAAAATGAAGAAATTTCTTTTTTTTTGTGGCAAAAGATATACATTCCCCTTATTTTCAGGCTAAAAAGCAGAAATTCCCCATATTTTGGAGCAAAATTGCAGAAATTCCCCTAATTGTGGGGCAAAAAGGCAGAAATTTCCAATATGTTAGGGCAAAAAGACAGAAATTCTTTTTATTTTGGGGCTAAACTCAGAAATTCCACTTATTTTGGGGCAAAATTTCAGAAATTTCTCTTATTTTGGGGCAAAATTGCAGAAATTTCACTTATTTTGGGGCAAAATTGCAGAAATTTCCCTTATTTCAGGGTAATAAGTCAGAAATTTCTCTTATTTTGGGGCAAAATTGCAGAAATTTCGCTTATTTTGGGGCAAAATTGCACAAATTTCACTTATTTTGGCAAAATTGCAGAAATTTCAATTATTTCAGAAAAAAAGCAGAAATTTTCTTATTTTGGTGCAAAAAGGCAGAAATTTCTTTTATTTTGGTACAAAATTGCAGAAATTTTTCTTATTTGGGGGCAAAAAGCAGAAATCCCCTGTATTTTGGGGCAAAAATGCATAAATTCCTCTTATTTTGAGGTAAAAAGGCTGAAATTTCCCTTATTTGGGGGCAAAAAGACAGAAATTTCCCTTATTTTGAGGCTAAATTGCAGAAATTTCACTTATTTCAGGGTAATAAGTCAGAAATTTTCCTTATTTTGGGGCCAAAAGGACAGAAATTCCCTTTGTTTTGGGGGAAAAAGACAGAAATTCCACTTATTTAGAGGCAAAAAAGCAGAAATTCTTCATTATTGGAGCAAAAATGAAGAAATTTATCTTTTTTTGTGGCAAAAGGTATACATTCCGCTTATTTTCGGGCTAAAAAGCAGAAATTCCCCGTATTTTGTATCAAAATTGCAGAAATTCCCCTTATTTTGGAGCAAAAATAAAGAAATTTCCCTTTTTTATGGCAAAAAGGTATGCATTCTTCTTATTTTCGGGCAAAAAGGCAGAAATTCCCCGTATTTTGGAGCAAAATTGCAGAAATTCGCCTAATTGTGGGGCAAAAAGGCAGAAATTCCCTATATGTTGGGGCAAAAAGACAGAAATTCTCCTTATTTTGGGGCAAAATTCAGAAATTCCACTTATTTTGGGGCAAAATTCCAGAAATTTCCCTTATTTTAGGGCAAAATTGCAGAAATTTCACTTATTTTGGGGCAAAATTGCAGAAATTTCACTTATTTCAGAAAAAAAAGCAGAATGTATTTATTTTGGTGCAAAAAGGCAGAAATTTCTTTTATTTTGGTACAAAATTGCAGAAATTTTTCTTATTTTGGGGCAAAAAGGCAGAAATCTCCCATATTTTGTGCAAAAATGCAGAAATTTCTCTTATTTTGAGGTAAAAAGGCTGAAATTCCCCTTATTTGGGGGCAAAAAGGCAGAAATTTCCCTTATTTTGGTGCAAAATTGCATAAATTTCACTTATTTCAGGGTAATAAGTCAGAAATTTTCCTTATTTTGGGGCAAAAAACACAGAAATTCCCTTTGTTTTTGGGGAAAAAGACAGAAATTCCACTTTTTTAGAGGCAAAAAAGCAGAAATTCCTTTTATTTTGGGGTAAAAATGAAGAAATTTCCCTTTTTTGTGGCAAAATGTATACATTCCACTTATTTTTGGGCTAAAAAGCAGAAATTACCCGTATTTTGGAGCAAAATTGCAGAAATTCCCCTAATTGTGGGGCAAAAGGCAGAAATTCCCTATATGTTGGGGAAAAAGACAGAAATTCTCCTTATTTTGGGGCAAAACTCAGAAATTCCACTTATTTTGCGGCAAAATTCCAGAAATTTCCCTTATTTTGGGGCAAAATTGCAGAAATTTCACTTATTTTGGGGCAAAATTGCAGAAATTTCACTTATTTCATTGTAATAAGTCAGAAATTTTCGTTATTTTATGGCAAAAAAGACAGAAATTCCCTTTGTTTTGGGGGAAAAAGACAGAAATTCCACTTTTTTAGAGGCAAAAAAGCAGAAATTCCTATTATTTTGGAGTAAAAATGAAGAAATTTCCTTTTTTTGTGGCCAAAGGTATACATTCCACTTATTTTTGGGCTAAAAAGCAGAAATTACCCGTATTTTGGAGCAAGATTGCAGAAATTCCCCTAATTGTGGGGCAAAAAGGCAGAAATTCTCTATATGTTAAGGCAAAAAGACAGAAATTCTCCTTATTTTGGGGCAAAACTCAGAAATTCCACTTATTTTGGGGCAAAATTCCAGAAATTTCCCTTATTTTGGGGCAAAATTGCAGAAATTTCACTTATTTGGGGCAAAATTGCAGAAATTTCACTTATTTCATAGTAAAAAGGCAGAAATTATCCTTATTTTGGGGCAAAAATGCAGAAATTCCAAATATTTTGTAGCAAAAATGCAGAAATTCCCCTTATATTGAGGTAAAAAGGCAGAAATTCCCCTTATTTGGGGGCAAAAAACAGAAATTTCCCTTATTTTGGGGCAAAATTGCAGAAAGTTCACTTATTTCAGGGTAATAAGTCAGAAATTTTCCTATTTTGGGGCCAAAAAGACAGAAATTTCCTTTGTTTTGGGGTGAAAAAGATAGAAATTCCACTTATTTAGAGGCAAAAAAGCAAAAATTCCTCTTATTTTGGAGCAAAAATGAAGAAATTTCCTTTTTTTATGGCAAAAAGGTATGCATTCTTCTTATTTTCGGGCAAAAAGGCAGAAATTCCCAGTATTTTGGAGAAAAATTGCAGAAATTCCCCTAATTGTGGGGCAAAAAGGCAGAAATTCCCTATATGTTAGGGCAAAAAGAAACAAATTCTCCTTATTTTGGGTCAAAACTCAGAAATTCCACTGATATTGGGGCAAAATTCCAGAAATTTCCCTTATTTTGGGGCAACATTGCAGAAATTTCACTTATTTTGGGGCAAAATTGCAGAAATTTCACTTATTTCAGAAAAAAAAGAAGAAATTTTCTTATTTTGGTGCAAAAAGGCGGAAATTTCTTTTATTTTGGTACAAAATTGCAGAAATTTTTCTTATTTTGGGGCAAAATGCAGAAATCTCCCATATTTTGGGGCAAAAATGAAGAAATTTTTCTTATTTTGAGGTAAAAAGGCTGAAATTCCCATTATTTGGGGGCAAAAAGGCAGAAATTTCCCTTATTTTGAGGCAAAATTGCAGAAATTTCACTTATTTCAGTGTAATAAGTCAGAAATTTTCTTTATTTTGGGGCAAAAAAGACAGAAATTCTTTTTGTTTTGAGGGAAAAAGGCAGAAATTCCACTTTTTTAGCGGCAAAAAAGCAAAAATTCATTTTATTTTGGAGTAAAAATGAAGAAATTTCTTTTTTTTTGTGGCAAAATGTATACATTCCCCTTATTTTCAGGCTAAAAAGCAGAAATTCCCCGTATTTTGGAGCAAAATTGCAGAAATTTCCCTAATTGTGGGGCAAAAGGCAGAAATTGCCTATATGTTGGGGCAAAAAACAGAAATTCTCCTAATTTTGGGGCAAAACTCAGAAATTCCACTTATTTTGGGGCAAAATTCCAGAAATTTCCCTTATTTTGGGGCAAAATTGCAGAAATTTCACTTATTTTGGGGCAAAATTGCAGAAATTTCACTTATTTCAGGGTAATAAGTCAGAAATTTTCCTTATTTTGGAGCAAAAAAACAGAAATTCCCTTTGTTTTGGGGGGAAAAGACAGAAATTCCACTTATTTAGAGGCAAAAAAGCTGAAATTCCCCTTATTTTGGAGCAAAAATGAAGAACTTTCCCTTTTTTATGGCAAAAGGTTATGCATTCTTCTTATTTTCGGGCAAAAAGGCAGAAATTCCCCGTATTTCGGAGCAAAATTGCAGAAATTCCCCTAATTGTGGGGTGAAAAGGCAGAAATTCCCTATATGTTGGGGCAAAAAGACAAAAATTCTCCTTATTTTGGGGCAAAACTCAGAAATTCCACTTATTTTAAGGCAAAATTCCAGAAATTTCCTTTATTTGGGAGCAAAATTGCAGAAATTTCTGTTATTTTGGGGCAAAATTGCAGAAATTTCACTTATTTCAGAAAAAAAAGCAGATTTTTTCTTATTTTGGTGCAAAAAGGCGGAAATTTCTTTTATTTTGGTACAAAATTGCAGAAATTTTTCTTATTTTGGGGCAAAAAGGCAGAAATCTCCCATATTTTGGGGCAAAAATGCAGAAATTCCTCTTATTTTGAGGTAAAAAGGCTGAAATTCCCCTTATTTGGAGGCAAAAAGGCAGAAATTTTTCTTATTTTGGGGCAAAATTGCAGAAATTTCACTTATTTCAGAGTAGTCAGTCAGAAATTTTTCTTATTTTGGGGCAAAAAAGCAGAAATTCCTTTTATTTTGGAGTAAAAATGAAGAAATTTCTTTTTTGTGGCAAATGGTATACATTCCCCTTATTTTCAGGCTAAAAAGCAGAAATTACCCGTATTTTGGAGCAAAATTGCAAAAATTCCGCTAATTGTGGGGCAAAAAGGCAGAAATTCCCTGTAAGTTAGAGCAAAAAAACAGAAAATCTCCTTATTTTGGGGCAAAACTCAGAAATTCCACTTACTTTGGTGCAAAATTCCAAAAATTTCCCTTATTTTGGGCCAAAATTGCAGAAATTTCACTTATTTTGAGGCAAAATTGCATAAATTTCACTTATTTCAGGGTAATAAGTCAGAAATTTTCCTTATTTTGGGGCAAAAAACACAGAAATTCCCTTTGTTTTGGGGGAAAAAGACAGAAATTCCACTTTTTTAGAGGCAAAAAAGCAGAAATTCCTTTTATTTTGGAGTAAAAATGAAGAAATTTCCCTTTTTTGTGGCAAAATGTATACATTCCACTTATTTTTGGGCTAAAAAGCTGAAATTACCCGTATTTTTGAGAAAAATTGCAGAAATTCCCCTAATTGTGGGGCAAAATGCAGAAATTCCCTATATGTTAGGACAAACAGACAGAAATTCTTTTTATTTTGGGGCAAAACTCAGAAATTCCACTTATTTTGGGGCAAAATTCCAGAAATTTCCCTTATTTTGTGGCAAAATTGCAGAAATTTCCTTTACATTGGGGCAAAATTGCAGAAATTTCCCTTATTTTGGGGCAAAATTGCAGAAATTTCACTTATTTCATGGTAAAAAGGCAGAAATTTTCCTCATTTTGGGGCAAAAATGCAGAGATTCCAAATATTTTGTGGTAAAATTGCAAAAATTCCCCTTATTTTGAGGAAAAAGGCAGAAATTCCCCTTATTTGGGGGCAAAAAGCAGAAATTTCCCTTATTCTGGGACAAAATTGCAGAAATTTCACTTATTTCAGGGTAATAAGTCAGAAATTTTCCTTATTTGGGGCAAAAAAGACAGAAATTCCTTTTGTTTTGGGGGAAAAAGTCAGAAATTCCACTTATTTAGAAGCAAAAAAGCAGAAATTCCCCTTATTTTGGAGCAAAAATGAAGAAATTTCCTTTTTTTGTGGCAAAAGGTATGCATTCTTCTTATTTTCAGGCTAAAAGAAGAAATTCCCCATATTTTGGAGCAAAATTGCAGAAATTCCCCTAATTGTGGGACAAAAAGGCAGAAATTTGCTATATGTTGGGGCAAAAAGACAGAAATTCTTTTTATTTTGGGGCAAAACTCAGAAATTCCACTTATTTTGGGACAAAATTCCAGAAATTTCACTTATTTTGGGGCAAAATTGCAGAAATTTCACTTATTTTGGCAAAATTGCAGAAATTTCAATTATTTCAGAAAAAAAGCAGAAATTTTCTTATTTTGGTGCAAAAAGGCAGAAATTTCTTAAATTTTGGTACAAAATTGCAGAAATTTTTCTTATTTGGGGGCAAAAAGCAGAAATCCCCTGTATTTTGGGGCAAAAATGCATAAATTCCCCTTATTTTGAGGTAAAAAGGCTGAAATTTCCCTTATTTGGGGGCAAAAAGAAAGAAATTTCCCTTATTTTGAGGCAAAATTGCAGAAATTTCACTTATTTCAGGGTAATAAGCAGAAATTTTTCTTACTTTGGGGCAAAAAACAGAAATTCCCTTTGTTTTGGGGGAAAAAGACAGAAATTCCACTTATTTAGAGGCAAAAAAGCAGAAATTCTTCTTTATTGGAGCAAAAATGAAGAAATTTATCTTTTTTTGTGGCAAAAGGTATACATTCCGCTTATTTTCGGGCTAAAAAGCAGAAATTCCCCGTATTTTGTATCAAAATTGCAGAAATTCCCCTTATTTTGGAGCAAAAATAAAGAAATTTCCCTTTTTTATGGTAAAAAGGTATGCATTCTTCTTTTTTTAGGGCAAAAAGGCAGAAATTCCCCGTATTTTGGAGCAAAATTGCAGAAATTCCCCTAATTGTGGGGCAAAAAGGCAGAAATTCCCTATATGTTGGGGCAAAAAGACAGAAATTCTCCTTATTTTGGGGCAAAACTCAGAAATTCCACTTATTTTGGTGCAAAATTCCAGAAATTTCCCTTATTTTAGGGCAAAATTGCAGAAATTTCACTTATTTTGGGGCAAAATTGCAGAAATTTCACTTATTTCAGAAAAAAAAGCAGAATTTATTTATTTTGGTGCAAAAAGGCAGAAATTTCTTTTATTTTGGTACAAAATTGCAGAAATTTTTCTTATTTTGGGGCAAAAAGGCAGAAATCTCCCATATTTTGTGGCAAAAATGCAGAAATTTCTCTTATTTTGAGGTAAAAAGGCTGAAATTCCCCTTATTTGGGGGCAAAAAGGCAGAAATTTCCCTTATTTTGAGGCAAAATTGCAGAAATTTCACTTATTTCAGGGTAATAAGTCAGAAATTTTCCTTATTTTGGGGCAAAAAACACAGAAATTCCCTTTGTTTTGGGGGAAAAAGACAGAAATTCCACTTTTTTAGAGGCAAAAAAGCAGAAATTCCTTTTATTTTGGAGTAAAAATAAAGAAATTTCCCTTTTTTGTGGCAAAATGTATACATTCCACTTATTTTTGGGCTAAAAAGCAGAAATTACCCGTATTTTGGAGCAAAATTGCAGAAATTCCCCTAATTGTGGGGCAAAAGGCAGAAATTCCCTATATGTTGGGGAAAAAGACAGAAATTCTCCTTATTTTGGGGCAAAACTCAGAAATTCCACTTATTTTGCGGCAAAATTCCAGAAATTTCACTTATTTTGGGGCAAAATTGCAGAAATTTCACTTATTTTGGGGCAAAATTGCAGAAATTTCACTTATTTCATTGTAATAAGTCAGAAATTTTCGTTATTTTGTGGCAAAAAAGACAGAAATTCCCTTTGTTTTGGGGGAAAAAGACAGAAATTCCACTTTTTTAGAGGCAAAAAAGCAGAAATTCCTATTATTTTGGAGTAAAAATGAAGAAATTTCCCTTTTTTGTGCCCAAAGGTATACATTCCACTTATTTTTGGGCTAAAAAGCAGAAATTACCCGTATTTTGGAGCAAGATTGCAGAAATTCCCCTAATTGTGGGGCAAAAAGGCAGAAATTCTCTATATGTTCAGGCAAAAAGACAGAAATTCTCCTTATTTTGGGGCAAAACTCAGAAATTCCACTTATTTTGGGGCAAAATTCCAGAAATTTCCCTTATTTTGGGGCAAAATTGCAGAAATTTCACTTATTTGGGGCAAAATTGCAGAAATTTCACTTATTTCATAGTAAAAAGGCAGAAATTATCCTTATTTTGGGGCAAAAATGCAGAAATTCCAAATATTTTGTAGCAAAAATGCAGAAATTCCCCTTTTATTGAGGTAAAAAGGCAGAAATTCCCCTTATTTGGGGGCAAAAAACAGAAATTTCCCTTATTTTGGGGCAAAATTGCAGAAAGTTCACTTATTTTGGGGCAAAATTGCAGAAATTTCACTTATTTCAGACAAAAATTCAGAAATTTTCCTATTTTGGTTCAAAAAGGCAGAAATTTCTATTTTGGTACAAAATTGCAGAAATTTTTTTTATTTTGGGGCAAAAGGGCAGAAATCTCCCATATTTTTGGGCAAAAATGCAGAAATTCTGCTTATTTTGAGGTAAAAAGGTAGAAATTTCCCTTATTTGGGGGCAAAATGCAGAAATTTCCATTATTTTGATGCAAAATTGCAGGAATTTCACTTATTTCAGTGTAATAAGTCAGAAATTTTCGTTATTTTGGGGCAAAAAATACAGAAATTCCCTTTGTTTTGGGGGAAAAAAACAGAAATTCCACTTTTTTAGCGGTAAAAAAGCAGAAATTCATTTTATTTTGGAGTAAAAATGAAGAAATTTCTTTTTTTTTTTGTGGCAAAAGGTATACATTCCCCTTATTTTCAGGCTAAAAAGAAGAAATTCCACGTATTTTGGAGCAAAATTGCAGAAATTCCCCTAATTGTGGGGCAAAATGCAGAAATTTCCTTTATGTTAGGGCAAAAAGACAGAAATTCTCCTTATTTTGGGGCAAAACTCAGAAATTCCACTTATTTTGGGGCAAAATTCCAGAAATTTCCGTTATTTCGGGGCAAAATTGCAGAAATTTCACTTATTTTGGGGCAAAATTGCAGAAATTTCACTTATTTCAAGGTAATAAGTCAGAAATTTTTCTTATTTTGGCGCCAAAAGGACAGAAATTCCCTTTGTTTTTGGGGAAAAAGACAGAAATTTCACTTATTTAGAGGCAAAAAAGCAGAAATTCCCCTTATTTTGGAGCAAAAATGAAGAAATTTCCTTTTTTTATGGCAAAAAGGTATGCATTCTTCTTATTTTCGGGCAAAAAGGCAGAAATTCCCCGTATTTTGGAGAAAATTGCAGAAATTCCCTTAATTGTGGAACAAAAACGCAGAAATTCCCTATATGTTGGGGCAAAAAGACAGAAATTCTGCTTATTTTGGGGCAAAACTCAGAAATTCCATTTATTTTCGGGGAAAATTCCAGAAATTTCCCTTATTTTCAGGCAAAATTGCAGAAATTTCACTTATTTTGGGGCAAAATTGCAGACATTTCACTTATTTCAGAAAAAAAAGCAGAAATTTTCTTATTTTGGTGCAAAAAGGCAGAAATTTCTTTTATTTTGGTACAAAATTGCAGAAATTTTTCTTATTTTGGGGCAAAAAGGCAGAAATCTCCCATATTTTGGGGCAAAAATGCAGAAATTCCTCTTATTTTGAGGTAAAAAGGCTGAAATTCCCCTTATGTGGGGGCAAAAAGGCAGAAATTTCCCTTATTTTGGGGCAAAATTGCAGAAATTTCACTTATTTCAGGGTAATAAGTCAGAAATTTTCCTTATTTTGGGGCAATAAAGACAGAAATTTCTTTTGTTTTGAGGGATAAAGACAGAAATTCCACTTATTTAGAGGCAAAAAAGCAGAAATTCCCCTTATTTTGGAGCAAAACTGAAGAAATTTCCCTTTTTTATGGCAAAAAGGTATGCATTCTTCTTATTTTCGGGCAAAAAGGCAGAAATTCCCCGTATTTTCGAGCAAAATTGCAGAAATACCCCTAATTGTGGGGCAAAAAGTGAGAAATTCTCTATATGTTGGGGCAAAAAGACAGAAATTCTCCTTATTTTGGGGCAAAACTCAGAAATTCCATTTATTTTGGGGCAAAATTCCAGAAATTTCCCTTATTTTGGGGCATAATTGCAGAAATTTCACTTATTTTGGGGCAAAATTGCAGAAATTTAACTTATTTCAGAAAAAAATTCAGAAATTTTCCTATTTTGGTGCAAAAAGGCAGAAATTTCTTTTATTTTGGTACAAAATTGCAGAAATTTTTCTTATTTTGAAGCAAAAAGGCAGAAATCCCCATATTTTGGGGCAAAAATGCAGAAATTCCTCTTATTTTGAGGTAAAAAGGCTGAAATTTCCCTTATTTGGGGGCAAAAAGGCAGAAATTTCCCTTATTTTGAGGCAAAATTGCAGAAATTTCACTTATTTCAGTGTAATAAGTCAGAAATTTTCGTTATTTTGGGGCAAAAAAGAGAGAAATTCCCTTTGTTTTGGGGGAAAAAGACAGAAATTCCACTTTTTTAGAGGCAAAAAAGCAGAAATTCCTTTTACTTTGGAGTAAAAATGAACAAATTTCCCTTTTTTGTGGCAAAAGGTATACATTCCACTTTTTTTGGGCTAAAAAGCAGAAATTACCCGTATTTTGGAGCAAAATTGCAGAAATTTCCCTAATTGTGGGGCAAAAAGGCAGAAATTCCCTATATGTTGGGGCAAAAAGTCAGAAATTCTCCTTATTTTGGGGCAAATCTCAGAAATTCCACTTATTTTGGGGGCAAAATTCCAGAAATTTCCTTTATTTTGGGGCAAAATTGCAGAAATTTCACTTATTTTGTGGCAAAATTGCAGAAGTTTCACTTATTTCATGGTAAAAAGGCAGAAATTATCCTTATTTTGGGGCAAAAATGCAGAAATTCCAAATAATTTGTGGCAAAAATGCAGAAATTCCCCTTATTTTGAGGTAAAAAGGCTGAAATTCCCCTTATTTGGGGGCAAAAAAGAAGAATTTCTTATTTTGGGGCAAAATTGCAGAAATTTTACTTATTTCAGAGTAATAAGTCAGAAATTTTCCTTATTTTGCGGCAAAAAAAACCAGAAATTCCACTTATTTAGAGGCAAAAAAGCAGAAATTCCGCTTATTTTGGAGCAAAAATTAAGAAATTTTCCTTTTTTATGGCAAAAGGTATGCATTCTTCTTGTTTTCGGTCAAAAAGGCAGAAATTCCCCGTTTTTTGGAGCAAAATTGAAGAAATTCCCCTAATTTTGGGGCAAAAAGGCAGAAATTCCCTATACGTTGGGGCAATAAGACAGAAATTCTCCTTATTTTGGGGCAAAATTCAGAAATTCCATTTCTTTTGGTGCAAAATTTCCAAAATTTCCCTTATTTTGGGGCAAAATTGCAGAAATTTTACTTATTTAGGGGCAAAATTGCACATATTTCCCTTTTTTCAGGGAAAAAAGGCCGAAATTTTCCATTTTTGGGAGCAAAAATGCAGAAATTCCTAATATTTTGTGGCAAAAATGCAGAAATTTCCCTTATTTTGAGGTAAAAAGGCTGAAATTCCCCTTATTTGGGGGAAAAAATGCAGAAATTTCTCTTATACTGGGGCAAAATTGCAGAAATTTCACTTATTTCAGGGTAATAAATCAGAAATTTTCCTTATTTTGGGGCAAAAAATACAGAAATTCCATTTATTTAGAGTCAAAAAAGCAGAAATTCCCCTTATTTTGGGGCAAAATTGCAGAAATTTCCTTTACATTGGGGCAAAATTGCAGAAATTCCCCTTAATTTGGGGCAAAATTGCAGAAATTTCACTTATTTCAGAGAAAAAACACAGAAATTTCTCTTATTTTGGGGAAAAAGGCAGAAATTTCTTTTATTTTGGTACAAAATTGCAGAAATTTTCTGTATTTTGGGGAAAATGCTGAAATTCCCCTTATTTTGAGGCAAAAAGGCAGAAATTCCCTTTCTTTTGTGGCAAAAAGGCAGAAATTCCTCTTATTTTGCGGCAAAAATGAAGAAATTTCCCTTTTTTTGTGGCAAAAGGTATACATTCCCCTTATTTTCGGGCAAAAAGGCAGAAATTCCCCGTATTTTGGAGCACAATTGCAGAAAATCCCCAAATTGTGGGGCAAATAGGCAGAAATTCCCTATATGTTCGGGCAAAAAGACAAAAATTCTCCTTATTTTGGGACAAAACTCAGAATTTCCACTTATTTTGGGGCAAAATTCCAGAAATTTCCCTTATTTTGGGGCAAAATTGCAGAAATTTCACTTATTTTGGGGCAAAATTGCAGAAATTTCACTTATTTCAGGTAAAAATGGCAGAAATTTTTCTTATTTTGGGGCAAAATGGCAGAAATTCCTAATATTTTGTGGGAAAAATGCAGAAATTCCTCTTATTTTGAGGTAAAAAGGCTGAAATTCCCCTTATTTGGGTGCAAAAAGGCAGAAATTTTTCTTATTTTGGGGCAAAATTGCAGACATTTCACTTATTTCAGGGTAATGAGTCAGAAATTTTCCTTATTTTGGGGCAAAAAAGACAGAAATTTCCCTAATTGTTGGGCAAAAAGGCAGAAATTCCCTATATGTTGGGGCAAAAAGACAGAAATTCTCCTTATTTTGGGGCAAAACTCAAAAATTCCACTTATTTTGGGGCAAAATTGCAGGAATTTACCTTATTTTGAGGCACAATTGCAGAAATTTTCCTTATTTGGGGCAAAATTGCAGAAATTTCACTTATTTTCAGGTAAAAAGACTGAAATATCCTTTATTTTGGGGCAAAAAGGAAGAAATTCCCCTTATTTTGGGGCAAAATTGCAGAAATTTTTCTTATTTTGGGGCAAAAAGGCTGAAATTCTTCTTATTTTGAGGTAAAATGCTGAAATTCCCCATATTTTGGGGCAAAAGGAAAAAATTCTTCTTATTTTGGGGCAAAAAGGCACAAATTTCCCTTATTTTCGGGCAAAATTGCAGAAATTTCATTTATTTCAGGACAAAAATTCAGAAATTCCTTTTATTTTGGGGCAAAGAGCAGAAATTTCTTTTATTATGGTACAAAATTGAAGAAATTTTTCTTATTTTGAAACAAAAAGGCAGAAAATTCCCCTTATTTTGAGGCAAAAGGCAGAAACTATTCTTATTTTGTGGTAAAATGCAGAAATTCCCTTTATTTTGGGGCTAGAAAGCAGAAATTCCCCGTATTTTGAAGCAAAATTGCAGAAATTCTCATAATTTTCGGGCAAAAGGCAAAAATTCTCCTTATTTTGGGGCAAAAAGACAGAAAATCTCCTTTTTTGGGAGCAAACAGTCAGAAATTTTCCTTATTTTGGGGCAAAATTGCAGAAATTTCCTTTACATTGGGGCAAAATTGCAGAAATTTCCATATTTTGGGGCAAAATTGCAGAAATTTCACTTATTTCAGGGAAAAAAGGCGAAAATTTTTTTTGGGGGGCAAAAAGGCAGAAATTTTTTTTTATTTTGGTACAAAATTGCAGAAATTTTTCTTATTTTGGGGCAAAAAGTCAGAAATTCCTCATATTTTGGGGCAAAAAGGCAGAAATTCCCCTTATTTTGAGGTAAAAAGGCTGTAATTCCCCTTATTTTGGGGCAAAAAGACAGAAATTTCGTTTATTTTGGGGAAAAGGCAGAAATTGCACTTATTTTGAGTCAAAAAGGTGGAAAATCCCCTTATTTTGGGGCAAAAATGAAGAAATTTGCTTTTTTTATGGCAAAAAGGTATACATTCCCTTTATTTTTGGGCAAAATGGCACAAATTCCCCGTATTTTGGAGCAACATTGCAGAAATTCCCCTAATTTTTGGGCAAAAAGGCAGAAATTCCCTATATGTTGGGGCAAAAAGACAGAAATTCTCATTATTTTGGGGCAAAACTCAGAAATTCCACTTATTTTGGCGCAAAATTCCAGAAATTTCCCTTTTTTTGAGGCCAAAATTGCAAAAATTTCACTTATTTTGGGGCAAAATTGCAAAAATTTCACTTATGTCAGAAAAAAAAGCAGAAATTTTCTTATTTTGGTGCAAAAAGGCAGAAATTTCTAATATTTTGGTACAAAATTGCAGAAATTTTTCTTATTTTAGGGCAAAAAGGCAGAAATTCCTAATATTTTGGGGCAAAAATGCAGAAATTCCTCTTATTTTTAGGTAAAAAGGCTGAAATTCCCCTTATTTGGGGGCAAAAAGGCAGAAATTTCCCTTATTTTGAGGCAAAATTGCAGAAATTTCACTTATTTCAGAACAAAAGCAGAAATTTTCTTATTTGGGGGCAAAAAGGCAGAAATTTCTTTTATTTTGGTACAAAATTGCAGAAATGTTTCTTATTTTGGGGCAAAAAGGCAGAAATCTCCCATATTTTGGGGCAAAAAAGCAGAAATTTCCCTTATTTTGAGGTAAAAACGCTGAAATTCCCCTTATTTGGGGGCAAAAAGGCAGAAATTTCCCTTATTTTGAGGCAAAATTGCAGAAATTTCACTTATTTCAGAATAATAAGTCAGAAATTTTCCTTATTTTGGGGCAAAAAACAGAAATTCTCTTTGTTTAAAAGGAAAAATCTGATATTCCACTTATTTAGAGGCTAAAAAGCAGAAATTCTTATTATTTTGGAGCAAAAATGAAGAAATTTTCCTTTTTTTGTGGAAAAAGTTATGCATTCCTCTAATTTTCGGGCTAAAAAGCAGAAATTCCCCATATTTTGGAGCAAAATTGCAGAAATTCCCCTAATTGTGGGGCAAAAAGGCAGAAATTCTCTATATGTTGGAGCAAAAAGACAGAAATTCTCCTTATTTTGGGGCAAAACTCAGAAATTCCACTTATTTTTGGGCAAAATTCCAGAAATTTCCCTTATTTTGGGGCAAAATTGCAGAAATTTCACTTATTTTGGGGCGAAATTGCAGAAATTTCACTTTTTTCATGGAAAAAAAGGCAGAAATTTTCCTTATTTTGGGGCAAAAAGGCAGAAATTCCTAATATTTTGTGGCAAAAATTCAGAAATTCCTCTTATTTTGAGGTAAAAGGCTGAAATTCCCCTTATTTGGGGGCAAAAAGGCATAAATTTCCCTTATTTTGGGGCAAAATTGCAGAAATTTCACTTATTTCAGAGAAAAAAACAAAAATCTTTCTTATTTTTGGCAAAATGCAGAAATTCCCATTATTTTGGGGCAAAAAGGCAGAAATTCACCTTATTTTGGGGTAAAATTGAAGACATGTCACATATTTCAGTGCATAAAGGCAGAAATTGCCCTTATTTGGGGGCAAAAAGGCAGAAATTCCCCTTATATTGGGATAAAATTGCAGAAATGTCAGTTGTTTTGGGGCAAAAAGGCAAAAAATCCCCTTAATTTCGGGCAAAAAGGCCGAAATTCCCTGTATTTTGGAGCAAAATTGCAGAAATTCTCCTAATATTGGGGCAAAAATGCAGAAATTCCCTTTATTTGGGGCAAATTGGCAGAAGTTCCCCTTATTTTCAGGAAAAGAGGCAGAAATTCCCATTATTTTGAAGCAAAATTGCAGAAACTCCCCTAATTTTGGGGCAAAAAGGCAGAAATTCCCTTTATTTTGGGGCAAAAATACAGAAATTCTCCTTATATCTGGGCAAAAATCAGAAATTTCCCTTATTTTGGAGCAAAATTTTAGAAATTTCTTTTATTTTGGTACAGAATTGGAGAAATTTTTCTTATTCTGTGGCAAAAAGGCAGAAATTTCTTTTATTTTGGTGCAAAATTGCAGAAATTTTTCTTATTTTGGGGCAAAAAGGCATAAATTTCCCATATTTTGGGGCAAAAATGTAGAAATTTTCTTTATTTTGAGGTAAAAAGGCTGAAATTTCCCTTATTTGGGGGCAAAAAGGCAGAAATTTCTCTTATTTTGGGGCAAAATTGCAGAAATTTCACTTATTTCAGAAAAAAAGGAAAAATTTTCTTATTTGGGGGCAAAAAGACAGAAATTTCTTTTATTTTGGTGCAAAATTACAGAAATTTTCTTTATTTTGGGGCAAAAAAGACAGAAATTCCCTTTGTTTTGGGGGAAAAAGACAGAAATTCCACTTATTTAGAGGCAAAAAAGCAGAAATTCCTTTTATTTTGGAGCAAAATTGCAGAAATTCCCCTAATTGTGGGGCAAAAATGCAGAAATTCCCTATATGTTGGGGCAAAAAGACAGAAATTCTCTTTATTTTTGGGGCAAAACTCAGAAATTCCATTTATTTTGGGGCAAAATTCCAGAAATTTCTCTTATTTTGGGGCAAAATTCCAGAAATTTCTCTTATTTTGGGGCAAAATTGCAGAAATTCCCCTTATTTGGGGGCAAAAAAAAGAAATTTCACTTATTTTGGGGCAAAAACTCAGAAATTCCACACTTTTTTGGTCAAAATTCCAGAAATTTCCCTTATTTTGGGGCAAAATTCCAGAAATTTCTCTTATTTTGGGGCAAAATTGCAGAAATTTCACTTATTTTGGGGCAAAATTGCAGAAATTTCACTTATTTCATGGTAAAAAGGCAGAAATTATCCTTATTTTGATGCAAAAATGCAGAAATTCCAAATATTTTGTGGCAAAAATGAAGAAATTCTCTTTATTATGAGGTAAAAAGGCAGAAATTCCCCTTATTTGGGGGCAAAAAAAAGAAATTTCACTTATTTTGGGGCAAAAACTCAGAAATTCCACACTTTTTTGGTCAAAATTCCAGAAATTTCCTTTATTTTGGGGCAAAATTTCAGAAATTTCACTTATTTTGGTGCAAAATTGCAGAAATTTAACTTATTTCAGAAAAAAATTCAGAAATTTTCCTATTTTGGTGCAAAAAGGCAGAATTATCTTTTATTTTGGTACAAAATTGCAGAAATTTTTCTTATTTTGGGGCAAAAAGGCAGAAATTTCACTTATTTTGGGGCAAAATTGCAGTAATTTCACTTATTTTGGGGCAAAATTGCAGAAATTCCAAATATTTTGTGCCAAAAATGCAGAAATTCCCCTTATTTTAAGGTAAAAAGGCAGAAATTCCCATTATTTGGGGGTAAAAAACAGAAATTTCCCTTATTTTGGGGCAAAATTGCAGAAATTTCACTTATTTTGGGGCAAAATTGCAGAAATTTCACTTATTTCAGAAAAAAATTCAGAAATTTTCCTATTTTGGTGCAAAAAGGCAGAAATTTTTATTTTGGTACAAAATTGCAGAAATTTTTCTTTTTTTGGGGCAAAAAGGCACAAATCTCTTATATTTTGGGGAAAAAATGCAGAAATTCCTCTTATTTTGAGGTAAAAAGGTAGAAATTTCCCTTATTTGGGGGAAAAAGGCAGAAATTTTCCTTATTTTGAGGCAAAATTGCAGAAATTTCACTTATTTCAGTGTAATAAGTCAGAAACTTTCCTTATTTTGGGGCAAAAAAGACAGAAATTCCCTTTGTTTTGGGGGAAAAAGACAGAAATTCCACTTTTTTAGCGGCAAAAAAGCAGAAATTCATTTTATTTTGGAGTAAAAATGAAGAAATTTCTTTTTTTTGTGGCAAAAGATATACATTCCCCTTATTTTCAGGCTAAAAAGCAGAAATTCCCCGTATTTTGGAGCAAAATTGCAGAAATTCCCCTAATTGTGGGGCAAAAAGGCAGAAATTTCCGATATGTTAGGGCAAAAAGACAGAAATGCTTTTTATTTTGGGGCTAAACTCAGAAATTCCACTTATTTTGGGGCAAAATTCCAGAAATTTCCCTTATTTTGGGGCAAAATTGCAGAAATTTCACTTATTTTGGTGCAAAATTGCAGAAATTTCACTTATTTCAGGGAAAAAAGGCAGAAATTTTCCTTATTTTGGGGCCAAAAAGACAGAAATTTCCTTTGTTTTGGGGTGAAAAAGATAGAAATTCCACTTATTTAGAGGCAAAAAAGCAGAAATTCCTCTTATTTTGGAGCAAAAATGAAGAAATTTCCTTTTTTTATGGCAAAAAGGTATGCATTCTTCTTATTTTCGGGCAAAAAGGCAGAAATTCCCAGTATTTTGGAGCAAAATTGCAGAAATTCCCCTAATTGTGGGGCAAAAAGGCAGAAATTCCCTATATGTTGGGGCAAAAAGAAACAAATTCTCCTTATTTTGGGTCAAAACTCAGAAATTCCACTGATATTGGGGCAAAATTCCAGAAATTTCCCTTATTTTGGGGCAAAATTGCAGAAATTTCACTTATTTTGGGGCAAAATTGCAGAAATTTCACTTATTTCAGAAAAAAAAGCAGAAATTTTCATATTTGGTGCAAAAAGGTGGAAATTTTTTTTATTTTGGTACAAAATTGCAGAAATTTTTCTTATTTTGGGGCAAAAAGGCAGAAAAATCCCATATTTTGGGGCAAAAATGAAGAAATTTCTCTTATTTTGAGGTAAAAAGGCTGAAATTCCCATTATTTGGGGGCAAAAAGGCAGAAATTTCCCTTATTTTGAGGCAAAATTGCAGAAATTTCACTTATTTCAGTGTAATAAGTCAGAAATTTTCTTTATTTTGGGGCAAAAAAGACAGAAATTCTTTTTGTTTTGAGGGAAAAAGGCAGAAATTCCACTTTTTTAGCGGCAAAAAAGCAAAAATTCATTTTATTTTGGAGTAAAAATGATGAAATTTCTTTTTTTTTGTGGCAAAAAGTATACATTCCCCTTATTTTCAGGCTAAAAAGCAGAAATTCCCCATATTTTGGAGCAAAATTGCAGAAATTCCCCTATTTGTGGGGCAAAAAGGCAGAAATTGCCTATATGTTGGGGCAAAAAGACAGAAATTCTCCTAATTTTGGGGCAAAACTCAGAAATTCCACTTATTTTGGGGCAAAATTCCAGAAATTTCCCTTATTTTGGGGCAAAATTGCAGAAATTTCCCTTATTTTGGGGCAAAATTGCAGAAATTTCACTTATTTCTGGGTAATAAGTCAGAAATTTTCCTTATTTTGGATCAAAAAAACAGAAATTCCCTTTGTTTTGGGGGAAAAAGACAGAAATTCCACTTATTTAGAGGCAAAAAAGCTGAAATTCCCCTTATTTTGGAGCAAAAATGAAGAACTTTCCCTTTTTTATGGCAAAAAGTTATGCATTCTTCTTATTTTCGTGCAAAAAGGCAGAAATTCCCCGTATTTTGGAGCAAAATTGCAGAAATTCCCCTAATTGTGGGGCGAAAAGGCAGAAATTCCCTATATGTTAGGGCAAAAAGACAGAAATTCTCCTTATTTTGGGGCAAAACTCAGAAATTCCACTTATTTTAAGGCAAAATTCCAGAAATTTCTTATATTTGGGAGCAAAATTGCAGAAATTTCTGTTATTTTGGGGCAAAATTGCAGAAATTTCACTTATTTCTGAAAAAAAAGCAGATTTTTTCTTATTTTGGTGCAAAAAGGCAGAAATTTCTTTTATTTTGGTACAAAATTGCAGAAATTTTTCTTATTTTGGGGCAAAAAGGCAGAAATCTCCCATATTTTGGGGCAAATATGCAGAAATTCCTCTTATTTTGAGGTAAAAAGGCTGAAATTCCCCTTATTTGGAGGCAAAAAGGCAGAAATTTTTCTTATTTTGGGGCAAAATTGCAGAAATTTCACTTATTTCAGAGTAGTCAGTCAGAAATTTTTCTTATTTTGGGGCAAAAAAGCAGAAATTCCTTTTATTTTGGAGTAAAAATGAAGAAATTTCTTTTTTGTGGCAAATGGTATACATTCCCCTTATTTTCAGGCTAAAAAGCAGAAATTACCCGTATTTTGGAGCAAAATTGCAAAACTTCCGCTAATTGTGGGGCAAAAAGGCAGAAATTCCCTGTAAGTTAGAGCAAAAAAACAGAAAATCTCCTTATTTTGGGGCAAAACTCAGAAATTCCACTTACTTTGGTGCAAAATTCCAAAAATTTCCCTTATTTTGGGCCAAAATTGCAGAAATTTCACTTATTTTGAGGCAAAATTGCATAAATTTCACTTATTTCAGGGTAATAAGTCAGAAATTTTCCTTATTTTGGGGCAAAAAACACAGAAATTCCCTTTGTTTTGGGGGAAAAAGACAGAAATTCCACTTTTTTAGAGGCAAAAAAGCAGAAATTCCTTTTATTTTGGAGTAAAAATGAAGAAATTTCCCTTTTTTGTGGCAAAATGTATACATTCCACTTATTTTTGGGCTAAAAAGCTGAAATTACCCGTATTTTGGAGCAAAATTGCAGAAATTCCCCTAATTGTTTGGCAAAATGCAGAAATTCCCTATATGTTAGGGCAAAAAGACAGAAATTCTCCTTATTTTGGGGCAAAACTCAGAAATTCCACTTATTTTGGGGCAAAATTCCAGAAATTTCCCTTATTTTGTGGCAAAATTGCCGAAATTTCACTTATTTTGGGGCAAAATTGCAGAAATTTCACTTATTTCATGGTAAAAAGGCAGAAATTTTCCTCATTTTGGGGCAAAAATGCAGAGATTCCAAATATTTTGTGGTAAAATTGCAAAAAATCCCCTTATTTTGAGGTAAAAAGGCAGAAATTCCCCTTATTTGGGGGCAAAAAGCAGAAATTTCCCTTATTCTGGGACAAAATTGCAGAAATTTCACTTATTTCAGGGTAATAAGTCAGAAATTTTCCTTATTTGGGGCAAAAAAGACAGAAATTCCTTTTGTTTTGGGGGAAAAAGTCAGAAATTCCCTTTATTTAGAAGCAAAAAAGCAGAAATTCCCCTTATTTTGGAGCAAAAATGAAGAAATTTCCTTTTTTTGTGGCAAAAGGTATGCATTCTTCTTATTTTCAGGCTAAAAAGCAGAAATTCCCCGTATTTTGGAGCAAAATTGCAGAAATTCCCCTAATTGTGGGACAAAAAGGCAGAAATTCCCTATATGTTTGGAGAAAAAGACAGAAATTCTCCTTATTTTAGAGCAAAACTCAGAAATTTCACTTATTTTGATGCAAAATTGCAGAAATTTCACTTATTTCAGAAAAAAAAGCAGAAATTTTCTTAATTTGGGGCAAAAAGGCAGAAATTTCTTTTATTTTGGTGCAAAATTACAGAAATTTTCTTTATTTTGGGGCAAAAAAGACAGAAATTCCCTTTGTTTTGGGGGAAAAAGACAGAAATTCCACTTATTTAGAGGCAAAAAAGCAGAAATTCCTTTTATTTTGGAGCAAAATTGCAGAAATTCCCCTAATTGTGGGGCAAAAATGCAGAAATTCCCTATATGTTGGGGCAAAAAGACAGAAATTCTCTTTATTTTTGGGGCAAAACTCAGAAATTCCATTTATTTTGGGGCAAAATTCCAGAAATTTCTCTTATTTTGGGGCAAAATTCCAGAAATTTCTCTTATTTTGGGGCAAAATTGCAGAAATTCCCCTTATTTGGGGGCAAAAAAAAGAAATTTCACTTATTTTGGGGCAAAAACTCAGAAATTCCACACTTTTTTGGTCAAAATTCCAGAAATTTCCCTTATTTTGGGGCAAAATTCCAGAAATTTCTCTTATTTTGGGGCAAAATTGCAGAAATTTCACTTATTTTGGGGCAAAATTGCAGAAATTTCACTTATTTCATGGTAAAAAGGCAGAAATTATCCTTATTTTGATGCAAAAATGCAGAAATTCCAAATATTTTGTGGCAAAAATGAAGAAATTCTCTTTATTATGAGGTAAAAAGGCAGAAATTCCCCTTATTTGGGGGCAAAAAAAAGAAATTTCACTTATTTTGGGGCAAAAACTCAGAAATTCCACACTTTTTTGGTCAAAATTCCAGAAATTTCCCTTATTTTGGGGCAAAATTGCAGAAATTTCACTTATTTTGGTGCAAAATTGCAGAAATTTAACTTATTTCAGAAAAAAATTCAGAAATTTTCCTATTTTGGTGCAAAAAGGCAGAATTATCTTTTATTTTGGTACAAAATTGCAGAAATTTTTCTTATTTTGGGGCAAAAAGGCAGAAATTTCACTTATTTTGGGGCAAAATTGCAGTAATTTCACTTATTTTGGGGCAAAATTGCAGAAATTCCAAATATTTTGTGCCAAAAATGCAGAAATTCCCCTTATTTTAAGGTAAAAAGGCAGAAATTCCCATTATTTGGGGGTAAAAAACAGAAATTTCCCTTATTTTGGGGCAAAATTGCAGAAATTTCACTTATTTTGGGGCAAAATTGCAGAAATTTCACTTATTTCAGAAAAAAATTCAGAAATTTTCCTATTTTGGTGCAAAAAGGCAGAAATTTTTATTTTGGTACAAAATTGCAGAAATTTTTCTTTTTTTGGGGCAAAAAGGCACAAATCTCTTATATTTTGGGGAAAAAATGCAGAAATTCCTCTTATTTTGAGGTAAAAAGGTAGAAATTTCCCTTATTTGGGGGAAAAAGGCAGAAATTTTCCTTATTTTGAGGCAAAATTGCAGAAATTTCACTTATTTCAGTGTAATAAGTCAGAAACTTTCCTTATTTTGGGGCAAAAAAGACAGAAATTCCCTTTGTTTTGGGGGAAAAAGACAGAAATTCCACTTTTTTAGCGGCAAAAAAGCAGAAATTCATTTTATTTTGGAGTAAAAATGAAGAAATTTCTTTTTTTTGTGGCAAAAGATATACATTCCCCTTATTTTCAGGCTAAAAAGCAGAAATTCCCCGTATTTTGGAGCAAAATTGCAGAAATTCCCCTAATTGTGGGGCAAAAAGGCAGAAATTTCCGATATGTTAGGGCAAAAAGACAGAAATGCTTTTTATTTTGGGGCTAAACTCAGAAATTCCACTTATTTTGGGGCAAAATTCCAGAAATTTCCCTTATTTTGGGGCAAAATTGCAGAAATTTCACTTATTTTGGTGCAAAATTGCAGAAATTTCACTTATTTCAGGGAAAAAAGGCAGAAATTTTCCTTATTTTGGGGCCAAAAAGACAGAAATTTCCTTTGTTTTGGGGTGAAAAAGATAGAAATTCCACTTATTTAGAGGCAAAAAAGCAGAAATTCCTCTTATTTTGGAGCAAAAATGAAGAAATTTCCTTTTTTTATGGCAAAAAGGTATGCATTCTTCTTATTTTCGGGCAAAAAGGCAGAAATTCCCAGTATTTTGGAGCAAAATTGCAGAAATTCCCCTAATTGTGGGGCAAAAAGGCAGAAATTCCCTATATGTTGGGGCAAAAAGAAACAAATTCTCCTTATTTTGGGTCAAAACTCAGAAATTCCACTGATATTGGGGCAAAATTCCAGAAATTTCCCTTATTTTGGGGCAAAATTGCAGAAATTTCACTTATTTTGGGTCAAAATTGCAGAAATTTCACTTATTTCAGAAAAAAAAGCAGAAATTTTCATATTTGGTGCAAAAAGGTGGAAATTTTTTTTATTTTGGTACAAAATTGCAGAAATTTTTCTTATTTTGGGGCAAAAAGGCAGAAAAATCCCATATTTTGGGGCAAAAATGAAGAAATTTCTCTTATTTTGAGGTAAAAAGGCTGAAATTCCCATTATTTGGGGGCAAAAAGGCAGAAATTTCCCTTATTTTGAGGCAAAATTGCAGAAATTTCACTTATTTCAGTGTAATAAGTCAGAAATTTTCTTTATTTTGGGGCAAAAAAGACAGAAATTCTTTTTGTTTTGAGGGAAAAAGGCAGAAATTCCACTTTTTAGCGGCAAAAAAGCAAAAATTCATTTTATTTTGGAGTAAAAATGATGAAATTTCTTTTTTTTTGTGGCAAAAAGTATACATTCCCCTTATTTTCAGGCTAAAAAGCAGAAATTCCCCATATTTTGGAGCAAAATTGCAGAAATTCCCCTATTTGTGGGGCAAAAAGGCAGAAATTGCCTATATGTTGGGGCAAAAAGACAGAAATTCTCCTAATTTTGGGGCAAAACTCAGAAATTCCACTTATTTTGGGGCAAAATTCCAGAAATTTCCCTTATTTTGGGGCAAAATTGCAGAAATTTCCCTTATTTTGGGGCAAAATTGCAGAAATTTCACTTATTTCTGGGTAATAAGTCAGAAATTTTCCTTATTTTGGATCAAAAAAACAGAAATTCCCTTTGTTTTGGGGGAAAAAGACAGAAATTCCACTTATTTAGAGGCAAAAAAGCTGAAATTCCCCTTATTTTGGAGCAAAAATGAAGAACTTTCCCTTTTTTATGGCAAAAAGTTATGCATTCTTCTTATTTTCGTGCAAAAAGGCAGAAATTCCCCGTATTTTGGAGCAAAATTGCAGAAATTCCCCTAATTGTGGGGCGAAAAGGCAGAAATTCCCTATATGTTAGGGCAAAAAGACAGAAATTCTCCTTATTTTGGGGCAAAACTCAGAAATTCCACTTATTTTAAGGCAAAATTCCAGAAATTTCTTATATTTGGGAGCAAAATTGCAGAAATTTCTGTTATTTTGGGGCAAAATTGCAGAAATTTCACTTATTTCTGAAAAAAAAGCAGATTTTTTCTTATTTTGGTGCAAAAAGGCAGAAATTTCTTTTATTTTGGTACAAAATTGCAGAAATTTTTCTTATTTTGGGGCAAAAAGGCAGAAATCTCCCATATTTTGGGGCAAATATGCAGAAATTCCTCTTATTTTGAGGTAAAAAGGCTGAAATTCCCCTTATTTGGAGGCAAAAAGGCAGAAATTTTTCTTATTTTGGGGCAAAATTGCAGAAATTTCACTTATTTCAGAGTAGTCAGTCAGAAATTTTTCTTATTTTGGGGCAAAAAAGCAGAAATTCCTTTTATTTTGGAGTAAAAATGAAGAAATTTCTTTTTTGTGGCAAATGGTATACATTCCCCTTATTTTCAGGCTAAAAAGCAGAAATTACCCGTATTTTGGAGCAAAATTGCAAAACTTCCGCTAATTGTGGGGCAAAAAGGCAGAAATTCCCTGTAAGTTAGAGCAAAAAAACAGAAAATCTCCTTATTTTGGGGCAAAACTCAGAAATTCCACTTACTTTGGTGCAAAATTCCAAAAATTTCCCTTATTTTGGGCCAAAATTGCAGAAATTTCACTTATTTTGAGGCAAAATTGCATAAATTTCACTTATTTCAGGGTAATAAGTCAGAAATTTTCCTTATTTTGGGGCAAAAAACACAGAAATTCCCTTTGTTTTGGGGGAAAAAGACAGAAATTCCACTTTTTTAGAGGCAAAAAAGCAGAAATTCCTTTTATTTTGGAGTAAAAATGAAGAAATTTCCCTTTTTTGTGGCAAAATGTATACATTCCACTTATTTTTGGGCTAAAAAGCTGAAATTACCCGTATTTTGGAGCAAAATTGCAGAAATTCCCCTAATTGTTTGGCAAAATGCAGAAATTCCCTATATGTTAGGGCAAAAAGACAGAAATTCTCCTTATTTTGGGGCAAAACTCAGAAATTCCACTTATTTTGGGGCAAAATTCCAGAAATTTCCCTTATTTTGTGGCAAAATTGCCGAAATTTCACTTATTTTGGGGCAAAATTGCAGAAATTTCACTTATTTCATGGTAAAAAGGCAGAAATTTTCCTCATTTTGGGGCAAAAATGCAGAGATTCCAAATATTTTGTGGTAAAATTGCAAAAAATCCCCTTATTTTGAGGTAAAAAGGCAGAAATTCCCCTTATTTGGGGGCAAAAAGCAGAAATTTCCCTTATTCTGGGACAAAATTGCAGAAATTTCACTTATTTCAGGGTAATAAGTCAGAAATTTTCCTTATTTGGGGCAAAAAAGACAGAAATTCCTTTTGTTTTGGGGGAAAAAGTCAGAAATTCCCTTTATTTAGAAGCAAAAAAGCAGAAATTCCCCTTATTTTGGAGCAAAAATGAAGAAATTTCCTTTTTTTGTGGCAAAAGGTATGCATTCTTCTTATTTTCAGGCTAAAAAGCAGAAATTCCCCGTATTTTGGAGCAAAATTGCAGAAATTCCCCTAATTGTGGGACAAAAAGGCAGAAATTCCCTATATGTTTGGACAAAAAGACAGAAATTCTCCTTATTTTAGAGCAAAACTCAGAAATTTCACTTATTTTGATGCAAAATTGCAGAAATTTCACTTATTTCAGAAAAAAAAGCAGAAATTTTCTTAATTTGGGGCAAAAAGGCAGAAATTTCTCATATTTTGGGGCAAAAATGCAGAAAATCCCCTTATTTTGAGGTAAAAAGTCTAAAATTACCCTTATTTGGTTGCAAAAAGCAGAAATTTCCCTTATTTTGGGGCAAAATTGCAGATATTTCATTTATTTCAGGGTAATAAGTCAGAAATTTTCCTTATTTTGGGGCAAAAAAGACACAAATTCTCTATGTTTTGGGGGAAAAAGACAGAAATTCCACTTATTTAGAGGCAAAAAAGCAGAAATTCCCCTCATTTTTGGAGCGAAAATGAAGAAATTTCCTTTTTTATGGCGAAAAGGTATGCATTCTTCTTAATTTCGGGCAAAAAGACAGAAATTCCCCGTATTTTTGAGCAAAATTGCAGAAATTCCCCTAATTGTGGGGCAAAAAGGCAGAAATTCCCTATGTGTTGGGGCAAAAAGACAGAAATTCTACTTATTTTGGGGCAAAACTCAGAAATTCCACTTATTTTGGGGCAAAATTCCAAAAATTTCCCTTATTTTGGGGCAAAATTGCAGAAATTTCACTTATTTTGGGGCAAAATTGCAGAAATTTCACTTATTTCAGGGAAAAAAAGACAGAAATTTCTTTTATTTTGGTACAAAATTGCAGAAATTTTTTTTATTTTTGGCAAAAAGGCAGAAATTTCCCATATTTTGGGGCAAAAATGCAGAAATTTCCCTTATTTTGAGGTAAAAATGCTGAAATTCCCCTTATTTTGGGGCAAAAAGCAGACATTTCCCTTATTTTGGGCAAAAATTGCAGAAATTTCACTTATTTTGAGTCAAAAAGGCAGAAAATCCAATTATTTTGGGGTAAAAATGAAGAAATTCCCCTTGTTTTGAGGTAAAAAGGCTGAAATTCCTTTTTTTTTGGAGGCAAAAAGGCAGAAATTTCCCGTATTTTGGGGCAAAATTGCAGAAATTTCACTTATTTCAGAATAATAATTCAGAAATTTTTTTTATTTGGGGGGAAAAAAAGACAGAAATTCCCTTTGTTTTGGGGGAAAAAACAGAAATTCCACTTATTTAGAGGCAAAAAAGCAGAAATTCCCCTTATTTTGCAGCAAAAATTAAGAAATTTCATTTTTTTATGGCAAAAGGTATGCACTCTTATTATTTTCGGGCAAAAAGGCAGAAATTCCCCGTATTTTAGAGCAAAATTGCAGAAATTCCCCTAATTGTGGGGCAAAAAGGCATAAATTCCCTATATGTTGGAGCAAAAAGACAGAAATTCATCTTATTTTGGGGCAAAACTCAGAAATTCCACTTATTTTGGGGCACAATTCCAGAAATTTCCCTTCTTTTGGGGCAAAATTGCAGAAATTTCACTTATTTTGAGGCAAAATTGCAGAAATTTCACTTATTTCAGAAAAAAAAGCAGATTTTTTCTTATTTTGGTGCAAAAAGGCAGAAATTTTTTTTTTTGGTACTAAATTGCAGAAATTTTTCTTATTTTGGGGCAAAAAGTCAGAAATTTCCCAATATTTGGGGCAAATATGCAGAAATTCCCCTTATTTTGGGGCAAAAAGTCAGAAATTCCCCTTATTTTGGGGCAAAAAGCAGATATTTCCCTTTATTTCAGGGCAAAAAGTCAGAAATTCCGTTTATTTTTGGGGAAAAGTCAGAAATTGCACTTATTTTGAGTCAAAAAGGCGGAAAATCCCCTTATTTTGGAGTAAAAATGAAGAAATTTCCCTTTTAATGGCAAAAGGTATACATTCTTTTTATTTTCGGGCAAAAAGGCAGAAATTCCCTGTATTTTGGAGCAAAATTGCAGAAATTCCTCTAATTTTGGGGCAAAAACGCAGAACTTCCCCTTATTTTGGGGTAAAACTGCAGAAATTTCACTTATTTCGCGGCAAAATGGCAGAAATTCACTTCATTTTCGGCGAAAAGGGAGAAAATTCCCGTATTTTGGAGTAAAATTGCAGAAATTCACCTAATTTTGGGGTAAAACATGCAGTAATTTTCTTTATTTTAAGGCAAAAAGGCAGAAATTCCCCTTATTTTGTGGCAAAAATCAGAAATTCCCCTTATTTTAGAAAAAATTGCAGAAATTTCCTTTATTATGGGGAAAAATTGCAGAAATTTCTTTTATTGTAAGGCAAAATTGCAGAAATTTCATTTATTTCAGAGAAAAAAACAAAAATTTTTTTTTATTTTAGGGCAAAATGCAGAAATTTCCATTATTTTGGGGCACAAAGACAGAAATTCACCTTCTTTTGGGGTAAAATTTCAAACATTTCACATATTTCAGGGCAAAAAGGCAGAAATTCCCCTTATTTGGGGGTAAAAAGGCAGAAATTCTTCATATTTTGGGTTAAAATTGCAGAAATTTCCCTTGTTTGGGGGCAAAAAGGCAGAAAATCCCCTTAATTTCGGGCAAAAAGGCAGAAATTCCCCGTATTTTGGAGCAAAATTGCAGAAATTCCCCTAATTGTGGGGCAAAAAGGCAGAAATTCCCGATATGTTGGGGCAAAAAGACAGAAATTCTCCTTATTTTCGGGCAAAACTCTGAAATTCCATTTATTTTGAGGCAAAATTCCAGAAATTTCTCTTATTTTGGGGCAAAATTGCAGAAATTTCACTTATTTCAGGGCAAAATTTAAAAATTGCTTTTATTTTGGGGCAAAAAGACAGAAATTCCGTTTACTTTTGGGTAAAAAGGCAGAAATTTCACTTATTTTGAGGTAAGAAGGCAGAAATTCCTCTTATTTTGCGGCAAAAATGAAGAAATTTCCCTTTTTTGTGGCAAAAGGTATATATTCCCCTTATTTTCGGGCAAAAAAGCAGAAATTCCCCGTATTTTGGAGCACAATTGCAGAAAATCCCCTAATTGTGGGGCAAAAAGGCAGAAATTCCCATTATTTTGATGGCAAAAAGGCAGGAATTCACCTTATTTTGGGCTAAAATTGCAGAAATTTCACATATTTCAGGGCAAAAAGGCAGAAATTTCCCTTCATTTGGGGCAAAAATGATGAAATTTCCCTTTTTTATGGCAAAAAGGTATGCATTCCCCTTATTTTCGGCAAAAAGGCAGAAATTCCCCGTATTTTGGAGCAAAATTGCAGAAATTCCCCTAATTGTGGGGCAAAAAGGCAGAAATTCTCTTTATTTTGGGGCAAAACTCAGAAATTCCACTTATTTTCGGGCAAAATTCCAGAAATTTCCCTTATTTTGGGGCAAAATTGCAGAAATTTCACTTATTTTGGGGCAAAATTGCAGAAATTTCACTTATTTCAGGTAAAAATGGCAGAAATTTTTCTTATTTTGGGGCAAAAAGGCAGAATTTCCTAATATTTTGTGGCAAAAATGCAGAAATTCCCCTTATTTTGAGGTAAAAAGGCTTAAATTCCCCTTATTTGGGGGCAAAAAGGCAGAAATTTTTCTTATTTTGGGGCAAAATTGCAGACATTTCACTTATTTCAGGGTAATAAGTCAGAAATTTTCCTTATTTTGGGGCAAAAAAGACAGAAATTCCCTTTGTTTTGGGGGGAAAATACAGAAATTCCACTTCTTTGAAGGCAAAAAGGCAGAAATTCCCCTTATTTTGGAGCAAAAAATGAAGAAATTCCCCTAATTGTTGGGCAAAAAGGCAGAAATTCCCTATATGTTGGGGCAAAAAGACAGAAATTCTCCTTATTTTGGGGCAAAACTCAGAAATTCCACTTATTTTGGGGCAAAATTGCAGGAATTTACCTTAATTTGGGGCAAAATTGCAGAAATTTCCCTTATTTGGGGCAAAATAGCAGAAATTTCACTAATTTTCAGGTAAAAAGGCTGAAATATCCTTTATTTTGGGGCAAAAAGGAAGAAATTCCCCTTATTTTGGGGCAAAATTGCAGAAATTTTCCTTATTTTGGGGCAAAAAGGCTGAAATTCTTATTTTGAGGTAAAATGCTGAAATTCCCCATATTTTGGGGCAAAAGGCAAAACTTCTTCTTATTTTGGGGCAAAGAGGCACAAATTTCCCTTATTTTCGGGCAAAATTGCAGAAATTTCATTTATTTCAGGGCAAAAAGTCAGAAATTCCTTTTATTTTGGGGCAAAGAGCAGAAATTTCTTTTATTATGGTACAAAATTGAAGAAATTTTTCTTATTATGAAACAAAAAGGCAGAAAATTCCCCTTATTTTGAGGCAAAAAGCAGAAATTATTCTTATTTTGAGGTAAAATGCAGAAATTCTTTTTATTTTGGGGCTTAAAGGCAGAAATTCCCCGTATTTTGAAGCAAAATTGCAGAAATTCTCATAATTTTCGAGCAAAAAGGCAGAAATTCCCCTTATTTTGGGGCAAAAATACAGAAAATCTCCTTTATCGGGAGCAAACAGTCAGAAATTCCCCTTATTTTGGGGCAAAATTGCAGAAATTTCCTTTACATTGGGGCAAAATTGCAGAAATTTCCCTTATTTTGGGGCAAATTTGCAGAAATTTCCCTTATTTTGGGGCAAAATTGCAGAAATTTCCCTTATTTTGGGGCAAAATTGCAGAAATTTCACTTATTTCAGGGAAAAAAGGCGGAAATTTTTTTTGGGGGGCAAAAAGGCAGAAATTTCTTTTATTTTGGTACAAAATTGCAGAAATTTTTCTTATTTTGGGGCAAAAAGTCAGAAATTCCCCATATTTTGGGGCAAAAAGGCAGAAATTCCCCTTATTTTTAGGTAAAAAGGCTGAAATTCCCCTTATTTTGGGGCAAAAAGACAGAAATTTCGTTTATTTTGGGGAAAAGGCAGAAATTGCACTTATTTTGAGTCAAAAAGGTGGAAAATCCCCTTATTTTGAGGCAAAAATGAAGAAATTTGCTTTTTTTATGGCAAAAAGGTATACATTCCCTTTATTTTCGGGCAAAAAGGCAGAAATTACCCGTATTTTGGAGCAAAATTGCAGAAATTCCTCTAATTTTTGGGCAAAAAGTCAGAAATTCCCCTTATTTTGGGGTAAAACTGCAGAAATTTCACTTTTTTTACGGCAAAATGTCAGAAATTCCCCTTATTTTCGGCAAAAAAGGCAGAAAATCCCCTTATTTTAGGGCAAAATTGCAGAAATTTCCCTTATTTGAGGGCAAAAACAGAAATTCCCCTTCTTTTGAGGCAAAATTGCAGAAATTTCCCTTATTATGGGGAAAAATTGCAGAAATTTCCCTTATTTTAGGACAAAATTGCAGAAATTTCACTTATTTCAGAGAAAAAATGCAAAAATTTTTCTTATTTTGGGGCAAAAAGGCAGAAATTCCAATTATTTTGGGGCAAAAAGGCAGAAATTCACCTTATTTTGGGTTAAAATATCAGAAATTTCACATATTTCAGGGCAAAATGGCAGAAATTCCCCTTATTTGGGGGCAATAAGGCAGAAATTTCCCTTCTTTTGGGATAAAATTGCAGAAATTTCCCTTATTTGGGGGCAAAAAGGCAGAAAATCCACTTAATTTCGGGTAAAAAGGCAGAAATTCCTCGTATTTTGAAGCAAAATTGCAGAAACTCCCCTAATTTTGGGGCAAAAAGGCAGAAATTCCCTTTATTTTGGGGCAAAAATAGAGAAATTCTCCTTATTTTGGTGCAAAAATCAGAAATTTCCCTTATTTTGGGGCAAAATTATAGAAATTTCTTTTATTTTGTTACAGACTTGCAGAAATTTTTCTTATTTTGTGGCAAAAAGGCTAAAATTCTACTTATTTTGAGGTAAAATCCTGAAATTCCACATATTTTGGGGCAAAAAGGCAGAAATTCCCCTCATTTGGGGGCAAAAAGGCACATATTTCCCTTATTTTCGGGCATAATTGCAGGAATTTCATTTATTTCAGGGCAAAAAGTCAGAAATTCCTTTTATTTTGGGGCAAAAAGCAGAAATTTCTTTTATTATGGTACAAAATTGAAGAAATTTTTCGTATTTTGAAACAAAAAGGCAGAAAATTCCCCTTATTTTGAGGTAAAAGGCAGAAATTATTCTTATTTTGAGGTAAAATGCAGAAATTCTTTTTATTTTGGGGCTAAAAGGCAGAAATTCCTCGTATTTTGAAGCAAAATTGCAGAAATTCTCATAATTTTCGGGCAAAAAGGCAGAAATTCTCCCTATTTTGGGGCAAAAAGACACAAAATCTCCTTTTTCGGGAGCAAACAGTCAGAAATTCCCCTTATTTTGGGGCAAAATTGCAGAAATTTCCTTTACATTGGGGCAATATTGCAGAAATTTCCCTTATTTTGAGGCAAAATTGCAGAAATTTCACTTATTTCAGGGAAAAAAGGCGGAAATTTTTTTTGCGGGGAAAAAAGGCAGAAATTTTTTTTTATTTTGGTACAAAATTGCAGAAATTTTTATTATTTTGGGGCAAAGAGTCAGAAATTCCCCATATTTTGGTGCAAAATTCTTTTTAATTTGGGGCAAAAATCAGAAATTTCCCTTATTTCGGGTCAAAATTTTAGAAATTTCTTTTATATTGTTACAGACTTGCAGAAATTTTTCTTATTTAGTGGCAAAAAGGCAGAAATTTCCCATATTTTGGTGCAAAAAGCCTAAAATTTCCTTTATTATGAGGTAAAATCCTGAAATTCCCCATATTTTGGGGCAAAAAGGCAGAAATTCCCCTCATTTGGGGGCAAAAAGGCACAAATTTCCCTTATTTTCAGGCATAATTGCAGGAATTTCATTTATTTCAGGGCAAAAAGTCAGAAATTCCTTTTATTTTGGGGCAAAAAGCAGAAATTTCTTTTATTTTGATACAAAATTGTAGAAATTTTCCTTATTTTGGAACAAAAAGGCAAAAATTACCCATATTTTGGGGAAAAAGGCAGAAATTCTTCTTATTTTGAGGTAAAAAGGCTGAAATTCCCGTTATTTTGGGGCAAAAAGGCAGAAATTCTCTATACTTTGTGGCAAAAAGGCAGAAATTCCCGTTAATTGGGGCAGAAAAGCAGAAATTTTCCTTATTTAAGGGCAATAGGGCAGAAATTCCCTATATTTTGTGGCAAAAATGCAGAAATTCCCCTTATTTAGAGGTAAAATGATGAAATTCCCCTTATTTTCGGCAAAAAGGCAGAAATTCCTATTATTTTGGGGCAAAATTGCAGAAATTTCAATTATTTCAGGGCAAAAAGTCAGAAATTTGCCTTATTTTGGGGCAAAAAGCAGAAATTCCCCTAATTTTGGGGCCAAAAACAGAAATTCCCCTTATTTTGGGGTAAAATTGCAGAAATTTCAAATATTTCAGGGCAAAAAGGCAGAAATTCCACTTTATTTCGGACAATAACGCAGAAATTCCCCGTATTTTAAAGCTAAATTTCAGAAATTCCCCTTATATTGGTGCAAAAATGCAGAAATTCCTTTTATTTTTGTGCAATAAGGCAGATTTCCCCGTATTTTGAAGCAAAATTGCACATATTCCCCTAATTTTGAGGGAAAATGCAGAAATTCACATTATTTTGGAACAAAAAGACAGAAATTCTCCTTATTTCAGTACAAGAAGTCAGAAATTCCCCTTATTTTGGGGCAAAATTGCAGAAATTTCACTTATTTCAGAGAAAAAGCACAGAAATTTCTCTTATTTTGGGGAAAAAGGCAGAAATTTCTTTTATTTTGGTACAAAATTGCAGAAATTTTCTTTATTTTGGGGAAAATGCAGAAATTCCCCATATTTTTGGGCAAAAAGGCAGAGAAACCCTTATTTTGAGGCAAAAAGACAGAAATTCCCTTTCTTTTGTGGCAAAAAGGCAGAAATTTCCCTTATTTTGGGGCAAAATTGCAGAAATTTCACCTATTTCAGGGAAATATTCAAAAATTCCTTTTATTTTGGAACAAAAAGAGAGAAATTCCGTTTATTTTTGGGTAAAAAGGCAGAAATTTCAGTTATTTTGAGGTAAGAATGCAGAAATGCCTCTTATTTTGCGGCAAAAATAAAGAAATTTCCCTTTTTTGTGGCAAAAGGTATACATTCCCCTTATTTTTGGGCAAAAAGGCAGAAATTCCCCGTATTTTGGAGCACAATTGCAGAAAATCCCCAAATTGTGGGGCAAAAAGGCAGAAATTCCCTATATGTTGGGGCAAAAAGACAAAAATTCTCCTTATTTTGGGGCAAAACTCAGAAATTCCACTTATTTTGGGGCAAAATTCCAGAAATTTCCCTTATTTTGGGGCAAAATTGCAGAAATTTCACTTATTTTGGGGCAAAATTGCAGAAATTTCCCTTATTTCAGGTAAAAATGGCAGAAATTTTTCTTATTTTGGGGCAAAAAGGCAGAAATTCCTAATATTTTGTGGCAAAAATGCAGAAATTCCCCTTATTTTGAGGTAAAAAGGCTGAAATTCCCCTTATTTGGGTGCAAAAAGGCAGAAATTTTTCTTATTTTGGGGCAAAATTGCAGACATTTCACTTATTTCAGGGTAATAAGTCAGGAATTTTCCTTATTTTGGGGCAAAAAAGACAGAAATTCCCCTAATTGTGGGGCAAAAATGCAGAAATTCCCTATATGTTGGGGCAAAAAGACAGAAATTCTCCTTATTTTGGGGCAAAACTCAAAAATTCCACTTATTTTGGGGCAAAATTGCAGGAATTTACCTTATTTTGGGGCAAAATTGCAGAAATTTTCCTTATTTGGGGCAAAATTGCAGAAATTTCACTTATTTTCAGGTAAAAAGACTGAAATATCCTTTATTTTGGGGCAAAAAGGAAGAAATTCCCCTTATTTTGGGGCAAAATTGCAGAAATTTTTCTTATTTTGGGGCAAAAAGGCTGAAATTCTTCTTATTTTGAGGTAAAATGCTGAAATTCCCCATATTTTGGGGCAAAAGGAAAAAATTCTTCTTATTTTGGGGCAAAAAGGCACAAATTTCCCTTATTTTCGGGCAAAATTGCAGAAATTTCATTTATTTCAGGGCAAAAATTCAGAAATTCCTTTTATTTTGGGGCAAAGAGCAGAAATTTCTTTTATTATGGTACAAAATTGAAGAAATTTTTCTTATTTTGAAACAAAAAGGCAGAAAATTCCCCTTATTTTGAGGCAAAAGGCAGAAACTATTCTTATTTTGTGGTAAAATGCAGAAATTCCCTTTATTTTGGGGCTAGAAAGCAGAAATTCCCCGTATTTTGAAGCAAAATTGCAGAAATTCTCATAATTTTCGGGCAAAAGGCAAAAATTCTCCTTATTTTGGGGCAAAAAGACAGAAAATCTCCTTTTTTGGGAGCAAACAGTCAGAAATTTTCCTTATTTTGGGGCAAAATTGCAGAAATTTCCTTTACATTGGGGCAAAATTGCAGAAATTTCCATATTTTGGGGCAAAATTGCAGAAATTTCACTTATTTCAGGGAAAAAAGGCGAAAATTTTTTTTGGGGGGCAAAAAGGCAGAAATTTTTCTTATTTTGGTACAAAATTGCAGAAATTTTTCTTATTTTGGGGCAAAAAGTCAGAAATTCCTCATATTTTGGGGCAAAAAGGCAGAAATTCCCCTTATTTTGAGGTAAAAAGGCTGTAATTCCCCTTATTTTGGGGCAAAAAGACAGAAATTTCGTTTATTTTGGGGAAAAGGCAGAAATTGCACTTATTTTGAGTCAAAAAGGTGGAAAATCCCCTTATTTTGGGGCAAAAATGAAGAAATTTGCTTTTTTTATGGCAAAAAGGTATACATTCCCTTTATTTTTGGGCAAAATGGCACAAATTCCCCGTATTTTGGAGCAACATTGCAGAAATTCCCCTAATTTTTGGGCAAAAAGGCCGAAATTCCCCTTATTTTGGGGTAAAACTGCAGAAATTTCACTTTTTTGCGGCAAAATGTCAGAAATTCCCCTTATTTTCGGCAAAAAAAGCAGATAATCCCCTTATTTTAGGGAAAAATTGCAGAAATTTCTCTTATTTTGGGGCAAAATTGCAGAAATTTCACTTATTTCGCGGCAAAATGTCAGAAATTCTCCTTATTTTCGGCAAAAAAGGCAGAAAATTCCCGTATTTTGGAGAATAAATTGCAGAAATTCACCTAATTTTAGGGTAAAAAAATACAGTAATTTTCTTTAGTTTTGGGCAAAAAGGCAGAAATTCTCCTTATTTTAGGGCAAAAAGACAGAAATTCTTCTTATTTTAGGGCAAAATTGCAGAAATTTTCCTTATTTGGGGGCAAAAAACAGAAATTCCCCTTATTTTGGGGCAAAATTGCAGAAATTTCCCTTATTATGGGGAAAAATTGCAGAAATTTCCCTTATTTTAGGGCAAAATTGCAGAAATTTCACTTATTTCAGAGAAAAAAAGCAAAATTTTTCTTATTTTGGGGCAAAAAGGCAGAAATTCCCATTATTTTGGGGCAAAAAGGCAGAAATTCACCTTATTTTGGGGTAAAATTGCAGAAATTTCACATATTTCAGGGCAAAAAGAAAGAAATTCCCCTTATTTTAAGGCAGAAAGGCAGAAATTCCTCTTATTTTGGAATAAAGTTGCAGAAATTTTTTTTCTTTAGGGGCAAAAAGGCAGAAAATCCACTTAATTTCGGGTAAAAAAGCAGAAATTCCTCTTATTTTGGAGCAAAATTGCAGAAACTCCCCTAATTTTGGGGCATAAAGGCTGAAATTCCCTTTATTTTGGGGCAAAAATAGAGAAATTCTCATTATTTTGGGGCAAAAATCAGAAATTTCCCTTATTTCGGGTCAAAATTTTAGAAATTTCTTTTATGTTGTTACAGACTTGCAGAAATTTTTCTTATTTTGTGGCAAAAAGGCAGAAATTTCCCATATTTTGGTGCAAAAAGCCTAAAATTTCCTTTATTATGAGGTAAAATCCTGAAATTCCCTATATTTTGGGGCAAAAAGGCAGAAATTCCCCTCATTTGGAGGCAAAAATAAGCAAATTTCCCTTATTTTCGGGCATAATTGCAGGAATTTCATTTATTTCAGGGCAAAAAGTCAGAAATTCCTTTTATTTTGGGGCAAAAAGCAGAAATTTCTTTTATTTTGATACAAAATTGTAGAAATTTTCCTTATTTTGGAACAAAAAGGCAAAAATTACCCATATTTTGGGGAAAAAGGCAGAAATTCCCCTTATTTTGAGGTAAAAAGGCTGAAATTCCCGTTATTTTGGGGTAAAAAGGCAGAAATTCCCTTTACTTTGTGGCAAAAAGGCAGAAATTCCCGTTAATTGGGGCAGAAAAGCAGAAATTTTCCTTATTTAAGGGCAATAGGGCAGATATTCCCCATATTTTGTGGCAAAAAGGCAGAAATTCCCCTTATTTGGAGGTAAAATGATGAAATTCCCCTTTTTTTCGGCAAAAAGGCAAAAATTCCTATTATTTTGGGGCAAAATTGCAGAAATTTCCTTTATTTTGGGGCAAAATTGCAGAAATTTCCCTTATTTTGGGGCAAAATTGCAGAAATTTCACTTATTTCAGGGAAAAAGCACAGAAATTTCTCTTATTTGGGGCAAAAAGGCAGAAATTTCTTTTATTTTGGTACAAAATTGCAGAAATTTTCTTTATTTTGGGGCAAAAATGAAGAAATTCCCCATATTTTGGGGCAAAAAGGAAGAGATTCCCCTTATCATGAGGTAAAATGCTGAAATATCCCTTATTTTGGGGCAAAAAGACAGAAATTCCCTTTATTTTGTGGCAAAAAGGCAAAAATTTCCCTTATTTTGGGGCAAAATTGCAGAAATTTCACTTATTTCAGGGCAAAATTCAAAAATTCCTTTTATTTTTGGGCAAAAAGAGAAATTTTGTTTATTTTTGGGTAAAAAGGCAGAAATTTCACTTATTGTGAGGTAAGAAGGCAGAAATTCCTCTTATTTTGTGGCAAAAATGAAGAAATTTCCCTTTTTTGTGGCAAAAGGTATATATTCTCCTTATTTTCGGGCAAAAAAGCAGAAATATCCCGTTTTTTGGAGCACAATTGCAGAAAATCCCCTAATTGTGGGGCAAAAAGGGAGAAATTCCCTATATGTTGGGGCAAAAAGACAGAAATTCTCCTTATTTTGGGGCAAAACTCAGAAATTCCACTTATTTTGGGGCAAAATTCTAGAAATTTCCCTTATTTTGGGGCAAATTTGCAGAAATTTCACTTATTTTGGGGCAAAATTGCAGAAATTTCACTTATTTCAGATAAAAAAATGGCAGAAATTTTTCTTATTTTGGGGCAAAAAGGCAGAAATTCCTAATATTTTTTGGCAAAAATGCAGAAATTCCCTTTATTTTGAGGTAAAAAGGCTGAAATTCCCCTTATTTGGGGGCAAAAAGGCAGAAATTTCCCTTATTTTGGGTTAAAATTGCAAAAATTTCACTTATTTCAGGGCAAAATTCAAAAATTCCTTTTATTTTGGGGCTAAAAGTCAGAAATTCCGTTTATTTTTGGGTAAAAAGGCAGAAATTTCACTTATTTTGAGGTAAGAAGGCAGAAATTCCTCTTATTTTGGGGCAAAAATGAAGAAATTTCCCTTTTTTGTGGCAAAAGGTATATATTCCCCTTATTTTCGGGCAAAAAAGCAGAAATATCCCGTTTTTTGGAGCACAATTGCAGAAAATCCCCTAATTGTGGGGCAAAAAGGCAGAAATTCCCTATATGTTGGGGCAAAAAGACAGAAATTCTCCTTATTTTGGGGCAAAACTCAGAAATTCCACTTATTTTGAGGCAAAATTCCAGAAATTTCCCTTATTTTGGGGCAAAATTGCAGAAATTTTACTTATTTTGGGGCAAAATTGCAGAAATTTCACTTATTTCAGGTAAAAATGGCAGAAATTTTTCTTATTTTGGGGCAAAAAGGCAGAAATTCCTAATATTTTGTGGCAAAAATGCAGAAATTCCCCTTATTTTGAGGTAAAAAGGCTGAAATTCCCCTTATTTGGGGGCAAAAAGGCAGAAATTTCCCTTATTTTGGGGCAAAATTGCAAACATTTCACTTATTTCAGGGTAATAAGTCAGAAATTTTCCTTATTTTGGGGCAAAAAACACAGAAATTCCCTTTGTTTTGGAAGGAAAATACAGAAATTCCACTTCTTTAGAGGCAAAAAGGCAGAAATTCCCCTTATTTTGAAGCAAAAATGAAGAAATTCCCCTAATTGTTGGGCAAAAAGGCAGAAATTCCCTATATGTTGGGGCAAAAAGACAGAAATTCTTCTTATTTTGGGACAAAACTCAGAAATTCCACTTATTTTGGGGCAAAATTGCAGGAATTTACCTTATTTTGAGGCAAAATTGCAGAAATTTCCCTTATTTGGGGCAAAATTGCAGAAATTTCACTTATTTCAGGTAAAAAGGCTGAAATATCCTTTATTTTGGGGCAAAAAGGAAGAAATTCCCCTTATTTTGGGGCAAAATTGCAGAAATTTTCCTTATTTTGGGGCAAAAAGGCTGAAATTCTTATTTTGAGGTAAAATGCTGAAATTCGCCATATTTTGGGGCAAAAGGCAAAACTTCTTCTTATTTTGGGGCAAAGAGGCACAAATTTCTCTTATTTTCGGGCAAAATTGCAGAAATTTCATTTATTTCAGGGCAAAAAGTCAGAAATTCCTTTTATTTTGGGGCAAAGAGCAGAAATTTCTTTTATTATGGTACAAAATTGAAGAAATTTTCTTATTTTGAAACAAAAAGGCAGGAAATTCCCCTTATTTTGAGGCAAAAGGCAGAAATTATTCTCAATTTGAGGTAAAATGCAGAAATTCCCTTTATTTTGGGGCTAAAAGGCAGAAATTCCCTGTATTTTGAAGCAAAATTGCAGAAATTCTCATAATTTTTGGGCAAAAAGGCAGAAATGCTCCTTATTATGGGGCAAAAAGACAGAAAATCTCCTTTTTCGGGAGCAAACAGTCAGAAATTCCCCTTATTTTGGGGCAAAATTGCAGAAATTTCCTTTACATTGGGGCAAAATTGCAGAAATTTCCCTTATTTTGGGGCAAAACTGAAGAAATTTTCTTCTTTTATGGCAAAAAGGTATGCATTCTTCTTATTTTCGGGCAAAAAGGCAGAAATTCCCCTATTTTGGAGCAAAATTGCAGAAATTCCCCTAATTGTGGGGCAAAAAGGGAGAAATTCCCTATATGTTGTGGCAAAAAGACAGAAACTCTCCTTATTTTGGGGCAAAACTCAGAAATTCCACTTATTTTAGGGCAAAATTCCAGAAATTTCCCTTATTTTGGGGCAAAATTGCAGAAATTTCACTTATTTTGGAGCAAAATTGCAGAAATTTCACTTATTTCAGAAAAAAAGCAGAAATTTTCTTATTTTGGTGCAAAAAGGCAGAAATTTCTTTTATTTTGGTACAAAATTGCATAAATTATTCTTATTTTGGAAGAAAAAGGCAGAAATCTCCCATATTTTGGGGCAAAAATGCAGCAATTCCTCTTATTTTCAGGTAACAAGGCTTAAATTCCCCTTATTTGGGGGGAAAAAGGCAGAAATTTCCCTTATTTTCGAGCAAAATTGCAGAAATTTCACTTATTTCAGGGTAATAAGTCAGAAATTTTTCTTATTTTGGGGCAAAAAAGACAGAAATTCCCTTTGTTTTTGGGGATAAAGACAGAAATTCCACTTATTTAGAGGCAAAAAAGCAGAAATTCCCCTTATTTTGGAGCAAAACTGAAGAAATTTCCCTTTTTTATGGCAAAAAGGTATGCATTATTCTTATTTTCGGGCAAAAAGGCAGAAATTCCCCTATTTTGGAGCAAAATTGCAGAAATTCCCCTAATTGTGGGGCAAAAAGGGAGAAATTCCCTATATGTTGGGGCAAAAAGACAGAAATTCTCCTTATTTTGGGGCAAAACTCAGAAATTCCACTTATTTTGGTGCAAAATTCCAGAAATTTCCCTTATTTTGGGGAAAAATTGCAGAAATTTCACTTATTTTGGGGCAAAATTGCAGAAATTTAACTTATTTCAGAAAAAAATTCAGAAATTTTCCTATTTTGGTGCAAAAAGGCAGAAATTTCTTTTATTTTGGTACAAAATTGCAGAAATTTTTCTTATTTTGGGGCAAAAAGGCAGAAATCCCCATATTTTTGGGCAAAAAAGCAGAAATTCCTCTTATTTTGAGGTAAAAAGGCTGAAATTTCCCTTATTTGGGGGCAAAAAGGCAGAAATTTCCTTTATTTTGAGGCAAAATTGCAGAAATTTCACTTATTTCAGAGTAATAAGTCAGAAATTTTCCTTTTTTTTGGGGCAAAAAACACAGAAATTCCCTTTGTTTTGGGGGAAAAAGACAGAAATTTCACTTTTTTAGAGGCAAAAAAGCAGAAATTCCTTTTATTTTGGAGTAAAAATGAAGAAATTTCCCTTTTTTGTGGCAAAATGTATACATTCCACTTATTTTTGGGCTAAAAAGCTGAAATTCCCCGTATTTTGGAGCAAATTTGCAGAAATTCCCCTAATTGTGGGGCAAAATGCAGAAATTCCCTATATGTTAGGGCAAAAAGACAGAAATTCTCCTTATTTTGGGGCAAAACTCAGAAATTCCCCTTATTTTGGGGCAAAATTCCAGAAATTTCCCTTATTTTGTGGCAAAATTGCCGAAATTTCACTTATTTTGGGGCAAAATTGCAGAAATTTCACTTATTTCATGGTAAAAAGGCAGAAATTTTCCTCATTTTGGGGCAAAAATGAAGAAATTCCAAATATTTTGTGGCAAAAATGCAAAAATTCCCCTTATTTTGTGATAAAAAGGCAGAAATTTCCCTTATTTGGGGGCAAAAAGCAGAAATTTCCCTTATTTGGGGGCAAAATTGAAGAAATTTCACTTATTTCAGGGTAATAAGTCAGAAATTTTCCTTATTTGGGGCAAAAAAGACAGAAATTCCTTTTGTTTTGGGGGAAAAAGTCAGAAATTCCACTTATTTAGAAGCAAAAAAGCAGAAATTCCCCTTATTTTGGAGCAAAAATGAAGAAATTTTTTTTTTGTGGCAAAAGGTATGCATTCTTCTTATTTTCAGGCTAAAAAGCAGAAATTCCACGTATTTTGGAGCAAAATTGCAGAAATTCCCCTAATTGTGGGGCAAAAAGACAGAAATTCTTTTTATTTTGGGGCAAAACTCAGAAATTCCACTTATTTTGGGACAAAATTCCAGAAATTTCACTTATTTTGGGGCAAAATTGCAGAAATTTCACTTATTTTGGCAAAATTGCAGAAATTTCAATTATTTCAGAAAAAAAGCAGAAATTTTCTTATTTTGGTGCAAAAAGGCAGAAATTTCTTTTATTTTGGTACAAAATTGCAGAAATTTTTCTTATTTTGGGGCAAAAAGCAGAAATCCCCTATATTTTGGGGCAAAAATGCATAAATTCCTCTTATTTTGAGGTAAAAAGGCTGAAATTTCCCTTATTTGGGGGCACAAAGACAGAAATTTCCCTTATTTTGAGGCAAAATTGCAGAAATTTCACATATTTCAGGGTAATAAGTCAGAAATTCATCTTACTTTGGGGCAAAAAACAGAAATTCCCTTTGTTTTGGGGGAAAAAGACAGAAATTCCACTTATTTAGAGGCAAAAAAGCAGAAATTCTTCTTTATTGGAGCAAAAATGAAGAAATTTATCTTTTTTTGTGGCAAAAGGTATACATTCCGCTTATTTTCGGGCTAAAAAGCAGAAATTCCCCGTATTTTGGATCAAAATTGCAGAAATTCCCCTTATTTTGGAGCAAAAATAAAGAAATTTCCCTTTTTTATGGCAAAAAGGTATGCATTCTTTATATTTTCGTGCAAAAAGTCAGAAATTCCCCGTATTTTGGAGCAAAATTGCAGAAATTGCCCTAAATGTGGGGCAAAAATGCAGAAATTCCCTATATTTTTAGGACAAAAAGAGAGAAATTCTCCTTATTTTGGGGCAAAACTCAGAAATTCCACTTATTTTGGGGCAAAATTCCAGAAATTTCCCTTATATAGGGGCAAAATTGCAGAAATTTCACTTATTTTGGGGCAAAATTGCAGAAATTTCACTTATTTCAGAGAAAAAAAGCAGAAATTTTCCTTATTTTGGTGCAAAAAGGCAGAAATTCCTAATATTTTGTGGGAAAAAGGCAGAAATTCCCCTTATTTTGAGGTAAAAAAGCTGAAATTCCCCTTCATTGGGGGCAAAAAGGCAGAAATTTCCCTTATTTTGGGGCAAAATTGCAGATATTTCACTTATTTCAGGGTAATAAGTCAGAAATTTTCCTTATTTTGGGGCCAATTGACAGAAATTTTCTTTGTTTTGGGGGGAAAAGACAGAAATTCCACTTATTTAGAGGCAAAAAAGCATAAATTCCCCTTATTTTGGAGCAAAAATGAAGAAATTTCCCTTTTTTATGGCAAAAAGGTATGCATTCTTTATATTTTCGGGCAAAAAAGCAGAAATTCCCCGTATTTTGGAGCAAAATTGCAGAAATTCCCCTAATTTTGGGGCGAAAAGGCAGAAATTCCCTGTATGTTGAGGCAAAAAGACAGAAATTCTCCTTATTTTGGGGCAAAACTCAGAAATTCCACTTATTATGGGGCAAAATTGCAGAAATTTCACTTATTTCAGGGTAATAAGTCAGAAATTTTCCTTATTTTGGGGCAAAAAAGACAAAAATTCCCTTTGTTTTGAAGGATAAAGACAGAAATTCCACTTATTTAGAGGCAAAAAAGAAGAAATTCCCCTTATTTTGGAGCAAAACTGAAGAAATTTCTCTTTTTTATGGCAAAAAGGTATGCATTCTTCTTATTTTCGGGCAAAAGGCAGAAATTCCGCGTATTTTGAATCAAAATTGCAGAAATTCCCCTAATTGTGGGGCAAAACGGCAGAAATTCCCTATATGTTGGGGCAAAAAGACAGAAATTCTCATTATTTCGGGGCAAAACTCAGAAATTCCACTTATTTTGGGGCAAAATTCCAGAAATTTCCTTTATTTTGGGGCAAAATTGCAGAAATTTCACTTATTTTGAAGCAAAATTGCAGAAATTTCACTTATTTAAAAAAAATTCAGAAATTTTCCTATTTTGGTGCAAAAAGGCAGAAATTTCTTTGATTTTGGTACAAAATTGCAGAAATTTTTCTCATTTTGGGGCAAAAAGGCAGAAATCTCCCATATTTTGGGGCAAAAATGCAGAAATTCCCCTTATTTTGAGGTAAAAAGGCTGAAATTCCCATTATTTGGTGGCAAAAAGGCAGAAATTTCCCTTATTTTGAGGCAAAATTGCAGAAATTTCACTTATTTCATTGTAATAAGTCAGAAATTTTCCTTATTATGGGGCAAAAAAGACAGAAATTCCCTTTGTTTTGGGGGAAAAAGACAGAAATTCCACTATTTTAGAGGCAAAAAAGCAGAAATTCCTTTTATTTTGGAGTAAAAATGAAGAAATTTCCCTTTTTTGTGGCAAAAGGTATACATTCCACTTATTTTTGGGCTAAAAAGCAGAAATTCCCCGTATTTTGGAGCAAAATTGCAGAAATTCCCCTAATTGTGGGGCAAAAAGGCAGAAATTCCCTATATGTTGGGGCAAAAAGACAGAAATTCTCCTTATTTTGGGGCAAAACTCAGAAATTCCACTTATTTTGGGGCAAAATTCCAGAAATTTCCCTTATTTTGGGGCAAAATTGCAGAAATTTCACTTATTTTGGGGCAAAATTGCAGAAATTTCACTTATTTCAGGGAAAAAAGGCAGAAATTTTTCTTATTTTGGTGCAAAAAAACAGAAATTTCTTTTATTTTGTGGCAAAAATGCAGAAATTCCCTTTCTTTTGAGGTAAAAAGGCTGAAATTTCCCTTATTTAATGGCAAAAAGGCAGAAATTTATTTTATTTTGGGGCAAAATTGGAGAAATTTCACTTATTTCAGGGTAATAAGTCAGAAATTTTACTTATTTTGGGGCCAAAATAACAGAAATTCTCTTTGTTTTGAAGGAAAAGACAGAAATTCCACTTATTTAGTGGCAAAAAAGCAGAAATTCCCCTTATTTTGAAGCAAAAATGAAGAAATTTCCTTTTTTTTATGGCAAAAAGGTATGCATTCTTCTTATTTTCGGGCAAAAAGGCAGAAATTCCCCGTATTTTGGAGCAAAATTGCAGAAATTCCCCTATTGTGGGGCAAAAAGACAGAAATTCCCTATATGTTGGGGCAAAAAGACAGAAATTCTCCTTATTTTGGGGCAAAACTCAGAAATTCCACTTATTTTGGGGCAAAATTCCAGAAATTTTCTTTATTTTGGGGCAAAATTGCAGAAATTTCACTTATTTTGGGGCAAAATTGCAGAAATTTCACTTATTTCATGGTAAAAAGGCAGAAATTTTCCTTATTTTGGGGCAAAAATGCAGAAATTCCTAATATTTTGTGGTAAAAATGCAGAAATTCCCCTTATTTTGAGGTAAAAAGGCTTAAATTCCCCTTATTTGGGAACAAAAAATCAGAAATTTCCCTTATTTTGGGGCAAAATTGCAGAAATTTCACTTATTTCAGGGTAATAAGTAAGAAATTTTCCTTATTTGGGGCAAAAAAGACAGAAATCCCATTTGTTTTGGGGGAAAAAGACAGAAATTCCACTTATTTAGAGGCAAAAAAGCAGAAATTCCCCTTATTTTGGAGCAAAAATGAAGAAATTTCCCTTTTTTGTGGCAAAAGGTATACATTCCCCTTATTTTCAGGCTAAAAAGCAGAAATTCCCCGTATTTTGGAGCAAAATTGCAAAAATTCCCCTAATTGTGGGGCAAAAATGCAGAAATTCTCTATATGTTAGGGCAAAAGGAAAGAAATTCTTTTTATTTTGGGGCAAAACTCAGAAATTCTACTTATTTTGGGGCAAAATTCCAGATATTTCCCTTATTTTGGGGCAAAATTGCAGAAATTTTACTTATTTTGGGGCAAAATTGCAGAAATATCACTTATTTCAGGGAAAAAAGGCAGAAATTTTTCTTATTTTGGGGCAAAAAAGACAGAAATTCCCTTTGCTTTGGGGGAAAAAGAGAGAAATTCAACTTATTTAGAGGCAAAAAAGCAGAAATTCTTCTTATTTTGGAGCAAAAATGAAGAAATTTTCCTTTTTTATGGAAAAAAGGTATGCATTCTTCTTATTTTCAGACAAAAAGGCAGAAATTCCCCGTATTTTGGAGCAAAATTGCAGAAATTTCCCTAATTGTGTGCAAAAAGGCAAAAATTCCCTATATGTTGTGGCAAAAAGACAGAAATTCTCCTTATTTTGGGGCAAAATTCAGAAATTTCACTTATTTTTGGGCAAAATTGCAGAAATTTCACTTATTTGAGAAAAAAAACGAGAAATTTTCTTATTTTGGGGCAAAAGGCAGAAATTCTCCTTATTTTAGGGCAAAATTGCAGAAATTTCCCTTATTTTGTGACAAAAAACAGAAATTCTCTTTATTTTGGGGCAATATTACAGAAAATACTTTTATTATGGGGAAAAATTGCAGATATTTCTTTTATTTTAAGGATAAATTGCAGAAATTTCACTTATTTCAGAGAAAAAAAGCAAAACTTTTTCTTATTTTAGGGCAAAATGCAGAAATTCCCATTATTTTGGGGCACAATGGCAGAAATTCACCTTATTTTGGGGTGAAATTGCAGACATTTCACATATTTCAGGGCAAAAAGGCAGAAATTCCCCTTATTTTGGAGCAAAAATGAAAAAATTTCCCTTTTTTATGGCAAAAAGGTATACATTCTTCTTATTTTCGGGCAAAAAGGCAGAAATTCCCTGTATTTTGGAGAAAAATTGCAGAAATTCCCCTAATTGTGGGGCAAAAAGGCAGAAATTTCCTATATGTTGGGGCAAAAAGACAGAAATTCTCCTAATTTGGGGCAAAACTCAGAAATTCCACTTATTTTGGGGCAAAATGCCAGAAATTTCCCTTATTTTGGGGCAAAATTGCAGAAATTTCACTTATTTTGGGGCAAAATTGCAGAAATTTCTCTTATTTCAGAAAAAAAGCAGAATTTATTTATTTTGGTGCAAAAAGGCAGAAATTTTTTTTATTTTGGTGCAAAATTGCAGAAATTTTTCTTATTGTGGGGCAAAAATGCAGAAATCTCCCATATATTGGGGCAAAATGCAGAAATTCCTCTTATTTTGAGGTAAAACGGCTGAAATTCCCATTATTTGGAAGCAAAAAGGCAGAAATTTCCCTTATTTTGAGACAAAATTGCAGAAATTTCACTTATTTCGGAGAAAAAAAGCAAAAATTTTTCTTATTTTAGGGCAAAATGCAGAAATTCCCATTATTTTGGGGGCAAAAAGGCATAAATTCCCCTTATTTGGGGGCAAAAAGGCAGATATTCCCCTTATTTTGGGATAAAATTGCAGAAATGTCCCTTGTTTGGGGGCAAAATGCAGAAAATCCCCATAATTTCGGGCAAAAAAGCAGAAATTCCCCGTATTTTGGAGCAAAATTGCAGAAATTCCCCTAATATTGGGGCAAAAATGCAGAAATTCCCTTTATTTTTGGGCAAATCGGCAGAAGTTCCCTTTATTTTCGGGAAAAGAGGCAGAAATTCCCTGTATTTTGAACAAAATTGCAGAAACTCCCCTAATTTTGGAGCAAAAATACAGAAATTCTCATTTTTTCGAGGCAAAAATCAGAAATTTCTTTTATTTTGGGGCAAAATTTTAGAAATTTCTTTTATTTTGGTACAGAATTGCAGAAATTTTTCTTATTTTGTGGCAAAAAGGCACAAATTTCTCATATTTTGGAACAAAAATGCAGAAATTCTTCTTATTTTGAGGTAAAAAGGCTGAAATTCCCCTTATTTTGGGGCAAAAAGGCAGAAATTTCACTTATTTTGGGGCAAAATTGCAGAAATTTTACTTATTTCAGAAAAAAAAGCAGAAATTTTCTTATTTTGGTGCAAAAAGCCAGAAATTTCTTTTATTTTGGTACAAAATAGCATAAATTTTTCTTATTCTGGAACAAAAAAGCAGAAATCTCCCATATTTTGGGGCAAAAATGCAGAAATTCCTCTTATTTTGAGGTAAAAAGGCTGAAATTCCCCTTATTTGGGGGCAAAAAGCAGAAATTTCCCTTATTTTGGAGCGAAATTGCAGAAATTTCACTTATTTCAGAGTAATAAGTCAGAAATTTTTCTTATTTTGGGGCAAAAAAGACAGAAATTCCCTTTGTTTTTGGGGATAAAGACAGAAATTCCACTTATTTAGAGGCAAAAAAGCAGAAATTCCCCTTATTTTGGAGCAAAACTGAAGAAATTTCCCTTTTTTATGGCAAAAAGGTATGCATTATTCTTATTTTCGGGCAAAAAGGCAGAAATTCCCCTATTTTGGAGCAAAATTGCAGAAATTCCCCTAATTGTGGGGCAAAAAGGGAGAAATTCCCTATATGTTGGGGCAAAAAGACAGAAATTCTCCTTATTTTGGGGCAAAACTCAGAAATTCCACTTATTTTGGTGCAAAATTCCAGAAATTTCCCTTATTTTGGGGAAAAATTGCAGAAATTTCACTTATTTTGGGGCAAAATTGCAGAAATTTAACTTATTTCAGAAAAAAATTCAGAAATTTTCCTATTTTGGTGCAAAAAGGCAGAAATTTCTTTTATTTTGGTACAAAATTGCAGAAATTTTTCTTATTTTGGGGCAAAAAGGCAGAAATCCCCATATTTTTGGGCAAAAAAGCAGAAATTCCTCTTATTTTGAGGTAAAAAGGCTGAAATTTCCCTTATTTGGGGGCAAAAAGGCAGAAATTTCCTTTATTTTGAGGCAAAATTGCAGAAATTTCACTTATTTCAGAGTAATAAGTCAGAAATTTTCCTTTTTTTGTGGCAAAAAACACAGAAATTCCCTTTGTTTTGGGGGAAAAAGACAGAAATTTCACTTTTTTAGAGGCAAAAAAGCAGAAATTCCTTTTATTTTGGAGTAAAAATGAAGAAATTTCCCTTTTTTGTGGCAAAATGTATACATTCCACTTATTTTTGGGCTAAAAAGCTGAAATTCCCCGTATTTTGGAGCAAATTTGCAGAAATTCCCCTAATTGTGGGGCAAAATGCAGAAATTCCCTATATGTTAGGGCAAAAAGACAGAAATTCTCCTTATTTTGGGGCAAAACTCAGAAATTCCCCTTATTTTGGGGCAAAATTCCAGAAATTTCCCTTATTTTGTGGCAAAATTGCCGAAATTTCACTTATTTTGGGGCAAAATTGCAGAAATTTCACTTATTTCATGGTAAAAAGGCAGAAATTTTCCTCATTTTGGGGCAAAAATGAAGAAATTCCAAATATTTTGTGGCAAAAATGCAAAAATTCCCCTTATTTTGTGATAAAAAGGCAGAAATTTCCCTTATTTGGGGGCAAAAAGCAGAAATTTCCCTTATTTGGGGGCAAAATTGAAGAAATTTCACTTATTTCAGGGTAATAAGTCAGAAATTTTCTTATTTGGGGCAAAAAAGACAGAAATTCCTTTTGTTTTGGGGGAAAAAGTCAGAAATTCCACTTATTTAGAAGCAAAAAAGCAGAAATTCCCCTTATTTTGGAGCAAAAATGAAGAAATTTTTTTTTTTGTGGCAAAAGGTATGCATTCTTCTTATTTTCAGGCTAAAAAGCAGAAATTCCACGTATTTTGGAGCAAAATTGCAGAAATTCCCCTAATTGTGGGGCAAAAAGACAGAAATTCTTTTTATTTTGGGGCAAAACTCAGAAATTCCACTTATTTTGGGGCAAATTTGCAGAAATTTCACTTATTTTGGGGCAAAATTGCAGAAATTTCACTTATTTCAGATAAAAAAAAGGCAGAAATTTTTCTTATTTTGGGGCAAAAAGGCAGAAATTCCTAATATTTTTTGGCAAAAATGCAGAAATTCCCTTTATTTTGAGGTAAAAAGGCTGAAATTCCCCTTATTTGGGGGCAAAAAGGCAGAAATTTCCCTTATTTTGGGTCAAAATTGCAAAAATTTCACTTATTTCAGGGCAAAATTCAAAAATTCCTTTTATTTTGGGGCTAAAAGTCAGAAATTCCGTTTATTTTTGGGTAAAAAGGCAGAAATTTCACTTATTTTGAGGTAAGAAGGCAGAAATTCCTCTTATTTTGGGGCAAAAATGAAGAAATTTCCCTTTTTTGTGGCAAAAGGTATATATTCCCCTTATTTTCGGGCAAAAAAGCAGAAATATCCCGTTTTTTGGAGCACAATTGCAGAAAATCCCCTAATTGTGGGGCAAAAAGGCAGAAATTCCCTATATGTTGGGGCAAAAAGACAGAAATTCTCCTTATTTTGGGGCAAAACTCAGAAATTCCACTTATTTTGAGGCAAAATTCCAGAAATTTCCCTTATTTTGGGGCAAAATTGCAGAAATTTTACTCATTTTGGGGCAAAATTGCAGAAATTTCACTTATTTCAGGTAAAAATGGCAGAAATTTTTCTTATTTTAAGGCAAAAAGGCAGAAATTCCTAATATTTTGTGGCAAAAATGCAGAAATTCCCCTTATTTTGAGGTAAAAAGGCTGAAATTCCCCTTATTTGGGGGCAAAAAGGCAGAAATTTCCCTTATTTTGGGGCAAAATTGCAAACATTTCACTTATTTCAGGGTAATAAGTCAGAAATTTTCCTTATTTTGGGGCAAAAAACACAGAAATTCCCTTTGTTTTGGAAGGAAAATACAGAAATTCCACTTCTTTAGAGGCAAAAAGGCAGAAATTCCCCTTATTTTGAAGCAAAAATGAAGAAATTCCCCTAATTGTTGGGCAAAAAGGCAGAAATTCCCTATATGTTGGGGCAAAAAGACAGAAATTCTTCTTATTTTGGGACAAAACTCAGAAATTCCACTTATTTTGGGGCAAAATTGCAGGAATTTACCTTATTTTGAGGCAAAATTGCAGAAATTTCCCTTATTTGGGGCAAAATTGCAGAAATTTCACTTATTTCAGGTAAAAAGGCTGAAATATCCTTTATTTTGGGGCAAAAAGGAAGAAATTCCCCTTATTTTGGGGCAAAATTGCAGAAATTTTCCTTATTTTGGGGCAAAAAGGCTGAAATTCTTATTTTGAGGTAAAATGCTGAAATTCGCCATATTTTGGGGCAAAAGGCAAAACTTCTTCTTATTTTGGGGCAAAGAGGCACAAATTTCTCTTATTTTCGGGCAAAATTGCAGAAATTTCATTTATTTCAGGGCAAAAAGTCAGAAATTCCTTTTATTTTGGGGCAAAGAGCAGAAATTTCTTTTATTATGGTACAAAATTGAAGAAATTTTCTTATTTTGAAACAAAAAGGCAGGAAATTCCCCTTATTTTGAGGCAAAAGGCAGAAATTATTCTCAATTTGAGGTAAAATGCAGAAATTCCCTTTATTTTGGGGCTAAAAGGCAGAAATTCCCTGTATTTTGAAGCAAAATTGCAGAAATTCTCATAATTTTTGGGCAAAAAGGCAGAAATGCTCCTTATTATGGGGCAAAAAGACAGAAAATCTCCTTTTTCGGGAGCAAACAGTCAGAAATTCCCCTTATTTTGGGGCAAAATTGCAGAAATTTCCTTTACATTGGGGCAAAATTGCAGAAATTTCCCTTATTTTGGGGCAAAACTGAAGAAATTTTCTTCTTTTATGGCAAAAAGGTATGCATTCTTCTTATTTTCGGGCAAAAAGGCAGAAATTCCCCTATTTTGGAGCAAAATTGCAGAAATTCCCCTAATTGTGGGGCAAAAAGGGAGAAATTCCCTATATGTTGTGGCAAAAAGACAGAAACTCTCCTTATTTTGGGGCAAAACTCAGAAATTCCACTTATTTTAGGGCAAAATTCCAGAAATTTCCCTTATTTTGGGGCAAAATTGCAGAAATTTCACTTATTTTGGAGCAAAATTGCAGAAATTTCACTTATTTCAGAAAAAAAGCAGAAATTTTCTTATTTTGGTGCAAAAAGGCAGAAATTTCTTTTATTTTGGTACAAAATTGCATAAATTATTCTTATTTTGGAAGAAAAAGGCAGAAATCTCCCATATTTTGGGGCAAAAATGCAGCAATTCCTCTTATTTTCAGGTAACAAGGCTTAAATTCCCCTTATTTGGGGGGAAAAAGGCAGAAATTTCCCTTATTTTCGAGCAAAATTGCAGAAATTTCACTTATTTCAGGGTAATAAGTCAGAAATTTTTCTTATTTTGGGGCAAAAAAGACAGAAATTCCCTTTGTTTTTGGGGATAAAGACAGAAATTCCACTTATTTAGAGGCAAAAAAGCAGAAATTCCCCTTATTTTGGAGCAAAACTGAAGAAATTTCCCTTTTTTATGGCAAAAAGGTATGCATTATTCTTATTTTCGGGCAAAAAGGCAGAAATTCCCCTATTTTGGAGCAAAATTGCAGAAATTCCCCTAATTGTGGGGCAAAAAGGGAGAAATTCCCTATATGTTGGTGCAAAAAGACAGAAATTCTCCTTATTTTGGGGCAAAACTCAGAAATTCCACTTATTTTGGTGCAAAATTCCAGAAATTTCCCTTATTTTGGGGAAAAATTGCAGAAATTTCACTTATTTTGGGGCAAAATTGCAGAAATTTAACTTATTTCAGAAAAAAATTCAGAAATTTTCCTATTTTGGTGCAAAAAGGCAGAAATTTCTTTTATTTTGGTACAAAATTGCAGAAATTTTTCTTATTTTGGGGCAAAAAGGCAGAAATCCCCATATTTTTGGGCAAAAAAGCAGAAATTCCTCTTATTTTGAGGTAAAAAGGCTGAAATTTCCCTTATTTGGGGGCAAAAAGGCAGAAATTTCCTTTATTTTGAGGCAAAATTGCAGAAATTTCACTTATTTCAGAGTAATAAGTCAGAAATTTTCCTTTTTTTGGGGCAAAAAACACAGAAATTCCCTTTGTTTTGGGGGAAAAAGACAGAAATTTCACTTTTTTAGAGGCAAAAAAGCAGAAATTCCTTTTATTTTGGAGTAAAAATGAAGAAATTTCCCTTTTTTGTGGCAAAATGTATACATTCCACTTATTTTTGGGCTAAAAAGCTGAAATTCCCCGTATTTTGGAGCAAATTTGCAGAAATTCCCCTAATTGTGGGGCAAAATGCAGAAATTCCCTATATGTTAGGGCAAAAAGACAGAAATTCTCCTTATTTTGGGGCAAAACTCAGAAATTCCCCTTATTTTGGGGCAAAATTCCAGAAATTTCCCTTATTTTGTGGCAAAATTGCCGAAATTTCACTTATTTTGGGGCAAAATTGCAGAAATTTCACTTATTTCATGGTAAAAAGGCAGAAATTTTCCTCATTTTGGGGCAAAAATGAAGAAATTCCAAATATTTTGTGGCAAAAATGCAAAAATTCCCCTTATTTTGTGATAAAAAGGCAGAAATTTCCCTTATTTGGGGGCAAAAAGCAGAAATTTCCCTTATTTGGGGGCAAAATTGAAGAAATTTCACTTATTTCAGGGTAATAAGTCAGAAATTTTCCTTATTTGGGGCAAAAAAGACAGAAATTCCTTTTGTTTTGGGGGAAAAAGTCAGAAATTCCACTTATTTAGAAGCAAAAAAGCAGAAATTCCCCTTATTTTGGAGCAAAAATGAAGAAATTTTTTTTTTGTGGCAAAAGGTATGCATTCTTCTTATTTTCAGGCTAAAAAGCAGAAATTCCACGTATTTTGGAGCAAAATTGCAGAAATTCCCCTAATTGTGGGGCAAAAAGACAGAAATTCTTTTTATTTGGGGCAAAACTCAGAAATTCCACTTATTTTGGGACAAAATTCCAGAAATTTCACTTATTTTGGGGCAAAATTGCAGAAATTTCACTTATTTTGGCAAAATTGCAGAAATTTCAATTATTTCAGAAAAAAAGCAGAAATTTTCTTATTTTGGTGCAAAAAGGCAGAAATTTCTTTTATTTTGGTACAAAATTGCAGAAATTTTTCTTATTTTGGGGCAAAAAGCAGAAATCCCCTATATTTTGGGGCAAAAATGCATAAATTCCTCTTATTTTGAGGTAAAAAGGCTGAAATTTCCCTTATTTGGGGGCACAAAGACAGAAATTTCCCTTATTTTGAGGCAAAATTGCAGAAATTTCACATATTTCAGGGTAATAAGTCAGAAATTCATCTTACTTTGGGGCAAAAAACAGAAATTCCCTTTGTTTTGGGGGAAAAAGACAGAAATTCCACTTATTTAGAGGCAAAAAAGCAGAAATTCTTCTTTATTGGAGCAAAAATGAAGAAATTTATCTTTTTTTGTGGCAAAAGGTACACATTCCGCTTATTTTCGGGCTAAAAAGCAGAAATTCCCCGTATTTTGGATCAAAATTGCAGAAATTCCCCTTATTTTGGAGCAAAAATAAAGAAATTTCCCTTTTTTATGGCAAAAAGGTATGCATTCTTTATATTTTCGTGCAAAAAGGCAGAAATTCCCCGTATTTTGGAGCAAAATTGCAGAAATTGCCCTAAATGTGGGGCAAAAATGCAGAAATTCCCTATATTTTTAGGACAAAAAGAGAGAAATTCTCCTTATTTTGGGGCAAAACTCAGAAATTCCACTTATTTTGGGGCAAAATTCCAGAAATTTCCCTTATTTAGGGGCAAAATTGCAGAAATTTCACTTATTTTGGGGCAAAATTGCAGAAATTTCACTTATTTCAGAGAAAAAAAGCAGAAATTTTCCTTATTTTGGTGCAAAAAGGCAGAAATTCCTAATATTTTGTGGGAAAAAGGCAGAAATTCCCCTTATTTTGAGGTAAAAAAGCTGAAATTCCCCTTCATTGGGGGCAAAAAGGCAGAAATTTCCCTTATTTTGGGGCAAAATTGCAGAAATTTCACTTATTTCAGGGTAATAAGTCAGAAATTTTCCTTATTTTGGGGCCAATTGACAGAAATTTTCTTTGTTTTGGGGGGAAAAGACAGAAATTCCACTTATTTAGAGGCAAAAAAGGATAAATTCCCCTTATTTTGGAGCAAAAATGAAGAAATTTCCCTTTTTTATGGCAAAAAGGTATGCATTCTTTATATTTTCGGGCAAAAAAGCAGAAATTCCCCGTATTTTGGAGCAAAATTGCAGAAATTCCCCTAATTTTGGGGCGAAAAGGCAGAAATTCCCTGTATTTTGAGGCAAAAAGACAGAAATTCTCCTTATTTTGGGGCAAAACTCAGAAATTCCACTTATTATGGGGCAAAATTGCAGAAATCTCACTTATTTCAGGGTAATAAGTCAGAAATTTTCCTTATTTTGGGGCAAAAAAGACAAAAATTCCCTTTGTTTTGAAGGATAAATACAGAAATTCCACTTATTTAGAGGCAAAAAAGAAGAAATTCCCCTTATTTTGGAGCAAAACTGAAGAAATTTCTCTTTTTTATGGCAAAAAGGTATGCATTCTTCTTATTTTCGGGCAAAAGGCAGAAATTCCGCGTATTTTGAATCAAAATTGCAGAAATTCCCCTAATTGTGGGGCAAAACGGCAGAAATTCCCTATATGTTGGGGCAAAAAGACAGAAATTCTCCTTATTTCGGGGCAAAACTCAGAAATTCCACTTATTTTGGGGCAAAATTCCAGAAATTTCCTTTATTTTGGGGCAAAATTGCAGAAATTTCACTTATTTTGAAGCAAAATTGCAGAAATTTCACTTATTTAAAAAAAATTCAGAAATTTTCCTATTTTGGTGCAAAAAGGCAGAAATTTCTTTGATTTTGGTACAAAATTGCAGAAATTTTTCTCATTTTGGGGCAAAAAGGCAGAAATCTCCCATATTTTGGGGCAAAAATGCAGAAATTCCCCTTATTTTGAGGTAAAAAGGCTGAAATTCCCATTATTTGGTGGCAAAAAGGCAGAAATTTCCCTTATTTTGAGGCAAAATTGCAGAAATTTCACTTATTTCATTGTAATAAGTCAGAAATTTTCCTTATTATGGGGCAAAAAAGACAGAAATTCCCTTTGTTTTGGGGGAAAAAGACAGAAATTCCACTATTTTAGAGGCAAAAAAGCAGAAATTCCTTTTATTTTGGAGTAAAAATGAAGAAATTTCCCTTTTTTGTGGCAAAAGGTATACATTCCACTTATTTTTGGGCTAAAAAGCAGAAATTCCCCGTATTTTGGAGCAAAATTGCAGAAATTCCCCTAATTGTGGGGCAAAAAGGCAGAAATTCCCTATATGTTGGGGCAAAAAGACAGAAATTCTCCTTATTTTGGGGCAAAACTCAGAAATTCCACTTATTTTGGGGCAAAATTCCAGAAATTTCCCTTATTTTGGGGCAAAATTGCAGAAATTTCACTTATTTTGGGGCAAAATTGCAGAAATTTCACTTATTTCAGGGAAAAAAGGCAGAAATTTTTCTTATTTTGGTGCAAAAAAACAGAAATTTCTTTTATTTTGTGGCAAAAATGCAGAAATTCCCTTTCTTTTGAGGTAAAAATGCTGAAATTTCCCTTATTTAATGGCAAAAAGGCAGAAATTTATTTTATTTTGGGGCAAAATTGGAGAAATTTCACTTATTTCAGGGTAATAAGTCAGAAATTTTACTTATTTTGGGGCCAAAATAACAGAAATTCTCTTTGTTTTGAAGGAAAAGACAGAAATTCCCTTATTTAGTGGCAAAAAAGCAGAAATTCCCCTTATTTTGAAGCAAAAATGAAGAAATTTCCTTTTTTTTATGGCAAAAAGGTATGCATTCTTCTTATTTTCGGGCAAAAAGGCAGAAATTCCCCGTATTTTGGAGCAAAATTGCAGAAATTCCCCTATTGTGGGGCAAAAAGACAGAAATTCCCTATATGTTGGGGCAAAAAGACAGAAATTCTCCTTATTTTGGGGCAAAACTCAGAAATTCCACTTATTTTGGGGCAAAATTCCAGAAATTTTCTTTATTTTGGGGCAAAATTGCAGAAATTTCACTTATTTTGGGGCAAAATTGCAGAAATTTCACTTATTTCATGGTAAAAAGGCAGAAATTTTCCTTATTTTGGGGCAAAAATGCAGAAATTCCTAATATTTTGTGGTAAAAATGCAGAAATTCCCCTTATTTTGAGGTAAAAAGGCTTAAATTCCCCTTATTTGGGAACAAAAAATCAGAAATTTCCCTTATTTTGGGGCAAAATTGCAGAAATTTCACTTATTTCAGGGTAATAAGTAAGAAATTTTCCTTATTTGGGGCAAAAAAGACAGAAATCCCATTTGTTTTGGGGGAAAAAGACAGAAATTCCACTTATTTAGAGGCAAAAAAGCAGAAATTCCCCTTATTTTGGAGCAAAAATGAAGAAATTTCCCTTTTTTGTGGCAAAAGGTATACATTCCCCTTATTTTCAGGCTAAAAAGCAGAAATTCCCCGTATTTTGGAGCAAAATTGCAAAAATTCCCCTAATTGTGGGGCAAAAATGCAGAAATTCTCTATATGTTAGGGCAAAAGGAAAGAAATTCTTTTTATTTTGGGGCAAAACTCAGAAATTCTACTTATTTTGGGGCAAAATTCCAGATATTTCCCTTATTTTGGGGCAAAATTGCAGAAATTTTACTTATTTTGGGGCAAAATTGCAGAAATATCACTTATTTCAGGGAAAAAAGGCAGAAATTTTTCTTATTTTGGGGCAAAAAAGACAGAAATTCCCTTTGCTTTGGGGGAAAAAGAGAGAAATTCAACTTATTTAGAGGCAAAAAAGCAGAAATTCTTCTTATTTTGGAGCAAAAATGAAGAAATTTTCCTTTTTTATGGAAAAAAGGTATGCATTCTTCTTATTTTCAGACAAAAAGGCAGAAATTCCCCGTATTTTGGAGCAAAATTGCAGAAATTTCCCTAATTGTGTGCAAAAAGGCAAAAATTCCCTATATGTTGTGGCAAAAAGACAGAAATTCTCCTTATTTTGGGGCAAAATTCAGAAATTTCACTTATTTTTGGGCAAAATTGCAGAAATTTCACTTATTTCAGAAAAAAAACGAGAAATTTTCTTATTTTGGGGCAAAAGGCAGAAATTCTCCTTATTTTAGGGCAAAATTACAGAAATTTCCCTTATTTTGTGACAAAAAACAGAAATTCTCTTTATTTTGGGGCAATATTACAGAAAATACTTTTATTATGGGGAAAAATTGCAGATATTTCTTTTATTTTAAGGATAAATTGCAGAAATTTCACTTATTTCAGAGAAAAAAAGCAAAACTTTTTCTTATTTTAGGGCAAAATGCAGAAATTCCCATTATTTTGGGGCACAATGGCAGAAATTCACCTTATTTTGGGGTGAAATTGCAGACATTTCACATATTTCAGGGCAAAAAGGCAGAAATTCCCCTTATTTTGGAGCAAAAATGAAAAAATTTCCCTTTTTTATGGCAAAAAGGTATACATTCTTCTTATTTTCGGGCAAAAAGGCAGAAATTCCCTGTATTTTGGAGAAAAATTGCAGAAATTCCCCTAATTGTGGGGCAAAAAGGCAGAAATTTCCTATATGTTGGGGCAAAAAGACAGAAATTCTCCTAATTTTGGGGCAAAACTCAGAAATTCCACTTATTTTGGGGCAAAATGCCAGAAATTTCCCTTATTTTGGGGCAAAATTGCAGAAATTTCACTTTTTTTGGGGCAAAATTGCAGAAATTTCTCTTATTTCAGAAAAAAAGCAGAATTTATTTATTTTGGTGCAAAAAGGCAGAAATTTTTTTTATTTTGGTACAAAATTGCAGAAATTTTTCTTATTGTGGGGCAAAAATGCAGAAATCTCCCATATATTGGGGCAAAATGCAGAAATTCCTCTTATTTTGAGGTAAAACGGCTGAAATTCCCATTATTTGGAAGCAAAAAGGCAGAAATTTCCCTTATTTTGAGACAAAATTGCAGAAATTTCACTTATTTCGGAGAAAAAAAGCAAAAATTTTTCTTATTTTAGGGCAAAATGCAGAAATTCCCATTATTTTGGGGGCAAAAAGGCATAAATTCCCCTTATTGGGGGGCAAAAAGGCAGATATTCCCCTTATTTTGGGATAAAATTGCAGAAATGTCCCTTGTTTGGGGGCAAAATGCAGAAAATCCCCATAATTTCGGGCAAAAAAGCAGAAATTCCCCGTATTTTGGAGCAAAATTGCAGAAATTCCCCTAATATTGGGGCAAAAATGCAGAAATTCCCTTTATTTTTGGGCAAATCGGCAGAAGTTCCCTTTATTTTCGGGAAAAGAGGCAGAAATTCCCTGTATTTTGAACAAAATTGCAGAAACTCCCCTAATTTTGGAGCAAAAATACAGAAATTCTCATTTTTTCGAGGCAAAAATCAGAAATTTCTTTTATTTTGGGGCAAAATTTTAGAAATTTCTTTTATTTTGGTACAGAATTGCAGAAATTTTTCTTATTTTGTGGCAAAAAGGCACAAATTTCTCATATTTTGGAACAAAAATGCAGAAATTCTTCTTATTTTGAGGTAAAAAGGCTGAAATTCCCCTTATTTTGGGGCAAAAAGGCAGAAATTTCACTTATTTTGGGGCAAAATTGCAGAAATTTTACTTATTTCAGAAAAAAAAGCAGAAATTTTCTTATTTTGGTGCAAAAAGCCAGAAATTTCTTTTATTTTGGTACAAAATAGCGTAAATTTTTCTTATTCTGGAACAAAAAAGCAGAAATCTCCCATATTTTGGGGCAAAAATGCAGAAATTCCTCTTATTTTGAGGTAAAAAGGCTGAAATTCCCCTTATTTGGGGGCAAAAAGCAGAAATTTCCCTTATTTTGGAGCAAAATTGCAGAAATTTCACTTATTTCAGAGTAATAAGTCAGAAATTTTCCTTATTTTGGGGCAAAAAAGACAGAAATTCCCTTTGTTTTGGGGGATAAAGACAGAAATACCACTTATTTAGAGGCAAAAAAGCAGAAATTCCCCTTATTTTGGAGCAAAACTGAAGAAATTTCCCTTATTTTGGGTCAAAATTGCAGAAATTTCACTTATTTTGGAGCAAAATTGCAGAAATTTCACTTATTTCAGAAAAAAAGCAGAAATTTTCTTATTTTGGTGCAAAAAGGCAGAAGTTTCTTTTATTTTGGTACAAAATTGCATAAATTATTCTTATTTTGGAACAAAAAGGCAGAAATCTCCCATATTTTGGGGCAAAAATGCAGAAATTCCTCTTATTTTGAGGTAACAAGGCTTAAATTCCCCTTATTTGGCGGGAAAAAGGCAGAAATTTCCCTTATTTTCGAGCAAAATTGCAGAAATTTCAGTTATTTCAGGGTAATAAGTCAGAAATTTTCCTTATTTTGGGGCAAAAAAGACAGAAATTCCCTTTGTTTTTGGGGATAAAGACAGAAATTCCACTTATTTAGAGGCAAAAAAGCAGAAATTCCCCTTATTTTGGAGCAAAACTGAAGAAATTTCCCTTTTTTATGGCAAAAAAGTATGCATTCTTCTTATTTTCGGGCAAAAAGGCAGAAATTCCCCGTATTTTGGAGCAAAATTGCAGAAATTCCCCTAATTGTGGGGCAAAAAGGCAGAAATTCCCTATATGTTGGGGAAAAAAGACAGAAATTCTCCTTATTTTGGGGCAAAACTCAGAAATTCCACTTATTTTGGGGCAAAATTCCAGAAATTTCCCTTATTTTGGGGCAAAATTGCAGAAATTTCACTTATTTTGGGGCAAAATTGCAGAAATTTCACTTATTTCAGAAAAAAATTCAGAAATTTTCCTATTTTTGTGCAAAAAGGCAGAAATTTCTTTTATTTTGGTACAAAATTGCAGAAATTTTTCTTATTTTGGGGCAAAAGGCAGAAATCTCCCATATTTAGGGGAAAAATGCAGAAATTCCTCTTATTTTGAGGTAAAAAGGCTGAAATTTCTCTTATTTGGGGGAAAAAAGCAAAAATTTCCCTTATTTTGAGGCAAATTTGGAGAAATTTCACTTATTTCATTGTAATAAGTCAGAAATTTTCCTTATTTTGGGGCAAAAAAGACAGAAATTCCCTTTGTTTTGGGGGAAAAACACAGAAATTCCACTCTTTTAGAGGCAAAAAAGCAGAAATTCCTTTTATTTTGGAGTAAAAATGAAGAAATTTCCCTTTTTTGTGGCAAAAGGTATACATTCCACTTATTTTTGGGCTAAAAAGCAGAAATTCCTTGTATTATGGAGCAAAATTGCAGAAATTCTCCTAATTGTGGGGCAAAAATGCAGAAATTCCCTATATGTTAGGGCAAAAAGACAGAAATTCTCCTTATTTTGGGGCAAAACTCAGAAATTCCACTTATTTTGGGGCAAACTTCCAGAAATTTCCCTTATTTTGTGGCAAAATTGCAGAAATTTCACTTATTTTGGGGCAAAATTGCAGAAATTTCACTTATGTCAGGGAAAAAAGGCAGAAATTTTCCTTATTTTGGGGCAAAAAAACAGAAATTTCTTTTATTTTGTGGCAAAAATGCAGAAATTCCCCTTATTTTGAGGTAAAAAGGCTGAAATTTCCCTTATTTGGGGGCAAAAAGGCAGAAATTTTCCTTATTTTGGGGCAAAATTGGAGAAATTTCACTTATTTCAGGGTAATAAGTCAGAAATTTGTCTTATTTTGGGGCAAAAAAGACAGAAATTCCCTTTGTTTTGGGGGAAAAAGGACAGAAATTCCACTTATTTAGAGGCAAAAAAGCAGAAATTCCCATTATTTTGAAGCAAAAATGAAGAAATTTCGCTATTTTATGGCAAAAAGTTATGCATTCTTCTTATTTTCGGGCAAAAAGGCAGAAATTCCCCGTATTTTGGAGCAAAATTGCAGAAATTCCCCTTATTGTGGGGCAAAAAGGCAGAAATTCCCTATATGTTGGGGCAAAAAGACAGAAATACTCCTTATTTTGGGTCAAAACTCAGAAATTCCACTTATTTTGGGGCAAAATTCCAGAAATTTCCCTTACTTTGGGGCAAAATTGCAGAAATTCCCCTTATTTTGGGGCAAAATTGCAGAAATTACCCGTATTTTGGAGCAAAATTGCAGAAATTCCCCTAATTGTGGGGCAAAAATGCAGAAATTCCCTATATGTTGGGGCAAAAAGGCAAAAATTCCCAATATGTTGGGGCAAAAAGACAGAAATTCTCCTTATTTTAGGGCAAAATTCAGAAATTTCACTTATTTTTGGGCAAAATTGCAGAAATTTCACTTATTTCAGAAAAAAAGGAGAAATTTTCTTATTTTGGGGCAAAAGGCAGAAATTCCCCTTATTTTAGGGCAAAATTGCAGAAATTTCCCTTATTTTGAAACAAAAAACTGAAATTCCCTTTATTTTGTGGCAAAATTGCAGAAAATACCTTTATTATGGGGGAAAATTGCAGATATTTCTTTTATTTTAAGGCAAAATTGCAGAAATTTCACTTATTTCAGAGAAAAAAAGCAAAATTTTATCTTATTTTAGGGCAAAATGCAGAAATTCCCATTATTTTGGGGCACAATAGCAGAAATTCACCTTATTTTGGGGTAAAATTGCAGACATTTCACATATTTCAGGGCAAAAAGGTAGAAATTCCCCTTTTTTGGGGCAAAAAGGCTGAAATTCCCCTTATTTTCTCTAAAATTGCAGAAATTCCCCTTGTTTGGGGGCAAAAAGGCAGAAAATCTTCTTAATTTTGGGCAAAAAGGCAGAAATTCCCCGTATTTTGGAGAAAAATTGCAGAAATTCCCCTAATATTGGGGCCAAAAGGCAGAAATTCCCTTTATTTTGGGGCAAAAATACAGAAATTTTCCTTATTTTGGGACAAAAATCAAAAATTTCCTTTATTTTGGGGCAAAATTTTAGAAATTTCTTCTATTTTGGTACAGAATTGCAGAAATTTTTCTTCTTTGGTGACAAAAAGGCAGAAAATTCCCATATTTTGGAACAGAAATGCAGAAATTGCCCTTATTTTGAGGTAAAAAGGCTGAAATTCCCCTTATTTTGGGGAAAAAAGGAAGAAACTTCATTTATTTTGGGGCAAAATTGCAGAAATTTCACTTATTTCAGAAAATAAAGGAGAAATTTTCTTATTTTGGGGCAAAATGCAGAAATTTCTTTTATTTTGGTACAAAATTGCAGAAATTTTTCTTATTTTGGGGCAAAAATTCATAAATTTTCCATATTTTGGGGCAAAAATGCAAAAATTCCCCTTATTTTGAGGTAAAAAGGCTGAAATTCCCCTTATTTGGGGGCAAAAAGGCAGAAATTTTCCTTATTTTGGGGCTAAATTACAGAAATTTTACTTATTTCAGGGTAATAAGTCAGAAATTTTCCTTATTTTGGGGCAAAAAAGACAGAAATTCCCTTTGTTTTGGGGGAAAAAGACAGAAATTCCACTTATATAGAGGCAAAAAAGCAGACATTCCCATTATTTTGAAGCAAAAATTAAGAAATTTCCCTTTTTTATGGCAAAAAGGTATGCATTCTTTTTATTTTCGGGCAAAAAGGCAGAAATTCCCCGTATTTTGGAGCAAAATTGCAGAAATTTTACTTATTTCAGAAAAAAAGGAGAAATTTTCTTATTTTGGGGCAAAAGGCAGAAATTCCCCTTATTTTAGGGCAAAATTGCAGAAATTTTCCATATTTGGGGACAAATAACAGAAATTCCCTTTATTTTGGGGCAAAATTGCAGAAAATTCCTTTATTATGGGGAAAAATTGCAGATATTTCTTTTATTTTAATGCAAAATTGCAGAAATTTCACTTATTTCAGAGAAAAAAAGCAAAAATTTTTCTTATTTTAGGGCAAAATGCAGAAATTCCCATTATTTTGGGACAAAAAGGCAGAAATTCACCTTATTTTTGGGTAAAATTGAAGACATGTCACATATTTCAGGGCAAATAGGCAGAAATTCCCCTTATTTGGGGGCAAAAAGGCAGAAATTCCCCTTATTTTGGGATAAAATTGCAGAAATTTCCCTTGTTTGGGGGCAAAAAGGCAAAAAATCCCCTTAATTTCGAGCAGAAAGGCAGAAATTCCCCGTATTATGGAGCAAAATTGCAGAAATTCCCCTAATATTGGGGCAAAAATGCAGAAATTCCCTTTATTTGGGGCAAATCGGCAGAAGTTCTTCTTATTTTTGGGAAAAGAGGCAGAAATTCCCTGTATTTTGAAGCAAAATTGCAGAAACTCCCCTAATTTTGGGGCAAAAAGGCAGAAATTCCCTTTATTTTGGGGCAAAAATACAGAAATTCTCCTTATATCAGGGCAAAAATCAGAAATTTCCCTAATTTTGGGGCAAAATTTTAGAAATTTCTTTTATTTAGGTACAGAATTGCAGAAATTTTTCTTATTTTGTGGCAAAAATGCAGAAATTTCCCATATTTTGGGGCAAAAATGCAGAAATTCTTCTTATTTTGAGGTAAAAAGGCTGAAATTCCCCTTATTTGGGGGCAAAAAGGCAGAAATTTCTCTTATCTTGGGGCAAAATTGCAGAAATTTCACTTATTTCAGGGAAATAAGTCAGAAATTTTCCTTATTTTGAGGCAAAAAAGACAGAAATTCCCTTTGTTTTGGGGCACAATGGCAGAAATTCCACTTATTTAGAGGCAAAAAAGCAGATATTCCCCTTATTTTGAAGCAAAAATGAAGAAATTTCTATTTCTTATGGCAAAAAGGTATGCATTCTTCTTATTTTCGGGCAAAAAGGCAGAAATTCTTTGTATTTTGGAGCAAGATTGCAGAAATTCCCCTAATTGTGGGGCAAAAAGGCAGAAATCCCCTATATGTTGGGGCAAAAAGAAAGAAATTCTCCTTATTTTGGGGCAAAACTCAGAAATTCCACTTATTTTGGGGCAAAATTTCAGAAATTTCCCTTATTTTGGAGCAAAATTGCAGAAATTTCACTTATTTCAAAGAAAAAAAAGCACAAATTTTCTTATTTTGGGGCAAAAAGGCAGAAATTTCATTTATTTTGGTACAAAATTGCAGAAATTTTTCTTAATTTGGGCAAAAATGCAGAAATTTCCCATATTTTTCGACAAAAATGCAGAAATTCCCCTTATTTTGAGGTAAAAAGGCTGAAATTCCCCTTATTTTGGGGCAAAAATTTAGAAATTCCCCTTATTATAAAGGAAAAAGACAGAAATTTCGTTTATTTTTGTGGAAAAGTCAGAAATTGCACTTATTTTGAGTCAAAAAGGCGGAAAATCCCCTTATTTTGGGGTAAAAAATGAAGAAATTAACCTTTTTTATGGCAAAAAGGTATACATTCTTTTTATTTTCGAGCAAAATTGCAGAAATTCCCCTAATTATGGGGAAAAAAGGCAGAAATTCCCCGTAATTTGGAGCAAAATTGCAGAAATTCCCCTAATTTTGGGGCAAAAACGCAGAACGTCCCTTTATTTTGGGGTAAAACTGCAGAAATTTCACTTATTTCGCGGCAAAATGGCAGAAATTCCCTTTATTTTCGGAGAAAAAGGCAGAAAATCCCCGTATTTTAGAGCAAAATTGCAGAAATTTACCTAATTTTGGGGTAAAACATGCAGTAATTTTCTTTATTTTGGGGCAAAAAGGCAGAAATTCCCCTTATTTTGGGGCAAAAATCAAAAATATCCCTTATTTTGGGGCAAAATTTTAGAAATTTCTTTTATTTTGGTACAGAATTGCAGAAATTTTTCTTATTTTGTGGCAAAAAGGAAGAAATTTCCCATATTTTGGAACAAAAATGCAGAAATTCCCCTTATTTTGAGGTAAAAAGGCTGAAATTCCCCTTATTTCGGGGCAAAAAGGCAGAAATTTCCCTTATTTTGGGGCAAAATTGCAGAAATTTCACTTATTTCAGGGTAATAAGTCAGAAATTTTCCTTACTTTGGGGCCAAAAGGACAAAAATTCCCTTTGTTTTGGGGGAAAAAGACAGAAATTCCACTTATTTAGAGGCAAAAAAGCAGAAATTTCTCTTATTTTGGAACAAAAATGAAGAAATTTCCCTTTTTTATGGCAAAAAGGTATGCATTCTTCTTATTTTCGGGCAAAAAGGCAGAAATTCCCTTTATTTTGGAGCAAAATTGCAGAAATTCCCCTAATTGTGGGGCAAAAAGGCAGAAATTCCCTATATGTTGGGGCAAAAAGACAGAAATTCTCATTATTTTGGGGCAAAACTCAGAAATTCCACTTATTTTGGCGCAAAATTCCAGAAATTTCCTTTATTTTGAGGCAAAATTGCAGAAATTTCACTTATTTTGGGACAAAATTGCAAAAATTTCACTTATGTCAGAAAAAAAGCAGAAATTTTCTTATTTTGGTGCAAAAAGGCAGAAATTTCTAATATTTTGGTACAAAATTGCAGAAATTTTTCTTATTTTAGGGCAAAAAGGCAGAAATCTCCCATATTTTGGGGCAAAAATGCAGAAATTCCTCTTATTTTTAGGTAAAAAGGCTGAAATTCCCCTTATTTGGGGGCAAAAAGGCAGAAATTTCTCTTATATTGAGGCAAAATTGCAGAAATTTCACTTATTTCAGAGAACAAAAGCAGAAATTTTCTTATTTTGGGGCAAAAAGGCAGAAATTTCTTTTATTTTGGTACAAAATTGCAGAAATGTTTCTTATTTTGGGGCAAAAAGGCAGAAATCTCCCATATTTTGGGGCAAAAAAGCAGAAATTTCCCTTATTTTGAGGTAAAAACGCTGAAATTCCCCTTATTTGGGGGCAAAAAGGCAGAAATTTCCCTTATTTTGAGGCAAAATTGCAGAAATTTCACTTATTTCAGAATAATAATTCAGAAATTTTCCTTATTTTGGGGCAAAAAACAGAAATTCTCTTTGTTTTAAAGGAAAAAGACTGATATTCCACTTATTTAGAGGCTAAAAAGCAGAAATTCTTATTATTTTGGAGCAAAAATGAAGAAATTTTCCTTTTTTTGTGGAAAAAGGTATACATTCCTCTAATTTTCGGGCTAAAAAGCAGAAATTCCCCGTATTTTGGAGCAAAATTGCAGAAATTCCCCTAATTGTGTGGAAAAAAGGCAGAAATTCCCTATATGTTAGGGCAAAAAGACAGAAATTCTCCTTATTTTGGGGCAAAACTCAGAAATTCCACTTATTTTGGGGCAAAATTCCAGAAATTTCCCTTATTTTGGGGCAAAATTGCAGAAATTTCACTTATTTTGGGGCGAAATTGCAGAAATTTCACTTTTTTCATGGAAAAAAAGGCAGAAATTTTCCTTATTTTGGGGCAAAAAGGCAGAAATTCCTAATATTTTGTGGCAAAAATTCAGAAATTCCTCTTATTTTGAGGTAAAAAGGCTGAAATTCCCCTTATTTGGGGGCAAAAAGGCATAAATTTCCCTTATTTTGGGGCAAAATTGCAGAAATTTCACTTATTTCAGGGTAATAAGTCAGAAATTTTCCTTATTTTGGGGCAAAAAAGACAGAAATTCCCTTTGTTTTGGGATAAAAAGACAGAAATTCCACTTATTTAGAGGCAAAAAAGCAGAAATTCCACTTATTTTGGAGTAAAAATTAAGAGATTTCCCTTTTTTATGGCAAAAAGGTATGCATTCTTTTTATTTTCGGACAAAAAGGCAGAAATTCCCCGTATTTTGGACCAAAATTGCAGAAATTTCACTTATTTCAGAATAAAAATGAGAAATTTTCTTATTTTGGGGCAAAAGGCAGAAATTCCCCTTATTTTATGGCAAAATTGCAGAAATTGCCTTTATTTGGGGACAAAAAAACAGAAATTCCCTTTATTTTGGGGCAAAATTGCAGAAAATTTTTTTATTATGGGAAAAAATTGAAGATATTTCTTTTATTTTAAGGCAAAATTGCAGAAATTTCACTTATTTCAGAGAAAAAAACAAAAATCTTTCTTATTTTTGGCAAAATGCAGAAATTCCCATTATTTTGGGGCAAAAAGGCAGAAATTCACCTTATTTTGGGGTAAAATTGAAGACATGTCACATATTTCAGGGCATAAAGGCAGAAATTGCCCTTATTTGGGGGCAAAAGGGCAGAAATTCCCCTTATTTTGGGATAAAATTGCAGAAATTACCCTTGTTTGGGGGCAAAAAGGCAGAAAATCCCCTTAATTTCGGGCAAAAAGGCAGAAATTCCCTGTATTTTGGAGCAAAATTGCAGAAATTCTCCTAATATTGGGGCAAAAATGCAGAAATTCCCTTTATTTGGGGTAAATTGGCAGAAGTTCCCCTTATTTTCAGGAAAAGAGGCAGAAATTCCCATTATTTTGAAGCAAAATTGCAGAAACTCCCCTAATTTTGGGACAAAAAGGCAGAAATTCCCTTTATTTTGGGGCAAAAATACAGAAATTCTCCTTATATCTGGGCAAAAATCAGAAATTTCCCTTATTTTGGAGCAAAATTTTAGAAATTTCTTTTATTTTGGTACAGAATTGGAGAAATTTTTCTTATTCTGTGGCAAAAAGGCAGAAATTTCTTTTATTTTGGTGCAAAATTGCAGAAATTTTTCTTATTTTGGGGCAAAAAGGCATAAATTTCCCATATTTTGGGGCAAAAATGTAGAAATTTTCTTTATTTTGAGGTAAAAAGGCTGAAATTTCCCTTATTTGGGGGCAAAAAGGCAGAAATTTCTCTTATTTTGGGGCAAAATTGCAGAAATTTCACTTATTTCAGAAAAAAAAGAAAAAAATTTCTTATTTGGGGGCAAAAAGGCAGAAATTTCTTTTATTTTGGTGCAAAATTACAGAAATTTTCTTTATTTTGGGGCAAAAAAGACAGAAATTCCCTTTGTTTTGGGGGAAAAAGACAGAAATTCCACTTATTTAGAGGCAAAAAAGCAGAAATTCCCCTTATTTTGGAGCAAAAATGAAGAAATTTCCCTTTTTCATGGCAAAAATGTATGCATTCTTCTTATTTTCGGGCAAAAAGGCAGAAATTCTTTGTATTTTGGAGCAAGATTGCAGAAATTCCCCTAATTGTGGGGCAAAAAGGCAGAAATCCCCTATATGTTGGGGCAATAAGAAAGAAATTCTCCTTATTTTGGGGCAAAACTCAGAAATTCCACTTATTTTGGGGCAAAATTTCAGAAATTTCCCTTATTTTGGAGCAAAATTGCAGAAATTTCACTTATTTCAAAGAAAAAAAAGCACAAATTTTCTTATTTTGGGGCAAAAAGGCAGAAATTTCATTTATTTTGGTACAAAATTGCAGAAATTTTTCTTAATTTGGGCAAAAATGCAGAAATTTCCCATATTTTTCGACAAAAATGCAGAAATTCCCCTTATTTTGAGGTAAAAATGCTGAAATTCCCCTTATTTTGGGGCAAAAATTTAGAAATTCCCCTTATTTTAAAGGAAAAAGACAGAAATTCCGTTTATTTTTGTGGAAAAGTCAGAAATTGCACTTATTTTGAGTCAAAAAGGCGGAAAATCCCCTTATTTTGGGGTAAAAAATGAAGAAATTAACCTTTTTTATGGCAAAAAGGTATACATTCTTTTTATTTTCGAGCAAAATTGCAGAAATTCCCCTAATTATGGGGAAAAAAGGCAGAAATTCCCCGTAATTTGGAGCAAAATTGCAGAAATTCCCCTAATTTTGGGGCAAAAACGCAGAACGTCCCTTTATTTTGGGGTAAAACTGCAGAAATTTCACTTATTTCGCGGCAAAATGGCAGAAATTCCCTTTATTTTCGGAGAAAAAGGCAGAAAATCCCCGTATTTTAGAGCAAAATTGCAGAAATTTACCTAATTTTGGGGTAAAACATGCAGTAATTTTCTTTATTTTGGGGCAAAAAGGCAGAAATTCCCCTTATTTTGGGGCAAAAATCAAAAATATCCCTTATTTTGGGGCAAAATTTTAGAAATTTCTTTAATTTTGGTACAGAATTGCAGAAATTTTTCTTATTTTGTGGCAAAAAGGAAGAAATTTCCCATATTTTGGAACAAAAATGCAGAAATTCCCCTTATTTTGAGGTAAAAAGGCTGAAATTCCCCTTATTTCGGGGCAAAAAGGCAGAAATTTACCTTATTTTGGGGCAAAATTGCAGAAATTTCACTTATTTCAGGGTAATAAGTCAGAAATTTTCCTTACTTTGGGGCCAAAAGGACAAAAATTCCCTTTGTTTTGGGGGAAAAAGACAGAAATTCCACTTATTTAGAGGCAAAAAAGCAGAAATTTCTCTTATTTTGGAACAAAAATGAAGAAATTTCCCTTTTTTATGGCAAAAAGTTATGCATTCTTCTTATTTTCGGGCAAAAAGGCAGAAATTCCCTTTATTTTGGAGCAAAATTGCAGAAATTCCCCTAATTGTGGGGCAAAAAGGCAGAAATTCCCTATATGTTGGGGCAAAAAGACAGAAATTCTCATTATTTTGGGGCAAAACTCAGAAATTCCACTTATTTTGGCGCAAAATTCCAGAAATTTCCCTTATTTTGAGGCAAAATTGCAGAAATTTCACTTATTTTGGGGCAAAATTGCAAAAATTTCACTTATGTCAGAAAAAAAGCAGAAATTTTCTTATTTTGGTGCAAAAAGGCAGAAATTTCTAATATTTTGGTACAAAATTGCAGAAATTTTTCTTATTTTAGGGCAAAAAGGCAGAAATCTCCCATATTTTGGGGCAAAAATGCAGAAATTCCTCTTATTTTTAGGTAAAAAGGCTGAAATTCCCCTTATTTGGGGGCAAAAAGGCAGAAATTTCTCTTATATTGAGGCAAAATTGCAGAAATTTCACTTATTTCAGAGAACAAAAGCAGAAATTTTCTTATTTTGGGGCAAAAATGCAGAAATTTCTTTTATTTTGGTACAAAATTGCAGAAATGTTTCTTATTTTGGGGCAAAAAGGCAGAAATCTCCCATATTTTGGGGCAAAAAAGCAGAAATTTCCCTTATTTTGAGGTAAAAACGCTGAAATTCCCCTTATTTGGGGGCAAAAAGGCAGAAATTTCCCTTATTTTGAGGCAAAATTGCAGAAATTTCACTTATTTCAGAATAATAATTCAGAAATTTTCCTTATTTTGGGGCAAAAAACAGAAATTCTCTTTGTTTTAAAGGAAAAAGACTGATATTCCACTTATTTAGAGGCTAAAAAGCAGAAATTCTTATTATTTTGGAGCAAAAATGAAGAAATTTTCCTTTTTTTGTGGAAAAAGGTATACATTCCTCTAATTTTCGGGCTAAAAAGCAGAAATTCCCCGTATTTTGGAGCAAAATTGCAGAAATTCCCCTAATTGTGTGGAAAAAAGGCAGAAATTCCCTATATGTTAGGGCAAAAAGACAGAAATTCTCCTTATTTTGGGGCAAAACTCAGAAATTCCACTTATTTTGGGGCAAAATTCCAGAAATTTCCCTTATTTTGGGGCAAAATTGCAGAAATTTCACTTATTTTGGGGCGAAATTGCAGAAATTTCACTTTTTTCATGGAAAAAAAGGCAGAAATTTTCCTTATTTTGGGGCAAAAAGGCAGAAATTCCTAATATTTTGTGGCAAAAATTCAGAAATTCCTCTTATTTTGAGGTAAAAAGGCTGAAATTCCCCTTATTTGGGGGCAAAAAGGCATAAATTTCCCTTATTTTGGGGCAAAATTGCAGAAATTTCACTTATTTCAGGGTAATAAGTCAGAAATTTTCCTTATTTTGGGGCAAAAAAGACAGAAATTCCCTTTGTTTTGGGATAAAAAGACAGAAATTCCACTTATTTAGAGGCAAAAAAGCAGAAATTCCACTTATTTTGGAGTAAAAATTAAGAGATTTCCCTTTTTTATGGCAAAAAGGTATGCATTCTTTTTATTTTCGGACAAAAAGGCAGAAATTCCCCGTATTTTGGACCAAAATTGCAGAAATTTCACTTATTTCAGAATAAAAATGAGAAATTTTCTTATTTTGGGGCAAAAGGCAGAAATTCCCCTTATTTTATGGCAAAATTGCAGAAATTGCCTTTATTTGGGGACAAAAAACAGAAATTCCCTTTATTTTGGGGCAAAATTGCAGAAAATTTTTTTATTATGGGAAAAAATTGAAGATATTTCTTTTATTTTAAGGCAAAATTGCAGAAATTTCACTTATTTCAGAGAAAAAAACAAAAATCTTTCTTATTTTTGGCAAAATGCAGAAATTCCCATTATTTTGGGGCAAAAAGGCAGAAATTCACCTTATTTTGGGGTAAAATTGAAGACATGTCACATATTTCAGGGCATAAAGGCAGAAATTGCCCTTATTTGGGGGCAAAAGGGCAGAAATTCCCCTTATTTTGGGATAAAATTGCAGAAATTACCCTTGTTTGGGGGCAAAAAGGCAGAAAATCCCCTTAATTTCGGGCAAAAAGGCAGAAATTCCCTGTATTTTGGAGCAAAATTGCAGAAATTCTCCTAATATTGGGGCAAAAATGCAGAAATTCCCTTTATTTGGGGTAAATTGGCAGAAGTTCCCCTTATTTTCAGGAAAAGAGGCAGAAATTCCCATTATTTTGAAGCAAAATTGCAGAAACTCCCCTAATTTTGGGACAAAAAGGCAGAAATTCCCTTTATTTTGGGGCAAAAATACAGAAATTCTCCTTATATCTGGGCAAAAATCAGAAATTTCCCTTATTTTGGAGCAAAATTTTAGAAATTTCTTTTATTTTGGTACAGAATTGGAGAAATTTTTCTTATTCTGTGGCAAAAAGGCAGAAATTTCTTTTATTTTGGTGCAAAATTGCAGAAATTTTTCTTATTTTGGGGCAAAAAGGCATAAATTTCCCATATTTTGGGGCAAAAATGTAGAAATTTTCTTTATTTTGAGGTAAAAAGGCTGAAATTTCCCTTATTTGGGGGCAAAAAGGCAGAAATTTCTCTTATTTTGGGGCAAAATTGCAGAAATTTCACTTATTTCAGAAAAAAAAGAAAAAAATTTCTTATTTGGGGGCAAAAAGGCAGAAATTTCTTTTATTTTGGTGCAAAATTACAGAAATTTTCTTTATTTTGGGGCAAAAAAGACAGAAATTCCCTTTGTTTTGGGGGAAAAAGACAGAAATTCCACTTATTTAGAGGCAAAAAAGCAGAAATTCCCCTTATTTTGGAGCAAAAATGAAGAAATTTCCCTTTTTCATGGCAAAAATGTATGCATTCTTCTTATTTTCGGGCAAAAAGGCAGAAATTCTTTGTATTTTGGAGCAAGATTGCAGAAATTCCCCTAATTGTGGGGCAAAAAGGCAGAAATCCCCTATATGTTGGGGCAATAAGAAAGAAATTCTCCTTATTTTGGGGCAAAACTCAGAAATTCCACTTATTTTGGGGCAAAATTTCAGAAATTTCCCTTATTTTGGAGCAAAATTGCAGAAATTTCACTTATTTCAAAGAAAAAAAAGCACAAATTTTCTTATTTTGGGGCAAAAAGGCAGAAATTTCATTTATTTTGGTACAAAATTGCAGAAATTTTTCTTAATTTGGGCAAAAATGCAGAAATTTCCCATATTTTTCGACAAAAATGCAGAAATTCCCCTTATTTTGAGGTAAAAATGCTGAAATTCCCCTTATTTTGGGGCAAAAATTTAGAAATTCCCCTTATTTTAAAGGAAAAAGACAGAAATTCCGTTTATTTTTGTGGAAAAGTCAGAAATTGCACTTATTTTGAGTCAAAAAGGCGGAAAATCCCCTTATTTTGGGGTAAAAAATGAAGAAATTAACCTTTTTTATGGCAAAAAGGTATACATTCTTTTTATTTTCGAGCAAAATTGCAGAAATTCCCCTAATTATGGGGAAAAAAGGCAGAAATTCCCCGTAATTTGGAGCAAAATTGCAGAAATTCCCCTAATTTTGGGGCAAAAACGCAGAACGTCCCTTTATTTTGGGGTAAAACTGCAGAAATTTCACTTATTTCGCGGCAAAATGGCAGAAATTCCCTTTATTTTCGGAGAAAAAGGCAGAAAATCCCCGTATTTTAGAGCAAAATTGCAGAAATTTACCTAATTTTGGGGTAAAACATGCAGTAATTTTCTTTATTTTGGGGCAAAAAGGCAGAAATTCCCCTTATTTTGGGGCAAAAATCAAAAATATCCCTTATTTTGGGGCAAAATTTTAGAAATTTCTTTAATTTTGGTACAGAATTGCAGAAATTTTTCTTATTTTGTGGCAAAAAGGAAGAAATTTCCCATATTTTGGAACAAAAATGCAGAAATTCCCCTTATTTTGAGGTAAAAAGGCTGAAATTCCCCTTATTTCGGGGCAAAAAGGCAGAAATTTCCCTTATTTTGGGGCAAAATTGCAGAAATTTCACTTATTTCAGGGTAATAAGTCAGAAATTTTCCTTACTTTGGGGCCAAAAGGACAAAAATTCCCTTTGTTTTGGGGGAAAAAGACAGAAATTCCACTTATTTAGAGGCAAAAAAGCAGAAATTTCTCTTATTTTGGAACAAAAATGAAGAAATTTCCCTTTTTTATGGCAAAAAGTTATGCATTCTTCTTATTTTCGGGCAAAAAGGCAGAAATTCCCTTTATTTTGGAGCAAAATTGCAGAAATTCCCCTAATTGTGGGGCAAAAAGGCAGAAATTCCCTATATGTTGGGGCAAAAAGACAGAAATTCTCATTATTTTGGGGCAAAACTCAGAAATTCCACTTATTTTGGCGCAAAATTCCAGAAATTTCCCTTATTTTGAGGCAAAATTGCAGAAATTTCACTTATTTTGGGGCAAAATTGCAAAAATTTCACTTATGTCAGAAAAAAAGCAGAAATTTTCTTATTTTGGTGCAAAAAGGCAGAAATTTCTAATATTTTGGTACAAAATTGCAGAAATTTTTCTTATTTTAGGGCAAAAAGGCAGAAATCTCCCATATTTTGGGGCAAAAATGCAGAAATTCCTCTTATTTTTAGGTAAAAAGGCTGAAATTCCCCTTATTTGGGGGCAAAAAGGCAGAAATTTCCCTTATATTGAGGCAAAATTGCAGAAATTTCACTTATTTCAGAGAACAAAAGCAGAAATTTTCTTATTTTGGGGCAAAAAGGCAGAAATTTCTTTTATTTTGGTACAAAATTGCAGAAATGTTTCTTATTTTGGGGCAAAAAGGCAGAAATCTCCCATATTTTGGGGCAAAAAAGCAGAAATTTCCCTTATTTTGAGGTAAAAACGCTGAAATTCCCCTTATTTGGGGGCAAAAAGGCAGAAATTTCCCTTATTTTGAGGCAAAATTGCAGAAATTTCACTTATTTCAGAATAATAATTCAGAAATTTTCCTTATTTTGGGGCAAAAAACAGAAATTCTCTTTGTTTTAAAGGAAAAAGACTGATATTCCACTTATTTAGAGGCTAAAAAGCAGAAATTCTTATTATTTTGGAGCAAAAATGAAGAAATTTTCCTTTTTTTGTGGAAAAAGGTATACATTCCTCTAATTTTCGGGCTAAAAAGCAGAAATTCCCCGTATTTTGGAGCAAAATTGCAGAAATTCCCCTAATTGTGTGGAAAAAAGGCAGAAATTCCCTATATGTTAGGGCAAAAAGACAGAAATTCTCCTTATTTTGGGGCAAAACTCAGAAATTCCACTTATTTTGGGGCAAAATTCCAGAAATTTCCCTTATTTTGGGGCAAAATTGCAGAAATTTCACTTATTTTGGGGCGAAATTGCAGAAATTTCACTTTTTTCATGGAAAAAAAGGCAGAAATTTTCCTTATTTTGGGGCAAAAAGGCAGAAATTCCTAATATTTTGTGGCAAAAATTCAGAAATTCCTCTTATTTTGAGGTAAAAAGGCTGAAATTCCCCTTATTTGGGGGCAAAAAGGCATAAATTTCCCTTATTTTGGGGCAAAATTGCAGAAATTTCACTTATTTCAGGGTAATAAGTCAGAAATTTTCCTTATTTTGGGGCAAAAAAGACAGAAATTCCCTTTGTTTTGGGATAAAAAGACAGAAATTCCACTTATTTAGAGGCAAAAAAGCAGAAATTCCACTTATTTTGGAGTAAAAATTAAGAGATTTCCCTTTTTTATGGCAAAAAGGTATGCATTCTTTTTATTTTCGGACAAAAAGGCAGAAATTCCCCGTATTTTGGAGCAAAATTGCAGAAATTTCATTTATTTCAGAATAAAAATGAGAAATTTTCTTATTTTGGGGCAAAAGGCAGAAATTCCCCTTATTTTATGGCAAAATTGCAGAAATTGCCTTTATTTGGGGACAAAAAACAGAAATTCCCTTTATTTTGTGGCAAAATTGCAGAAAATTTTTTTATTATGGGAAAAAATTGAAGATATTTCTTTTATTTTAAGGCAAAATTGCAGAAGTTTCACTTATTTCAGAGAAAAAAACAAAAATCTTTCTTATTTTTGGCAAAATGCAGAAATTCCCATTATTTTGGGGCAAAAAGGCAGAAATTCACCTTATTTTGGGGTAAAATTGTAGACATGTCACATATTTCAGGGCATAAAGGCAGAAATTGCCCTTATTTGGGGGCAAAAAGGCAGAAATTCCCCTTATTTTGGGATAAAATTGCAGAAATTACCCTTGTTTGGGGGCAAAAAGGCAGAAAATCCCCTTAATTTCGGGCAAAAAGCCAGAAATTCCCTGTATTTTGGAGCAAAATTGCAGAAATTCTCCTAATATTGGGGCAAAAATGCAGAAATTCCCTTTATTTGGGGCAAATTGGCAGAAGTTCCCCTTATTTTCAGGAAAAGAGGCAGAAATTCCCATTATTTTGAAGCAAAATTGCAGAAACTCCCCTAATTTTGGGACAAAAAGGCAGAAATTCCCTTTATTTTGGGGCAAAAATACAGAAATTCTCCTTATATCTGGGCAAAAATCAGAAATTTCCCTTATTTTGGAGCAAAATTTTAGAAATTTCTTTTATTTTGGTACAGAATTGGAGAAATTTTTCTTATTCTGTGGCAAAAAGGCAGAAATTTCTTTTATTTTGGTGCAAAATTGCAGAAATTTTTCTTATTTTGGGGCAAAAAGGCATAAATTTCCCATATTTTGGGGCAAAAATGTAGAAATTTTCTTTATTTTGAGGTAAAAAGGCTGAAATTTCCCTTATTTGGGGGCAAAAAGGCAGAAATTTCTCTTATTTTGGGGCAAAATTGCAGAAATTTCACTTATTTCAGAAAAAAAAGAAAAAATTTTCTTATTTGGGGGCAAAAAGGCAGAAATTTCTTTTATTTTGGTGCAAAATTACAGAAATTTTCTTTATTTTGGGGCAAAAAAGACAGAAATTCCCTTTGTTTTGGGGGAAAAAGACAGAAATTCCACTTATTTAGAGGCAAAAAAGCAGAAATTCCCCTTATTTTGGAGCAAAAATGAAGAAATTTCCCTTTTTCATGGCAAAAAGATATGCATTCTTCTTATTTTCGGGCAAAAAGGCAGAAATTCCCTATATGTTGGGGCAAAAAGACAGAAATTCTCCTTATTTTGGGGCAAAACTCAGATATTCCACATATTTTGGGGCAAAATTCCATAAATTTCCCTTATTTTGGGGAAAAATTGCAGAAATATCACTTATTTTAAGGCAAAATTGGAGAAATTTCACTTATTTCAGAAGAAAAAAGCAGAAATTTTCTTGTTTTGGGGCAAAAAGGGAGAAATTTCTTTTATTTTTGTACAAAATTGCAGAAATTTTTCTTATTTTGGGGCAAGAAGGCAGAAATTTCCTATATTTTGGGGCAAAAATTCAGAAATTCCCCTTATTTTTAGGTAAAAAGGCTGAAATTCTCTTTATTTGGGAGCAAAAAGGCAGAAATTGCCCTGATTTTGTGGCAAAATTCCAGAAATTTCACTTATTTTAGGGTAATAAGTCAGAAATTTTTTATTTTGGGGCAAAAAGGCAGAAATTTCTTTTATTTTGGTACAAAATTACAGAAATTTTTCTTATTTTGGGGCAAAAAAGAAGAAATTTCCCTTATTTTGGGGCAAAATTGCAGAAATTTCACTTATTTTGATGTAAAAAGGCTGAAATTCCCCTTATTTTGGGGCAAAATGGCAGAAGTTTTCCTTATTTTGGGGCAAAATTGCAGAAATTTCACTTATTTCAAGGTAATAAGACAGAAATTTTCCTTATTTTGGGGCAAAAAAACAGAAATTCCTTGTTTTGGGGGAAAAAGACAGAAATTCCACTTATTTAGAGGCAAAAAAGCAGAAATTCCCCATATTTTGGAGCAAAATTGCAGAAATTCCCTATATGTTAGGGCAAAACGACAGAAATTCTCCTCATTTGGGGGCAAAATTCAGAAATTCCATTTATTTTGGGGCAAAATTCCCAAAATTCCCCTTATTTTGGGGCAAAACTGCAGAAATTTCAATTATTTTGGGGCAAAATTGCAGAAATTTCACTTTTTTCCGGGAAAAAAGGCCGAAATTTTCCGTTTTTAGGGGCAAAAAGGCAGAAATTCCTAATATTTTGTGGCAAAAATGCAGAAATTTCCCTTATTTTGAGGTAAAAAGGCTGAAATTCCCCTTATTTGGGGGCAAAAATGCAGAAATTTCTCTTATACTGGGGCAAAATTGCAGAAATTTCACTTATTTCAGGGTAATAATTCAGAAATTTTCCTTATTTTGGGGCAAAAAATACAGAAATTCCATTTGTATGGGGGGAAAAAGACAGAAATTCCATTTATTTAGAGGCAAAAAAGCAGAAATTCCCCTATTTTGGAGCAAAATTGCAGAAATTTCCCTTTTTATAGCAAAAAGGTATGCATTCTTCTTATTTTCAGGCAAAAAGGCAGAAATTTCCTGTATTTTGGAGTAAAATTGCAGAAATTCCCTTAATTGTAGGGCAAAAAGACAGAAATTCTCCTTATTTTGGGGCAAAACGCAGAAATTCCACTTATTTTGGAACAAAATTTCAGAAATTTCCCTTATTTTTGGCCAAAATTGCAGAAATTTCACTTATTTTGGGGCAAAATTGCAGAAATTTCACTTATTTCAGGGAAAAAAAGCAGAAATTTTCTTATTTTGGGGCAAAAAGGCAGAAATTTCCCATATTTTGAGGCAAAAATGCAGAAATTCCCCTTATTTTGAGGTAAAAAGGCTGAAATTCTCCTTATTTGGGGGCAAAAAGGCAGAAATTTCCCATATTTTGGGGCAAAATTGCAGAAATTTCACTTATTTCAGGGTACTAAGTCAGAAATTTTTCTTACTTTGGGGCAAAAAAGACAGAAATTCCCTTTGTTTTCAGGGAAAAAGACAGAAATTCCACTTATTTAGAGGCAAAAATGCAAATTCCCCTTATTTTGGAGCAAAACTGAAGAAATTTCCCTTTTTTATGGAAAAAGGTATGCATTCTTCTTATTTTCGGGCAAAAAGGCAGAAATTCCCTTTGTTTTGGGGGAAAAAGACAGAAATTCCACTTATTTAGAGGCAAAAAAGCAGAAATTCCCCATATTTTGGAGCAAAATTGCAGAAATTCCCCTAATTGTGGGGCAAAAAGGCAGAAATTCCCTATATGTTAGGGCAAAACGACAGAAATTCTCCTCATTTGGGGGCAAAATTCAGAAATTCCATTTATTTTGGGGCAAAATTCCCAAAATTCCCCTTATTTTGGGGCAAAATTGCAGAAATTTCAATTATTTTGGGGCAAAATTGCAGAAATTTCACTTTTTTCCGGGAAAAAAGGCCGAAATTTTCCGTTTTTAGGGGCAAAAAGTCAGAAATTCCTAATATTTTGAGGCAAAAATGCAGAAATTCCTCTTATTTTGAGGTAAAAAGGCTGAAATTCCCCTTATTTGGGGGCAAAAATGCAGAAATTTCTCTTATACTGGGGCAAAATTGCAGAAATTTCACTTATTTCAGGGTAATAATTCAGAAATTTTCCTTATTTTGGGGCAAAAAATACAGAAATTCCATTTGTATGGGTGGAAAAAGACAGAAATTCCATTTATTTAGAGGCAAAAAAGCAGAAATTCCCCTTATTTTGGAGCAAAATTGCAGAAATTTCACTTATTTCAGGGTACTAAGTCAGAAATTTTTCTTACTTTGGGGCAAAAAAGACAGAAATTCCCTTTGTTTACAGGGAAAAAAACAGAAATTCCACTTATTTAGAGGCAAAAATGCAGAAATTCCCCTTATTTTGGCGCAAAAATGAAGAAATTTCCCTCTTTTATGGCAAAAAGGTATGCATTCTTCTTATTTTCGGGCAAAAAGGCAGAAATTCCCCCTATTTTAGAGCAAAATTGCAGAAATTCCCCTAATTGTGGGGCAAAAAGGCAGAAATTCCCTATATGTTGGGGCAAAAAGACAGAAATTCTCCTTATTTTAAAGCAAAACTCAGAAATTTCACTTATTTTGGGGCAAAATTACAGAAATTTCACTTATTTCAGAAAAAAAAAGCAGAAATTTTCTTATTTTGGGGCAAAAAGGCAGAAATTTCTTTTATTTTGGTACAAAATTGCAGAAATTATTCTTACTTTGGGGCAAAAAAGCAGAAATTTCTCATATTTTGGGGCAAAATTGCAGAAAATTTCCTTATTTTGAGGTAAAAAGGCTAAAATTCCCCTTATTTGGTTGCAAAAAGGCAGAAATTTTCCTTATTTGGGGGAAAAATTGCAGAAATTTCACTTATTTCAGGGTAATAAGTCAGAAATTTTCTTTATTTTGGGGCAAAAAAAGACAGAAATTCTCTTTGTTTTGGGGGTAAAAGACAGAAATTCCACTTATTTAGAGGCAGAAAAGCAGAAATTCCCATTATTTTGGAGCAAAAATGAAGAAATTTCCCTTTTTTATGGCAAAAAGGTATGCATTCTTCTTATTTTCGGGCAAAAAGGCAGAAATTCCCCCTATTTTAGAGCAAAATTGCAGAAATTCCCCTAATTGTGGGGCAAAAAAACAGAAATTCCCTATATGTTGGGGCAAAAAGATAGAAATTCTCCATATTTTGGGGCAAAACTCAGAAATTCCACTTATTTTGGGGCAAAATTCCAAAAATTTCCCTTATTTTGGGGCAAAATTGCAGAAATTTCACTTATTTAGGGGCAAAATTGCAGAAATTTCACTTATTTCAGGGGAAAAAGACAGAAATTTCTTTTATTTTGGTACAAAATTGCAGAAATTTTTCTTATTTTGTGCAAAAAGGCAGAAATTTCCCATATTTTGAGGCAAAATTCAGAAATTTCACTTATTTCAGGGTAATAAGTCAGAAATTTTCCTTACTTTGGGGCAAAAAAGACAGAAATTCCCTTTGTTTTGGTGGAAAAAGACAGAAATTCCACTTATTTAGAGGCAAAAATGCAGAAATTTTCCTTATTTTGGAGCAAAAATGAAGAAATTTCCCTTTTTTATGGCAAAAAGGTATGCATTCTTCTTATTTTCGGGCAAAAAGGCAGAAATTCCCCATATTTTAGAGCAAAATTGAAGAAATTCCCCTTATTGTGGGGCAAAAAGGCAGAAATTCCCTATATGTTGGGGGAAAAGACAGAAATTCTCCTTATTTTAGAGCAAAACTCAGAAATTTCATTTATTTTGGGGCAAAATTGCAGAAATTTCACTTATTTCAGGAAAAAAAAGCAGAAATTTTCTTATTTTGGGGCAAAAAGGCAGAAATTTCTTTTATTTTGATACAAAATTGCAGAAAATTTTCTTATTTTGGGGCAAAAAGGCAGAAATTTCTCATATTTTGGGGTAAAAATGCAGAAAATCCCCTTATTTTGAGGTAAAAAGGCTAAAATTCCCCTTATTTGGTTGCAAAAAGGCAGAAATTTCCCTTATTTTGGGGCAAAATTGCAGAAATTTCACTTATATCAGGGTAATAAGTCAGAAATTTTCCTTATTTTGGGGCAAAAAAGACAGAAATTCCCTTTGTTTTGGGGGAAAAAGACAGAAATTCCACTTATTAAGAGGCAAAAAAGCAGAAATTCCCCTTATTTTGGAGCAAAAATGAAGAAATTTCCCTTTTTTATGGCAAAAAGGTATGCATTCTTCTTGTTTTCGGGCAAAAAGGCAGAAATTCACCGTTTTTTGGAGCAAAATTGCAGAAATTCCCCTAATTTTGGGGCAAAAAGGCAGAAATTCCCTATATGTTAGGGCAAAACGACAGAAATTCTCCATATTTTGGGGCAAAATTCAGAAATTCCATTTCTTTTGGTGCAAAATTCCCAAAATTTCCCTTATTTTGGGGCAAAATTGCAGAAATTTCAATTATTTTGGGGCAAAATTGCAGAAATTTCACTTTTTTCCGGGAAAAAAGGCCGAAATTTTCCATTTTGCGGGGCAAAAAGGCAGAAATTCCTAATATTTTGTGGCAAAAATGCAGAAATTTCCCTTATTTTGAGGTAAAAAGGCTGAAATTCCCCTTATTTGGGGGCAAAAATGCAGAAATTTCTCTTATACTGGGGCAAAATTGCAGAAATTTCACTTATTTCAGGGTAATAATTCAGAAATTTTCCTTATTTTGGGGCAAAAAATACAGAAATTCCATTTGTATGGAAGGAAAAAGACAGAAATTCCATTTATTTAGAGGCAAAAAAGCAGAAATTCCCCTTATTTTGGAGCAAAATTGCAGAAATTTCCCTTTTTATAGCAAAAAGGTATGCATTCTTCTTATTTTCAGGCAAAAAGGCAGAAATTTCCTGTATTTTGGAGTAAAATTGCAGAAATTCCCTTAATTGTAGGGCAAAAAGACAGAAATTCTCCTTATTTTGGGGCAAAACGCAGAAATTCCACTTATTTTGGAACAAAATTTCAGAAATTTCCCTTATTTTTGGCCAAAATTGCAGAAATTTCACTTATTTTGGGGCAAAATTGCAGAAATTTCACTTATTTCAGGGAAAAAAAGCAGAAATTTTCTTATTTTGGGGCAAAAAGGCAGAAATTTCCCATATTTTGAGGCAAAAATGCAGAAATTCCCCTTATTTTGAGGTAAAAAGGCTGAAATTCTCCTTATTTGGGGGCAAAAAGGCAGAAATTTCCCATATTTTGGGGCAAAATTGCAGAAATTTCACTTATTTCAGGGTACTAAGTCAGAAATTTTTCTTACTTTGGGGCAAAAAATACAGAAATTCCCTTTGTTTTCAGGGAAAAAGACAGAAATTCCACTTATTTAGAGGCAAAAATGCAGAAATTCCCCTTATTTTGGAGCAAAAATGAAGAAATTTCCCTTTTTTATGGAAAAAGGTATGCATTCTTCTTATTTTCGGGCAAAAAGGCAGAAATTCCCTTTGTTTTGGGGGAAAAAGACAGAAATTCCTCTTATTTAGAGGCAAAAAAGCAGAAATTCCCCATATTTTGGAGCAAAATTGCAGAAATTCCCCTAATTGTGGGGCAAAAAGGCAGAAATTCCCTATATGTTAGGGCAAAACGACAGAAATTCTCCTCATTTGGGGGCAAAATTCAGAAATTCCATTTATTTTGGGGCAAAATTCCCAAAATTCCCTTTATTTTGGGGCAAAATTGCAGAAATTTCAATTATTTTGGGGCAAAATTGCAGAAATTTCACTTTTTTCAGGAAAAAAAGGCCGAAATTTTCCGTTTTTAGGGGCAAAAAGTCAGAAATTCCTAATATTTTGAGGCAAAAATGCAGAAATTCCTCTTATTTTGAGGTAAAAAGGCTGAAATTCCCCTTATTTGGGGGCAAAAATGCAGAAATTTCTCTTATACTGGGGCAAAATTGCAGAAATTTGACTTATTTCAGGGTAATAACTCAGAAATTTTCCTTATTTTGGGGCAAAAAATACAGAAATTCCATTTGTATGGGTGGAAAAAGACAGAAATTCCATTTATTTAGAGGCAAAAAAGCAGAAATTTTCCTTATTTTGGAGCAAAATTGCAGAAATTTCCCTTTTTATAGCCAAAAGGTATGCATTCTTCTTATTTTCAGGCAAAAAGGCAGAAATTCCCCTTATTTTGTAGTAAAATTGCAGAAATTCCGTATATGTTGGGGCAAAAAGACAGAAATTCTCCTTATTTTGGGGCAAAACTCAGAAATTCCACTTATTTTGGAACAAAATTTCAGAAATTTCCCTTATTTTTGGCCAAAATTGCAGAAATTTCACTTATTTTGGGGCAAAATTGCAGAAATTTCACTTATTTCAGGGAAAAAAAGCAGAAATTTTCTTATTTTGGGGCAAAAAGGCAGAAATTTCCCATATTTTGAGGCAAAAATGCAGAAATTCCCCTTATTTTGAGGTAAAAAGGCTGAAATTCCCCTTATTTGGGGGCAAAAAGGCAGAAATTTCCCATATTTTGGGGCAAAATTGCAGAAATTTCACTTATTTCAGGGTACTAAGTCAGAAATTTTTCTTCCTTTGGGGCAAAAAAGACAGAAATTCCCTTTGTTTTGGTGGAAAAAGACAGAAATTCCACTTATTTAGAGGCAAAAATGCAGAAATTTTCCTTATTTTGGAGCAAAAATGAAGAAATTTCCCTTTTTTATGGCAAAAAGGTATGCATTCTTCTTATTTTCGGGCAAAAAGGCAGAAATTCCCCATATTTTAGAGCAAAATTGAAGAAATTCCCCTTATTGTGGGGCAAAAAGGCAGAAATTCCCTATATGTTGGGGGAAAAGACAGAAATTCTCCTTATTTTAGAGCAAAACTCAGAAATTTCATTTATTTTGGGGCAAAATTGCAGAAATTTCACTTATTTCAGGAAAAAAAAGCAGAAATTTTCTTATTTTGGGGCAAAAAGGCAGAAATTTCTTTTATTTTGATACAAAATTGCAGAAAATTTTCTTATTTTGGGGCAAAAAGGCAGAAATTTCTCATATTTTGTGGTAAAAATGCAGAAAATCCCCTTATTTTGAGGTAAAAAGGCTAAAATTCCCCTTATTTGGTTGCAAAAAGGCAGAAATTTCCCTTATTTTGGGGCAAAATTGCAGAAATTTCACTTATATCAGGGTAATAAGTCAGAAATTTTCCTTATTTTGGGGCAAAAAAGACAGAAATTCCCTTTGTTTTGGGGGAAAAAGACAGAAATTCCACTTATTAAGAGGCAAAAAAGCAGAAATTCCCCTTATTTTGGAGCAAAAATGAAGAAATTTCCCTTTTTTATGGCAAAAAGGTATGCATTCTTCTTGTTTTCGGGCAAAAAGGCAGAAATTCACCGTTTTTTGGAGCAAAATTGCAGAAATTCCCCTAATTTTGGGGCAAAAAGGCAGAAATTCCCTATATGTTAGGGCAAAACGACAGAAATTCTCCATATTTTGGGGCAAAATTCAGAAATTCCATTTCTTTTGGTGCAAAATTCCCAAAATTTCCCTTATTTTGGGGCAAAATTGCAGAAATTTCAATTATTTTGGGGCAAAATTGCAGAAATTTCACTTTTTTCCGGGAAAAAAGGCCGAAATTTTCCGTTTTGCGGGGCAAAAAGGCAGAAATTCCTAATATTTTGTGGCAAAAATGCAGAAATTTCCCTTATTTTGAGGTAAAAAGGCTGAAATTCCCCTTATTTGGGGGCAAAAATGCAGAAATTTCTCTTATACTGGGGCAAAATTGCAGAAATTTCACTTATTTCAGGGTAATAATTCAGAAATTTTCCTTATTTTGGGGCAAAAAATACAGAAATTCCATTTGTATGGAAGGAAAAAGACAGAAATTCCATTTATTTAGAGGCAAAAAAGCAGAAATTCCCCTTATTTTGGAGCAAAATTGCAGAAATTTCCCTTTTTATAGCAAAAAGGTATGCATTCTTATTTTCAGGCAAAAAGGCAGAAATTTCCCGTATTTTGGAGTAAAATTGCAGAAATTCCCTTAATTGTAGGGCAAAAAGACAGAAATTCTCCTTATTTTGAGGCAAAACGCAGAAATTCCACTTATTTTGGAACAAAATTTCAGAAATTTCCCTTATTTTTGGCCAAAATTGCAGAAATTTCACTTATTTTGGGGCAAAATTGCAGAAATTTCACTTATTTCAGGGAAAAAAAGCAGAAATTTTCTTATTTTGGGGCAAAAAGGCAGAAATTTCCCATATTTTGAGGCAAAAATGCAGAAATTCCCCTTATTTTGAGGTAAAAAGGCTGAAATTCTCCTTATTTGGGGGCAAAAAGGCAGAAATTTCCCATATTTTGGGGCAAAATTGCAGAAATTTCACTTATTTCAGGGTACTAAGTCAGAAATTTTTCTTACTTTGGGGCAAAAAATACAGAAATTCCCTTTGTTTTCAGGGAAAAAGACAGAAATTCCACTTATTTAGAGGCAAAAATGCAGAAATTCCCCTTATTTTGGAGCAAAAATGAAGAAATTTCCCTTTTTTATGGAAAAAGGTATGCATTCTTCTTATTTTCGGGCAAAAAGGCAGAAATTCCCTTTGTTTTGGGGGAAAAAGACAGAAATTCCTCTTATTTAGAGGCAAAAAAGCAGAAATTCCCCATATTTTGGAGCAAAATTGCAGAAATTCCCCTAATTGTGGGGCAAAAAGGCAGAAATTCCCTATATGTTAGGGCAAAACGACAGAAATTCTCCTCATTTGGGGGCAAAATTCAGAAATTCCATTTATTTTGGGGCAAAATTCCCAAAATTCCCTTTATTTTGGGGCAAAATTGCAGAAATTTCAATTATTTTGGGGCAAAATTGCAGAAATTTCACTTTTTTCAGGAAAAAAAGGCCGAAATTTTCCGTTTTTAGGGGCAAAAAGTCAGAAATTCCTAATATTTTGAGGCAAAAATGCAGAAATTCCTCTTATTTTGAGGTAAAAAGGCTGAAATTCCCCTTATTTGGGGGCAAAAATGCAGAAATTTCTCTTATACTGGGGCAAAATTGCAGAAATTTGACTTATTTCAGGGTAATAACTCAGAAATTTTCCTTATTTTGGGGCAAAAAATACAGAAATTCCATTTGTATGGGTGGAAAAAGACAGAAATTCCATTTATTTAGAGGCAAAAAAGCAGAAATTTTCCTTATTTTGGAGCAAAATTGCAGAAATTTCCCTTTTTATAGCCAAAAGGTATGCATTCTTCTTATTTTCAGGCAAAAAGGCAGAAATTCCCCTTATTTTGTAGTAAAATTGCAGAAATTCCGTATATGTTGGGGCAAAAAGACAGAAATTCTCCTTATTTTGGGGCAAAACTCAGAAATTCCACTTATTTTGGAACAAAATTTCAGAAATTTCCCTTATTTTTGGCCAAAATTGCAGAAATTTCACTTATTTTGGGGCAAAATTGCAGAAATTTCACTTATTTCAGGGAAAAAAAGCAGAAATTTTCTTATTTTGGGGCAAAAAGGCAGAAATTTCCCATATTTTGAGGCAAAAATGCAGAAATTCCCCTTATTTTGAGGTAAAAAGGCTGAAATTCCCCTTATTTGGGGGCAAAAAGGCAGAAATTTCCCATATTTTGGGGCAAAATTGCAGAAATTTCACTTATTTCAGGGTACTAAGTCAGAAATTTTTCTTCCTTTGGGGCAAAAAAGACAGAAATTCCCTTTGTTTTGGTGGAAAAAGACAGAAATTCCACTTATTTAGAGGCAAAAATGCAGAAATTTTCCTTATTTTGGAGCAAAAATGAAGAAATTTCCCTTTTTTATGGCAAAAAGGTATGCATTCTTCTTATTTTCGGGCAAAAAGGCAGAAATTCCCCATATTTTAGAGCAAAATTGAAGGAATTCCCCTTATTGTGGGGCAAAAAGGCAGAAATTCCCTATATGTTGGGGCAAAATACAGAAATTCTCCTTATTTTGGTGAAAAACTCAGAAATTCCACTTATTTTGGGGCAAAATTGCAGAAATTTCCCTTATTTTGGGGCAAAATTGCAGAAATTTCACTTATTTTGGGGCAAAATTGCAGAAATTTCACTATTTTCAGGGTAATAAGTCAGAAATTTTCCTTATTTTGGGGCAAAAAAGACAGAAATTCCCTATGTTCTGGGGGAAAAAGACAGTAATTCCACTTTTTTAGAGGCAAAAAAGCAGAAATTCCTTTCATTTTGGAGTATAAATGAAGAAATTTCTTTTTTTTGTGGCAAAAGGTATACATTCCCTTTATTTTCGGGCAAAAAGGCAGAAATTCCCCGTATTTTGGAGCAAACTTGCAGATATTCCCCTAATTGTGGGGCAAAAAGGCAGAAATTTCCTATATGTTGGGGCAAAAAGACAGAAATTCTCCTTATTTTGGGGCAAAACTCAGAAATTCCACTTATTTTGAGGCAAAATTCCAGAAATTTCCCTTATTTTGGGGCAAAATTGCAGAAATTTCACTTATTTTCAGGCAAAATTACATAAATTTCACTTATTTCAGAAAAAAAGCAGAATTTCATTATTTTGGTGCAAAAAGGCAGAAATTTCTTTTATTTTGTTACAAAATTACAGAAATTTTTCTTATTTTGGGGCAAAAAGGCAGAAATCTCCCATATTTTGGGGCAAAAATGCAGAAATTCCTCTTATTTTGAGGTAAAAAGGCTGAAATTCCCCTTATTTTGGGGCAAAAGGGCAGAAATTTCCCTTATTTTGAGGCAAAATTGCAGAAATTTCACTTATTTCAGAGAAAAAAAGCAAAAACTTTTCTTATTTTAGGGCAAAATGCAGAAATTCCCATTATTTTGGGGCAAAAGGCAGAAATTCACCTTATTTTGTTGTAAAATTGCAGACATTTCACATATTTCAGGGCAAAAAGGTAGAAATTCCCCTTATTTGGGGGCAAAAAGGCAAAAATTCCTCTTATTTTGGGATAAAATTGCAGAAATGTCCCTTGTTTGGAGGCAAAAAGGCAGAAAATCCCCTTAATTTTTGGCAAAAAAGCAGAAATTTCCCGTATTTTGGAGCAAAATTGCAGAAATTCCCCTAATATTGGGGCAAAAATGCAGAAATTCTTATTATTTGGGGCAAATCGGCAGAAGTTCCCCTTATTTTCGGAAAAAGAGGCAGAAATTCCCTGTATTTTGAAGCAAAATTGCAGAAACTCCCCTAATTTTGGGGCAAAAAGGCATAAATTTCCCTTATTTTGGGGCAAAATTGCAGAAATTTCACTTATTTTGGGGCAAAATTGCAGAAATTTCACTTATTTCAGGGTAATAAGTCAAAAATTTTCCTTATTTTGGGGCCAAAAAGACAGAAATTCCCTTTGTTTTGGGGGAAAAAGACAGAAATTCCACTTATTTAGAGGCAAAAAAGCAGAAATTCCTCTTATTTTGGAGCAAAATTGCAGAAATTCCCCTAATTGTGGGGCAAAAAGGCAGAAATTCCTTATATGTTGGGGCAAAAAGAAACAAATTCTCCTTCTTTTGGGTCAAAACTCAGAAATTCCACTGATATTGGGGCAAAATTCCAGAAATTTCCCGTATTTTGGGGAAAAAATTGCAGAAATTTCACTTATTTTGGGGCAAAATTGCAGAAATTTCACTTATTTCAGAAAAAAAAGCAGGAATTTTCTTATTTTGGTGCAAAAAGGCGGAAATTTCTTTTATTTTGGTACAAAATTGCAGAAATTTTTCTTATTTTGGGGCAAAAAGGCAGAAATCTCCCATATTTTGGGGCAAAAGTGCAGAAATTTCTCTTATTTTGAGGTAAAAAGGCTGAAATTCCCCTTATTTGGGGGCAAAAAGGCAGAAAATTCACTTATTTTGGGGCAAAATTGCAGAAATTTCACTTATTTCAGGCTAATAAGTCAGAAATTTTCCTTATTTTGGGGCAAAAAAGACAGAAATTTCCTTTGTTTTGGGGGATAAAAACAGAAATACCACTTATTTAGAGGCAAAAAAGCAGAAATTCCCCTTATTTTGGAGCAAAACTGAAGAAATTTCTATTTTTTATGGCAAAAGGGTATGCATTCTTCTTATTTTCGGGCAAAAAGGCAGAAATTCCCCGTATTTTGGAGCAAAATTGCAGAAATTCCCCTAATTGTGGGGCAAAAAGGCAGAAATTCCCTATATGTTGGGGCAAAAAGACAGAAATTCTCCTTATTTTGGGGCAAAACTCAGAAATTCCATTTATTTTGGTGCAAAATTCCAGAAATTTCCCTTATTTTAGGGCAAAATTGCAGAAATTTCACTTATTTTAAGGCAAAATTGCAGAAATTTAACTTATTTCAGAAAAAAATTCAGAAATTTTTCTATTTTGGTGCAAAAAGGCAGAAATTTCTTTTATTTTGGTACAAAATTGCAGAAATTTTTCTTATTTTGGGGCAAAAAGTCAGAAATCTCCCATATTTAGGGGAAAAATGCAGAAATTCCTCTTATTTTGAGGTAAAAGGCTGAAATTCCCCTTATTTGGGGGCAAAAAGGCAGAAATTTCCCTTATTTTGAGGCAAAATTGCAGAAATTTCACTTATTTCAGGGTAATAAGTCAGAAATTTTCTCTATTTTGGGGCAAAAAAGACAGAAATTCCCTTTGTTTTGGGAGAAAAATACAGATATTTCACTTTTTTAGAGGCAAAAAAGCAGAAATTCCTTTTATTTTGGAGTAAAAATGAAGAAATTTCCCTTTTTTGTGGCAAAAGGTATGCATTCCACTTATTTTTGGGCTAAAAAGCAGAAATTACCCGTATTTTAGAGCAAAATTGCAGAAATTCCCCTAATTGTAAGGCAAAATGGCAGAAATTCCCTATATGTTAGGGCAAAAAGACAGAAATTCTCTTTATTTTTGGGGCAAAACTCAGAAATTCCATTTATTTTGGGGCAAAATTCCCGAAATTTCTCTTATTTTGGGGCAAAATTGCAGAAATTTCACTTATTTTGGGGCAAAATTGCAGAAATTTCATTTATTTCATGGTAAAAAGGCGGAAATTTTCCTTATTTTGATGCAAAAATGCAGAAATTCCAAATATTTTGTGGCAAAAATGAAGAAATTCCCTTTATTTTGAGGTAAAAATGCAGAAATTCCCCTTATTTGGGGGCAAAAAAAAGAAATTTCACTTATTTTGGGGCAAAAACTCAGAAATTCCACACTTCTTTGGTCAAAATTCCAGAAATTTCCCTTATTTTGGGGCAAAATTGCAGAAATTTCACTTATTTTGGTGCAAAATTGCAGAAATTTAACTTATTTCAGAAAAAAATTCAGAAATTTTCCTATTTTGGTGCAAAAAGGCAGAATTATCTTTTATTTTGGTACAAAATTGCAGAAATTTTTCTTATTTTGGGGCAAAAAGGCAGAAATCTCCCATATTTTGGGGCAAAAATGAAGATATTCCTCTTATTTTGAGGTAAAAAGGCTGAAATTTCCTTTATTTGGGGGCAAAAAGGCAGAAATTTCCCTTATTTTGAGGAAAATTTCAGAAATTTCACTTATTTCAGGGTAATAAGTCAGAAATTTTCGTTATTTTGGGGCAAAAAAGACAGAAATTCCCTTTGTTTTGGGGGAAAATAACAGAAATTCCACTTTTTTAGAGGCAAAAAAGCAGAAATTCCTTTTATTTTGGAGTAAAAATGAAGAAATTTCTTTTTTTGTGGCAAAAGGTATACATTCCACTTATTTTTGGGCTAAAAAGCAGAAATTACCCGTATTTTGGAGCAAAATTTCAGAAAATCCCCTAAATGTGGGGCAAAGAGGCAGAAATTCCCTATATGTTAGGGCAAAAAGACAGAAATTCTCCTTATTTTGGGACAAAACTCAGAAATTCCACTTATTTTGCGGCAAAATTATAGAAATTTCCCTTATTTTGGGGCAAAATTGCAGAAATTTCACTTATTTTGGGGCAAAATTGCAGTAATTTCACTTATTTTGGGGCAAAATTGCAGAAATTCCAAATATTTTGTGGCAAAAATGCAGAAATTCCCCTTATTTTAAGGTAAAAAGGCAGAAATTCCCCTTATTTGGGGGTAAAAAACAGAAATTTCCCTTATTTTGGGGCAAAATTGCAGAAATTTCACTTATTTTGGGGCAAAATTGCAGAAATTTCACTTATTTCAGAAAAAAATTCAGAAATTTTCCTATTTTGGTGCAAAAAGGCAGAAATTTCTATTTTTGTACAAAATTGCAGAAATTTTTCTTTTTTTGGGGCAAAAAGGCACAAATCTCCCATATTTTGGGGAAAAAATGCAGAAATTCCTCTTATTTTGAGGTAAAAAGGTAGAAATTTCCCTTATTTGGGGGAAAAAGGCAGAAAGTTCCCTTATTTTGAGGCAAAATTGCAGAAATTTCACTTATTTCAGTGTAATAAGTCAGAAATTTTCCTTATTTTGGGGCAAAAAAGACAGAAATTCCCTTTGTTTTGGGGGAAAAAGACAGAAATTCCACTTTTTTAGCGGCAAAAAAGCAGAAATTCATTTTATTTTGGAGTAAAAATGAAGAAATTTCTTTTTTGTGGCAAAAGATATACATTCCCCTTATTTTCAGGCTAAAAAGCAGAAATTCCCCGTATTTTGGAGCAAAATTGCAGAAATTCCCCTAATTGTGGGGCAAAAAGGCAGAAATTTCCGATATGTTAGGGCAAAAAGACAGAAATTCTTTTTATTTTGGGGCTAAACTCAGAAATTCCACTTATTTTGGGGCAAAATTCCAGAAATTTCCCTTATTTTGGGGCAAAATTGCAGAAATTTCACTTATTTTGGGGCAAAATTGCAGAAATTTCACTTATTTCAGGGTAATAAGTCAGAAATTTTTCTTATTTTGGGGCCAAAAAGACAGAAATTTCCTTTGTTTTGGGGTGAAAAAGATAGAAATTCCACTTATTTAGAGGCAAAAAAGCAGAAATTCCTCTTATTTTGGAGCAAAAATGAAGAAATTTCCTTTTTTTATGGCAAAAAGGTATGCATTCTTCTTATTTTCGGGCAAAAAGGCAGAAATTCCCAGTATTTTGGAGCAAAATTGCAGAAATTCCCCTAATTGTGGGGCAAAAAGGCAGAAATTCCCTATATGTTGGGGCAAAAAGAAACAAATTCTCCTTATTTTGGGTCAAAACTCAGAAATTTCACTGATATTGGGGCAAAATTCCAGAAATTTCCCTTATTTTGGGGCAAAATTGCAGAAATTTCACTTATTTTGGGGCAAAATTGCAGAAATTTCACTTATTTCAGAAAAAAAAGCAGAAATTTTCTTATTTTGGTGCAAAAAGGCGGAAATTTCTTTTATTTTGGTACAAAATTGCAGAAATTTTTCTTATTTTGGGGCAAAAAGGCAGAAATCTCCCATATTTTGGGGCAAAAATGCAGAAATTCCTCTTATTTTGAGGTAAAAAGGCTGAAATTCCCCTTATTTGGAGGCAAAAAGGCAGAAATTTTTCTTATTTTGGGGCAAAATTGCAGAAATTTCACTTATTTCAGAGTAGTCAGTCAGAAATTTTTCTTATTTTGTGGCAAAAAAGCAGAAATTCCTTTTATTTTGGAGTAAAAATGAAGAAATTACTTTTTTGTGGCAAATGGTATACATTCCCCTTATTTTCAGGCTAAAAAGCAGAAATTACCCGTATTTTGGAGCAAAATTGCAAAAATTCCGCTAATTGTGGGGCAAAAAGACAGAAATTCCCTGTAAGTTAGAGCAAAAAAACAGAAAATCTCCTTATTTTGGGGCAAAACTCAGAAATTCCACTTACTTTGGGGCAAAATTCCAAAAATTTCCCTTATTTTGGGCCAAAATTGCAGAAATTTCACTTATTTTGAGGCAAAATTGCATAAATTTCACTTATTTCAGGGTAATAAGTCAGAAATTTTCCTTATTTTGGGGCAAAAAACACAGAAATTCCCTTTGTTTTGGGGGAAAAAGACAGAAATTCCACTTTTTTAGAGGCAAAAAAGCAGAAATTCCTTTTATTTTGGAGTAAAAATGAAGAAATTTCCCTTTTTTGTGGCAAAATGTATACATTCCACTTATTTTTGGGCTAAAAAGCTGAAATTACCCGTATTTTGGAGCAAAATTGCAGAAATTCCCCTAATTGTGGGGCAAAATGCAGAAATTCCCTATATGTTAGGGCAAACAGACAGAAATTCTCCTTATTTTGGGGCAAAACTCAGAAATTCCACTTATTTTGGGGCAAAATTCAAGAAATTTCCCTTATTTTGTGGCAAAATTGCAGAAATTTCCTTTACATTGGGGCAAAATTGCAGAAATTTCCCTTATTTTGGGGCAAAATTACAGAAATTTCACTTATTTCATGGTAAAAAGGCAGAAATTTTCCTCATTTTGGGGCAAAAATGCAGAGATTCCAAATATTTTGTGGTAAAATTGCAAAAATTCCCCTTATTTTGAGGTAAAAAGGCAGAAATTCCCCTTATTTGGGGGCAAAAAGCAGAAATTTCCCTTATTCTGGGACAAAATTGCAGAAATTTCACTTATTTCAGGGTAATAAGTCAGAAATTTTCCTTATTTGGGGCAAAAAAGACAGAAATTCCTTTTGTTTTGGGGGAAAAAGTCAGAAATTCCACTTATTTAGAAGCAAAAAAGCAGAAATTCCCCTTATTTTGGAGCAAAAATGAAGAAATTTCCTTTTTTTGTGGCAAAAGGTATGCATTCTTCTTATTTTCAGGCTAAAAAGCAGAAATTCCCCGTATTTTGGAGCAAAATTGCAGAAATTCCCCTAATTGTGGGACAAAAAGGCAGAAATTTGCTATATGTTGGGGCAAAAAGACAGAAATTCTTTTTATTTTGGGGCAAAATTCAGAAATTCCATTTCTTTTGGTGCAAAATTCCCAAAACTTCCCTTATTTTGGGGCAAAATTGCAGAAATTTTACTTATTTAGGGGCAAAATTGCAGAAATTTCACTTTTTTCAGGGAAAAAAGGCCGAAATTTTCCATTTTTGGGAGCAAAAAGGCAGAAATTCCTAATATTTTGTGGCAAAAATGCAGAAATTTCCCTTATTTTGAGGTAAAAAGGCTGAAATTTCCCTTATTTGGGGGCAAAAATGCAGAAATTTCTCTTATACTGGGGCAAAATTTCAGAAATTTCATTTATTTCAGGGTAATAAATCAGAAATTTTCCTTATTTTGGGGCAAAAAATACAGAAATTCCATTTGTATGGGGGGAAAAAGACAGAAATTCCATTTATTTAGAGTCAAAAAAGCAGAAATTCCCTTTATTTTGGGGCAAAATTGCAGAAATTTCCTTTACATTGGGGCAAAATTGCAGAAATTCCCCTTATTTTGTGGCAAAATTGCAGAAATTTCACTTATTTCAGAGAAAAAGCACAGAAATTTCTCTTATTTTGGGGAAAAAGGCAGAAATTTCTTTTATTTTGGTACAAAATTGCAGAAATTTACTTTATTTTGGGGAAAATGCTGAAATTCCCCTTATTTTGAGGCAAAAAGGCAGAAATTCCCTTTCTTTTGTGGATAAAAGGCAGAAATTCCTCTTATTTTGCGGCAAAAATGAAGAAATTTCCCTTTTTTGTGGCAAAAGGTATACATTCCCCTTATTTTCGGGCAAAAAGGCAGAAATTCCCCGTATTTTGGAGCACAATTGCAGAAAATCCCCAAATTGTGGGGCAAATAGGCAGAAATTCCCTATATGTTGGGGCAAAAAGACAAAAATTCTCCTTATTTTGGGACAAAACTCAGAATTTCCACTTATTTTGGGGCAAAATTCCAGAAATTTCCCTTATTTTGGGGCAAAATTGCAGAAATTTCACTTATTTTGGGGCAAAATTGCAGAAATTTCACTTATTTCAGGTAAAAATGGCAGAAATTTTTCTTATTTTGGGGCAAAATGGCAGAAATTCCTAATATTTTGTGGCAAAAATGCAGAAATTCCCCTTATTTTGAGGTAAAAAGGCTGAAATTCCCCTTATTTGGGTGCAAAAAGGCAGAAATTTTTCTTATTTTGGGGCAAAATTGCAGACATTTCACTTATTTCAGGGTAATAAGTCAGAAATTTTCCTTATTTTGGGGCAAAAAAGACAGAAATTCCCCTAATTGTGGGGAAAAAAGGCAGAAATTCCCTATATGTTGGGGCAAAAAGACAGAAATTCTCCTTATTTTGGGTCAAAACTCAAAAATTCCACTTATTTTAGGGCAAAATTGCAGGAATTTACCTTATTTTGGGGCAAAATTGCAGAAATTTTCCTTATTTGGGGCAAAATTGCAGAAATTTCACTTATTTTCAGGTAAAAAGACTGAAATATCCTTTATTTTGGGGCAAAAAGGAAGAAATTCCCCTTATTTTGGGGCAAAATTGCAGAAATTTTTCTTGTTTTGGGGCAAAAAGGCTGAAATTCTTATTTTGAGGTAAAATGCTGAAATTCCCCATATTTTGGGGCAAAAGGCAAAAATTCTTCTTATTTTGGGGCAAAAAGGCACAAATTTCCCTTATTTTCGGGCAAAATTGCAGAAATTTCATTTATTTCAGGGCAAAAATTCAGAAATTCCTTTTATTTTGGGGCAAAGAGCAGAAATTTCTTTTATTATGGTACAAAATTAAAGAAATTTTTCTTATTTTGAAACAAAAAGGCAGAAAATTCCCCTTATTTTGAGGCAAAAGGCAGAAACTATTCTTATTTTGTGGTAAAATGCAGAAATTCCCTTTATTTTGGGGCTAGAAAGCAGAAATTCCCCGTATTTTGAAGCAAAATTGCAGAAATTCTCATAATTTTCGGGCAAAAGGCAAAAATTCTCCTTATTTTGGGGCAAAAAGACAGAAAATCTCCTTTTTTGGGAGCAAACAGTCAGAAATTTTCCTTATTTTGGGGCAAAATTGCAGAAATTTCCTTTACATTGGGGCAAAATTGCAGAAATTTCCAGATTTTGGGGCAAAATTGCAGAAATTTCACTTATTTCAGGGAAAAAAGGCGAAAATTTTTTTGGGGGGGCAAAAAGGCAGAAATTTTTTTTATTTTGGTACAAAATTGCAGAAATTTTTCTTATTTTGGGCAAAAAGGCAGAAATTCCTCATATTTTGGGGCAAAAAGGCAGAAATTCCCCTTATTTTGAGGTAAAAAGGCTGTAATTCCCCTTATTTTGGGGCAAAAAGACAGAAATTTCATTTATTTTGGGAAAAGGCAGAAATTGCACTTATTTTGAGTCAAAAAGGTGGAAAATCCCCTTATTTTGGGGCAAAAATGAAGAAATTTGCTTTTTTTATGGCAAAAAGGTATACATTCCCTTTATTTTTGGGCAAAATGGCCCAAATTCCCCGTATTTTGGAGCAACATTGCAGAAATTCCCCTAATTTTTGGGCAAAAAGGCAGAAATTCCCTATATGTTGGGGCAAAAAGACAGAAATTCTCATTATTTTGGGGCAAAACTCACAAATTCCACTTATTTTGGCGCAAAATTCCAGAAATTTCCCTTATTTTGAGGCAAAATTGCAGAAATTTCACTTATTTTGGGGCAAAATTGCAAAAATTTCACTTATGTCAGAAAAAAAAAGCAGAAATTTTCTTATTTTGGTGCAAAAAGGCAGAAATTTCTAATATTTTGGTACAAAATTGCAGAAATTTTTCTTATTTTAGAACAAAAAGGCAGAAATTCCTAATATTTTGGGGCAAAAATGCAGAAATTCCTCTTATTTTTAGGTAAAAAGCCTGAAATTCCCCTTATTTGGGGGCAAAAAGGCAGAAATTTCCCTTATTTTGAGGCAAAATTGCAGAAATTTCACTTATTTCAGAAAAAAAGGAAAAATTTTCTTATTTGGGGGCAAAAGGGCAGAAATTTCTCTTATATTGAGGCAAAATTGCAGAAATTTCACTTATTTCAGAGAACAAAAGCAGAAATTTTCTTATTTTGGGGCAAAAAGGCAGAAATTTCTTTTATTTTGGTACAAAATTGCAGAAATGTTTCTTATTTTGGGGCAAAAAGGCAGAAATCTCCCATATTTTGGGGCAAAAAAGCAGAAATTTCCCTTATTTTGAGGTAAAAACGCTGAAATTCCCCTTATTTGGGGGCAAAAAGGCAGAAATTTCCCTTATTTTGAGGCAAAATTGCAGAAATTTCACTTATTTCAAAATAATAATTCAGAAATTTTCCTTATTTTGGGGCAAAAAACAGAAATTCTCTTTGTTTTAAAGGAAAAAGACTGATATTCCACTTATTTAGAGGCTAAAAAGCAGAAATTCTTATTATTTTGGAGCAAAAATGAAGAAATTTTCCTTTTTTTGTGGAAAAAGGTATACATTCCTCTAATTTTCGGGCTAAAAAGCAGAAATTCCCCGTATTTTGGAGCAAAATTGCAGAAATTCCCCTAATTGTGTGGAAAAAAGGCAGAAATTCCCTATATGTTAGGGCAAAAAGACAGAAATTCTCCTTATTTTGGGGCAAAACTCAGAAATTCCACTTATTTTGGGGCAAAATTCCAGAAATTTCCCTTATTTTGGGGCAAAATTGCAGAAATTTCACTTATTTTGGGGCGAAATTGCAGAAATTTCACTTTTTTCATGGAAAAAAAGGCAGAAATTTTCCTTATTTTGGGGCAAAAGCAGAAATTCCTAATATTTTGTGGCAAAAATTCAGAAATTCCTCTTATTTTGAGGTAAAAAGGCTGAAATTCCCCTTATTTGGGGGCAAAAAGGCATAAATTTCCCTTATTTTGGGGCAAAATTGCAGAAATTTCACTTATTTCAGGGTAATAAGTCAGAAATTTTCCTTATTTTGGGGCAAAAAAGACAGAAATTCCCTTTGTTTTGGGATAAAAAGACAGAAATTCCACTTATTTAGAGGCAAAAAAGCAGAAATTCCACTTATTTTGGAGTAAAAATTAAGAGATTTCCCTTTTTTATGGCAAAAAGGTATGCATTCTTTTTATTTTCGGACAAAAAGGCAGAAATTCCCCGTATTTTGGAGCAAAATTGCAGAAATTTCACTTATTTCAGAATAAAAATGAGAAATTTTCTTATTTTGGGGCAAAAGGCAGAAATTCCCCTTATTTTATGGCAAAATTGCAGAAATTGCCTTTATTTGGGGACAAAAAACAGAAATTCCCTTTATTTTGGGGCAAAATTGCAGAAAATTTTTTTATTATGGGAAAAAATTGAAGATATTTCTTTTATTTTAAGGCAAAATTGCAGAAATTTCACTTATTTCAGAGAAAAAAACAAAAATCTTTCTTATTTTTGGCAAAATGCAGAAATTCCCATTATTTTGGGGCAAAAAGGCAGAAATTCACCTTATTTTGGGGTAAAATTGAAGACATGTCTCATATTTCAGGGCATAAAGGCAGAAATTGCCCTTATTTGGGGGCAAAAAGGCAGAAATTCCCCTTATTTTGGGATAAAATTGCAGAAATTACCCTTGTTTGGGGGCAAAAAGGCAGAAAATCCCCTTAATTTCGGGCAAAAAGCCAGAAATTCCCTGTATTTTGGAGCAAAATTGCAGAAATTCTCCTAATATTGGGGCAAAAATGCAGAAATTCCCTTTATTTGGGGCAAATTGGCAGAAGTTCCCCTTATTTTCAGGAAAAGAGGCAGAAATTCCCATTATTTTGAAGCAAAATTGCAGAAACTCCCCTAATTTTGGGACAAAAAGGCAGAAATTCCCTTTATTTTGGGGCAAAAATACAGAAATTCTCCTTATATCTGGGCAAAAATCAGAAATTTCCCTTATTTTGGAGCAAAATTTTAGAAATTTCTTTTATTTTGGTACAGAATTGGAGAAATTTTTCTTATTCTGTGGCAAAAAGGCAGAAATTTCTTTTATTTTGGTGCAAAATTGCAGAAATTTTTCTTATTTTGGGGCAAAAAGGCATAAATTTCCCATATTTTGGGGCAAAAATGTAGAAATTTTCTTTATTTTGAGGTAAAAAGGCTGAAATTTCCCTTATTTGGGGGCAAAAAGGCAGAAATTTCTCTTATTTTGGGGCAAAATTGCAGAAATTTCACTTATTTCAGAAAAAAAAGAAAAAATTTTCTTATTTGGGGGCAAAAAGGCAGAAATTTCTTTTATTTTGGTGCAAAATTACAGAAATTTTCTTTATTTTGGGGCAAAAAAGACAGAAATTCCCTTTGTTTTGGGGGAAAAAGACAGAAATTCCACTTATTTAGAGGCAAAAAAGCAGAAATTCCCCTTATTTTGGAGCAAAAATGAAGAAATTTCCCTTTTTCATGGCAAAAATGTATGCATTCTTCTTATTTTCGGGCAAAAAGGCAGAAATTCTTTTTATTTTGGAGCAAGATTGCAGAAATTCCCCTAATTGTGGGGCAAAAAGGCAGAAATCCCCTATATGTTGGGGCAATAAGAAAGAAATTCTCCTTATTTTGGGGCAAAACTCAGAAATTCCACTTATTTTGGGGCAAAATTTCAGAAATTTCCCTTATTTTGGAGCAAAATTGCAGAAATTTCACTTATTTCAAAGAAAAAAAAGCACAAATTTTCTTATTTTGGGGCAAAAAGGCAGAAATTTCATTTATTTTGGTACAAAATTGCAGAAATTTTTCTTAATTTGGGCAAAAATGCAGAAATTTCCCATATTTTTCAACAAAAATGCAGAAATTCCCCTTATTTTGAGGTAAAAATGCTGAAATTCCCCTTATTTTGGGGCAAAAATTTAGAAATTCCCCTTATTTTAAAGGAAAAAGACAGAAATTCCGTTTATTTTTGTGGAAAAGTCAGAAATTGCACTTATTTTGAGTCAAAAAGGTGGAAAATCCCCTTATTTTGGGGTAAAAAATGAAGAAATTAACCTTTTTTATGGCAAAAAGGTATACATTCTTTTTATTTTCGAGCAAAATTGCAGAAATTCCCCTAATTATGGGGAAAAAAGGCAGAAATTCCCCGTAATTTGGAGCAAAATTGCAGAAATTCCCCTAATTTTGGGGCAAAAATGCAGAACGTCCCTTTATTTTGGGGTAAAACTGCAGAAATTTCACTTATTTCGCGGCAAAATGGCAGAAATTCCCTTTATTTTCGGAGAAAAAGGCAGAAAATCCCCGTATTTTAGAGCAAAATTGCAGAAATTTACCTAATTTTGGGGTAAAACATGCAGTAATTTTCTTTATTTTGGGGCAAAAAGGCAGAAATTCCCCTTATTTTGGGGCAAAAATCAAAAATATCCCTTATTTTGGGGCAAAATTTTAGAAATTTCTTTAATTTTGGAACAGAATTGCAGAAATTTTTCTTATTTTGTGGCAAAAAGGAAGAAATTTCCCATATTTTGGAACAAAAATGCAGAAATTCCCCTTATTTTGAGGTAAAAAGGCTGAAATTCCCCTTATTTCGGGGCAAAAAGGCAGAAATTTCCCTTATTTTGGGGCAAAATTGCAGAAATTTCACTTATTTCAGGGTAATAAGTCAGAAATTTTCCTTACTTTGGGGCCAAAAGGACAAAAATTCCCTTTGTTTTGGGGGAAAAAGACAGAAATTCCACTTATTTAGAGGCAAAAAAGCAGAAATTTCTCTTATTTTGGAACAAAAATGAAGAAATTTCCCTTTTTTATGGCAAAAAGTTATGCATTCTTCTTATTTTCGGGCAAAAAGGCAGAAATTCCCTTTATTTTGGAGCAAAATTGCAGAAATTCCCCTAATTGTGGGGCAAAAAGGCAGAAATTCCCTATATGTTGGGGCAAAAAGACAGAAATTCTCATTATTTTGGGGCAAAACTCAGAAATTCCACTTATTTTGGCGCAAAATTCCAGAAATTTCCCTTATTTTGAGGCAAAATTGCAGAAATTTCACTTATTTTGGGGCAAAATTGCAAAAATTTCACTTATGTCAGAAAAAAAGCAGAAATTTTCTTATTTTGGTGCAAAAAGGCAGAAATTTCTAATATTTTGGTACAAAATTGCAGAAATTTTTCTTATTTTAGGGCAAAAAGGCAGAAATTCCTAATATTTTGGGGCAAAAATGCAGAAATTCCTCTTATTTTTAGGTAAAAAGCCTGAAATTCCCCTTATTTGGGGGCAAAAAGGCAGAAATTTCCCTTATTTTGAGGCAAAATTGCAGAAATTTCACTTATTTCAGAGAACAAAAGCAGAAATTTTCTTATTTTGGGGCAAAAAGGCAGAAATTTCTTTTATTTTGGTACAAAATTGCAGAAATGTTTCTTATTTTGGGGCAAAAAGGCAGAAATCTCCCATATTTTGGGGCAAAAAAGCAGAAATTTCCCTTATTTTGAGGTAAAAACGCTGAAATTCCCCTTATTTGGGGGCAAAAAGGCAGAAATTTCCCTTATTTTGAGGCAAAATTGCAGAAATTTCACTTATTTCAGAATAATAAGTCAGAAATTTTCCTTATTTTGGGGCAAAAAACAGAAATTCTCTTTGTTTTAAAGGAAAAAGACTGATATTCCACTTATTTAGAGGCTAAAAAGCAGAAATTCTTATTATTTTGGAGCAAAAATGAAGAAATTTTCCTTTTTTTGTGGAAAAAGGTATACATTCCTCTAATTTTCGGGCTAAAAAACAGAAATTCCCCGTATTTTGGAGCAAAATTGCAGAAATTCCCCTAATTGTGTGGAAAAAAGGCAAAAATTCCCTATATGTTAGGGCAAAAAGACAGAAATTCTCCTTATTTTGGGGCAAAACTCAGAAATTCCACTTATTTTGGGGCAAAATTCCAGAAATTTCCCTTATTTTGGGGCAAAATTGCAGAAATTTCACTTATTTTGGGGCGAAATTGCAGAAATTTCACTTTTTTCATGGAAAAAAAGGCAGAAATTTTCCTTATTTTGGGGCAAAAAGGCAGAAATTCCTAATATTTTGTGGCAAAAATTCAGAAATTCCTCTTATTTTGAGGTAAAAAGGCTGAAATTCCCCTTATTTGGGGGCAAAAAGGCATAAATTTCCCTTATTTTGGGGCAAAATTGCAGAAATTTCACTTATTTCAGGGTAATAAGTCAGAAATTTTCCTTATTTTGGGGCAAAAAAGACAGAAATTCCCTTTGTTTTGGGATAAAAAGACAGAAATTCCACTTATTTAGAGGCAAAAAAGCAGAAATTCCACTTATTTTGGAGTAAAAATTAAGAGATTTCCCTTTTTTATGGCAAAAAGGTATGCATTCTTTTTATTTTCGGACAAAAAGGCAGAAATTCCCCGTATTTTGGAGCAAAATTGCAGAAATTTCATTTATTTCAGAATAAAAATGAGAAATTTTCTTATTTTGGGGCAAAAGGCAGAAATTCCCCTTATTTTATGGCAAAATTGCAGAAATTGCCTTTATTTGGGGACAAAAAACAGAAATTCCCTTTATTTTGGGGCAAAATTGCAGAAAATTTTTTTATTATGGGAAAAAATTGAAGATATTTCTTTTATTTTAAGGCAAAATTGCAGAAATTTCACTTATTTCAGAGAAAAAAACAAAAATCTTTCTTATTTTTGGCAAAATGCAGAAATTCCCATTATTTTGGGGCAAAAAGGCAGAAATTCACCTTATTTTGGGGTAAAATTGAAGACATGTCACATATTTCAGGGCATAAAGGCAGAAATTGCCCTTATTTGGGGGCAAAAAGGCAGAAATTCCCCTTATTTTGGGATAAAATTGCAGAAATTACCCTTGTTTGGGGGCAAAAAGGCAGAAAATCCCCTTAATTTCGGGCAAAAAGGCAGAAATTCCCTGTATTTTGGAGCAAAATTGCAGAAATTCTCCTAATATTGGGGCAAAAATGCAGAAATTCCCTTTATTTGGGGCAAATTGGCAGAAGTTCCCCTTATTTTCAGGAAAAGAGGCAGAAATTCCCATTATTTTGAAGCAAAATTGCAGAAACTCCCCTAATTTTGGGACAAAAAGGCAGAAATTCTCTTTATTTTGGGGCAAAAATACAGAAATTCTCCTTATATCTGGGCAAAAATCAGAAATTTCCCTTATTTTGGAGCAAAATTTTAGAAATTTCTTTTATTTTGGTACAGAATTGGAGAAATTTTTCTTATTCTGTGGCAAAAAGGCAGAAATTTCTTTTATTTTGGTGCAAAATTGCAGAAATTTTTCTTATTTTGGGGCAAAAAGGCATAAATTTCCCATATTTTGGGGCAAAAATGTAGAAATTTTCTTTATTTTGAGGTAAAAAGGCTGAAATTTCCCTTATTTGGGGGCAAAAAGGCAGAAATTTCTCTTATTTTGGGGCAAAATTGCAGAAATTTCACTTATTTCAGAAAAAAAAGAAAAAAAATTTCTTATTTGGGGGCAAAAAGGCAGAAATTTCTTTTATTTTGGTGCAAAATTACAGAAATTTTCTTTATTTTGGGGCAAAAAAGACAGAAATTCCCTTTGTTTTGGGGGAAAAAGACAGAAATTCCACTTATTTAGAGGCAAAAAAGCAGAAATTCCCCTTATTTTGGAGCAAAAATGAAGAAATTTCCCTTTTTCATGGCAAAAATGTATGCATTCTTCTTATTTTCGGGCAAAAAGGCAGAAATTCTTTGTATTTTGGAGCAAGATTGCAGAAATTCCCCTAATTGTGGGGCAAAAAGGCAGAAATCCCCTATATGTTGGGGCAATAAGAAAGAAATTCTCCTTATTTTGGGGCAAAACTCAGAAATTCCACTTATTTTGGGGCAAAATTTCAGAAATTTCCCTTATTTTGGAGCAAAATTGCAGAAATTTCACTTATTTCAAAGAAAAAAAAGCACAAATTTTCTTATTTTGGGGCAAAAAGGCAGAAATTTCATTTATTTTGGTACAAAATTGCAGAAATTTTTCTTAATTTGGGCAAAAATGCAGAAATTTCCCATATTTTTCGACAAAAATGCAGAAATTCCCCTTATTTTGAGGTAAAAATGCTGAAATTCCCCTTATTTTGGGGCAAAAATTTAGAAATTCCCCTTATTTTAAAGGAAAAAGACAGAAATTCCGTTTATTTTTGTGGAAAAGTCAGAAATTGCACTTATTTTGAGTCAAAAAGGCGGAAAATCCCCTTATTTTGGGGTAAAAAATGAAGAAATTAACCTTTTTTATGGCAAAAAGGTATACATTCTTTTTATTTTCGAGCAAAATTGCAGAAATTCCCCTAATTATGGGGAAAAAAGGCAGAAATTCCCCGTAATTTGGAACAAAATTGCAGAAATTCCCCTAATTTTGGGGCAAAAACGCAGAACGTCCCTTTATTTTGGGGTAAAACTGCAGAAATTTCACTTATTTCGCGGCAAAATGGCAGAAATTCCCTTTATTTTCGGAGAAAAAGGCAGAAAATCCCCGTATTTTAGAGCAAAATTGCAGAAATTTACCTAATTTTGGGGTAAAACATGCAGTAATTTTCTTTATTTTGGGGCAAAAAGGCAGAAATTCCCCTTATTTTGGGGCAAAAATCAAAAATATCCCTTATTTTGGGGCAAAATTTTAGAAATTTCTTTAATTTTGGTACAGAATTGCAGAAATTTTTCTTATTTTGTGGCAAAAAGGAAGAAATTTCCCATATTTTGGAACAAAAATGCAGAAATTCCCCTTATTTTGAGGTAAAAAGGCTGAAATTCCCCTTATTTCGGGGCAAAAAGGCAGAAATTTCCCTTATTTTGGGGCAAAATTGCAGAAATTTCACTTATTTCAGGGTAATAAGTCAGAAATTTTCCTTACTTTGTGGCCAAAAGGACAAAAATTCCCTTTGTTTTGGGGGAAAAAGACAGAAATTCCACTTATTTAGAGGCAAAAAAGCAGAAATTTCTCTTATTTTGGAACAAAAATGAAGAAATTTCCCTTTTTTATGGCAAAAAGTTATGCATTCTTCTTATTTTCGGGCAAAAAGGCAGAAATTCCCTTTATTTTGGAGCAAAATTGCAGAAATTCCCCTAATTGTGGGGCAAAAAGGCAGAAATTCCCTATATGTTGGGGCAAAAAGACAGAAATTCTCATTATTTTGGGGCAAAACTCAGAAATTCCACTTATTTTGGCGCAAAATTCCAGAAATTTCCCTTATTTTGAGGCAAAATTGCAGAAATTTCACTTATTTTGGGGCAAAATTGCAAAAATTTCACTTATGTCAGAAAAAAAGCAGAAATTTTCTTATTTTGGTGCAAAAAGGCAGAAATTTCTAATATTTTGGTACAAAATTGCAGAAATTTTTCTTATTTTAGGGCAAAAAGGCAGAAATTCCTAATATTTTGGGGCAAAAATGCAGAAATTCCTCTTATTTTTAGGTAAAAAGCCTGAAATTCCCCTTATTTGGGGGCAAAAAGGCAGAAATTTCCCTTATTTTGAGGCAAAATTGCAGAAATTTCACTTATTTCAGAGAACAAAAGCAGAAATTTTCTTATTTTGGGGCAAAAAGGCAGAAATTTCTTTTATTTTGGTACAAAATTGCAGAAATGTTTCTTATTTTGGGGCAAAAAGGCAGAAATCTCCCATATTTTGGGGCAAAAAAGCAGAAATTTCCCTTATTTTGAGGTAAAAACGCTGAAATTCCCCTTATTTGGGGGCAAAAAGGCAGAAATTTCCCTTATTTTGAGGCAAAATTGCAGAAATTTCACTTATTTCAGAATAATAAGTCAGAAATTTTCCTTATTTTGGGGCAAAAAACAGAAATTCTCTTTGTTTTAAAGGAAAAAGACTGATATTCCACTTATTTAGAGGCTAAAAAGCAGAAATTCTTATTATTTTGGAGCAAAAATGAAGAAAGTTTCCTTTTTTTGTGGAAAAAGGTATACATTCCTCTAATTTTCGGGCTAAAAAGCAGAAATTCCCCGTATTTTGGAGCAAAATTGCAGAAATTCCCCTAATTGTGGGGCAAAAAGGCAGAAATTCTCTATATGTTGGAGCAAAAAGACAGAAATTCTCCTTATTTTGGGGCAAAACTCAGAAATTCCACTTATTTCGGGGCAAAATTCCAGAAATTTCCCTTATTTTGGGGCAAAATTGCAGAAATTTCACTTATTTTGGGGCGAAATTGCAGAAATTTCACTTTTTTCATGGAAAAAAAGGCAGAAATTTTCCTTATTTTGGGGCAAAAAGGCAGAAATTCCTAATATTTTGTGGCAAAAATTCAGAAATTCCTCTTATTTTGAGGTAAAAAGGCTGAAATTCCCCTTATTTGGGGGCAAAAAGCATAAATTTCCCTTATTTTGGGGCAAAATTGCAGAAATTTCACTTATTTCAGAGAAAAAAACAAAAATCTTTCTTATTTTTGGCAAAATGCAGAAATTCCCATTATTTTGGGGCAAAAAGGCAGAAATTCACCTTATTTTGGGGTAAAATTGAAGACATGTCACATATTTCAGGGCATAAAGGCAGAAATTGCCCTTATTTGGGGGCAAAAAGGCAGAAATTCCCCTTATTTTGGGATAAAATTGCAGAAATTACCCTTGTTTGGGGGCAAAAAGGCAGAAAATCCCCTTAATTTCGGGCAAAAAGGCAGAAATTCCCTGTATTTTGGAGCAAAATTGCAGAAATTCTCCTAATATTGGGGCAAAAATGCAGAAATTCCCTTTATTTGGGGCAAATTGGCAGAAGTTCCCCTTATTTTCAGGAAAAGAGGCAGAAATTCCCATTATTTTGAAGCAAAATTGCAGAAACTCCCCTAATTTTGGGGCAAAAAGGCAGAAATTCACTTTATTTTGGGGCAAAATACAAAAATTCTCCTTATATCTGAGCAAAAATCAGAAATTTCCCTTATTTTGGAGCAAAATTTTAGAAATTTCTTTTATTTTGGTACAGAATTGGGGAAATTTTTCTTATTCTGTGGCAAAAAGGCAGAAATTTCTTTTATTTTGGTGCAAAATTGCAGAAATTTTTCATATTTTGGGGCAAAAAGGCATAAATTTCCCATATTTTGGGGCAAAAATGTAGAAATTTTCTTTATTTTGAGGTAAAAAGGCTGAAATTTCCCTTATTTGGGGGCAAAAAGGCAGAAATTTCTCTTATTTTGGGGCAAAATTGCAGAAATTTCACTTATTTCAGAAAAAAAGGAAAAATTTTCTTATTAGGTGGCAAAAAGGCAGAAATTTCTTTTATTTTGGTGCAAAATTACAGAAATTTTCTTTATTTTGGGGCAAAAAAGACAGAAATTCCCTTTGTTTTGGGGGAAAAAGACAGAAATTCCACTTATTTAGAGGCAAAAAAGCAGAAATTCCCCTTATTTTGGAGCAAAAATGAAGAAATTTCCCTTTTTCATGGCAAAAAGGTATGCATTCTTCTTATTTTCGGGCAAAAAGGCAGAAATTCCCTATATGTTGGGGCAAAAAGACAGAAATTCTCCTTATTTTGGGGCAAAACTCAGATATTCCACATATTTTGGGGCAAAATTCCATAAATTTCCCTTATTTTGTGGCAAAATTGCAGAAATATCACTTATTTTAAGGCAAAATTGGAGAAATTTCACTTATTTCAGAAGAAAAAAGCAGAAATTTTCTTGTTTTGGGGCAAAAAGGGAGAAATTTCTTTTATTTTTGTACAAAATTGCAGAAATTTTTCTTATTTTGGGGCAAGAACGCAGAAATTTCCTATATTTTGGGGCAAAAATTCAGAAATTCCCCTTATTTTTAGGTAAAAAGGCTGAAATTCTCTTTATTTGGGAGCAAAAAGGCAGAAATTGCCCTGATTTTGTGGCAAAATTCCAGAAATTTCACTTATTTTAGGGTAATAAGTCAGAAATTTTTTATTTTGGGGCAAAAAGGCAGAAATTTCTTTTATTTTGGTACAAAATTACAGAAATTTTTCTTATTTTGGGGCAAAAAAGAAGAAATTTCCCTTATTTTGGGGCAAAATTGCAGAAATTTCACTTATTTTGATGTAAAAAGGCTGAAATTCCCCTTATTTGGGGGCAAAATGGCAGAAGTTTTCCTTATTTTGGGGCAAAATTGCAGAAATTTCACTTATTTCAAGGTAATAAGTCAGAAATTTTCCTTATTTTGGGGCAAAAAAACAGAAATTCCTTGTTTTGGGGGAAAAAGACATAAATTCCACTTATTTAGAGGCAAAAAAGCAGAAATTCCCCATATTTTGGAGCAAAATTGCAGAAATTCCCCTAATTGTGGGGCAAAAAGGCAAAAATTCCCTATATGTTGGGGCAAAAAGACAGAAATTCTCCTCATTTGGGGGCAAAATTCAGAAATTCCATTTATTTTGTGGCAAAATTCCCAAAATTCCCCTTATTTTGGGGCAAATTGCAGAAATTTCAATTATTTTGGGGCAAAATTGCAGAAATTTCACTTTTTTCAGGGAAAAAAGGCCGAAATTTTCCGTTTTTAGGGGCAAAAAGGCAGAAATTCCTAATATTTTGAGGCAAAAATGCAGAAATTCCTCTTATTTTGAGGTAAAAAGGCTGAAATTCAACTTATTTGGGGGCAAAAATGCAGAAATTTCTCTAATACTGGGGCAAAATAGCAGAAATTTCACTTATTTCAGGGTAATAATTCACAAATTTTCCTTATTTTGGGGGAAAAAATACAGAAATTCCATTTGTATGGGGGGAAAAATACAGAAATTCCATTTATTTAGAGGCACAAAAGCAGAAATTCCCCTTATTTTGGAGCAAAATTGCAGAAATTTCCCTTTTTATAGCCAAAAGGTATGCATTCTTCTTATTTTCAGGCAAAAAGGCAGAAATTCCCCGTATTTTGGAGTAAAATTGCAGAAATTCCCTTAATTGTAGGGCAAAAAGACAGAAATTCTCCTTATTTTGGGGCAAAACTCAGAAATTCCACTTATTTTGGAACAAAATTTCAGAAATTTCCCTTATTTTTGGCCAAAATTGCAGAAATTTCACTTATTTTGGGGCAAAATTGCAGAAATTTCACTTATTTCAGGGAAAAAAAGCAGAAATTTTCTTATTTTGGGGCAAAAAGGCAGAAATTTCCCATATTTTGAGGCAAAAATGCAGAAATTCCCCTTATTTTGAGGTAAAAAGGCTGAAATTTTCCTTATTTGGGGGCAAAAAGGCAGAAATTTCCCATATTTTGGGGCAAAATTGCAGAAATTTCACTTATTTCAGGGTACTAAGTCAGAAATTTTTCTTATTTTGGGGCAAAAAAGACAGAAATTCCCTTTGTTTTCAGGGAAAAAGACAGAAATTCCACTTATTTAGAGGCAAAAATGCAGAAATTCCCCTTATTTTGGAGCAAAAATGAAGAAATTTCCCTTTTTCATGGCAAAAAGGTATGCATTCTTCTTATTTTCGGGCAAAAAGGCAGAAATTCCCCCTATTTTAGAGCAAAATTGCAGAAATTCCCTCTAATTGTGGGGCAAAAAGTCAGAAATTCCCTATATGTAGGGGCAAAAAGACAGAAATTCTCCTTATTTTAAAGCAAAACTCAGAAATTTCACTTATTTTGGGGCAAAATTACAGAAATTTCACTTATTTCAAAAAAAAAGCAGAAATTTTCTTATTTTGGGGCAAAAAGGCAAAAATTTCTTTTATTTTGGTACAAAATTGCAGAAATTATTATTATTTTGAAGCAAAAAAGCAGAAATTTCTCATATTTTGGGGCAAAATTGCAGAAAATTTCCTTATTTTGAGGTAAAAAGGCTAAAATTCCCCTTATTTGGTTGCAAAAAGGCAGAAATTTTCCTTATTTTGGGGAAAAATTGCAGAAATTTCACTTATTTCAGGGTAATAAGTCAGAAGTTTTTCTTACTTTGGGGCAAAAAAGACAGAAATTCCCTTTGTTTTCAGGGAAAAAGACAGAAATTCCACTTATTTAGAGGCAAAAATGCAGAAATTCCCCTTATTTTGGAGCAAAAATGAAGAAATTTCCCTTTTTTGTGGCAAAAAGGTATGCATTCTTCTTATTTTCGGGCAAAAAGGCAGAAATTCCCTTTTTTTTGGGGGAAAAAGACAGAAATTCCACTTATTTAGAGGCAAAAAAGCAGAAATTCCCCATATTTTGGAGCAAAATTGCAGAAATTCCCCTAATTGTGGGGCAAAAAGGCAGAAATTCCCTATATGTTAGGGCAAAACGACAGAAATTCTCCTCATTTGGGGGCAAAATTCAGAAATTCCATTTATTTTGGGGCAAAATTCCCAAAATTCCCCTTATTTTGGGGCAAAATTGCAGAAATTTCAATTATTTTGGGGCAAAATTGCAGAAATTTCACTTTTGTCAGGGAAAAAAGGCCGAAATTTTCCGTTTTTAGGGGCATAAAGTCAGAAATTCCTAATATTTTGAGGCAAAAATGCAGAAATTCCTCTTATTTTGAGGTAAAAAGGCTGAAATTCCCCTTATTTGGGGGCAAAAATGCAGAAATTTCTCTTATACTGGGGCAAAATTGCAGAAATTTCACTTATTTCAGGGTAATAATTCAGAAATTTTCCTTATTTTGGGGCAAAAAATACAGAAATTCCATTTGTATGGGTGGAAAAAGACAGAAATTCCATTTATTTAGAGGCAAAAAAGCAGAAATTCCCCTTATTTTGGAGCAAAATTGCAGAAATTTCCCTTTTTATAGCTAAAAGGTATACATTCTTCTTATTTTCAGGCAAAAAGGCAGAAATTCCCCGTATTTTGGAGTAAAATTGCAGAAATTCCCTTATGTTGGGGCAAAAAGACAGAAATTCTCCTTATTTTGGGGCAAAACTCAGAAATTCCACTTATTTTGGAACAAAATTTCAGAAATTTCCCTTATTTTTGGCCAAAATTGCAGAAATTTCACTTATTTTGGGGCAAAATTGCAGAAATTTCACTTATTTCAGGGAAAAAAAGCAGAAATTTTCTTATTTTGGGGCAAAAAGGCAGAAATTTCCCATATTTTGAGGCAAAAATGCAGAAATTCCCCTTATTTTGAGGTAAAAAGGCTGAAATTCCCCTTATTTGGGGGCAAAAAGGCAGAAATTTCCCATATTTTGGGGCAAAATTGCAGAAATTTCACTTATTTCAGGGTAATAAGTCAGAAATTTTTCTTACTTTGGGGCAAAAAAGACAGAAATTCCCTTTGTTTTCAGGGAAAAAGACAGAAATTCCACTTATTTAGAGGCATAAATGCAGAAATTCCCCTTATTTTGGAGCAAAAATGAAGAAATTTCCCTTTTTTATGGCAAAAAGGTATGCATTTTTCTTATTTTCGGGCAAAAAGGTAGAAATTCCCCCTATTTTAGAGCAAAATTGCAGAAATTCCCCTAATTGTGGGGCAAAAAGGCAGAAATTCCCTATATGTTGGGGCAAAATACAGAAATTCTCCTTATTTTGGGGAAAAACTCAGAAATTCCACTTATTTTGGGGCAAAATTGCAGAAATTTCCCTTATTTTGGGGAAAAATTGCAGAAATTTCACTTATTTTGGGGCAAAATTGCAGAAATTTCACTTTTTTCAGGGTAATAAGTCAGAAATTTTCCTTATTTTGGGGCAAAAAAGACAGAAATTCCCTATGTTCTGGGGGAAAAAGACAGTAATTCCACTTTTTTAGAGGCAAAAAAGCAGAAATTCCTTTTATTTTGGAGTAAAAATGAAGAAATTTCTTTTTTTTGTGGCAAAAGGTATACATTCCCTTTATTTTCGGGCAAAAAGGCAAAAATTCCCCGTATTTTGGAGCAAACTTGCAGATATTCCCCTAATTGTGGGGCAAAAAGGCAGAAATTCCCTATATGTTGGGGCAAAAAGACAGAAATTCTCCTTATTTTGGGGCAAAACTCAGAAATTCCACTTATTTTGGGGCAAAATTCAAGAAATTTCCCTTATTTTGGGCAAAATTGCAGAAATTTCACTTATTTTCAGGCAAAATTACATAAATTTCACTTATTCAGAAAAAAAGCAGAATTTTCTTATTTTGGTGCAAAAAGGCAGAAATTTCTTTTATTTTGTTACAAAATTGCAGAAATTTATCTTATTTTGGGGCAAAAAGGCAGAAATTTCTCATATTTTGAGGCAAAATTGCAGAAATTTTTTTTATTTTGAGGTAAAAAAGGCTGAAATTCCCCTTATTTGGGGGAAAAAAAGAAGAATTTCTCTTATTTTGGGGCAAAATTGCATAAATTTCACTTATTTCAGAGTAATAAGTCAGAAATTTTCGTTATTTTGGGGCAAAAAAACAGAAATTCCCTTTGTTTTGGGGGGAAAAGACAGAAATTCCACTTTTTTAGAGGCAAAAAAGCAGAAATAACTTTTATTTTGGAGTAAAAATGTAGAAATTTCCCTTTTTTATGGCAAAAAGGTATGCATTCTTCTTATTTTCGGGCAAAAAGGCAGAAATTCCCCGTATTTTCGAGCAAAATTGCAAAAATTCCCCTAATTTTAGGGCAAAAAGGCAGAAATTCCCTAATGTTGGGGCAAAAAGACAGAAATTCTCCTTATTTTGGGGCAAAACTCAGAAATTCCACTTATTTTGGGGCAAAATTCTAGAAATTTTTCTTATTTTAAAGCAAAATTGCAGAAATTCCACTTATTTTGGGGTAAAATTGCAGAAATTTCACTTATTTCAGGGAAAAAAGGCAGAAATTTTTCTTATTTTGGGGCAAAAAGGAAAAATTTCCTAATATTTTGTGGCAAAAATGCCGAAATTCCCCTTATTTTGAGGTAAAAAAGCTGAAATTTCCCTTATTTGGGGGCAAAAAGGCAGAAATTTTCCTTATTTTGGGGCAAAATTGCAGAAATTTCACTTATTTCAGGGTAATAAGTCAGAAATTTTCCTTATTTTGGGGCCAAAAGGACAGAAATTCCCTTTGTTTTGGGGGAAAAAGACAGAAATTCCACTTATTTAGAGGCAAAAAAGCAGAAATTCCCCTTATTTTGGAGCAAAAATGAAGAAATTTCCCTTTTTTATGGCAAAAAGGTATGCATTCTTCTTATTTTCGGGCAAAAAGGCAGAAATTCCCCGTATTTTGAAGCAAAATTGCACAAATTCCCCTAATTGTGGGGCAAAAAGACAGAAATTCTCCTTATTTTGAGGTAAAACTCAGAAATTCCACTTATTTTGGGGGCAAAATTCCAGAAATTTCCCTTATTTTGGGGCAAAATTGCAGAAATTTTACTTATTTTGGGGCAAAATTGCAGAAATTTCACTTATTTCAGAAAAATAAGCAGAATTTATTTATTTTGGTGCAAAAAGGCAGAAATTTCTTTTATTTTGGTACAAATTGCAGAAATTTTTCTTATTTTGGGGCAAAAAGGCAGAAATCTTCATATTTTGGGGCAAAAATGCAGAAATTCCTCTTATTTTGAGGTAAAAAGGCTGAAATTTCCCTTATTTGGGGGCAAAAAGGAAGAAATTTCCCTTATTTTGGGGCAAAATTGCAGAAATTTCACTTATTTCAGGGTAATAAGTCAGAAATTTTCTTTATTTTGGGGCAAAAAAGACAGAAATTCCCTTTGTTTTGGGAGAAAAAGAAATTCCACTTTTTTAGAGGCAAAAAAGCAGAAATTCCTTTTATTTTGGAGTAAAAATGAAGAAATTTCCCTTTTTTGTGGCAAAAGGTATGCATTCCACATATTTTTGGGCTAAAAAGCAGAAATTACCCGTATTTTGGAGCAATATTGCAGAAATTCCCCTAATTGTGGGGCAAAGAGGCAGAAATTCCCTATATGTTAGGGCAAAAAGACAGAAATTCTCCTTATTTTGGGGCAAAACTCAGAAATTCTACTTATTTTGGGGCAAAATTCCAGAAATTTCCCTTATTTTGGGGCAAAATTGCAGAAATTTCACTTATTTTGGGGCAAAATTGCAGAAATTTCACTTATTTCAGGGTAATAAGTCAGAAATTTTCCTTATTTTGGGGCCAAAAATACAGAAATTCTTTTTGTTTTGGGGGGGAAAAGACAGAAATTCCACTTATTTAGAGGCAAAAAAGCAGAAATTCCTCTTATTTTGGAGCAAAATTGCAGAAATTCCCCTAATTGTGGGGCAAGAAGGGAGAAATTCCCTATATGTTGGGGCAAAAAGAAACAAATTCTCCTTATTTTGGGTCAAAACTCAGAAATTCTACTGATATTGGGGCAAAATTCCAGAAATTTCCCTTATTTTGGGGCAAAATTGCAGAAATTTCAATTATTTTTGGGCAAAATTGCAGAAATTTCACTTATTTCAGAAAAAAAAGCAGAAATTTTCTTATTTTGGTGCAAAAAGGCGGAAATTTCTTTTATTTTGGTACAAAATTGCAGAAATTTTTCTTATTTTGGGGCAAAAAGGCAGAAATCTCCCATATTTTGGGGCAAAAATGCAGAAATTTCTCTTATTTTGAGGTAAAAAGGCTGAAATTCCCCTTATTTGGGGGCAAAAAGGCAGAAATTTCCCTTATTTTGGGGCAAAATTGCAAAAATTTCACTTATTTCAGGGTAATAAGTCAGAAATTTTCCTTATTTTTGGGCAAAAAAGACAGAAATTCCCTTTGTTTTGGGGGAAAAAGACAGAAATTCCACTTATTTAGAGGCAAAAAAGCAGAAATTCCCCTTATTTTGTAGCAAAACTGAAGAAATTTCTATTTTTTATGGCAAAAAGGTATGCATTCTTCTTATTTTCGGGCAAAAAGGCAGAAATTCCCCGTATTTTGGAGCAAAATTGCAGAAATTCCCCTAATTGTGGGGCAAAAAGGCAGAAATTCCCTATATGTTGGGGCAAAAAGACAGAAATTCTCCTTATTTTGGGGCAAAACTCAGAAATTCCACTTATTTTGGTGCAAAATTCCAGAAATTTCCCTTATTTTAGGGCAAAATTGCAGAAATTTCACTTATTTTGGGGCAAAATTGCAGAAATTTAACTTATTTCAGAAAAAAATTCAGAAATTTTTTTATTTTGGTGCAATAAGGCAGAAATTTCTTTTATTTTGGTACAAAATTGCAGAAATTTTTATTATTTTGGGGCAAAAAGGCAGAAATCCCCCATATTTTGAGGCAAAAATGCAGAAATTCCTCTTATTTTGAGGTAATAAGGCTGAAATTTCCCTTATTTGTTGGCAAAAAGGCAGAAATTTCCCTTATTTTGAGGCAAAATTGCAGAAATTTCACTTATTTCAGGGTAATAAGTCAGAAATTTTCTTTATTTTGGGGCAAAAAAGACAGAAATTCCCTTTGTTTTGGGAGAAAAAGACAGAAATTCCACTTTTTTAGAGGCAAAATAGCAGAAATTCCTTTTATTTTGGAGTAAAAATGAAGAAATTTCCCTTTTTTGTGGCAAAAGGTATGCATTCCACTTATTTTTGGGCTAAAAAGCAGAAATTACCCGTATTTTGGAGCAATATTGCAGAAATTCCCCTAATTGTGGGGCAAAGAGGCAGAAATTCCCTATATGTTAGGGCAAAAAGACAGAAATTCTCCTTATTTTGGGGCAAAACTCAGAAATTCTACTTATTTTGGGGCAAAATTCCAGAAATTTCCCTTATTTTGGGGCAAAATTGCAGAAATTTCACTTATTTTGGGGCAAAATTGCAGAAATTTCACTTATTTCAGGCTAATAAGTCAGAAATTTTCCTTATTTTGGGGCCAAAAAGACAGAAATTCCCTTTGTTTTGGGGGGGAAAAGACAGAAATTCCACTTATTTAGAGGCAAAAAAGCAGAAATTCCTCTTATTTTGGAGCAAAACTGAAGAAATTTCTATTTTTTATGGCAAAAGGGTATGCATTCTTCTTATTTTCGGGCAAAAAGGCAGAAATTCCCCGTATTTTGGAGCAAAATTGCAGAAATTCCCCTAATTGTGGGGCAAAAAGGCAGAAATTCCCTATATGTTGGGGCAAAAAGACAGAAATTCTCCTTATTTTGGGGCAAAACTCAGAAATTCCACTTATTTTGGTGCAAAATTCCAGAAATTTCACTTAGTTTAGGGCAAAATTGCAGAAATTTCACTTATTTTGGGGCAAAATTGCAGAAATTTATCTTATTTCAGAAAAAAATTCAGAAATTTTTCTATTTTGGTGCAAAAAGGCAGAAATTTCTTTTATTTTGGTACAAAATTGCAGAAATTTTTCTTATTTTGGGGCAAAAAGTCAGAAATCTCCCATATTTAGGGGAAAACTGCAGAAATTCCTCTTATTTTGAGGTAAAAATGCTTAAATTTCCCTTATTTGGGGGCAAAAAGGCAGAAATTTCCCTTATTTTGAGGCAAAATTGCAGAAATTTCACTTATTTTAGGGTAATAAGTCAGAAATTTTCTCTATTTTGGGGCAAAAAAGACAGAAATTCCCTTTGTTTTGGGAGAAAAATACAGATATTTCACTTTTTTAGAGGCAAAAAAGCAGAAATTCCTTTTATTTTGGAGTAAAAATGAAGAAATTTCCCTTTTTTGTGGCAAAAGGTATGCATTCCACTTATTTTTGGGTTAAATGCAGAAACTACCCGTATTTTAGAGCAAAATTGCAGAAATTCCCCTAATTGAAAGGCAAAATGGCAGAAATTCCCTATATGTTAGGGCAAAAAGACAGAAATTCTCTTTATTTTGGGGGCAAAACTCAGAAATTCCATTTATTTTGGGGCAAAATTCCAGAAATTTCTCTTATTTTGGGGCAAAATTGCAGAAATTTCACTAATTTTGGGGCAAAATTGCAGAAATTTCACTTATTTCATGGTAAAAAGGCGTAAATTTTCCTTATTTTGATGCAAAAATGCAGAAATTCCAAATATTTTGTGGCAAAAATGAAGAAATTCCCTTTATTTTGAGGTAAAAAGGCAGAAATTCCCCTTATTTGGGGGCAAAAAAAAGAAATTTCACTTATTTTGGGGCAAAAACTCAGAAATTCCACACTTTTTTGTCAAAATTCCAGAAATTTCCCTTATTTTGGGGCAAAATTGCAGAAATTTCACTTATTTTGGTGCAAAATTGCAGAAATTTAACTTATTTCAGAAATAAATTCAGAAATTTTCCTATTTTGGTGCAAAAAGGCAGAATTATCTTTTATTTTGGTACAAAATTGCAGAAATTTTTCTTATTTTGGGGCAAAAAAGGGAGAAATCTCCCATATTTTGGGGCAAAAATGAAGATATTCCTCTTATTTTGAGGTAAAAAGGCTGAAATTTCCTTTATTTGGGGGCAAAAAGGCAGAAATTTCCCTTATTTTGAGGAAAATTGCAGAAATTTCACTTATTTCAGGGTAATAAGTCAGAAATTTTCGTTATTTTGGGGCAAAAAAGACAGAAATTCCCTTTGTTTTGGGGGAAAATAACAGAAATTCCACTTTTTTAGAGGCAAAAAAGCAGAAATTCCTTTTATTTTGGAGTAAAAATGAAGAAATTTCTTTTTTTGTGGCAAAAGGTATACATTCCACTTATTTTTGGGCTAAAAAGCAGAAATTACCCGTATTTTGGAGCAAAATTGCAGAAAATCCCCTAATTGTGGGGCAAAGAGGCAGAAATTCCCTATATGTTAGGGCAAAAAGACAGAAATTCTCCTTATTTTGGGGCAAAACTCAGAATTTCCACTTATTTTGGGGCAAAATTTCAGAAATTTCCCTTATTTTGGGGCAAAATTGCAGAAATTTCACTTATTTTGGGGCAAAATTGCAGAAATTTCCCTTATTTCAGGTAAAAATGGCAGAAATTTTTCTTATTTTGGGGCAAAAAGGCAGAAATTCCTAATATTTTGTGGCAAAAATGCAGAAATTCCCCTTATTTTGAGGTAAAAAGGCTGAAATTCCCCTTATTTGGGTGCAAAAAGGCAGAAATTTTTCTTATTTTGGGGCAAAATTGCAGACATTTTACTTATTTCAGGGTAATAAGTCAGAAATTTTCCTTATTTTGGGGCAAAAAAGACAGAAATTCCCCTAATTGTGGGGCAAAAAGGCAGAAATTCCCTATATGTTGGGGCAAAAAGACAGAAATTCTCCTTATTTTTGGGCAAAACTCAAAAATTCCACTTATTTTGGGGCAAAATTGCAGGAATTTACATTATTTTGGGGCAAAATTGCAGAAATTTTCCTTATTTGGGGCAAAATTGCAGAAATTTCACTTATTTTCAGGTAAAAAGACTGAAATATCCTTTATTTTGGGGCAAAAAGGAGGAAATTCCCCTTATTTTGGGGCAAAATTGCAGAAATTATTCTTATTTTGGGGCAAAAAGGCTGAAATTCTTATTTTGAGGTAAAATGCTGAAATTCCCCATATTTTGGGGCAAAAGGCAAAAATTCTTCTTATTTTGGGGCAAAAAGGCACAAATTTCCCTTATTTTCGGGCAAAATTGCAGAAATTTCATTTATTTCAAGGCAAAAATTCAGAAATTCCTTTTATTTTGGGGCAAAGAGCAGAAATTTCTTTTATTATGGTACAAAATTGAAGAAATTTTTCTTATTTTGAAACAAAAAGGCAGAAAATTCCCCTTATTTTGAGGCAAAAGGCAGAAATTATTCTCAATTTGAGGTAAAATGCAGAAATTCCCTTTATTTTGGGGCTAGAAAGCAGAAATTCCCCATATTTTGAAGCAAAATTGCAGAAATTCTCATAATTTTCGGGCAAAAGGCAAAAATTCTCCTTATTTTGGGGCAAAAAGACAGAAAATCTCATTTTTTGGGAGCAAACAGTCAGAAATTTTCCTTATTTTGGGGCAAAATTGCAGAAATTTCCTTTACATTGGGGCAAAATTGCAGAAATTTCCATATTTTGGGGCAAAATTGCAGAAATTTCACTTATTTCAGGGAAAAAAGGCGAAAATTTTTTTTGGGGGGCAAAAAGGCAGAAATTTTTTTTATTTTGGTACAAAATTGCAGAAATTTTTCTTATTTTGGGGCAAAAAGTCAGAAATTCCTCATATTTTGGGGCAAAAATGCAGAAATTCCCCTTATTTTGAGGTAAAAAGGCTGAAATTCCCCTTATTTTGGGGCAAAAAGACAGAAATTTCGTTTATTTTGGGGAAAAGGCAGAAATTGCACTTATTTTGAGTCAAAAAGGTGGAAAATCCCCTTATTTGGGGGCAAAAATGAAGAAATTTGCTTTTTTTATGGCAAAAAGGTATACATTCCCTTTATTTTTGGGCAAAATGGCACAAATTCCCCGTATTTTGGAGCAACATTGCAGAAATTCCCCTAATTTTTGGGCAAAAAGGCAGAAATTCCCCTTATTTTGGGGTAAAACTGCAGAAATTTCACTTTTTTGCGGCAAAATGTCAGAAATTCCCCTTATTTTTGGCAAAAAAGGCAGAAAATTCCCGTATTTTGGAGAATAAATTGCAGAAATTCACCTAATTTTAGGGTAAAAAAATACAGTAATTTTCTTTATTTTTGGGCAAAAAGGCAGAAATTCTCCTTATTTTAGGGCAAAAAGGCAGAAATTCGTCTTATTTTAGGGCAAAATTGCAGAAATTTTCCTTATTTGGGGGCAAAAAACAGAAATTCCTTTTATTTTGGGGCAAAATTGCAGAAATTTCCCTTATTATGGGGAAAAATTGCAGAAATTTTTCTTATTTTAGGGCAAAATTGCAGAAATTTCACTTATTTCAGAGAAAAAAAGCAAAATTTTTCTTATTTTGGGGCAAAAAGGCAGAAATTCCCATTATTTTGGGGCAAAAAGGCAGAAATTCACCTTATTTTGGGGTAAAATTGCAGAAATTTCACATATTTCAGGGCAAAAAGACAGAAATTCCCCTTATTTTAAGGCAGAAAGGCAGAAATTCCCCTTATTTTGGAATAAAATTGCAGAAATTTTTTTTCTTTAGGGGCAAAAAGGCAGAAAATCCACTTAATTTCGGGTAAAAAAGCAGAAATTCCTCTTATTTTGGAGCAAAATTGCAGAAACTCCCCTAATTTTGGGGCATATAGGCAGAAATTCCCTTTATTTTGGGGCAAAAATAGAGAAATTCTCATTATTTTGGGGCAAAAATCAGAAATTTCCCGTATTTCGGGTCAAAATTTTAGAAATTTCTTTTATATTGTTACAGACTTGCAGAAATTTTTCTTATTTTGTGGCAAAAAGGCAGAAATTTCCCATATTTTGGTGCAAAAAGCCTAAAATTTCCTTTATTATGAGGTAAAATCCTGAAATTCCCCATATTTTGGGGCAAAAAGGCAGAAATTCCCCTCATTTGGAGGCAAAAATACACAAATTTCCCTTATTTTCGGGCATAATTGCAGGAATTTCATTTATTTCAGGGCAAAAAGTCAGAAATTCCTTTTATTTTGGGGCAAAAAGCAGAAATTTCTTTTATTTTGATACAAAATTGTAGAAATTTTCCTTATTTTGGAACAAAAAGGCAAAAATTACCCATATTTTAGGGAAAAAGGCAGAAATTCCCCTTATTTTGAGGTAAAAAGGCTGAAATTCCCGTTATTTTGGGGTAAAAAGGCAGAAATTCCCTTTACTTTGTGGCAAAAAGGCAGAAATTCCCGTTAATTGGGGCAGAAAAGCAGAAATTTTCCATATTTAAGGGCAATAGGGCAGATATTCCCCATATTTTGTGGCAAAAAGGCAGAAATTCCCCTTATTTGGAGGTAAAATGATGAAATTCCCCTTTTTTTCGGCAAAAAGGCAGAAATTCCTATTATTTTGGGGCAAAATTGCAGAAATTTCCTTTATTTTGGGGCAAAATTGCAGAAATTTCCCTTATTTTGGGGCAAAATTGCAGAAATTTCACTTATTTCAGGGAAAAAGCACAGAAATTTCTCTTATTTTGGGGCAAAAAGGCAGAAATTTCTTTTATTTTGGTACAAAATTGCAGAAATTTTCTTTATTTTGGGGCAAAAATGAAGAAATTCCCCATATTTTGGGGCAAAAAGGAAGAGATTCCCCTTATCATGAGGTAAAATGCTGAAATATCCCTTATTTTGGGGCAAAAAGACAGAAATTCCCTTTATTTTGTGGCAAAAAGGCAAAAATTTCCCTTATTTTGGGGCAAAATTGCAGAAATTTCACTTATTTCAGGGCAAAATTCAAAAATTCCTTTTATTTTTTGGCAAAAAGAGAAATTTTGTTTATTTTTGGGTAAAAAGGCAGAAATTTCACTTATTGTGAGGTAAGAAGGCAGAAATCCCTCTTATTTTGGGGCAAAAATGAAGATTTTTCCCTTTTTTTGTGGCAAAAGGTATATATTCTCCTTATTTTCGGGCAAAAAAGCAGAAATATCCCGTTTTTTGGAGCACAATTGCAGAAAATCCCCTAATTGTGGGGCAAAAAGGCAGAAATTCCCTATATGTTGGGGCAAAAAGACAGAAATTCTCCTTATTTTGGGGCAAAACTCAGAAATTCCACTTATTTTGGGGCAAAATTCCAGAAATTTCCCTAATTTTAGGGCAAATTTGCAGAAATTTCACTTATTTTGAGGCAAAATTGCAGAAATTTCACTTATTTCAGATAAAAAAAAGGCAGAAATTTTTCTTATTTTGGGGCAAAAAGGCAGAAATTCCTAATATTTTGTGGCAAAAATGCAGAAATTCCCTTTATTTTGAGGTAAAAAGGCTGAAATTCCCCTTATTTGGGGGCAAAAAGGCAGAAATTTCCCTTATTTTGGGGCAAAATTGCAGAAATTTCACTTATTTCAGGGCAAAATTCAAAAATTCCTTTTATTTTGGGGCTAAAAGTCAGAAATTCCGTTTATTTTTGGGTAAAAAGGCAGAAATTTCACTTATTTTGAGGTAAGAAGGCAGAAATTCCTCTTATTTTGGGGCAAAAATGAAGAAATTTCCCTTTTTTGTGGCAAAAGGTATACATTCCCCTTATTTTCGGGCAAAAAAGCAGAAATTCCCCGATTTAGGAGCAAGATTGCAGAAAATCCCCTAATTGTGGGGCAAAAAGGCAGAAATTCCCTATATGTTGGGGCAATAAGACAGAAATTCTCCTTATTTTGGGGCAAAACTCAGAAATTCCACTTAATTTGGGCCAAAATTCCAGAAATTTCCCTTATTTTGGGGCAAAATTGCAGAAATTTTACTTATTTTGGGGCAAAATTGCAGAAATTTCACTTATTTCAGGGTAATAAGTCAGAAATTTTCCTTATTTTGGAGCAAAAAAACAGAAATTCCCTTTGTTTTGGGGGAAAAAGACAGAAATTTCACTTATTTAGAGGCAAAAAAGCTGAAATTTCCCTTATTTTGGAGCAAAAATGAAGAACTTTCCCTTTTTTATGGCAAAAAGTTATGCATTCTTCTTATTTTCGGGCAAAAAGGCAGAAATTCCCCGTATTTTGGAGCAAAATTACAGAAATTCCCCTAATTGTGGGGCGAAAAGGCAGAAATTCCCTATATGTTAGGGCAAAAAGACAGAAATTCTCCTTATTTTGGGGCAAAACTCAGAAATTCCACTTATTTTAAGGCAAAATTCCAGAAATTTCCTTTATTTGGGAGCAAAATTGCAGAAATTTCTGTTATTTTGGGGCAAAATTGCAGAAATTTCACTTATTTCAGAAAAAAAAGCAGAAATTTTCTTATTTTGGTGCAAAAAGGCGGAAATTTCTTTTATTTTGGTACAAAATTGCAGAAATTTTTCTTATTTTGGGGCAAAAAGGCAGAAATCTCCCATATTTTGGGGCAAAAATGCAGAAATTCCTCTTATTTTGAGGTAAAAAGGCTGAAATTCCCCTTATTTGGAGGCAAAAAGGCAGAAATTTTTCTTATTTTGGGGCAAAATTGCAGAAATTTCACTTATTTCAGAGTAGTCAGTCAGAAATTTTTCTTATTTTGGGGCAAAAAAGCAGAAATTCCTTTTATTTTGGAGTAAAAATGAAGAAATTTCTTTTTTGTGGCAAATGGTATACATTCCCCTTATTTTCAGGCTAAAAAGCAGAAATTACCCGTATTTTGGAGCAAAATTGCAAAAATTCCGCTAATTGTGGGGCAAAAAGGCAGAAATTCCCTGTAAGTTAGAGCAAAAAAACAGAAAATCTCCTTATTTTGGGGCAAAACTCAGAAATTCCACTTACTTTGGGGCAAAATTCCAAAAATTTCCCTTATTTTGGGCCAAAATTGCAGAAATTTCACTTATTTTGAGGCAAAATTGCATAAATTTCACTTATTTCAGGGTAATAAGTCAGAAATTTTCCTTATTTTGGGGCAAAAAACACAGAAATTCCCTTTGTTTTGGGGGAAAAAGACAGAAATTCCACTTTTTTAGAGGCAAAAAAGCAGAAATTCCTTTTATTTTGGAGTAAAAATGAAGAAATTTCCCTTTTTTGTGGCAAAATGTATACATTCCACTTATTTTTGGGCTAAAAAGCTGAAATTACCCGTATTTTGGAGCAAAATTGCAGAAATTCCCCTAATTGTGGGGCAAAATGCAGAAATTCCCTATATGTTAGGGCAAAAAGACAGAAATTCTCCTTATTTTGGGGCAAAACTCAGAAATTCCACTTATTTTGGGGCAAAATTCCAGAAATTTCCCTTATTTTGTGGCAAAATTGCCGAAATTTCACTTATTTTGGGGCAAAATTGCAGAAATTTCACTTATTTCATGGTAAAAAGGCAGAAATTTTCCTCATTTTGGGGCAAAAATGCAGAGATTCCAAATATTTTGTGGTAAAATTGCAAAAATTCCCCTTATTTTGAGGTAAAAAGGCAGAAATTCCCCTTATTTGGAAGCAAAAAGCAGAAATTTCCCTTATTCTGGGACAAAATTGCAGAAATTTCACTTATTTCAGGGTAATAAGTCAGAAATTTTCCTTATTTGGGGCAAAAAAGACAGAAATTCCTTTTGTTTTGGGGGAAAAAGTCAGAAATTCCACTTATTTAGAAGCAAAAAAGCAGAAATTCCCCTTATTTTGGAGCAAAAATGAAGAAATTTCCTTTTTTTGTGGCAAAAGGTATGCATTCTTCTTATTTTCAGGCTAAAAAGCAGAAATTCCCCGTATTTTTGGAGCAAAATTGCAGAAATTCCCCTAATTGTGGGACAAAAAGGCAGAAATTCCCTATATGTTTGGGCAAAAAGACAGAAATTCTCCTTATTTTAGAGCAAAACTCAGAAATTTCACTTATTTGACGCAAAATTGCAGAAATTTCACTTATTTCAGAAAAAAAGCAGAAATTTTCTTAATTTGGGGCAAAAAGGCAGAAATTTCTCATATTTTGGGGCAAAAATGCAGAAAATCCCCTTATTTTGAGGTAAAAAGTCTAAAATTCCCCTTATTTGGTTGCAAAAAGCAGAAATTTCCCTTATTTTGGGGCAAAATTGCAGATATTTCATATATTTCAGGGTAATAAGTCAGAAATTTTCCTTATTTTGGGGCAAAAAATACACAAATTCTCTATGTTTGGGGGGAAAAAGACAGAAATTCCACTTATTTAGAGGCAAAAAAGCAGAAATTCCCCTTATTTTGGAGCGAAAATGAAGAAATTTCCCTTTTTTATGGCAAAAAGGTATGCATTCTTCTTATTTTCGGGAAAAAGACAGAAATTCCCCGTATTTTTGAGCAAAATTGCAGAAATTCCCCTTATTGTGGGGCAAAAAGGCAGAAATTCTACTTATTTTGGGGCAAAACTCAGAAATTCCACTTATTTTGGGGCAAAATTCCAAAAATTTCCCTTATTTTGGGGCAAAATTGCAGAAATTTCACTTATTTTGGGGCAAAATTGCAGAAATTTCACTTATTTCAGGGAAAAAAAGACAGAAATTTCTTTTATTTTGGTACAAATTTGCAGAAATTTTTTTTATTTTTGGCAAAAAGGCAGAAATTTCCCATATTTTGGGGCAAAAATGCAGAAATTCCCCTTATTTTGAGGTAAAAATGCTGAAATTCCCCTTATTTTGGGGCAAAAAGCAGACATTTCCCTTATTTTGGGCAAAAATTGCAGAAATTTCAATTATTTTGAGTCAAAAAGGCAGAAAATCCAATTATTTTGGGGTAAAAATGAAGAAATTCCCCTTGTTTTGAGGTAAAAAGGCTGAAATTCCCCTTTTTTGGAGGCAAAAAGGCAGAAATTCCCCGTATTTTGGGGCAAAAAGCAGATATTTCCCTTATTTTTGGGGAAAAATTTTAGAAATTTAACTTATTTCAGGGCAAAAAGTCAGAAATTCCGTTTATTTTTGGGGAAAAGTCAGAAATTGCACTTATTTTGAGTCAAAAAGGCGGAAAATCCCCTTATTTTGGAGTAAAAATGAAGAAATTTCCCTTTTTTATGGCAAAAGGTATACATTCTTTTTATTTTCGGGCAAAAAGGCAGAAATTCCCTGTATTTTGGAGCAAAATTGCAGAAATTCCTCTAATTTTGGGGCAAAAACGCAGAACTTCCCCTTATTTTGGGGTAAAACTGCAGAAATTTCACTTATTTCGCGGCAAAATGGCAGAAATTCACTTCATTTTCGGCGAAAAGGGAGAAAATTCCCGTATTTTGGAGCAAAATTGCAGAAATTCACCTAATTTTGGGGTAAAACATGCAGTAATTTTCTTTATTTTAAGGCAAAAAGGCAGAAATTCCCCTTATTTTGTGGCAAAAATCAGAAATTCCCCTTATTTTAGAAAAAATTGCAGAAATTTCCTTTATTATGGGGAAAAATTGCAGAAATTTCTTTTATTGTAAGGCAAAAGTGCAGAAATTTCATTTATTTCAGAGAAAAAAACAAAATTTTTTTTTTACTTTAGGGCAAAATGAAGAAATTTCCATTATTTTGGGGCACAAAGACAGAAATTCACCTTCTTTTGGGGTAAAATTTCAAACATTTCACATATTTCAGGGCAAAAAGGCAGAAATTCCCCTTATTTGGGGGTAAAAAAGCAGAAATTCTTCATATTTTGGGTTAAAATTGCAGAAATTTCCCTTGTTTGGGGGCAAAAAGGCAGAAAATCCCCTTAATTTCGGGCAAAAAAGCAGAAATTCCCCGTATTTTGGAGCAAAATTGCAGAAATTCCCCTAATTGTGGGGCAAAAAGGCAGAAATTCCCGATATGTTGGGGCAAAAAGACAGAAATTCTCCTTATTTTCGGGCAAAACTCAGAAATTCCATTTATTTTGGGGCAAAATTCCAGAAATTTCCCTTATTTTGGGGCAAAATTGCAGAAATTTCACTTATTTCAGGGCAAAATTCAAAAATTGCTTTTATTTTGGGGTAAAGACAGAAATTCCATTTACTTTTGGGTAAAAAGGCAGAAATTTCACTTATTTTGAGGTAAGAAGGCAGAAATTCCTCTTATTTTGCGGCAAAAATGAAGAAATTTCCCTTTTTTGTGGCAAAAGGTATATATTCCTTTTATTTTTGGGCAAAAAATCAGAAATTCCCTGTATTTTGGAGCACAATTGCAGAAAATCCCCTAATTGTGGGGCAAAAAGGAAGAAATTCCCATTATTTTGATGGCAAAAAGGCAGGAATTCACCTTATTTTGGGCTAAAATTGCAGAAATTTCACATATTTCAGGGCAAAAAGGCAGAAATTTCCCTTCATTTGGGGCAAAAATGAAGAAATTTCCCTTTTTTATGGCAAAAAGGTATGCATTCCCCTTATTTTCGGCAAAAAGGCAGAAATTCCCCGTATTTTGGAGCAAAATTGCAGAAATTCCCCTAATTGTGGGGCAAAAAGGCAGAAATTCTCTTTATTTTGGGGCAAAACTCAGAAATTCCACTTATTTTGGGGCAAAATTCCAGAAATTTCCATTATTTTGGGGCAAAATTGCAGAAATTTCCCTTATTTCAGGTAAAAATGTCAGAAATTTTTCTTATTTTGGGGCAAAAAGGCAGAATTTCCTAATATTTTGTGGCAAAAATGCAGAAATTCCCCTTATTTTGAGGTAAAAAGGCTTAAATTCCCCTTATTTGGGGGCAAAAAGGCAGAAATTTTTCTTATTTTGGGGCAAAATTGCAGACATTTCACTTATTTCAGGGTAATAAGTCAGAAATTTTCCTTATTTTGGGGCAAAAAAGACAGAAATTCCCTTTGTTTTGGGGGGAAAATACAGAAATTCCACTTCTTTGAAGGCAAAAAGGCAGAAATTCCACTTATTTTGGAGCAAAAATGAAGAAATTCCCCTAATTGTTGGGCAAAAAGGCAGAAATTCCCTATATGTTGGGGCAAAAAGACAGAAATTCTCCTTATTTTGGGGCAAAACTCAGAAATTCCACTTATTTTGGGGCTAAATTGCAGGAATTTACCTTATTTTGGGGCAAAATTGCAGAAATTTCCCTTATTTGGGGCAAAATAGCAGAAATTTCACTTATTTTCAGGTAAAAAGGCTGAAATATCCTTTATTTTGGGGCAAAAAGGAAGAAATTCCCCTTATTTTGGGGCAAAATTGCCGAAATTTTCCTTATTTTGGGGCAAAAAGGCTGAAATTCTTATTTTGAGGTAAAATGCTGAAATTCCCCATATTTTGGCGCAAAAGGCAAAACTTCTTCTTATTTTGGGGCAAAGAGGCACAAATTTCCCTTATTTTCGGGCAAAATTGCAGAAATTTCATTTATTTCAGGGCAAAAAGTCAGAAATTCCTTTTATTTTGGGGCAAAGAGCAGAAATTTCTTTTATTATGGTACAAAATTGAAGAAATTTTTCTTATTATGAAACAAAAAGGCAGAAAATTCCCCTTATTTTGAGGCAAAAAGCAGAAATTATTCTTATTTTGAGGTAAAATGCAGAAATTCTTTTTATTTTGGGGCTAAAAGTCAGAAATTCCCCGTATTTTGAAGCAAAATTGCAGAAATTCTCATAATTTTTGGGCAAAAAGGCAGAAATTCCCCTTATTTTGGGGCAAAAATACAGAAAATCTCCTTTATCGGGAGCAAACAGTCAGAAATTCCCCTTATTTTGGGGCAAAATTGCAGAAATTTCCTTTACATTGGGGCAAAATTGCAGAAATTTCCCTTATTTTGGGGCAAAATTGCAGAAATTTCCCTTATTTTGGGGCAAAATTGCAGAAATTTCCCTTATTTTGGGGCAAAATTGCAGAAATTTCACTTATTTCAGGGAAAAAAGGCGGAAATTTTTTTTGGGGGGCAAAAAAGCAGAAATTTCTTTTATTTTGGTACAAAATTGCAGAAAATTTTCTTATTTTGGGGCAAAAAGTCAGAAATTCCCCATATTTTGGGGCAAAAAGGCAGAAATTCCCCTTATTTTTAGGTAAAAAGGCTGAAATTCCCCTTATTTTGGGGCAAAAAGACAGAAATTTCGTTTATTTTGGGGAAAAGGCAGAAATTACACTTATTTTGAGTCAAAAAGGTGGAAAATCCCCTTATTTTGGGGCAAAAATGAAGAAATTTGCTTTTTTTATGGCAAAAAGGTATACATTCCATTTATTTTCAGGCAAAAAGGCAGAAATTACCCGTATTTTGGAGCAAAATTGCAGAAATTCCTCTAATTTTTGGGCAAAAAGGCAGAAATTCCCCTTATTTTGGGGTAAAACTGCAGAAATTTCACTTATTTTATGGCAAAATGTCAGAAATTCCCCTTATTTTCGGCAAAAAAGGCAGAAAATCCCCTTATTTTAGGGCAAAATTGCAGAAATTTCCCTTATTTGGGGGCAAAAACAGAAATTCCCCTTCTTTTGAGGCAAAATTGCAGAAATTTCCTTTACATTGGGGCAAAATTGCAGAAATTTCCCTTATTTTGGGGCAAAATTGCAGAAATTTCCCTTATTTTGGGGCAAAATTGCAGAAATTTCCCTTATTTTGGGGCAAAATTGCAGAAATTTCACTTATTTCAGGGAAAAAAGGCGGAAATTTTTTTTGGGGGGCAAAAAAGCAGAAATTTCTTTTATTTTGGTACAAAATTGCAGAAAATTTTCTTATTTTGGGGCAAAAAGTCAGAAATTCCCCATATTTTGGGGCAAAAAGGCAGAAATTCCCCTTATTTTTAGGTAAAAAGGCTGAAATTCCCCTTATTTTGGGGCAAAAAGACAGAAATTTCGTTTATTTTGGGGAAAAGGCAGAAATTGCACTTATTTTGAGTCAAAAAGGTGGAAAATCCCCTTATTTTGGGGCAAAAATGAAGAAATTTGCTTTTTTTATGGCAAAAAGGTATACATTCCCTTTATTTTCAGGCAAAAAGGCAGAAATTACCCGTATTTTGGAGCAAAATTGCAGAAATTCCTCTAATTTTTGGGCAAAAAGGCAGAAATTCCCCTTATTTTGGGGTAAAACTGCAGAAATTTCACTTATTTTACGGCAAAATGTCAGAAATTCCCCTTATTTTCGGCAAAAAAGGCAGAAAATCCCCTTATTTTAGGGCAAAATTGCAGAAATTTCCCTTATTTGAGGGCAAAAACAGAAATTCCCCTTCTTTTGAGGCAAAATTGCAGAAATTTCCCTTATTATGGGGAAAAATTGCAGAAATTTCCCTTATTTTAGGACAAAATTGCAGAAATTTCACTTATTTCAGAGAAAAAATGCAAAAATTTTTCTTATTTTGGGGCAAAAAGGCAGAAATTCCAATTATTTTGGGGCAAAAAGGCAGAAATTCACCTTATTTTGGATCAAAATATCAGAAATTTCACATATTTCAGGGCAAAATGGCAGAAATTCCCCTTATTTGGGGGCAATAAGGCAGAAATTTCCCTTCTTTTGGGATAAAATTGCAGAAATTTCCCTTATTTGGGGGCAAAAAGGCAGAAAATCCACTTAATTTCGGGTAAAAAGGCAGAAATTCCTCGTATTTTGAAGCAAAATTGCAGAAACTCCCCTAATTTTGGGGCAAAAAGGCAGAAATTCCCTTTATTTTGGGGCAAAAATAGAGAAATTCTCCTTATTTTGGTGCAAAAATCAGAAATTTCCCTTATTTTGGGGCAAAATTATAGAAATTTCTTTTATTTTGTTACAGACTTGCAGAAATTTTTCTTATTTTGTGGCAAAAAGGCTAAAATTCTACTTATTTTGAGGTAAAATCCTGAAATTCCACATATTTTGGGGCAAAAGGCAGAAATTCCCCTCATTTGGGCGCAAAAAGTCACATATTTCCCTTATTTTCGGGCATAATTGCAGGAATTTCATTTATTTCAGGGCAAAAAGTCAGAAATTCCTTTTATTTTGGGGCAAAAAGCAGAAATTTCTTTTATTATGGTACAAAATTGAAGAAATTTTTCGTATTTTGAAACAAAAAGGCAGAAAATTCCCCTTATTTTGAGGCAAAAGGCAGAAATTATTCTTATTTTGAGGTAAAATGCAGAAATTCTTTTTATTTTGGGGCTAAAAGGCAGAAATTCCTCGTATTTTGAAGCAAAATTGCAGAAATTCTCATAATTTTCGGGCAAAAAGGCAGAAATTCTCCCTATTTTGGGGCAAAAAGACACAAAATCTCCTTTTTCGGGAGCAAACAGTCAGAAATTCCCCTTATTTTGGGGCAAAATTGCAGAAATTTCCTTTACATTGGGGCAATATTGCAGAAATTTCCCTTATTTTGAGGCAAAATTGCAGAAATTTCACTTATTTCAGGGAAAAAAGGCGGAAATTTTTTTTGCGGGGAAAAAAGGCAGAAATTTTTTTTATTTTGGTACAAAATTGCAGAAATTTTTATTATTTTGGGGCAAAGAGTCAGAAATTCCCCATATTTTGGTGCAAAAAGGCTGAAATTCCCCTTATGTTGAGGTAAAATCCTGAAATTCCCCATATTTTGGGGCAAAAAGGCAGAAATTCCCCTCATTTGGGGGCAAAAAAGCACAAATTTCCCTTATTTTCAGGCATAATTGCAGGAATTTCATTTATTTCAGGGCAAAAAGTCAGAAATTCCTTTTATTTTGGGGCAAAAAGCAGAAATTTCTTTTATTTTGATACAAAATTGTAGAAATTTTCCTTATTTTGGAACAAAAAGGCAAAAATTACCCATATTTTGGGGAAAAAGGCAGAAATTCTTTTATTTTGAGGTAAAAAGGCTGAAATTCCCGTTATTTTGGGGCAAAAAGGCAGAAATTCTCTTTACTTTGTGGCAAAAAGGCAGAAATTCCCGTTAATTGGGGCAGAAAAGCAGAAATTTTCCTTATTTAAGGGCAATAGGGCAGAAATTCCCTATATTTTGTGGCAAAAATGCAGAAATTCCCCTTATTTAGGGGTAAAATGATGAAATTCCCCTTATTTTCGGCAAAAAGGCAGAAATTCCTATTATTTTGGGGCAAAATTGCAGAAATTTCAATTATTTCAGGGCAAAAAGTCAGAAATTAGCCTTATTTTGGGGCGAAAAGCAGAAATTCCCCTAATTTTGGGGCCAAAAACAGAAATTCTTCTTATTTTGGGGTAAAATTGCAGAAATTTCAAATATTTCAGGGCAAAAAGGCAGAAATTCCAATTTATTTCGGACAATAACGCAGAAATTCCCCGTATTTTAAAGCTAAATTTCAGAAATTCCCCTTATATTGGTGCAAAAATGCAGAAATTCCTTTTATTTTTGTGCAATAAGGCAGATTTCCCCGTATTTTGAAGCAAAATTGCACATATTCCTTTAATTTTGAGGGAAAATGCAGAAATTCACATTATTTTGGAACAAAAAGAGAGAAATTCTCCTTATTTCAGTACAAGAAGTCAGAAATTCCCCTTATTTTGGGGCAAAATTGCAGAAATTTCACTTATTTCAGAGAAAAAGCACAGAAATTTCTCTTATTTTGGGGAAAAAGGCAGAAATTTCTTTCATTTTGGTACAAAATTGCAGAAATTTTCTTTATTTTGGGGAATATGCAGAAATTCCCCATATTTTTGGGCAAAAAGGCAGAGAAACCCTTATTATGAGGTAAAATGCTGAAATTCCCCTTATGTTGAGGCAAAAAGACAGAAATTCCCTTTCTTTTGTGGCAAAAAGGCAGAAATTTCCCTTATTTTGGGGCAAAATTGCAGAAATTTCGCCTATTTCAGGGAAATATTCAAAAATTCCTTTTATTTTGGAACAAAGAGAGAGAAATTCTGTTTATTTTTGGGTAAAAAGGCAGAAATTTCAGTTATTTTGAGGTAAGAAGGCAAAAATGCCTCTTAATTTGCGGCAAAAATGAAGAAATTTCCCTTTTTTGTGGCAAAAGGTATACATTCCCCTTATTTTTGGGCAAAAAGGCAGAAATTCCCTATATGTTGGGACAAAAAGACAAAAATTCTCCTTATTTTGGGACAAAACTCAGAATTTTCACTTATTTTGGGGCAAAATTCCAGAAATTTCCCTTATTTTGGGGCAAAATTGCAGAAATTTCACTTATTTTGGGGCAAAATTGCAGAAATTTCCCTTATTTCAGGTAAAAATGGCAGAAATTTTTCTTATTTTGGGGCAAAAAGGCAGAAATTCCTAATATTTTGTGGCAAAAATGCAGAAATTCCCCTTATTTTGAGGTAAAAAGGCTGAAATTCCCCTTATTTGGGTGCAAAAAGGCAGAAATTTTTCTTATTTTGGGGCAAAATTGCAGACATTTCACTTATTTCAGGGTAATAAGTCAGAAATTTTCCTTATTTTGGGGCAAAAAAGACAGAAATTCCCCTAATTGTGGGGCAAAAAGGCAGAAATTCCCTATATGTTGGGGCAAAAAGACAGAAATTCTCCTTATTTTGGGGCAAAACTCAAAAATTCCACTTATTTTGGGGCAAAATTGCAGGAATTTACATTATTTTGGGGCAAAATTGCAGAAATTTTCCTTATTTGGGGCAAAATTGCAGAAATTTCACTTATTTTCAGGTAAAAAGACTGAAATATTTTTTATTTTGGGGCAAAAAGGAAGAAATTCCCCTTATTTTGGGGCAAAATTGCAGAAATTTTTCTTATTTTGGGGCAAAAAGGCTGATATTCTTCTTATTTTGAGGTAAAATGCTGAAATTCCCCATATTTTGGGGCAAAAGGCAAAAATTCTTCTTATTTTGGGGCAAAAAGGCACAAATTTCCCTTATTTTCGGGCAAAATTGCAGAAATTTCATTTATTTCAAGGCAAAAATTCAGAAATTCCTTTTATTTTGGGGCAAAGAGCAGAAATTTCTTTTATTATGGTACAAAATTGAAGAAATTTTTCTTATTTTGAAACAAAAAGGCAGAAAATTCCCCTTATTTTGAGGCAAAAGGCAGAAATTATTCTCAATTTGAGGTAAAATGCAGAAATTCCCTTTATTTTGGGGCTAGAAAGCAGAAATTCCCCGTATTTTGAAGCAAAATTGCAGAAATTCTCATAATTTTCCGGCAAAAGGCAAAAATTCTCCTTATTTTGGGGCAAAAAGACAGAAAATCTCCTTTTTTGGGAGCAAACAGTCAGAAATTTTCCTTATTTTGGGGCAAAATTGCAGAAATTTCCTTTATATTGGGGCAAAATTGCAGAAATTTCCATATTTTGGGCCAAAATTGCAGAAATTTCACTTATTTCAGGGAAAAAAGGCGAAAATTTTTTTTGGGGGGCAAAAAGGCAGAAATTTTTTTTATTTTGGTACAAAATTGCAGAAATTTTTCTTATTTTGGGGCAAAAAGTCAGAAATTCCTCATATTTTGGGGCAAAAAGGCAGAAATTCCCCTTATTTTGAGGTAAAAAGGCTGTAATTCCCCTTATTTTGGGGTAAAAAGACAGAAATTTCGTTTATTTTCGGGAAAAGGCAGAAATTGCACTTATTTTGAGTCAAAAAGGTGGAAAATCCCCTTATTTTGGGGCAAAAATGAAGAAATTTGCTTTTTTTATGGCAAAAAGGTATACATTCCCTTTATTTTCGGGCAAAAATGGCACAAATTCCCCGTATTTTGGAGCAACATTGCAGAAATTCCCCTAATTTTTGGGCAAAAAGGCAGAAATTCCCCTTATTTTGGGGTAAAACTGCAGAAATTTCACTTTTTTGCGGCAAAATGTCAGAAATTCCCCTTATTTTCGGCAAAAAAAGCAGATAATCCCCTTATTTTAGGGAAAAATTGCAGAAATTTCTCTTATTTTGGGGCAAAATTGCAGAAATTTCACTTATTTCACGGCAAAATGTCAGAAATTCCCCTTATTTTCGGCAAAAAAGGCAGAAAATTCCCGTATTTTGGAGAATAAATTGCAGAAATTCACCTAATTTTAGGGTAAAAAAATACAGTAATTTTCTTTATTTTTGGGCAAAAAGGCAGAAATTCTCCTTATTTTAGGGCAAAAAGGCAGAAATTCTTCTTATTTTAGGGCAAAATTGCAGAAATTTTCCTTATTTGGGGGCAAAAAACAGAAATTCCCCTTATTTTGGGGCAAAATTGCAGAAATTTCCCTTATTATGGGGAAAAATTGCAGAAATTTCCCTTATTTTAGGGCAAAATTGCAGAAATTTCACTTATTTCAGAGAAAAAAAAGCAAAATTTTTCTTATTTTGGGGCAAAAAGGCAGAAATTCCCATTATTTTGGGGCAAAAAGGCAGAAATTCACCTTATTTTGGGGTAAAATTGCAGAAATTTCACATATTTCAGGGCAAAAAGACAGAAATTCCCCTTATTTTAAGGCAGAAAGGCAGAAATTCCCCTTATTTTGGAATAAAATTGCAGAAATTTTTTTTTCTTTAGGGGCAAAATGGCAGAAAATCCACTTAATTTCGGGTAAAAAAGCAGAAATTCCTCTTATTTTGGAGCAAAATTGCAGAAACTCCCCTAATTTTGGGGCATAAAGGCAGAAATTCCCTTTATTTTGGGGCAAAAATAGAGAAATTCTCATTATTTTGGGGCAAAAATCAGAAATTTCCCTTATTTCGGGTCAAAATTTTAGAAATTTCTTTTATATTGTTACAGACTTGCAGAAATTTTTCTTATTTTGTGGCAAAAAGGCAGAAATTTCCCATATTTTGGTGCAAAAAGCCTAAAATTTCCTTTATTATGAGGTAAAATCCTGAAATTCCCCATATTTTGGGGCAAAAAGGCAGAAATTCCCCTCATTTGGAGGCAAAAATACACAAATTTCCCTTATTTTCGGGCATAATTGCAGGAATTTCATTTATTTCAGGGCAAAAAGTCAGAAATTCCTTTTATTTTGGGGCAAAAAGCAGAAATTTCTTTTATTTTGATACAAAATTGTAGAAATTTTCCTTATTTTGGATCAAAAAGGCAAAAATTACCCATATTTTGGGGAAAAAGGCAGAAATTCCCCTTATTTTGAGGTAAAAAGGCTGAAATTCCCGTTATTTTGGGGTAAAAAGGCAGAAATTCCCTTTACTTTGTGGCAAAAAGGCAGAAATTCCCGTTAATTGGGGCAGAAAAGCAGAAATTTTCCTTATTTAAGGGCAATAGGGCAGATATTCCCCATATTTTGTGGCAAAAAGGCAGAAATTCCCCTTATTTGGAGGTAAAATGATGAAATTCCCCTTTTTTTCGGCAAAAAGGCAGAAATTCCTATTATTTTGGGGCAAAATTGCAGAAATTTCCTTTATTTTGGGGCAAAATTGCAGAAATTTCCCTTATTTTGGGGCAAAATTGCAGAAATTTCACTTATTTCAGGGAAAAAGCACAGAAATTTCTCTTATTTTGGGGCAAAAAGGCAGAAATTTCTTTTATTTTGGTACAAAACTGCAGAAATTTTCTTTATTTTGGGGCAAAAATGAAGAAATTCCCCATATTTTGGGGCAAAAAGGAAGAGATTACCCTTATCATGAGGTAAAATGCTGAAATATTTCTTATTTTGGGGCAAAAAGACAGAAATTCCCTTTATTTTGTGGCAAAAAGGCAAAAATTTCCCTTATTTTGGGGCAAAATTGCAGAAATTTCACTTATTTCAGGGCAAAATTCAAAAATTCCTTTTATTTTTGGGCAAAAAGAGAAATTTTGTTTATTTTTGGGTAAAAAGGCAGAAATTTCACTTATTGTGAGGTAAGAAGGCAGAAATTCCTCTTATTTTGGGGCAAAAATGAAGAAATTTCCCTTTTTTTGTGGCAAAAGGTATATATTCTCCTTATTTTCGGGCAAAAAAGCAGAAATATCCCGTTTTTTGGAGCACAATTGCAGAAAATCCCCTAATTGTGGGGCAAAAAGGCAGAAATTCCCTATATGTTGGGGCAAAAAGACAGAAATTCTCCTTATTTTGGGGCAAAACTCAGAAATTCCACTTATTTTGGGGCAAAATTCCAGAAATTTCCCTTATTTTGGGGCAAATTTGCAGAAATTTCACTTATTTTGGGGCAAAATTGCAGAAATTTCACTTATTTCAGATAAAAAAAAAGGCAGAAATTTTTCTTATTTTGGGGCAAAAAGGCAGAAATTCCTAATATTTTGTGGCAAAAATGCAGAAATTCCCTTTATTTTGAGGTAAAAAGGCTGAAATTCCCCTTATTTGGTGGCAAAAAGGCAGAAATTTCCCTTATTTTGGGGCAAAATTGCAGAAATTTCACTTATTTCAGGGCAAAATTCAAAAATTCCTTTTATTTTGGGGCTAAAAGTCAGAAATTCCGTTTATTTTGGGGTAAAAAGGCAGAAATTTCACTTATTTTGAGGTAAGAAGGCAGAAATTCCTCTTATTTTGGGGCAAAAATGAAGAAATTTCCCTTTTTTGTGGCAAAAGGTATACATTCCCCTTATTTTCGGGCAAAAAAGCAGAAATTCCCCGTATTTAGGAGCAAGATTGCAGAAAATCCCCTAATTGTTGGGCAAAAAGGCAGAAATTCCCTATATGTTGGGGCAAAAAGACAGAAATTCTCCTTATTTTGGGGCAAAACTCAGAAATTCCAATTATTTTGGGGCAAAATACAGAAATTTCCCTTATTTTGGGGCAAAATTGCAGAAATTTTACTTATTTTGGGGCAAAATTGCAGAAATTTCACTTATTTCAGGTAAAAATGGCAGAAATTTTTGTTATTTTGGGGCAAAAAGGCAGAAATTCCTAATTTTTTGTGGCAAAAATGCAGAAATTCCCCTTATTTTGAGGTAAAAAGGCTGAAATTCCCCTTATTTGGGGGCAAAAAGGCAGAAATTTCCCTTATTTTGGGGCAAAATTGCAAACATTTCACTTATTTCAGGGTAATAAGTCAGAAATTTTCCTTATTTTGGGGCAAAAAACAAGGAAATTCCCTTTGTTTTGGAAGGAAAATACAGAAATTCCACTTCTTTAGAGGCAAAAAGGCAGAAATTCCCCTTATTTTGAAGCAAAAATGAAGAAATTCCCCTAATTGTTGGGCAAAAAGGCAGAAATTCCCTATATGTTGGGGCAAAAAGACAGAAATTCTTCTTATTTTGGGACAAAACTCAGAAATTCCACTTATTTTGGGGCAAAATTGCAGGAATTTACCTTATTTTGAGGCAAAATTGCAGAAATTTCCCTTATTTGGGGCAAAATTGCAGAAATTTCACTTATTTTCAGGTAAAAAGGCTGAAATATCCTTTATTTTGGGGCAAAAAGGAAGAAATTCCCCTTATTTTGGGGCAAAATTGCAGAAATTTTCCTTATTTTGGGGCAAAAAGGCTGAAATTCTTATTTTGAGGTAAAATGCTGAAATTCCACATATTTTGGGGCAAAAGGCAAAACTTCTTCTTATTTTGGGGCAAAGAGGCACAAATTTCTCTTATTTTCGGGCAAAATTGCAGAAATTTCATTTATTTCAGGGCAAAAAGTCAGAAATTCCTTTTATTTTGGGGCAAAGAGCAGAAATTTCTTTTATTATGGTACAAAATTGAAGAAATTTATCTTATTTTGAAACAAAAAGGCAGAAAATTCCCCTTATTTTGAGGCAAAAGGCAGAAATTATTCTCAATTTGAGGTAAAATGCAGAAATTCCCTTTATTTTGGGGCTAAAAAACAGAAATTCCCTGTATTTTGAAGCAAAATTGCAGAAATTCTCATAATTTTTGGGCAAAAAGGCAGAAATTCTCCTTATTATGGGGCAAAAAGACAGAAAATCTCCTTTTTCGGGAGCAAACAGTCAGAAATTCCCCTTATTTTGGGGCAAAATTGCAGAAATTTCCTTTACATTGGGGCAAAATTGTAGAAATTTCCCTTATTTTGGGGCAAAATTGCAGAAATTTCACGTATTTCAGGGAAAAAAGGCAGAAATTTTTTTGGGGGGGCAAAAAGGCAGAAATTTTTTTTATTTTGGTACAAAATTGCAGAAATTTTTCTTATTTTGGGGCAAAAAGTCAGAAATTCCCCATATTTTGGGGCAAAAAGGCAGAAATTCCCCTTATTTTGAGGTAAAAAGGCTGAAATTCCCCTTATTTTGGGGCAAAAAGACAGAAATTTCGTTTATATTGGGGAAAAGGCAGAAATTGCACTTATTTTGAGTCAAAAAGGTGGAAATTCCCCTTATTTTGGGGCAAAAATGAAGAAATTTGCTTTTTTATGGCAAAAAGGTATACATTCCCTTTATTTTCGGGCAAAAAGGCAGAAATTCTTTGTATTTTGGAGCAAAATTGCAGAAATTCTCATAATTTTCGGGCAAAAAGACAGAAATTCTCTTTATTTTGGGGCAAAAAGACAGAAAATCTCCTTTTTCGGGAGCAAACAGTCAGAAATTCCCATTATTTTGGGGCAAAATTGCAGAAATTTCCTTTACATTGGGGCAAAATTGCAGAAATTTCCCTTATTTTGGGGCAAAATTGCAGAAATTTCACTTATTTCAGGGAAAAAAGGCAGAAATTTTCCTCATTTTGGGGCAAAAATGAAGAAATTCCAAATATTTTGTGGCAAAAATGCAAAAATTCCCATTATTTTGTGATAAAAAGGCAGAAATTTCCCTTATTTGGGGGCAAAAAGCAGAAATTTCCCTTATTATGGGGCAAAATTGAAGAAATTTCACTTATTTCAGGGTAATAAGTCAGAAATTTTCCTTATTTGGGGCAAAAAAGACAGAAATTCCTTTTGTTTTGTGGGAAAACGTCAGAAATTCCACTTATTTAGAAGCAAAAAAGCAGAAATACCCCTTATTTTGGAGCAAAAATGAAGAAATTTTTTTTTGTGGCAAAAATTGCATTCTTCTTATTTTCAGGCTAAAAAGCAGAAATTCCCCGTATTTTGTATCAAAATTGCAGAAATTCCCCTTATTTTGGAGCAAAAATAAAGAAATTTCCCTTTTTTATGGTAAAAAGGTATGCATTCTTCTTATTTTCGGGCAAAAAGGCAGAAATTCCCCATATTTTGGAGCAAAATTGCAGAAATTCCCCTAATTGTGGGGCAAAAAGGCAGAAATTCCCTATATGTTGGGGCAAAAAGACAGAAATTCTCCTTATTTCGGGGCAAAACTCAGAAATTCCACTTATTTTGGGGCAAAATTCCAGAAATTTCTTTTATTTTAGGGCAAAATTGCAGAAATTTCACTTATTTTGGGGCAAAATTGCAGAAATTTCACTTATTTCAGAAAAAAAGCAGAATTTATTTATTTTGGTGCAAAAAGGCAGAAATTTCTTTTATTTTGGTACAAAATTGCAGAAATTTTTCTTATTTTGGGGCGAAAAGGCAGAAATCTCCCATATTTTGTGGCAAAAATGCAGAAATTCCTCTTATTTTGAGGTAAAAAGGCTGAAATTCCCCTTATTTGGGGGCAAAAAGGCAGAAATTTCCCTTATTTTGGGGCAAAATTGCAGAAATTTCACTTATTTCAGGGTAATAAGTCAGAAATTGTTTTTACTTTGGGGCAAAAAAGACAGAAATTCTCTTTGTTTTGGGGGATAAAGACAGAAATTCCACTTATTTAGAGGCAAAAAAGCAGAAATTCCCCTTATTTTGGAGCAAAACTGAAGAAATTTCCCTTTTTTATGGCAAAAAGGTATGCATTCTTCTTATTTTCGGGCAAAAAGGCAGAAATTCCCCGTATTTTGAAGCAAAATTGCAGAAATTCCCCTAATGGTGGGGCAAGAAGGGAGAAATTCCCTATATTTTGGGGTAAAAATACAGAAATTCTCCTTATTTTGGGGCAAAACTCAGAAATTCCACTCATTTTGGTGCAAAATTCCAGAAATATCACTTATTTTGGGGCAAAATTGCAGAAATTTCACTTATTTTGAGGCAAAATTGCAGAAATTTAACTTATTTAAGAAAAAAATTCAGAAATTTTCCTATTTTGGTGCAAAAAGGCAGAAATTTTTTTATTTTGATACAAAATTGCAGAAATTTTTCTTTTTTTGGGGGGCAAAAAGGCAGAAATCACTATATATTGGGGCAAAAATGCAGAAATTCCTCTTATTTTGAGGAAAAAAGGCGAAATTTCTCTTATTTGGGGGCAAAAAGGCAGAAATTTCCCTTATTTTGAGGCAAAATTGCAGAAATTTCACTTATTTCAGTGTAATAAGTCAGAAATTTTCCTTATTTTGGGGCAAAAAAGACAAAAATTCCCTTTGTTTTGGGGAAAAAAGACAGAAATTCCACTTTTTTAGAGGCAAAAAAGCAGAAATTCCTTTTATTTTGGAGTAAAAATGAAGAAATTTCCCTTTTTTGTGGCAAAAGGTATACATTCCACTTATATTTGGGCTAGAAAGCAGAAATTACCCGTATTTGGAGCAAAATTGATGAAATTCCCCTAATTTTAGGGCAAAAAGGCAGAAATTCCCTATATGTTGGGGCAAAAAGACAGAAATTCTCTTTATTTTGGGGCAAAACTCAGAAATTCCACTTATTTTGGGGCAAAATTCCATAAATTTCCCTTATTTTGGGGCAAAATTGCAGAAATTTCACTTATTTTGGGGCAAAATTGCAGAAATTTCACTTATTTCAGGGAAAAAAGGCAGAAATTTTTCTTATGTTGGGGCAAAAACACAGAAATTTCTTTTATTTTGTGGCAAAAATGCAGAAATTCCCCTTCTTTTGAGGTAAAAAGGCTGAAATTTCCCTTATTTAATGGCAAAAAGGCAGAAATTTATTTTATTTTGGGGCCAAATTGGAGAAATTTCACTTATTTCAGGGTAATAAGTCAGAAATTTTACTTATTTTGGGGCCAAAATAACAGAAATTCTCTTTGTTTTGAAGGAAAAGACAGAAATTCCACTTATTTAGAGGCAAAAAAGCAGAAATTCCCCTTATTTTGAAGCAAAAATGAAGAAATTTCCTTTTTTTTATGGCAAAAAGGTATGCATTCTTCTTATTTTCGGGCAAAAAGGCAGAAATTCCCCGTATTTTGGAGCAAAATTGCAGAAATTCCCCTAATTGTGGGGCAAAAAGACAGAAATTCCCTATATGTTGGGGCAAAAAGACAGAAATTCTCCTTATTTTGGGGCAAAACTCAGAAATTCCACTTAATTTGGGGCTAAATTCCAGGAATTTTCTTTATTTTGGGGCAAAATTGCAGAAATTTCACTTATTTTGGGGCAAAATTGCAGAAATTTCACTTATTTCATGGTAAAAAGGCAGAAATTTTCCTTATTTTGGGGCAAAAATGCAGAAATTCCTAATATTTTGTGGTAAAAATGCAGAAATTCCCCTTATTTTGAGGTAAAAAGGCTGAAATTCCCCTTATTTGGGAACAAAAAAGCAGAAATTTCCCTTATTTTGGGGCAAAATTGCAGAAATTTCACTTATTTCAGGGTAATAAGTAAGAAATTTTCCTTATTTGGGGCAAAAAAGACAGAAATCCCATTTGTTTTGGGGGAAAAAGACAGAAATTCCACTTATTTAGAGGCAAAAAAGCAGAAATTCCCCTTATTTTGGAGCAAAAATGAAGAAATTTCCCTTTTTTGTGGCAAAAGGTATACATTCCCCTTATTTTCAGGCTAAAAAGCAGAAATTCCCCGTATTTTGGAGCAAAATTGCAAAAATTCCCCTAATTGTGGGGCAAAAATGCAGAAATTCTCTATATGTTAGGGCAAAAGGAAAGAAATTCTTTTTATTTTGGGGCAAAACTCAGAAATTCTACTTATTTTGGGGCAAAATTCCAGATATTTCCCTTATTTTGGGGCAAAATTGCAGAAATTTTACTTATTTTGGGGCAAAATTGCAGAAATATCACTTATTTCAGGGAAAAAAGGCAGAAATTTTTCTTATTTTGGGGCAAAAAAGACAGAAATTCCCTTTACTTTGGGGGAAAAAGAGAGAAATTCAACTTATTTAGAGGCAAAAAAGCAGAAATTCTTCTTATTTTGGAGCAAAAATGAAGAAATTTTCCTTTTTTATGGAAAAAAGGTATGCATTCTTCTTATTTTCAGACAAAAAGGCAGAAATTCCCCGTATTTTGGAGCAAAATTGCAGAAATTTCCCTAATTGTGTGCAAAAAGGCAAAAATTCCCTATATGTTGTGGCAAAAAGACAGAAATTCTCCTTATTTTGGGGCAAAATTCAGAAATTTCACTTATTTTTGGGCAAAATTGCAGAAATTTCACTTATTTCAGAAAAAAAAGGAGAAATTTTCTTATTTTGGGGCAAAAGGCAGAAATTCTCCTTATTTTAGAGCAAAATTGCAGAAATTTCCCTTATTTTGTGACAAAAAACAGAAATTCTCTTTATTTTGGGGCAATATTACAGAAAATACCTTTATTATGGGGAAAAATTGCAGATATTTCTTTTATTTTAAGGATAAATTGCAGAAATTTCACTTATTTCAGAGAAAAAAAGCAAAACTTTTTCTTATTTTAGGGCAAAATGCAGAAATTCCCATTATTTTGGGGCACAATGGCAGAAATTCACCTTATTTTGGGGTGAAATTGCAGACATTTCACATATTTCAGGGCAAAAAGGCAGAAATTCCCCTTATTTTGGAGCAAAAATGAAAAAATTTCCCTTTTTTATGGCAAAAAGGTATACATTCTTCTTATTTTTGGGCAAAAAGGCAGAAATTCCCTGTATTTTGGAGAAAAATTGCAGAAATTCCCCTAATTGTGGGGCAAAAAGGCAGAAATTTCCTATATGTTGGGGCAAAAAGAAACAAATTCTCCTTATTTTGGGGCAAAACTCAGAAATTGCACTTATTTTGGGGCAAAATGCCAGAAATTTCCCTTATTTTGGGGCAAAATTGCAGAAATTTCACTTTTTTGGGGAAAAATTGCAGAAATTTCTCTTATTTCGGAAATAAAGCAGAATTTATTTATTTTGGTGCAAAAAGGCAGAAATTTCTTTTATTTTGGTACAAAATTGCAGAAATTTTTCTTATTGTGGGGCAAAAATGCAGAAATCTCCCATATATTGGGGCAAAATGCAGAAATTCCTCTTATTTTGAGGTAAAAAGGCTGAAATTCACATTATTTGGAAGCAAAAAGGCAGAAATTTCCCTTATTTTGAGACAAAATTGCAGAAATTTCACTTATTTCGGAGAAAAAAAGCAAAAATTTTTCTTATTTTAGGGCAAAATGCAGAAATTCCCATTATTTTGGGGGCAAAAAGGCATAAATTCCCCTTATTTGGGGGCAAAAAGGCAGATATTCCCCTTATTTTGGGATAAAATTGCAGAAATGTCCCTTGTTTGGGGGCAAAATGCAGAATATCCCCATAATTTCGGGCAAAAAAGCAGAAATTCCCCGTATTTTGGAGCAAAATTGCAGAAATTCCCCTAATATTGGGGCAAAAATGCAGAAATTCCCTTTATTTGGGGCAAATCGGCAGAAGTTCCCCTTATTTTCGCGAAAAGAGGCAGAAATTCCCTGTATTTTGAACAAAATTGCAGAAACTCCCCTAATTTTGGAGCAAAAATACAGAAATTCTCATTTTTTCGAGGCAAAAATCAGAAATTTCTTTTATTTTGGGGCAAAATTTTAGAAATTTCTTTTATTTTGGTACAGAATTGCAGAAATTTTTCTTATTTTGTGGCAAAAAGGCACAAATTTCTCATATTTTGGAACAAAAATGCAGAAATTCTTCTTATTTTGAGGTAAAAAGGCTGAAATTCCCCTTATTTTGGGGCAAAAAGGCAGAAATTTCACTTATTTTGGGGCAAAATTGCAGAAATTTTACTTATTTCAGAAAAAAAAGCAGAAATTTTCTTATTTTGGTGCAAAAAGGCAGAAATTTCTTTTATTTTGGTACAAAATTGCATAAATTTTTCTTATTCTGGAACAAAAAAGCAGAAATCTCCCATATTTTGGGGCAAAAATGCAGAAATTCCTCTTATTTTGAGGTAAAAAGGCTGAAATTCCCCTTATTTGGGGGCAAAAAGCAGAAATTTCCCTTATTTTTGAGCAAAATTGCAGAAATTTCACTTATTTCAGAGTAATAAGTCAGAAATTTTCCTTATTTTGGGGCAAAAAAGACAGAAATTCCCTTTGTTTTGGGGGATAAAGACAGAAATTCCACTTATTTAGAGGCAAAAAAGCAGAAATTCCCCTTATTTTGGAACAAAACTGAAGAAATTTCCCTTATTTTGGGGCAAAATTGCAGAAATTTCACTTATTTTGGAGCAAAATTGCAGAAATTTCACTTATTTCAGAAAAAAAGCAGAAATTTTCTTATTTTGGTGCAAAAAGGCAGAAGTTTCTTTTATTTTGGTACAAAATTGCATAAATTATTCTTATTTTGGAACAAAAAGGCAGAAATCTCCCATATTTTGGGGCAAAAATGCAGAAATTCCTCTTATTTTGAGGTAACAAGGCTTAAATTCCCCTTATTTGGCGGGAAAAAGGCAGAAATTTCCCTTATTTTCGAGCAAAATTGCAGAAATTTCAGTTATTTCAGGGTAATAAGTCAGAAATTTTCCTTATTTTGGGGCAAATAAGACAGAAATTGCCTTTGTTTTGGGGGATAAAGACAGAAATCCCACTTATTTAGAGGCAAAAAAGCAGAAATTCCCCTTATTTTGGAGCAAAACTGAAGAAATTTCCCTTTTTTATGGCAAAAAAGTATGCATTCTTCTTATTTTCGGGCAAAAAGGCAGAAATTCCCCGTATTTTGGAGCAAAATTGCAGAAATTCCCCTAATTGTGGGGCAAAAAGGCAGAAATTTTCTATATGTTGGGGCAAAAAGACAGAAATTCTCCTTATTTTGGGGCAAAACTCAGAAATTCCACTTATTTTGGGGCAAAATTCCAGAAATTTCCCTTATTTTGGGGCAAAATTGCAGAAATTTCACTTATTTTGGGGCAAAATTGCAGAAATTTCACTTATTTCAGAAAAAAATTCAGAAATTTTCCTATTTTGGTGCAAAAAGGCAGAAATTTCTTTTATTTTGGTACAAAATTGCAGAAATTTTTCTTATTTTGGGGCAAAAGGCAGAAATCTCCCATATTTAGGGGAAAAATGCAGAAATTCCTCTTATTTTGAGGTAAAAAGGCTGAAATTTCCCTTATTTGGGGGAAAAAAGCAAAAATTTCCCTTATTTTGAGGCAAAATTGCAGAAATTTCACTTATTTCATTGTAATAAGTCAGAAATTTTCCTTATTTTGGGGCAAAAAAGACAGAAATTCCCTTTGTTTTGGGGGAAAAACACAGAAATTCCACTTTTTTAGAGGCAAAAAAGCAGAAATTCCTTTTATTTTGGAGTAAAAATGAAGAAATTTCCCTTTTTTGTGGCAAAAGGTATACATTCCACTTATTTTGGGGCAAAATTGCAGAAATTTCACTTATGTCATGGAAAAAAGGCAGAAATTTTCCTTATTTTGGGGCAAAAAAACAGAAATTTCTTTTATTTTGTGGCAAAAATGCAGAAATTCCCCTTATTTTGAGGTAAAAAGGCTGAAATTTCCCTTATTTGGGGGCAAAAAGGCAGAAATTTTCCTTATTTTGGGGCAAAATTGGAGAAATTTCACTTATTTCAGGGTAATAAGTCAGAAATTTACCTTATTTTGGGGCAAAAAAGACAGAAATTCCCTTTGTTTTGGGGGAAAAGGACAGAAATTCCACTTATTTAGAGGCAAAAAAGCAGAAATTCCCATTATTTTGAAGCAAAAATGAAGAAATTTCGCTATTTTATGGCAAAAAGTTATGCATTCTTCTTATTTTCGGGCAAAAAGGCAGAAATTCCCCGTATTTTGGAGCAAAATTGCAGAAATTCCCCTTATTGTGGGGCAAAAAGGCAGAAATTCCCTATATGTTGGGGCAAAAAGACAGAAATACTCCTTATTTTGGGGCAAAACTCAGAAATTCCACTTATTTTGGGGCAAAATTCCAGAAATTTCCCTTACTTTGGGGCAAAATTGCAGAAATTCCACTTATTTTGGGGCAAAATTGCAGAAATTACCCGTATTTTGGAGCAAAATTGCAGAAATTCCCCTAATTGTGGGGCAAAAATGCAGAAATTCCCTATATGTTGGGGCAAAAAGGCAAAAATTTCCAATATGTTGGGGCAAAAAGACAGAAATTCTCCTTATTTTAGGGCAAAATTCAGAAATTTCACTTATTTTTGGGCAAAATTGCAGAAATTTCACTTATTTCAGAAAAAAAGGAGAAATTTTCTTATTTTGGGGCAAAAGGCAGAAATTCCCCTTATTTTAGGGCAAAATTGCAGAAATTTCCCTTATTTTGAAACAAAAAACAGAAATTCCCTTTATTTTGTGGCAAAATTGCAGAAAATACCTTTATTGTGGGGGAAAATTGCAGATATTTCTTTTATTTTAAGGCAAAATTGCAGAAATTTCACTTATTTCAGAGAAAAAAAGCAAAAATTTATCTTATTTTAGGGCAAAATGCAGAAATTCCCATTATTTTGGGGCACAATAGCAGAAATTCACCTTATTTTGGGGTAAAATTGCAGACATTTCACATATTTCAGGGCAAAAAGGCAGAAATTCCCCTTTTTTGGGGCAAAAAGGCTGAAATTCCCCTTATTTTCTATAAAATTGCAGAAATTCCCCTTGTTTGGGGGCAAAAAGGCAGAAAATCTTCTTAATTTTGGGCAAAAAGGCAGAAATTCCCCGTATTTTGGAGAAAAATTGCAGAAATTCCCCTAATATTGGGGCAAAAAGGCAGAAATTCCCTTTATTTTGGGGCAAAAATACAGAAATTCTCCTTATTTCGGGACAAAAATCAAAAATTTCCTTTATTTTGGGGCAAAATTTTAGAAATTTCTTTTATTTTGGTACAGAATTGCAGAAATTTTTCTTCTTTGGTGACAAAAAGGCAGAAAATTCCCATATTTTGGAACAGAAATGCAGAAATTGCCCTTATTTTGAGGTAAAAAGGCTGAAATTCCCCTTATTTTGGGGAAAAAAGGAAGAAATTTCATTTATTTTGGGGCAAAATTGCAGAAATTTCACTTATTTCAGAAAATAAAGGAGAAATTTTCTTATTTTGGGGCAAAATGCAGAAATTTCTTTTATTTTGGTACAAAATTGCAGAAATTTTTCTTATTTTGGGGCAAAAATTCATAAATTTTCCATATTTTTGGGCAAAAATGCAAAAATTCCCCTTATTTTGAGGTAAAAAGGCTGAAATTCCCCTTATTTGGGGGCAAAAAGGCAGAAATTTTCCTTATTTTGGGGCTAAATTGCAGAAATTTTACTTATTTCAGGGTAACAAGTCAGAAATTTTCTTTATTTTGGGGCAAAAAAGACAGAAATTCCCTTTGTTTTGGGGGAAAAAGACAGAAATTCCACTTATATAGAGGCAAAAAAGCAGAAATTCCCATTATTTTGAAGCAAAAATTAAGAAATTTCCCTTTTTTATGGCAAAAAGGTATGCAATCTTTTTATTTTCGGGCAAAAAGGCAGAAATTCCCAGTATTTTGGAGCAAAATTGCAGAAATTTTACTTATTTCAGAAAAAAAAAGAGAAATTTTCTTATTTTGGGGCAAAAGGTAGAAATTCCCCTTATTTTAGGGCAAAATTGCAGAAATTTTCCATATTTGGGGACAAAAAACAGAAATTCCCTTTATTTTGGGGCAAAATTGCAGAAAATTCCTTTATTATGGGGAAAAATTGCAGATATTTCTTTTATTTTAAGGCAAAATTGCAGAAATTTCACTTATTTCAGAGAAAAAAAGCAAAAATTTTTCTTATTTTAGGGCAAAATGCAGAAATTCCCATTATTTTGGGACAAAAAGGCAGAAATTCACCTTATTTTTGGGTAAAATTGAAGACATGTCACATATTTCAGGGCAAATAGGCAGAAATTCCCCTTATTTGGGGGCAAAAAGGCAGAAATTCCCCTTATTTTGGGATAAAATTGCAGAAATTTCCCTTGTTTGGGGGCAAAAAGGAAAAAATCCCCTTAATTTCGAGCAAAAAGGCAGAAATTCCCCGTATTTTGGAGCAAAATTGCAGAAATTCCCCTAATATTGGGGCAAAAATGCAGAAATTCCCTTTATTTGGGGCAAATCGGCAGAAGTTCTTCTTATTTTTGGGAAAAGAGGCAGAAATTCCCTGTATTTTGAAGCAAAATTGCAGAAACTCCCCTAATTTTGGGGCAAAAAGGCAGAAATTCCCTTTATTTTGGGGCAAAAATACAGAAATTCTCCTTATATCGGGGCAAAAATCAGAAATTTCCCTAATTTTGGAGCAAAATTTTAGAAATTTCTTTTATTTTGGTACAGAATTGCAGAAATTTTTCTTATTTTGTGGCAAAAATGCAGAAATTTCCCATATTTTGGGGCAAAAATGCAGAAATTCTTCTTATTTTGAGGTAAAAAGGCTGAAATTCCCCTTATTTGGGGGCAAAAAGGCAGAAATTTCTCTTATTTTGGGGCAAAATTGCAGAAATTTCACTTATTTCAGGGAAATAAGTCAGAAATTTTCCTTATTTTGAGGCAAAAAAGACAGAAATTCCCTTTGTTTTGGGGCACAATGGCAGAAATTCCACTTATTTAGAGGCAAAAAAGCAGATATTCCCCTTATTTTGAAGCAAAAATGAAGAAATTTCTATTTCTTATGGCAAAAAGGTATGCATTCTTCTTATTTTCGGGCAAAAAGGCAGAAATTCTTTGTATTTTGGAGCAAGATTGCAGAAATTCCCCTAATTGTGGGGCAAAAAGGCAGAAATCCCCTATATATTGGGGCAAAAAGAAAGAAATTCTCCTTATTTTGGGGCAAAACTCAGAAATTCCACTTATTTTGGGGCAAAATTTCAGAAATTTCCCTTATTTTGGAGCAAAATTGCAGAAATTTCACTTATTTCAAAGAAAAAAAAGCACAAATTTTCTTATTTTGGGGCAAAAAGGCAGAAATTTCATTTATTTTGGTACAAAATTGCAGAAATTTTTCTTAATTTGGGCAAAAATGCAGAAATTTCCCATATTTTTCGACAAAAATGCAGAAATTCCTCTTATTTTGAGGTAAAAAGGCTGAAATTCCCCTTATTTTGGGGCAAAAAGTTAGAAATTCCCCTTATTTTAAAAGAAAAAGACAGAAATTCTGTTTATTTTTGTGGAAAAGTCAGAAATTGCACTTATTTTGAGTCAAAAAGGCGGAAAATCCCCTTATTTTGGGGTAAAAAATGAAGAAATTAACCTTTTTTATGGCAAAAAGGTATACATTCTTTTTATTTTCGAGCAAAATTGCAGAAATTCCCCTAATTATGGGGAAAAAAAGGCAGAAATTCCCCGTAATTTGGAGCAAAATTGCAGAAATTCGCCTAATTTTGGGGCAAAAACGCAGAACGTCCCTTTATTTTGGGGTAAAACTGCAGAAATTTCACTTATTTCGCGGCAAAATGGCAGAAATTCCCTTTATTTTCGGAGAAAAAGGCAGAAAATCCCCGTATTTTAGAGCAAAATTGCAGAAATTTACCTAATTTTGGGGTAAAACATGCAGTAATTTTCTTTATTTTGGGGCAAAAAGGCAGAATTTCCCTTATTTTGGGGCAAAAATCAAAAATATCCCTTATTTTGGGGCAAAATTTTAGAAATTTCTTTTATTTTGGTACATAATTGCAGAAATTTTTCTTATTTTGTGGCAAAAAGGAAGAAATTTCCCATATTTTGGAACAAAAATGCAGAAATTGCGCTTATTTTGAGGTAAAAAGGCTGAAATTCCCCTTATTTCGGGGCAAAAAGGCAGAAATTTCCCTTATTTTGGGGCAAAATTGCAGAAATTTCACTTATTTCAGGGTAATAAGTCAGAAATTTTCCTTACTTTGGGGCCAAAAGGACAAAAATTCTCTTTGTTTTGGGGGAAAAAGACAGAAATTCCACTTATTTAGAAGCAAAAAAGCAGAAATATCTCTTATTTTGGAGCAAAAATGAAGAAATTTCCCTTTTTTATGGCAAAAAGTTATGCATTCTTCTTATTTTCGGGCAAAAAGGCAGAAATTCCCCGTATTTTGGAGCAAAATTGCAGAAATTCCCCTAATTGTGGGGCAAAAAGGCAGAAATTCCCTATATGTTGGGGCAAAAAGACAGAAATTCTCATTATTTTGGGGCAAAACTCAGAAATTCCACTTATTTTGGCGCAAAATTCCAGAAATTTCCCTTATTTTGAGGCAAAATTGCAGAAATTTCACTTATTTTGGGGCAAAATTGCAAAAATTTCACTTATGTCAGAAAAAAAAGCAGAAATTTTCTTATTTTGGTGCAAAAAGGCAGAAATTTCTAATATTTTGGTACAAAATTGCAGAAATTTTTCTTATTTTAGGGCAAAAAGGCAGAAATCTTCCATATTTTGGGGCAAAAATGCAGAAATTCCTCTTATTTTTAGGTAAAAAGGCTGAAATTCCCCTTATTTGGGGGCAAAAAGGCAGAAATTTCCCTTATTTTGAGGCAAAATTGCAGAAATTTCACTTATTTCAGAGAACAAAAGCAGAAATTTTCTTATTTTGGGGCAAAAAGGCAGAAATTTCTTTTATTTTGGTACAAAATTGCAGAAATTTTCTTTATTTTGGGGCAAAATTGCAGAAATTTCCCTTATTTTGGGGCAAAATTGCAGAAATTTCACTTATGTCAGAAAAAAAAGCAGAAATTTTCTTATTTTGGTGCAAAAAGGCAGAAATTTCTAATATTTTGGTACAAAATTGCAGAAATTTTTCTTATTTTAGGGCAAAAAGGCAGAAATCTTCCATATTTTGGGGCAAAAATGCAGAAATTCCTCTTATTTTTAGGTAAAAAGGCTGAAATTCCCCTTATTTGGGGGCAAAAAGGCAGAAATTTCCCTTATTTTGAGGCAAAATTGCAGAAATTTCACTTATTTCAGAGAACAAAAGCAGAAATTTTCTTATTTTGGGGCAAAAAGGCAGAAATTTCTTTTATTTTGGTACAAAATTGCAGAAATGTTTCTTATTTTGGGGCAAAAAGGCAGAAATCTCCCATATTTTGGGGCAAAAAAGCAGAAATTTCCCTTATTTTGAGGTAAAAACGCTGAAATTCCCCTTATTTGGGGGCAAAAAGGCAGAAATTTCCCTTATTTTGAGGCAAAATTGCAGAAATTTCACTTATTTCAGAATAATAAGTCAGAAATTTTCCTTATTTTGGGGCAAAAAACAGAAATTCTCTTTGTTTTAAAGGAAAAAGACTGATATTCCACTTATTTAGAGGCTAAAAAGCAGAAATTCTTATTATTTTGGAGCAAAAATGAAGAAATTTTCCTTTTTTTGTGGAAAAAGGTATACATTCCTCTAATTTTCGGGCTAAAAAGCAGAAATTCCCCGTATTTTGGAGCAAAATTGCAGAAATTCTCCTAATTGTGGGGCAAAAAGGCAGAAATTCCCTATATGTTGGGGCAAAAAGACAGAAATTCTCCTTATTTTGGGGCAAAACTCAGAAATTCCACTTATTTTGGGGCAAAATTCCAGAAATTTCCCTTATTTTGGGGCAAAATTGCAGAAATTTCACTTATTTTGGGGCGAAATTGCAGAAATTTCACTTTTTTCATGGAAATAAAGGCAGAAATTTTCCTTATTTTGGGGCAAAAAGGCAGAAATTCCTAATATTTTGTGGCAAAAATTCAGAAATTCCTCTTATTTTGAGGTAAAAAGGCTGAAATTCCCCTTATTTGGGGGCAAAAAGGCATAAATTTCCCTTATTTTGGGGCAAAATTGCAGAAATTTCACTTATTTCAGGGTAATAAGTCAGAAATTTTCCTTATTTTGGGGCAAAAAAGACAGAAATTCCCTTTGTTTTGGGATAAAAAGACAGAAATTCCACTTATTTAGAGGCAAAAAAGCAGAAATTCCACTTATTTTGGAGTAAAAATTAAGAGATTTCCCTTTTTTATGGCAAAAAGGTATGCATTCTTTTTATTTTCGGACAAAAAGGCAGAAATTCCCCGTATTTTGGAGCAAAATTGCAGAAATTTCACTTATTTCAGAATAAAAATGAGAAATTTTCTTATTTTGGGGCAAAAGGCAGAAATTCCCCTTATTTTATGGCAAAATTGCAGAAATTGCCTTTATTTGGGGACAAAAAACAGAAATTCCCTTTATTTTGGGGCAAAATTGCAGAAAATTTTTTTATTATGGGAAAAAATTGAAGATATTTCTTTTATTTTAAGGCAAAATTGCAGAAATTTCACTTATTTCAGAGAAAAAAACAAAAATCTTTCTTATTTTTGGCAAAATGCAGAAATTCCCATTATTTTGGGGCAAAAAGGCAGAAATTCACCTTATTTTGGGGTAAAATTGAAGACATGTCACATATTTCAGGGCATAAAGGCAGAAATTGCCCTTATTTGGGGGCAAAAAGGCAGAAATTCCCCTTATTTTGGGATAAAATTGCAGAAATTACCCTTGTTTGGGGGCAAAAAGGCAGAAAATCCCCTTAACTTCGGGCAAAAAGGCAGAAATTCCCTGTATTTTGGAGCAAAATTGCAGAAATTCTCCTAATATTGGGGCAAAAATGCAGAAATTCCCTTTATTTGGGGCAAATTGGCAGAAGTTCCCCTTATTTTCAGGAAAAGAGGCAGAAATTCCCATTATTTTGAAGCAAAATTGCAGAAACTCCCCTAATTTTGGGGCAAAAAGGCAGAAATTCCCTTTATTTTGGGGCAAAAATACAGAAATTCTCCTTATATCTGGGCAAAAATCAGAAATTTCCCTTATTTTGGAGCAAAATTTTAGAAATTTCTTTTATTTTGGTACAGAATTGGAGAAATTTTTCTTATTCTGTGGCAAAAAGGCAGAAATTTCTTTTATTTTGGTGCAAAATTGCAGAAATTTTTCTTATTTTGGGGCAAAAAGGCATAAATTTCCCATATTTTGGGGCAAAAATGTAGAAATTTTCTTTATTTTGAGGTAAAAAGGCTGAAATTTCCCTTATTTGGGGGCAAAAAGGCAGAAATTTCTCTTATTTTGGGGCATAATTGCAGAAATTTCACTTATTTCAGAAAAAAAGGAAAAATTTTCTTATTTGGGGGCAAAAAGGCAGAAATTTCTTTTATTTTGGTGCAAAATTACAGAAATTTTCTTTATTTTGGGGCAAAAAAGACAGAAATTCCCTTTGTTTTGGGGGAAAAAGACAGAAATTCCACTTATTTAGAGGCAAAAAAGCAGAAATTCCCCTTATTTTGGAGCAAAAATGAAGAAATTTCCCTTTTTCATGGCAAAAAGGTATGCATTCTTCTTATTTTCGGGCAAAAAGGCAGAAATTCCCTATATGTTGGGGCAAAAAGACAGAAATTCTCCTTATTTTGGGGCAAAACTCAGATATTCCACATATTTTGGGACAAAATTCCATAAATTTCCCTTATTTTGGGGCAAAATTGCAGAAATATCACTTATTTTAAGGCAAAATTGGAGAAATTTCACTTATTTCAGAAGAAAAAAGCAGAAATTTTCTTGTTTTGGGGCAAAAATGGAGAAATTTCTTTTATTTTTGTACAAAATTGCAGAAATTTTTCTTATTTTGGGGCAAGAAGGCAGAAATTTCCTATATTTTGTGGCAAAAATTCAGAAATTCCCCTTATTTTTAGGTAAAAAGGCTGAAATTCTCTTTATTTGGGAGCAAAAAGGCAGAAATTGCCCTGATTTTGTGGCAAAATTCCAGAAATTTCACTTATTTTAGGGTAATAAGTCAGAAATTTTTTATTTTGGGGCAAAAAGCAGAAATTTCTTTTATTTTGGTACAAAATTACAGAAATTTTTCTTATTTTGGGGCAAAAAAGAAGAAATTTCCCTTATATTGGGGCAAAATTGCAGAAATTTCACTTATTTTGATGTAAAAAGGCTGAAATTCCCCTTATTTGGGGGCAAAATGGCAGAAGTTTTCCTTATTTTGGGGCAAAAATGCAGAAATTTCACTTATTTCAAGGTAATAAGTCAGAAATTTTCCTTATTTTGGGGCAAAAAAACAGAAATTCCTTGTTTTGGGGGAAAAAGACAGAAATTCCACTTATTTAGAGGCAAAAAAGCAGAAATTCCCCATATTTTGGAGCAAAATTGCAGAAATTCCCCTAATTGTGGGGCAAAAAGGCAGAAATTCCCTATATGTTAGGGCAAAACGACAGAAATTCTCCTCATTTGGGGGCAAAATTCAGAAATTCCATTTATTTTGGGGCAAAATTCCCAAAATTCCCCTTATTTTGGGGCAAAATTGCAGAAATTTCAATTATTTTGGGGCAAAATTGCAGAAATTTCACTTTTTTCAGGTAAAAAAGGCCGAAATTTTCCGTTTTTAGGGGCAAAAAGGCAGAAATTCCTAATATTTTGAGGCAAAAATGCAGAAATTCCATTTATTTAGAGGCAAAAAAGCAGAAATTCCCCTTATTTTGGAGCAAAATTGCAGAAATTTCCCTTTTTATAGCCAAAAGGTATGCATTCTTCTTATTTTCAGGCAAAAAGGCAGAAATTCCCCGTATTTTGGAGTAAAATTGCAGAAAATCCCTATATGTTGGGGCAAAAAGACAGAAATTCTCCTTATTTTGGGGCAAAACTCAGAAATTCCACTTATTTTGGAACAAAATTTCAGAAATTTCCCTTATTTTTGGCCAAAATTGCAGAAATTTCACTTATTTTGGGGCAAAATTGCAGAAATTTCACTTATTTCAGAGAAAAAAAGCAGAAATTTTCTTATTTTGGGGCAAAAAGGCAGAAATTTCCCATATTTTGAGGCAAAAATGCAGAAATTCCAATTATTTTGAGGTAAAAAGGCTGAAATTCCCCTTATTTGGGGGCAAAAAGGCAGAAATTTCCCATATTTTGGGGCAAAATTGCAGAAATTTCACTTATTTCAGGGTACTAAGTCAGAAATTTTTCTTACTTTGGGGCAAAAAAGACAGAAATTCCCTTTGTTTTCAGGGAAAAATACAGAAATTCCACTTATTTAGAGGCAAAAATGCAGAAATTCCCCTTATTTTGAAGCAAAAATGAAGAAATTTCTATTTCTTATGGCAAAAAGGTATGCATTCTTCTTATTTTCGGGCAAAAAGGCAGAAATTCTTTGTATTTTGGAGCAAGATTGCAGAAATTCCCCTAATTGTGGGGCAAAAAGGCAGAAATCCCCTATGTGTTGGGGCAAAAAGAAAGAAATTCTCCTTATTTTGGGGCAAAACTCAGAAATTCCACATATTTTGGGGCAAAATTTCAGAAATTTCCCTTATTTTGGAGCAAAATTGCAGAAATTTCACTTATTTCAAAGAAAAAAAGCACAAATTTTCTTATTTTGGGGCAAAAAGGCAGAAATTTCATTTATTTTGGTACAAAATTGCAGAAATTTTTCTTAATTTGGGCAGAAATGCAGAAATTTCCCATATTTTTCGACAAAAATGCTGAAATTCCCCTTATTTTGAGGTAAAAAGGCTGAAATTCCCCTTATTTTGGGGCAAAAAGTTAGAAATTCCCCTTATTTTAAAAGAAAAAGACAGAAATTCCGTTTATTTTTGTGGAAAAGTCAGAAATTGCACTTATTTTGAGTCAAAAAGGCGGAAAATCCCCTTATTTTGGGGTAAAAAATGAAGAAATTAACCTTTTTTATGGCAAAAAGGTATACATTCTTTTTATTTTCGAGCAAAATTGCAGAAATTCCCCTAATTATGGGGAAAAAAGGCAGAAATTCCCCGTAATTTGGAGCAAAATTGCAGAAATTCCCCTAATTTTGGGGCAAAAACGCAGAACGTCCCTTTATTTTGGGGTAAAACTGCAGAAATTTCACTTATTTCGCGGCAAAATGGCAGAAATTCCCTTTATTTTCGGAGAAAAAGGCAGAAAATCCCCGTATTTTAGAGCAAAATTGCAGAAATTTACCTAATTTTGGGGTAAAACATGCAGTAATTTTCTTTATTTTGGGGCAAAAAGGCAGAAATTCCCCTTATTTTGGGGCAAAAATCAAAAATATCCCTTATTTTGGGGCAAAATTTTAGAAATTTCTTTCATTTTGGTACAGAATTGCAGAAATTTTTCTTATTTTGTGGCAAAAAGGAAGAAATTTCCCATATTTTGGAACAAAAATGCAGAAATTCCCCTTATTTTGAGGTAAAAAGGCTGAAATTCCCCTTATTTCGGGGCAAAAAGGCAGAAATTTCCCTTATTTTGGGGCAAAATTGCAGAAATTTCACTTATTTCAGGGTAATAAGTCAGAAATTTTCCTTACTTTGGGGCCAAAAGGACAAAAATTCCCTTTGTTTTGGGGGAAAAAGACAGAAATTCCACTTATTTAGAGGCAAAAAAGCAGAAATTTCTTTTATTTTGGAGCAAAAATGAAGAAATTTCCCTTTTTTCTGGCAAAAAGTTATGCATTCTTCTTATTTTCGGGCAAAAAGGCAGAAATTCCCCGTATTTTGGAGCAAAATTGCAGAAATTCCCCTAATTGTGGGGCAAAAAGGCAGAAATTCCCTATATGTTGGGGCAAAAAGACAGAAATTCTCATTATTTTGGGGCAAAACTCAGAAATTCCACTTATTTTGGCGCAAAATTCCAGAAATTTCCCTTATTTTGAGGCAAAATTGCAGAAATTTCACTTATTTTGGGGCAAAATTGCAAAAATTTCACTTATGTCAGATAAAAAGCAGAAATTTTCTTATTTTGGTGCAAAAAGGCAGAAATTTCTAATATTTTGGTACAAAATTGCAGAAATTTTTCTTATTTTAGGGCAAAAAGGCAGAAATCTCCCATATTTTGGGGCAAAAATGCAGAAATTCCTCTTATTTTTAGGTAAAAAGGCTGAAATTCCCCTTATTTTGAGGCAAAAAGGCAGAAAAATCCCTTATTTTGAGGCAAAATTGCAGAAATTTCACTTATTTCAGAGAACAAAAGCAGAAATTTTCTTATTTTGGGGCAAAAAGGCAGAAATTTCTTTTATTTTGGTACAAAATTGCAGAAATGTTTCTTATTTTGGGGCAAAAAGGCAGAAATCTCCCATATTTTGGGGCAAAAAAGCAGAAATTTCCGTTATTTTTAGGTAAAAACGCTGAAATTCCCCTTATTTGGGGGCAAAAAGGCAGAAATTTCCCTTATTTTGAGGCAAAATTGCAGAAATTTCACTTATTTCAGAATAATAAGTCAGAAATTTTCCTTATTTTGGGGCAAAAAACAGAAATTCTCTTTGTTTTAAAGGAAAAAGACTGATATTCCACTTATTTAGAGGCTAAAAAGCAGAAATTCTTATTATTTTGGAGCAAAAATGAAGAAATTTTCCTTTTTTTGTGGAAAAAGGTATACATTCCTCTAATTTTCGGGCTAAAAAGCAGAAATTCTCCGTATTTTGGAGCAAAATTGCAGAAATTCCCCTAATTGTGTGGAAAAAAGGCAGAAATTCCCTATATGTTAGGGCAAAAAGACAGAAATTCTCCTTATTTTGGGGCAAAACTCAGAAATTCCACTTATTTTGGGGCAAAATTCCAGAAATTTCCCTTATTTTGGGGCAAAATTGCAGAAATTTCACTTATTTTGGGGCGAAATTGCAGAAATTTCACTTTTTTCATGGAAAAAAAGGCAGAAATTTTCCTTCTTTTGGGGCAAAAAGGCAGAAATTCCTAATATTTTCTGGCAAAAATTCAGAAATTCCTCTTATTTTGAGGTAAAAAGGCTGAAATTCCCCTTATTTGGGGGCAAAAAGGCATAAATTTCCCTTATTTTGGGGCAAAATTGCAGAAATTTCACTTACTTCAGGGTAATAAGTCAGAAATTTTCCTTATTTTGGGGCAAAAAAGACAGAAATTCCCTTTGTTTTGGGATAAAAAGACAGAAATTCCACTTATTTAGAGGCAAAAAAGCAGAAATTCCACTTATTTTGGAGTAAAAATTAAGAGATTTCCCTTTTTTATGGCAAAAAGGTATGCATTCTTTTTATTTTCGGACAAAAAGGCAGAAATTACCCGTATTTTGGAGCAAAATTGCAGAAATTTCACTTATTTCAGAATAAAAATGAGAAATTTTCTTATTTTGGGGCAAAAGGCAGAAATTCCCCTTATTTTATGGCAAAATTGCAGAAATTTCCTTTATTTGGGGACAAAAAACAGAAATTCCCTTTATTTTGGGGCAAAATTGCAGAAAATTTTTTTATTATGGGAAAAAATTGAAGATATTTCTTTTATTTTAAGGCAAAATTGCAGAAATTTCACTTATTTCAGAGAAAAAAACAAAAATCTTTCTTATTTTTGGCAAAATGCAGAAATTCCCATTATTTTGGGGCAAAAAGGCAGAAATTCACCTTATTTTGGGGTAAAATTGAAGACATGTCACATATTTCAGGGCATAAAGGCAGAAATTGCCCTTATTTGGGGGCAAAAAGGCAGAAATTCCCCTTATTTTGGGATAAAATTGCAGAAATTACCCTTGTTTGTGGGCAAAAAGGCAGAAAATCCCCTTAATTTCGGGCAAAAAGGCAGAAATTCCCTGTATTTTGGAGCAAAATTGCAGAAATTCTCCTAATATTGGGGCAAAAATGCAGAAATTCCCTTTATTTGGGGCAAATTGGCAGAAGTTCCCCTTATTTTCAGGAAAAGAGGCAGAAATTCCCATTATTTTGAAGAAAAATTGCAGAAACTCCCCTAATTTTGGGGCAAAAAGGCAGAAATTCCCTTTATTTTGGGGCAAAAATACAGAAATTCTCCTTATATCTGGGCAAAAATCAAAAATTTCCCTTATTTTGGAGCAAAATTTTAGAAATTTCTTTTATTTTGGTACAGAATTGGAGAAATTTTTCTTATTCTGTGGCAAAAAGGCAGAAATTTCTTTTATTTTGGTGCAAAATTGCAGAAATTTTTCTTATTTTGGGGCAAAAAGGCATAAATTGACCATATTTTGGGGCAAAAATGTAGAAATTTTCTTTATTTTGAGGTAAAAAGGCTGAAATTTCCCTTATTTGGGGGCAAAAAGGCAGAAATTTCTCTTATTTTGGGGCAAAATTGCAGAAATTTCACTTATTTCAGAAAAAAAGGAAAAATTTTCTTATTCGGGGGCAAAAAGGCAGAAATTTCTTTTATTTTGGTGCAAAATTACAGAAATTTTCTTTATTTTGGGGCAAAAAAGACAGAAATTCCCTTTGTTTTGGGGGAAAAAGACAGAAATTCCACTTATTTAGAGGCAAAAAAAGCAGAAATTCCCCTTATTTTGGAGCAAAAATGAAGAAATTTCCCTTTTTCATGGCAAAAAGGTATGCATTCTTCTTATTTTCGGGCAAAAAGACAGAAATTCCCTATATGTTGGGGCAAAAAGACAGAAATTCTCCTTATTTTGGGGCAAAACTAAGGTATTCCACATATTTTGGGGCAAAATTCCATAAATTTCCCTTATTTTGGGGCAAAATTGCAGAAATATCACTTATTTTAAGGCAAAATTGGAGAAATTTCACTTATTTCAGAAGAAAAAAGCAGAAATTTTCTTGTTTTGGGGCAAAAAAGGAGAAATTTCTTTTATTTTTGTACAAAATTGCAGAAATTTTTCTTATTTTGGGGCAAGAAGGCAGAAATTTCCTATATTTTGGGGCAAAAATTCAGAAATTCCCCTTATTTTTAGGTAAAAAGGCTGAAATTCTCTTTATTTGGGAGCAAAAAGGCAGAAATTGCCCTGATTTTGTGGCAAAATTCCAGAAATTTCACTTATTTTAGGGTAATAAGTCAGAAATTTTTTATTTTGGGGCAAAAAGGCAGAAATTTCTTTTATTTTGGTACAAAATTACAGAAATTTTTCTTATTTTGGGGCAAAAAGAAATAAATTTCCCTTATTTTGGGGCAAAATTGCAGAAATTTCACTTATTTTGATGTAAAAAGGCTGAAATTCCCCTTATTTTGGGGCAAAATGTCAGAAGTTTTTCTTATTTTGGGGCAAAATTGCAGAAATTTCACTTATTTCAAGGTAATAAGTCAGAAATTTTCCTTATTTTGGGGCAAAAAAACAGAAATTCCTTGTTTTGGGGGAAAAAGACAGAAATTCCACTTATTTAGAGGCAAAAAAGCAGAAATTCCCCATATTTTGGAGCAAAATTGCAGAAATTCCCCTAATTGTGGGGCAAAAAGGCAGAAATTCCCTATATGTTAGGGCAAAACGACAGAAATTCTCCTCATTTGGGGGCAAAATTCAGAAATTCCATTTATTTTGGGGCAAAATTCCCAAAATTCCCCTCATTTTGGGGCAAAATTGCAGAAATTTCAATTATTTTGGGGCAAAATTGCAGAAATTTCACTTTTTTCAGGGAAAAAAGGCCGAAATTTTCCATTTTTGGGGGCAAAAAGGCAGAAATTCCTAATATTTTGCGGCAAAAATGCAGAAATTCCTCTTATTTTGAGGTAAAAAGGCTGAAATTCCCCTTATTTGGGGGCAAAAATGCAGAAATTTCTCTAATACTGGGGCAAAATTGCAGAAATTTCACTTATTTCAGGGTAATAATTCAGAAATTTTCCTTATTTTGGGGCAAAAAATACAGAAATTCCATTTGTATGGGGGGAAAAAGAAAGAAATTCCATTTATTTAGAGGCAAAAAAGCAGAAATTCCCCTTATTTTGGAGCAAAATTGCAGAAATTTCCCTTTTTATAGCCAAAAGGTATGCATTCTTCTTATTTTCAGGCAAAAAGGCAGAAATTCCCCGTATTTTGGAGTAAAATTGCAGAAATTCCCTTAATTGTGGGGCAAAAAGACAGAAATTCTCCTTATTTTGGGGCAAAACTCGGAAATTCCACTTATTTTGGAACAAAATTTCAGAAATTTAACTTATTTTTGGCCAAAATTGCAGAAATTTCACTTATTTTGGGGCAAAATTGCAGAAATTTCACTTATTTCAGGGAAAAAAAGCAGAAATTCTCTTATTTTGGGGCAAAAAGGCAGAAATTTCCCATATTTTGAGGCAGAAATGCAGAAATTCCCCTTATTTTGAGTTAAAAAGTCTGAAATTCCCCTTATTTGGGGGCAAAAAGGCAGAAATTTCCCATATTTTGGGGCAAAATTGCAGAAATTTCACTTATTTCAGGGTACTAAGTCAGAAATTTTTCTTCCTTTGGGGCAAAAAAGACAGAAATTCCCTTTGTTTTCAGGGAAAAAGACAGAAATTCCACTTATTTAGAGGCAAAAATGCAGAAATTCCACTTATTTTGGAGCAAAAATGAAGAAATTTCCCTTTTTTATGGCAAAAAGGTATGCATTCTTCTTATTTTCGGGCAAAAAGGCAGAAATTCCCCCTATTTTAGAGCAAAATTGCAGAAATTCCCCTAATTGTGGGGCAAAAAAACAGAAATTCCCTATATGTTGGGGCAAAAAGATAGAAATTCTCCATATTTTGGGGCAAAACTCAGAAATTCCACTTATTTTGGGGCAAAATTCCAAAAATTTCCCTTATTTTGGGGCAAAATTGCAGAAATTTCACTTATTTAGGGGCAAAATTGCAGAAATTTCACTTATTTCAGGGGAAAAAGACAGAAATTTCTTTTATTTTGGTACAAAATTGCAGAAATTTTTCTTATTTTGGGCAAAAAGGCAGAAATTTCCCATATTTTGAGGCAAAAATGCAGAAATTTCACTTATTTCAGGCTAATAAGTCAGAAATTTTCCTTACTTTGGGGCAAAAAAGACAGAAATTCCCTTTGTTTTGGTGGAAAAAGACAGAAATTCCACTTATTTAGAGGCAAAAATGCAGAAATTCCCCTTATTTTGGAGCAAAATGAAGAAATTTCCCTTTTTTATGGCAAAAGGTATGCATTCTTCTTATTTTCGGGCAAAAAGGCAGAAATTCCCCATATTTTAGAGCAAAATTGCAGAAATTCCCCTTATTGTGGGGCAAAAAGGCAGAAATTCCCTATATGTTGGGGGAAAAGACAGAAATTCTCCTTATTTTAGAGCAAAACTCAGAAATTTCATTTATTTTGGTGCAAAATTGCAGAAATTTCACTTATTTCAGGAAAAAAAGCAGAAATTTTCTTATTTTGGGGCAAAAAGGCAGAAATTTCTTTTATTTTGGTACAAAATTGCAGAAAATTTTCTTATTTTGGGGCAAAAACGCAGAAATTTCTCATATTTTGGGGCAAAAATGCAGAAAATCCCCTTATTTTGAGGTAAAAAGGCTAAAATTCCCCTTATTTGGTTGCAAAAAGGCAGAAATTTCCCTTATTTTGGGGCAAAATTGCAGAAATTTCACTTATATCAGGGTAATAAGTCAGAAATTTTCCTTATTTTGGGGCAAAAAAGACAGAAATTCCCTTTGTTTTGGGGGAAAAATACAGAAATTCCACTTATTAAGAGGCAAAAATGCAGAAATTCCCCTTATTTTGGAGCAAAAATGGAGAAATTTCCCTTTTTTATGGCAAAAAGGTATGCATTCTTCTTGTTTTCGGGCAAAAAGGCAGAAATTCCCCGTTTTTTGGAGCAAAATTGCAGAAATTCCCCTAATTTTGGGGCAAAAAGGCAGAAATTCCCTATATGTTAGGGCAAAACGACAGAAATTCTCCTTATTTTGGGGCAAAATTCAGAAATTCCATTTCTTTTGGTGCAAAATTCCCAAAATTTCCCTTATTTTGGGGCAAAATTGCAGAAATTTCAATTATTTTGGGGCAAAATTGCAGAAATTTCACTTTTTTCAGGGAAAAAAGGCCGAAATATTCCATTTTTGGGGGCAAAAAGGCAGAAATTCCTAATATTTTGTGGCAAAAATGCAGAAATTTCCCTTATTTTGAGGTAAAAAGGCTGAAATTCCCCTTATTTGGGGGCAAAAATGTAGAAATTTCTCTTATACTGGGGCAAAATTGCAGAAATTTCACTTATTTCAGGGTAATAATTCAGAAATTTTCCTTATTTTGGGGCAAAAAATACAGAAATTCCATTTGTATGGGGGGAAAAAGACAGAAATTCCATTTTTTTAGAGGCAAAAAAGCAGAAATTCCCCTTATTTTGGAGCAAAATTGCAGAAATTTCCCTTTTTATAGCAAAAAGGTATGCATTCTTCTTATTTTCAGGCAAAAAGGCAGAAATTTCCCGTATTTTGAAGTAAAATTGCAGAAATTCCCTTATTGTAGGGCAAAAAGAAATTCTCCTTATTTTGGGGCAAAACGCAGAAATTCCACTTATTTTGGAACAAAATTTCAGAAATTTCCCTTATTTTTGGCCAAAATTGCAGAAATTTCACTTATTTCGGAGCAAAATTGCAGAAATTTTACTTATTTCAGGGAAAAAAAAGCAGAAATTTTCTTATTTTGGGGCAAAAAGGCAGAAATTTCCCATATTTTGAGGCAAAAATGCAGAAATTCCCCTTATTTTGAGTTAAAAAGGCTGAAATTCTCCTTATTTGGGGGCAAAAAGGCAGAAATTTCACATATTTTGGGGCAAAATTGCAGAAATTTCACTTATTTCAGGGTACTAAGTCAGAAATTTTTCTTACTTTGGGGCAAAAAAGACAGAAATTCCCTTTGTTTTCAGGGAAAAAGACAGAAATTCCACTTATTTAAAGGCAAAAATGCAGAAATTCCCCTTATTTTGGAGCAAAAATGAAGAAATTTCCCTTTTTTATGGCAAAAAGGTATGCATTCTTCTTATTTTCGGGCAAAAAGGCAGAAATTCCCCCTATTTTAGAGCAAAATTGCAGAAATTCCCCTAATTGTGGGGCAAAAAGTCAGAAATTCCCTATATGTTGGGGCAAAAAGACAGAAATTCTCCTTATTTTAAAGCAAAACTCAGAAATTTCACTTATTTTGGGGCAAAATTACAGAAATTTCACTTATTTCAAAAAAAAGCAGAAATTTTCTTATTTTGGGGCAAAAAGGCAAAAATTTATTTTGGTACAAAATTGCAGAAATTATTCTTATTTTGAAGCAAAAAAGCAGAAATTTCTCATATTTTGGGGCAAAATTGCAGAAAATTTCCTTATTTTGAGGTAAATAGGCTAAAATTCCCCTTATTTGGTTGCAAAAAGGCAGAAATTTTCCTTATTTTGGGGAAAAATTGCAGAAATTTCACTTATTTCAGGGTAATAAGTCAGAAGTTTTTCTTACTTTGGGGCAAAAAAGACAGAAATTCCCTTTGTTTTCAGGGAAAAAGACAGAAATTCCACTTATTTAGAGGCAAAAATGCAGAAATTCCCCTTATTTTGGAGCAAAAATGAAGAAATTTCCCTTTTTTATGGCAAAAAGGTATGCATTCTTCTTATTTTCGGGCAAAAAGGCAGAAATTCCCTTTGTTTTGGGGGAAAAAGACAGAAATTCCACTTATTTAGAGGCAAAAAAGCAGAAATTCCCCATATTTTGGAGCAAAATTGCAGAAATTCCCCTAATTGTGGGGCAAAAAGGCAGAAATTCCCTATATGTTAGGGCAAAACGACAGAAATTCTCCTCATTTGGGGGCAAAATTCAGAAATTCCCTTTATTTTGGGGCAAAATTCCCAAAATTCCCCTTATTTTGGGGCAAAATTGCAGAAATTTCAATTATTTTGGGGCAAAATTGCAGAAATTTCACTTTTTTCAGGGAAAAAAGGCCGAAATTTTCCGTTTTTAGGGGCAAAAAGGCAGAAATTTCTAATATTTTGAGGCAAAAATGCAGAAATTCCTCTTATTTTGAGGTAAAAAGGCTGAAATTCCCCTTATTTGGGGGCAAAAATGCAGAAATTTCTCTTATACTGGGGCAAAATTGCAGAAATTTCACTTATTTCAGGGTAATAATTCAGAAATTTTCCTTATTTTGGGGCAAAAAATACAGAAATTCCATTTGTATGGGTGGAAAAAGACAGAAATTCCATTTATTTAGAGGCAAAAAAGCAGAAATTCCCCTTATTTTGAGGTAAAAAGGCTGAAATTCCCCTTATTTGGGGGCAAAAAGGCAGAAATTTCCCATATTTTGGGGCAAAATTGCAGAAATTTCACTTATTTCAGGGTACTAAGTCAGAAATTTTTCTTACTTTGTGGCAAAAAAGACAGAAATTCCCTTTGTTTTCAGGGAAAAAGACAGAAATTCGCTTAATTAGAGGCAAAAATGCAGAAATTCCCCTTATTTTGGAGCAAAAATGAAGAAATTTCCCTTTTTTATGGCAAAAAGGTATGCATTCTTCTTATTTTCAGGCAAAAAGGCAGAAATTCCCCTTATTTAAGAGCAAAATTGCAGAAATTCCCTATATGTTGGGGCAAAAAGACAGAAATTCTCCTTATTTTGGGGCAAAACTCAGAAATTCCACTTATTTTTGAACAAAATTTCAGAAATTTCCCTTATTTTTGGCCAAAATTGCAGAAATTTCACTTATTTTGGGGCAAAATTGCAGAAATTTCACTTATTTCAGGGAAAAAAAGCAGAAATTTTCTTATTTTGGGGCAAAACGCAGAAATTTCCCATATTTTGAGGCAAAAATGCAGAAATTCCCCTTATTTTGAGGTAAAAAGGCTTAAATTCCCCTTATTTGGGGGCAAAAAGGCAGAAATTTCCCATATTTTAGGGCAAAATTGCAGAAATTTCACTTATTTCAGGGTACTAAGTCAGAAATTTTTCCTACTTTGGGGCAAAAAAGACAGAAATTCCCTTTGTTTTCAGGGAAAAAGACAGAAATTCCACTTATTTAGAGGCAAAAATGCAGAAATTCCCCTTATTTTGGAGCAAAAATGAAGAAATTTCCCTTTTTTATGGCAAAAAGGTATGCATTCTTCTTATTTTCGGGCAAAAAGGCAGAAATTCCCCCTATTTTAGAGCAAAATTGCAGAAATTCCCCTAATTGTGGGGCAAAAAGGCAGAAATTCCCTATATGTTGGGGCAAAATAAAGAAATTCTCCTTATTTTGGTGAAAAACTCAGAAATTCCACTTATTTTGGGGCAAAATTGCAGAAATTTCCCTTATTTAGGGGCAAAATTGCAGAAATTTCACTTATTTTGGGGCAAAATTGCAGAAATTTCACTTTTTTCAGGGTAAGAAGTCAGAAATTTTCCTTATTTTGGGGCAAAAAAGACAGAAATTCCCTAAGTTCTGGGGGAAAAAGACAGTAATTCCACTTTTTTAGAGGCAAAAAAGCAGAAATTCCTTTTATTTTGGAGTAAAAATGAAGAAATTTCTTTTTTTTGTGGCAAAAGGTATACATTCCCTTTATTTTCGGGCAAAAAGGCAGAAATTCCCCGTATTTTGGAGCAAACTTGCAGATATTCCCCTAATTGTGGGGCAAAAAGGCAGAAATTCCCTATATGTTGGGGCAAAAAGACAGAAATTCTCCTTATTTTGGGGCAAAACTCAGAAATTCCACTTATTTTGGGGCAAAATTCCAGAAATTTCCCTTATTTGGGGGCAAAATTGCAGAAATTTCACTTATTTTCAGGCAAAATTACATAAATTTCACTTATTTCAGAAAAAAAGCAGAATTTTCTTATTTTGGTGCAAAAAGGCAGAAATTTATTTTATTTTGTTACAAAATTGCAGAAATTTTTCTTATTTTGGGGCAAAAAGGCAGAAATCTCCCATATTTTGGGGTAAAAATGCAGAAATTCCTCTTATTTTGAGGTAAAAAGGCTGAAATTCCCCTTATTTGGGGGCAAAAGGGCAGAAATTTCCCTTATTTTGAGGCAAAATTGCAGAAATTTCACTTATTTCAGAGAAAAAAATCAAAAACTTTTCTTATTTTAGGGCAAATTGCAGAAATTCCCATTATTTTGGGGCAAAAGGCAGAAATTCACCTTATTTTGTGGTTAAATTGCAGACATTTCACATATTTCAGGGCAAAAAGGTAGAAATTCCCCTTATTTGGGGGCAAAAAGGCAGAAATTCTCCTTATTTTGGGATAAAATTGCAGAAATGTCCCTTGTTTGGCGGCAAAAAGGCAGAAAATCCCCTTAATTTTTGGCAAAAAAGCAGAAATTTCCCGTATTTTGGAGCAAAATTGCAGAAATTCCCCTAATATTGGGGCAAAAATGCAGAAATTCCTATTATTTGGGGCAAATCGGCAGAAGTTCCCCTTATTTTCGGAAAAAGAGGCAGAAATTCCCTGTATTTTGAAGCAAAATTGCAGAAACTCCCCTAATTTTTAGGCAAAAAGGCATAAATTTCTCATATTTTGGGGCAAAAATGCAGAAATTTTTCTTATTTTGAGGTAAAAAGGCTGAAATTCCCCTTATTTGGGGGCAAAAAAGAAGAATTTCTCTTATTTTGGGGCAAAATTGCAGAAATTTCACTTATTTCAGAGTAATAAGTCAGAAATTTTCGTTATTTTGGGGCAAAAAAAACAGAAATTCCCTTGTTTTGGGGGGAAAAGACAGAAATTCCACTTTTTTAGAGGCAAAAAAGCAGAAATAACTTTTATTTTGGAGTAAAAATGTAGAAATTTCTTTTTTTTATGGCAAAAAGGTATGCATTCTTCTTATTTTCGGGCAAAAAGGCAGAAATTCCCCGTATTTTCGAGCAAAATTGCAAAAATTCCCCTAATTTTAGGTCAAAAAGGCAGAAATTCCCTATATGTTGGGGCAAAAAGAAAGAAATTCTCCTTATTTTGGGGCAAAACTCAGAAATTCCACTTATTTTGGGGCAAAATTCTAGAAATTTTTCTTATTTTAAAGCAAAATTGCAGAAATTTCACTTATTTTGGGGTAAAATTGCAGAAATTTCACTTATTTCAGGGAAAAAAGGCAGAAATTTTTCTTATTTTGGGGCAAAAAGGAAAAAATTTCCTAATATTTTGTGGCAAAAATGCCGAAATTCCCCTTATTTTGAGTAAAAAAGCTGAAATTTCCCTTAGTTGGGGGCAAAAAGGCAGAAATTTCCCTTATTTTGGGGCAAAATTGCAGAAATTTCACTTATTTCAGGGTAATAAGTCAGAAATTATCCTTATTTTGGGGCCAAAAGGACAGAAATTCCCTTTGTTTTGGGGGAAAAAGACAGAAATTCCACTTATTTAGAGGCAAAAAAGCAGAAATTCCCCTTATTTTGGAGCAAAAATGAAGAAATTTCCCTTTTTTATGGCAAAAAGGTATGCATTCTTCTTATTTTCGGGCAAAAAGGCAGAAATTCCCCGTATTTTGAAGCAAAATTGCAGAAATTCCTCTAATTGTGGGGCAAAAAAACAGAAATTCCCTATATGTTGGGGCAAAAAGACAGAAATTCTCCTTATTTTGGGGTAAAACTCAGAAATTCCACTTATTTTGGGGGCAAAATTCCAGAAATTTCCCTTATTTTGGGGCAAAATTGCAGAAATTTTAATTATTTTGGGGCAAAATTGCAGAAATTTCACTTATTTCAGAAAAATAAGCAGAATTTATATATTTTGGTGCAAAAAGGCAGAAATTTCTTTTATTTTGGTACAAATTGCAGAAATTTTTCTTATTTTGGGGCAAAAAGGCAGAAATCTTCATATTTTGGGGCAAAAATGCAGAAATTCCTCATATTTTGAGGTAAAAAGGCGGAAATTTCCCTTATTTGGGGGCAAAATGGAAGAAATTTCCCTTATTTTGAGGCAAAATTGCAGAAATTTCACTTATTTCAGGATAATAAGTCAGAAATTTTCGTTATTTTGGGGCAAAAGAGACAGAAATTTCCTTTGTTTTGGGGGAAAAAAACAGAAATTCCACTTTTTTAGAGGCAAAAAAAGCAGAAATTCCTTTTATTTTGGAGTAAAAATGAAGAAATTTCCCTTTTTTGTGGCAAAAGGTATACATTCCACTTATTTTTGGGCTAAAAAGCAGGAATTACCCGTATTTTGGAGCAAAATTGCAGAAATTCCCCTAATTGTGACACAAGAAGGGAGAAATTCCCTATATGTTGGGGCAAAAAAAAACAAATTCTCCTTATTTTGGGTCAAAACTCAGAAATTCTACTGATATTGGGGCAAAATTCCAGAAATTTCCCTTATTTTGGGGCAAAATTGCAGAAATTTCACTTATTTTTGGGCAAAATTGAAGAAATTTCACTTATTTTAGAAAAAAAGCAGAAATTTTCTTATTTTGGTGCAAAAAGGTGGAAATTTCTTTTATTTTGGTACAAAATTGCAGAAATTTTTCTTATTTTGGGGCAAAAAGGCAGAAATCTCCCATATTTTGGGGCAAAAATGCAGAAATTTCTCTTATTTTGAGGTAAAAAGGCTGAAATTCCCCTTATTTGGTGGCAAAAAGGCAGAAATTTCCCTTATTTTGAGGCAAAATTGCAGAAATTTCACTTATTTCAGGGTAATAAGTCAGAAATTTTCCTTATTTTGGGGCAAAAAAGACAGAAATTCCCTTTGTTTTGGGGGAAAAAAGACAGAAATTCCACTTATTTAGAGGCAAAAAAGCAGAAATTCCCCTTATTTTGTAGCAAAACTGAAGAAATTTCTATTTTTTATGGCAAAAAGGTATGCATTCTTCTTATTTTCGGGCAAAAAGGCAGAAATTCCCCGTATTTTGGAGCAAAATTGCAGAAATTTCCCTAATTGTGGGGCAAGAAGGGGGAAATTCCCTATATGTTGGGGCAAAAAGACAGAAATTCTCCTTATTTTGGGGCAAAACTCAGAAATTCCACTTATTTTGGTGCAAAATTCCAGAAATTTTTCTTATTTTAGGGCAAAATTGCAGAAATTTCATTTATTTTGGGGCAAAATTGCAGAAATTTAACTTATTTCAGAAAAAAATTCAGAAATTTTTCTATTTTGTTGCAAAAAGGCAGAAATTTCTTTTATTTTGGTACAAAATTGCAGAAATTTTTCTTATTTTGGGGCAAAAAGGCAGAAATCCCCCATATTTTGAGGCAAAAATGCAGAAATTCCTCTTATTTTGAGGTAATAAGGCTGAAATTTCCCTTATTTGGGGGCAAAAAGGCAGAAATTTCCCTTATTTTGGGGCAAAATTGCAGAAATTTCACTTATTTCAGGGTAATAAGTCAGAAATTTTCCTTATTTTGGGGCCAAAAAGACAGAAATTCCCTTTGTTTTGGGGGAAAAAGACAGAAATTCCACTTATTTAGAGGCAAAAAAGCAGAAATTCCTCTTATTTTGGAGCAAAATTGCAGAAATTCCCCTAATTGTGTGGCAAAAAGGCAGAAATTCCCTATATGTTGGGGCAAAAAGAAACAAATTCTATTTATTTTGGGTCAAAACTCAGAAATTCCACTGATATTGGGGCAAAATTCCAGAAATTTCCCGTATTTTGGGGCAAAATTGCAGAAATTTCACTTATTTTGGGGCAAAATTGCAGAAATTTCACTTATTTCAGAAAAAAAAGCAGGAATTTTCTTATTTTGGTGCAAAAAGGCGGAAATTTCTTTTATTTTGGTACAAAATTGCAGAAATTTTTCTTATTTTGGGGCAAAAAGTCAGAAATCTCCCATATTTTGGGGCAAAAATGCAGAAATTTCTCTTATTTTGAGGTAAAAAGCCTGAAATTCCCCTTATTTGGGGGCAAAAAGGCAGAAATTTCCCTTATTTTGGGGCAAAATTGCAGAAATTTCACTTATTTCAGGCTAATAAGTCAGAAATTTTTTTTATTTTGGGGCAAAAAAGACAGAAATTTCCCATGTTTTGGGGGATAATAACAGAAATACCACTTATTTAGAGGCAAAAAAGCAGAAATTCCCATTATTTTGGAGCAAAACTGAAGAAATTTCTATTTTTTATGGCAAAAGGGTATGCATTCTTCTTATTTTCGGGCAAAAAGGCAGAAATTCCCCGTATTTTGGAGCAAAATTGCAGAAATTCCCCTAATTGTGGGGCAAAAAGGCAGAAATTCCCTATATGTTGGGGCAAAAAGACAGAAATTCTCCTTATTTTGGGGCAAAACTCAGAAATTCCACTTATTTTGGTGCAAAATTCCTGAAATTTCCCTTATTTTAGGGCAAAATTGCAGAAATTTCACTTATTTTGGGGCAAAATTGCAGAAATTTAACTTATTTCAGAAAAAAATTCAGAAATTTTTCTATTTTGGTGCAAAAAGGCAGAAATTTCTTTTATTTTGGTACAAAATTGCAGAAATTTTTCTTATTCTGGGGCAAAAAGTCAGAAATCTCCCATATTTAGGGGAAAAATGCAGAAATTCCTCTTATTTTGAGGTAAAAGGCTGAAATTCCCCTTATTTGGGGGCAAAAAGGCAGAAATTTCCCTTATTTTGAGGCAAAATTTCAGAAATTTCACTTATTTCAGGGTAATAAGTCAGAAATTTTCTCTATTTTGGGGCAAAAAAACAGAAATTCCCTTTTTTTTGGGAGAAAAATACAGATATTTCACTTTTTTAGAGGCAAAAAAGGAGAAATTCCTTTTATTTGGAGTAAAAATGAAGAAATTTCCCTTTTTTGTGGCAAAAGGTATACATTCCACTTATTTTTGGGCTAAAAAGCAGAAATTACCCGTATTTTAGAGCAAAATTGCAGAAATTCCCCTAATTGTAAGGCAAAATGGCAGAAATTCCCTATATGTTAGGGCAAAAAGACAGAAATTCTCTTTATTTTTGGGGCAAAACTCAGAAATTCCATTTATTTTGGGGCAAAATTCCAGAAATTTCTCTTATTTTGGGGCAAAATTGCAGAAATTTCACTTATTTTGGGGCAAAATTGCAGAAATTTCACTTATTTCATGGTAAAAAGGCAGAAATTATCCTTATTTTGATGCAAAAATGCAGAAATTCCAAATATTTTGAGGCAAAAATGAAGAAATTCCCTTTATTTTGAGGTAAAAAGGCAGAAATTCCCCTTATTTGGGGGCAAAAAAAGAAATTTCACTTATTTTGGGGCAAAAACTCAGAAATTCCACACTTTTTTGGTCAAAATTCCAGAAATTTCCCTTATTTTGGGGCAAAATTGCAGAAATTTCACTTATTTTGGTGCAAAATTGCAGAAATTTAACTTATTTCAGAAAAAAATTCAGAAATTTTCCTATTTTGGTGCAAAAAGGCAGAATTATCTTTTATTTTGGTACAAAATTGCAGAAATTTTTCTTATTTTGGGGCAAAAAGGCAGAAATCTCCCATATTTTGGGGCAAAAATGAAGATATTCCTCTTATTTTGAGGTAAAAAGGCTGAAATTTCCTTTATTTGGGGGCAAAAAGGCAGAAATTTCCCTTATTTTGAGGAAAATTGCAGAAATTTCACTTATTTCAGGGTAATAAGTCAGAAATTTTCGTTATTTTGGGGCAAAAAAGACAGAAATTCCCTTTGTTTTGGGGGAAAAGACAGAAATTCCACTTTTTTAGAGGCAAAAAAACAGAAATTCCTTTTATTTTGAAGTAAAAATGAAGAAATTTCTTTTTTGTGGCAAAAATTATACATTCCACTTATTTTTGGGCTAAAAAGCAGAAATTACCCGTATTTTGGAGCAAAATTGCAGAAAATCCCCTAATTGTGGGGCAAAGAGGCAGAAATTCTCTATATGTTAGGGCAAAAAGACAGAAATTCTTTTTATTTTGGGGCAAAACTCAGAAATTCCACTTATTTTGCGGCAAAATCCTAGAAATTTCCCTTATTTTGGGGCAAAATTGCAGAAATTTCACTTATTTTGGGGCAAAATTGCAGTAATTTTACTTATTTTGGGGCAAAATTGCAGAAATTCCAAATATTTTGTGGCAAAAATGCAGAAATTCCCCTTATTTTATGGTAAAAATGCAGAAAATCCCCTTATTTGGGGGTAAAAAACAGAAATTTCCCTTATTTTGGGACAAAATTGCAGAAATTTCACTTATTTTGGGGCAAAATTGCAGAAATTTCACTTATTTCAGAAAAAAATTCAGAATTTTCCTATTTTGGTGCAAAAAGGCAGAAATTTCTATTTTGGTACAAAATTGCAGAAATTTTTCTTTTTTTGGGGCAAAAAGGCACAAATCTCCCATATTTTGGGGAAAAAATGCAGAAATTCCTCTTATTTTGAGGTAAAAAGATAGAAATTTCCCTTATTTGGGGGAAAAAGGCAGAAATTTCCCTTATTTTGAGGCAAAATTGCAGAAATTTCACATATTTCAGTGTAATAAGTCAGAAATTTTCCTTATTTTAGGGCAAAAAAGACAGAAATTCCCTTTGTTTTGGGGGAAAAAGACAGAAATTCCACTTTTTTAGCGGCAAAAAAGCAGAAATTCATTTTATTTTGGAGTAAAAATGAAGAAATTTCTTTTTTTTTGTGGCAAAAGATATACATTCCCCTTATTTTCAGGCTAAAAAGCAGAAATTCCCCGTATTTTGGAGCAAAATTGCAGAAATTCCCCTAATTGTGGGGCAAAAAGGCAGAAATTTCCGATATGTTAGGGCAAAAAGACAGAAATTCTTTTTATTTTGGGGCTAAACTCAGAAATTCCACTTATTTTGGGGCAAAATTCCTGAAATTTCCCTTATTTTGGGGCAAAATTGCAGAAATTTCACTTATTTTGGGGCAAAATTGCAGAAATTTCACTTATTTCAGGGTAATAAGTCAGAAATTTTCCTTATTTTGGGGCCAAAAAGACAGAAATTTCCTTTGTTTTGGGGTGAAAAAGATAGAAATTCCACTTTTTTAGAGGCAAAAAAGCAGAAATTCCTCTTATTTTGAAGCAAAAATGAAGAAATTTCCTTTTTTTATGGCAAAAAGGTATGCATTCTTCTTATTTTCGGGCAAAAAGGCAGAAATTCCCAGTATTTTGGAGCAAAATTGAAGAAATTCCCCTAATTGTGGGGCAAAAGGCAGAAATTCCCTATATGTTGGGGCAAAAAGAAACAAATTCTCCTTATTTTGGGTCAAAACTCAGAAATTCCACTGATATTTGGGCAAAATTCCAGAAATTTCCCTTATTTTGGGGAAAAATTGCAGAAATTTCACTTATTTTGGGGCAAAAATGCAGTAATTTCACTTATTTTGGGGCAAAATTGCAGAAATTCCAAATATTTTGTGGCAAAAATGCAGAAATTCCCCTTATTTTAAGGTAAAAAGGCAGAAATTCCCCTTATTTGGGGGTAAAAAACAGAAATTTCCCTTATTTTGGGGCAAAATTGCAGAAATTTCACTTATTTTGGGGCAAAATTGCAGAAATTTCACTTATTTCAGAAAAAAATTCAGAAATTTTCCTATTTTGGTGCAAAAAGGCAGAAATTTCTATTTTGGTACAAAATTGCAGAAATTTTTCTTTTTTTGGGGCAAAAAGGCACAAATCTCCCATATTTTGGGGAAAAAATGCAGAAATTCCTCTTATTTTGAGGTAAAAAGATAGAAATATCCCTTATTTGGGGGAAATAGGCAGAAATTTCCCTTATTTTGAGGCAAAATTGCAGAAATTTCACTTATTTCAGTGTAATAAGTCAGAAATTTTCCTTATTTTGGGGCAAAAAAGACAGAAATTCGCTTTGTTTTGGGGGAAAAAGACAGAAATTCAACTTTTTTAGCGGCAAAAAAGCAGAAATTCATTTTATTTTGGAGTAAAAATGAAGAAATTTCTTTTTTTTTTTTTGTGGCAAAAGATATACATTCCCCTTATTTTCAGGCCAAAAAGCAGAAATTCCCCGTATTTTGGAGCAAAATTGCAGAAATTCCCCTAATTGTGGGGCAAAAAGGCAGAAATTTCCGATATGTTAGGGCAAAAAGACAGAAATCCTTTTTATTTTGGGGCTAAACTCAGAAATTCCACTTATTTTGGGGCAAAATTCCAGAAATTTCCCTTATTTTGGGGCAAAATTGCAGAAATTTCACTTATTTTGGGGCAAAATTGCAGAAATTTCACTTATTTCAGGGTAATAAGTCAGAAATTTTCCTTATTTTGGGGCCAAAAAGACAGAAATTTCCTTTGTTTTGGGGTGAAAAAGATAGAAATTCCACTTATTTAGAGGCAAAAAAGCAGAAATTCCTCTTATTTTGAAGCAAAAATGAAGAAATTTCCATTTTTTATGGCAAAAAGGTATGCATTCTTCTTATTTTCGGGCAAAAAGGCAGAAATTCCCAGTATTTTGGAGCAAAATTGCAGAAATTCCCCTAATTGTGGGGCAAAAAGGCAGAAATTCCCTATATGTTGGGGCAAAAAGAAACAAATTCTCCTTATTTTGGGTCAAAACTCAGAAATTCCACTGATATTGGGGCAAAATTCCAGAAATTTCCCTTATTTTGGGGCAAAATTGCAGAAATTTCACTTATTTTGGGGCAAAATTGCAGAAATTTCACTTATTTCAGAAAAAAAAGCAGAAATTTTCTTATTTTGGTGCAAAAAGGCGGAAATTTCTTTTATTTTGGTACAAAATTGCAGAAATTTTTCTTATTTTGGGGCAAAAAGGCAGAAATCTCCCTTATTTTGGGGCAAAAATGAATAAATTTCTCTTATTTTGAGGTAAAAAGGCTGAAATTCCCATTATTTGGGGGCAAAAAGGCAGAAATTTCCCTTATTTTGAGGCAAAATTGCAGAAATTTCACTTATTTCAGTGTAATAAGTCAGAAATTTTCTTTATTTTAGGGCAAAAAAGACAGAAATTCTTTTTGTTTTGAGGGAAAAAGGCAGAAATTCCAATTTTTTAGCGGCAAAAAAGCAAAAATTCATTTTATTTTGGAGTAAAAATGAAGAAATTTCTTTTTTTTGTGGCAAAAAGTATACATTCCCCTTATTTTCAGGCTAAAAAGCAGAAATTCCCCGTATTTTGGAGCAAAATTGCAGAAATTCCCCTAATTGTGGGGCAAAAAGGCAGAAATTGCCTATATGTTGGGGCAAAAAGACAGAAATTCTTCTTATTTTGGGGCAAAACTCAGAAATTCCACTTATTTTGGGGCAAAATTCCAGAAATTTCCCTTATTTTGGGGCAAAATTGCAGAAATTTCACTTATTTTGGGGCAAAATTGCAGAAATTTCACTTATTTTGGGGCAAAATTGCAGAAATTTTACTTATTTCAGCGTAATAAGTCAGAAATTTTCCTTATTTTGGAGCAAAAAAACAGAAATTCCCTTTGTTTTGGGGGAAAAAGACAGAAATTCCACTTATTTAGAGGCAAAAAAGCTGAAATTCCCCTTATTTTGGAGCAAAAATGAAGAACTTTCCCTCTTTTATGGCAAAAAGGTATGCATTCTTCTTATTTTCGGGCAAAAAGGCAGAAATTCCCCGTATTTTGGAGCAAAATTGCAGAAATTCCCCTAATTGTGGGGCGAAAAGGCAGAAATTCCCTATATGTTGGGGCAAAAAGACAGAAATTCTCCTTTTTTGGGGGCAAAACTCAGAAACTCCACTTATTTTAAGGCAAATTCCAGAAATTTCCTTTATTTGGGAGCAAAATTGCAGAAATTTCTTTTATTTTGGTACAAAATTGCAGAAATTTTTCTTATTTTGGGGCAAAAAGTCAGAAATCTCCCATATTTTGGGGCAAAAATGCAGAAATTCCTCTTATTTTGAGGTAAAAAGGCTGAAATTCCCCTTATTTGGAGGCAAAAAGGCAGAAATTTTTCTTATTTTGTGGCAAAATTGCAGAAATTTAACTTATTTCAGAGTAGTCAGTCAGAAATTTTTCTTATTTTGGGGCAAAAAAGCAGAAATTCCTTTTATTTTGGAGTAAAAATGAAGAAATTTCTTTTTTGTGGCAAATGGTATACATTCCCCTTATTTTCAGGCTAAAAAGCAGAAATTACCCGTATTTTGGAGCAAAATTGCAAAAATTCCGCTAATTGTGGGGCAAAAAGGAAGAAATTCCCTGTAACTTAGAGCAAAAAAACAGAAAATCTCCTTATTTTGGGGCAAAACTCAGAAATTCCACTTACTTTGGGGCAAAATTCCAAAAATTTCCCTTATTTTGGGCCAAAATTGCAGAAATTTCACTTATTTTGAGGCAAAATTGCATAAATTTCACTTATTTCAGGGTAATAAGTCAGAAATTTTCCTTATTTTGGGGCAAAAAACACAGAAATTCCCTTTGTTTTGGGGGAAAAAGACAGAAATTCCACTTTTTTAGAGGCAAAAAAGCAGAAATTCCTTTTATTTTGGAGTAAAAATGAAGAAATTTCCCTTTTTTGTGGCAAAATGTATACATTCCACTTATTTTTGGGCTAAAAAGCTGAAATTACCAGTATTTTGGAGCAAAATTGCAGAAATTCCCCTAATTGTGGGGCAAAATGCAGAAATTCCCTATATGTTAGGGCAAACAGACAGAAATTCTCCTTATTTTGGGGCAAAACTCAGAAATTCCACTTATTTTGAGGCAAAATTCCAGAAATTTCCCTTATTTTGTGGCAAAATTGCCGAAATTTCACTTATTTTGGGGCAAAATTGCAGAAATTTCACTTATTTCATGGTAAAAAGGCAGAAATTTTCCTCATTTTGGAGCAAAAATGCAGAGATTCCAAATATTTTGTGGTAAAATTGCAAAAATTCCCCTTATTTTGAGGTAAAAAGGCAGAAATTCCCCTTATTTGGGGGCAAAAAGCAGAAATTGCCCTTATTCTGGGACAAAATTGCAGAAATTTCACTTATTTCAGGGTAATAAGTCAGAAATTTTCCTTATTTGGGGCAAAAAAGACAGAAATTCCTTTTGTTTTGGGGGAAAAAGTCAGAAATTCCACTTATTTAGAAGCAAAAAAGCAGAAATTCCCCTTATTTTGGAGCAAAAATGAAGAAATTTCCTTTTTTTGTGGCAAAAGGTATGCATTCTTCTTATTTTCAGGCTAAAAAGCAGAAATTCCCCGTATTTTGGAGCAAAATTGCAGAAATTCCCCTAATTGTGGGACAAAGAGGCAGAAATTTGCTATATGTTGGGGCAAAAAGACAGAAATTCTTTTTATTTTGGGGCAAAACTCAGAAATTCCACTTATTTTGGGACAAAATTCCAGAAATTTCACTTATTTTGGGGCAAAATTGCAGAAATTTCACTTATTTTGGCAAAATTGCAGAAATTTCAATTATTTCAGAAAAAAAGCAGAAATTTTCTTATTTTGGTGCAAAAAGGCAGAAATTTCTTTTATTTTGGTACAAAATTGCAGAAATTTTTCTTATTTGGGGGCAAAAAGCAGAAATCCCCTATATTTTGGGGCAAAAATGCATAAATTCCTCTTATTTTGAGGTAAAAAGGCTGAAATTTCTTTTATATGGGGGGAAAAAGACAGAAATTTCCCTTATTTTGAGGCAAAATTGCAGAAATTTCACTTATTTCAGGGTAATAAGGCAGAAATTTTTCTTACTTTGGGGCAAAAAACAGAAATTCCCTTTGTTTTGTGGGAAAAAGACAGAAATTCCACTTATTTAGAGGCAAAAAAGCAGAAATTCTTCATTATTGGAGCAAAATGAAGAAATTTATCTTTTTTTGTGGCAAAAGGTATACATTCCGCTTATTTTCGGGCTAAAAAGCAGAAATTCCCCGTATTTTGTATCAAAATTGCAGAAATTCCCCTTATTTTGGAGCAAAAATAAAGAAATTTCCCTTTTTTATGGCAAAAAGGTATGCATTCTTCTTATTTTCGGGCAAAAAGGCAGAAATTCCCCGTATTTTGGAGCAAAATTGCAGAAATTCCCCTAATTATGGGGCAAAAAGGCAGAAATTCCCTATATGTTGGGGCAAAAAGACAGAAATTCTTCTTATTTTGGGGCAAAACTCAGAAATTCCACTTATTTTGGGGAAAAATTCCAGAAATTTCCCTTATTTTAGGGCAAAATTGCAGAAATTTCACTTATTTTGGGGCAAAATTGCAGAAATTTCACTTATTTCAGAAAAAAAAGCAGAATTTATTTATTTTGGTGCAAAAAGGCAGAAATTTCATTTATTTTGGTACAAAATTGCAGAAATTTTTCTTATTTTGGGGCAAAAAGGCAGAAATCTCCCATATTTTGTGGCAAAAATGCAGAAATTTCTCTTATTTTGAGGTAAAAAGGCTGAAATTCCCCTTATTTGGGGGCAAAAAGGCAGAAATTTCCCTTATTTTGGGGCAAAATTGCAGAAATTTCACTTATTTCAGGGTAATAAGTCAGAAATTTTCCTTATTTTGGGGTAAAAAAGACAGAAATTCCCTTTGTTTTGGGGGAAAAAGACAGAAATTCCACTTATTTAGAGGCAAAAAAGCAGAAATTCCCCTTATTTTGTAGCAAAACTGAAGAAATTTCTATTTTTTATGGCAAAAAGGTATGCATTCTTCTTATTTTCGGGCAAAAATGCAGAAATTCCACGTATTTTGGAGCAAAATTGCAGAAATTCCCCTAATTGTGGGGCAAGAAGGGGGAAATTCCCTATATGTTGGGGCAAAAAGACAGAAATTCTCCTTCTTTTGGGGCAAAACTCAGAAATTCCACTTATTTTGGTGCAAAATTCCAGAAATTTCCCTTATTTTAGAGCAAAATTGCAGAAATTTCACTTATTTTGGGGCAAAATTGCAGAAATTTAACTTATTTCAGAAAAAAAAGCAGAATTTATTTATTTTGGTGCAAAAAGGCAGAAATTTCTTTTATTTTGGTACAAAATTGCAGAAATTTTTCTTATTTTGGGGCAAAAAGGCAGAAATCTCCCATATTTTGTGGCAAAAATGCAGAAATTTCTCTTATTTTGAGGTAAAAAGGCTGAAATTCCCCTTATTTGGGGGCAAAAAGGCAGAAATTTCCCTTATTTTGAGGCAAAATTGCAGAAATTTCACTTATTTCAGGGTAATAAGTCAGAAATTTTCCTTATTTTGGGGCAAAAAACACAGAAATTCCCTTTGTTTTGGGGGAAAAAGACAGAAATTCCACTTTTTTAGAGGCAAAAAAGCAGAAATTCCTTTTATTTTTGAGTAAAAATGAAGAAATTTCCCTTTTTTGTGGCAAAATGTATACATTCCACTTATTTTTGGGCTAAAAAGCAGAAATTACCCGTATTTTGGAGCAAAATTGCAGAAATTCCCCTAATTGTGGGGCAAAAGGCAGAAATTCCCTATATGTTGGGGAAAAAGAGAGAAATTCTCCTTATTTTGGGGCAAAACTCAGAAATTCCACTTATTTTGCGACAAAATTCCAGAAATTTCCCTTATTTTGGGGCAAAATTGCAGAAATTTCACTTATTTTGGGGCAAAATTGCAGAAATTTCACTTATTTCATTGTAATAAGTCAGAAATTTTCGTTATTTTGGGGCAAAAAAGACAGAAATTCCCTTTGTTTTGGGGGAAAAAGACAGAAATTCCACTTTTTTAGAGGCAAAAAAGCAGAAATTCCTATTATTTTGGAGTAAAAATGAAGAAATTTCCCTTTTTTGGGGCCAAAGGTATACATTCCACTTATTTTTGGGCTAAAAAGCAGAAATTACCCGTATTTTGGAGCAAGATTGCAGAAATTCCCCTAATTGTGGGGCAAAAAGGCAGAAATTCTCTATATGTTAAGGCAAAAAGACAGAAATTCTCCTTATTTTGGGGCAAAACTCAGAAATTCCACTTATTTTGGGGCAAAATTCCAGAAATTTCCCTTATTTGGGGGCAAAATTGCAGAAATTTCACTTATTTGGGGCAAAATTGCAGAAATTTCACTTATTTCATAGTAAAAAGGCAGAAATTATCCTTATTTTGGGGCAAAAATGAAGAAATTCCAAATATTTTGTAGCAAAAATGCAGAAATTCCCCTTATATTGAGGTAAAAAGGCAGAAATTCCCCTTATTTGGGGGCAAAAAACAGAAATTTCCCTTATTTTGGGGCAAAATTGCAGAAAGTTCATTTTTTGGGGGCAAAATTGCAGAAATTTCACTTATTTCAGGGTAATAAGTCAGAAATTTTCCTTATTTTGGGGCCAAAAAGACAGAAATTTCCTTTGTTTTGGGGTGAAAAAGATAGAAATTCCACTTATTTAGAGGCAAAAAAGCAGAAATTCTTCTTATTTTGGAGCAAAAATGAAGAAATTTCCTTTTTTTATGGCAAAAAGTTATGCATTCTTCTTATTTTCGGGCAAAAAACAGAAATTCCCAGTATTTGGGAGCAAAATTGCAGAAATTCCCCTAATTGTGGGGCAAAAAGGCAGAAATTTCCTATATGTTGGGGCAAAAAGAAACAAATTCTCCTTATTTTGGGTCAAAACTCAGAAATTCCACTGATATTGGGGCAAAATTCCAGAAATTTCCCTTATTTTGGGGCAAAATTGCAGAAATTTCACTTATTTTGGGGCAAAATTGCAGAAATTTCACTTATTTCAGAAAAAAAAGAAGAAATTTTCTTATTTTGGTGCAAAAAGGCGGAAATTTCTTTTATTTTGGTACAAAATTGCAGAAATTTTTCTTATTTTGGGGCAAAAAGGCAGAAATCTCCCATATTTTGGGGCAAAAATGAAGAAATTTCTCTTATTTTGAGGTAAAAAGGCTGAAATTCCCATTATTTGGGGGCAAAAAGGCAGAAATTTCCCTTATTTTGTGGCAAAATTGCAGAAATTTCACTTATTTAAGTGTAATAAGTCAGAAATTTTCTTTATTTTGGGTCAAAAAAGACAGAAATTCTTTTTGTTTTGAGGGAAAAAGGCAGAAATTCCACTTTTTTAGCGGCAAAAAAGCAAAAATTCATTTTATTTTGGAGTAAAAATGAAGAAATTTCTTTTTTTTTGTGGCAAAAAGTATACATTCCCCTTATTTTCAGGCTAAAATCAGAAATTCCCCGTATTTTGGAGCAAAATTGCAGAAATTCCCCTAATTGTGGGGCAAAAAGGAAGAAATTGCCTATATGTTGGGGAAAAAGACAGAAATTCTTCAAATTTTGGGGCAAAACTCAGAAATTCCACTTATTTTGGGGCAAAATTCCAGAAATTTCCCTTATTTTGGGGCAAAATTGCAAAAATTTTACTTATTTTGGGGCAAAATTGCAGAAATTTCACTTATTTCAGGGTAATAAGTCAGAAATTTTCCTTATTTTGGAGCAAAAAAACAGAAATTCCCTTTGTTTTGGGGGAAAAAGACAGAAACTCCACTTATTTAAAGGCAAAAAAGCTGAAATTCCCCTTATTTTGGAGCAAAAATGAAGAACTTTCCCTTTTTTATGGCAAAAAGGTATGCATTCTTCTTATTTTCGGGCAAAAAGGCAGAAATTCCCCGTATTTTGGAGCAAAATTGCAGGAATTCCCCTAATTGTGGGGCGAAAAGGCAGAAATTCCCTATAAGTTGGGGCAAAAAGACAGAAATTCTTCTTATTTTGGGGCAAAACTCAGAAATTCCACTTATTTTAAGGCAAAATTTCAGAAATTTCCTTTATTTGGGAGGAAAATTGCAGAAATTTCTGTTATTTTGGGGCAAAATTGCAGAAATTTCACTTATTTCAGAAAAAAAAGCAGAAATTTTCTTATTTTGGTGCAAAAAGGCAGAAATTTCTTTTATTTTGGTACAAAATTGCAGAAATTTTTCTTATTTTGGGGCAAAAAGGCAGAAATCTCCCAAATTTTGGGGCAAAAATGCAGAAATTCCTCTTATTTTGAGGTAAAAAGGCTGAAATTCCCCTTATTTGGAGGCAAAAAGGCAGAAATTTTTCTTAGTTTGGGGCAAAATTGCAGAAATTTCACTTATTTCAGAGTAGTCAGTCAGAAATTTTTCTTATTTTGGGGCAAAAAAGCAGAAATTCCTTTTATTTTGGAGTAAAAATGAAGAAATTTCTTTTTTGTGGCAAATGGTATACATTCCCCTTATTTTCAGGCTAAAAAGCAGAAATTACCCGTATTTTGGAGCAAAATTGCAAAAATTCCGCTAATTGTGGGGCAAAAAGGCAGAAATTCCCTGTAAGTTAGAGCAAAAAAACAGAAAATCTCCTTATTTTGGGGCAAAACTCAGAAATTCCACTTACTTTGGGCAAAATTCCAAAAATTTCCCTTATTTTGGGCCAAAATTGCAGAAATTTCACTTATTTTGAGGCAAAATTGCATAAATTTCACTTATTTCAGGGTAATAAGTCAGAAATTTTCCTTATTTTGGGGCAAAAAACACAGAAATTCCCTTTGTTTTGGGGGAAAAAGACAGAAATTCCACTTTTTTAGAGGCAAAAAAGCAGAAATTCCTTTTATTTTGGAGTAAAAATGAAGAAATTTCCCTTTTTTGTGGCAAAATGTATACATTCCACTTATTTTTGGGCTAAAAAGCTGAAATTACCCGTATTTTGGAGCAAAATTGCAGAAATTCCCCTAATTGTGGGGCAAAATGCAGAAATTCCCTATATGTTAGGGCAAACAGACAGAAATTCTCCTTATTTTGGGGCAAAACTCAGAAATTCCACTTATTTTGGGGCAAAATTCCAGAAATTTCCCTTATTTGGTGGCAAAATTGCAGAAATTTCCTTTACATTGGGGCAAAATTGCAGAAATTTCCCTTATTTTGGAGCAAAATTGCAGAAATTTCACTTATTTCATGGTAAAAAGGCAGAAATTTTCCTCATTTTGGGGCAAAAATGCAGAGATTCCAAATATTTTGTGGTAAAATTGCAAAAATTCCCCTTATTTTGAGGTAAAAAGGCAGAAATTCCCCTTATTTGGGGGCAAAAAGCAGAAATTTCCCTTATTCTGGGACAAAATTGCAGAAATTTCACTTATTTCAGGGTAATAAGTCAGAAATTTTCCTTATTTGGGGCAAAAAAGACAGAAATTCCTTTTGTTTTGGGGGAAAAAGTCAGAAATTCCACTTATTTAGAAGCAAAAAAGCAGAAATTCCCCTTATTTTGGAGCAAAAATGAAGAAATTTCCTTTTTTTGTGGCAAAAGGTATGCATTCTTCTTATTTTCAGGCTAAAAAGCAGAAATTCCCCGTATTTTGGAGCAAAATTGCAGAAATTCCCCTAATTGTGGGACAAAGAGGCAGAAATTTGCTATATGTTGGGGCAAAAAGACAGAAATTCTTTTTATTTTGGGGCAAAACTCAGAAATTCCACTTATTTTGGGACAAAAATTCCAGAAATTTCACTTATTTTGGGGCAAAATTGCAGAAATTTCACTTATTTTGGCAAAATTGCAGAAATTTCAATTATTTCAGAAAAAAAGCAGAAATTTTCTTATTTTGGTGCAAAAAGGCAGATATTTCTTTTATTTTGGTACAAAATTGCAGAAATTTTTCTTATTTGGGGGCAAAAAGCAGAAATCCCCTATATTTTGGGGCAAAAATGCATAAATTCCTCTTATTTTGAGGTAAAAAGGCTGAAATTTCCCTTATTTGGGGGCAAAAAGACAGAAATTTCCCTTATTTTGAGGCAAAATTGCAGAAATTTCACTTATTTCAGGGTAATAAGTCAGAAATTTTTCTTACTTTGGGGCAAAAAACAGAAATTCCCTTTGTTTTGGGGGAAAAAGACAGAAATTCCACTTATTTAGAGGCAAAAAAGCAGAAATTCTTCTTTATTGGAGCAAAAATGAAGAAATTTATCTTTTTTTGTGGCAAAAGGTATACATTCCGCTTATTTTCGGGCTAAAAAGCAGAAATTCCCCGTATTTTGTATCAAAATTGCAGAAATTCCCCTTATTTTGGAGCAAAAATAAAGAAATTTCCCTTTTTTTATGGTAAAAAGGTATGCATTCTTCTTATTTTCGGGCAAAAAGGCAGAAATTCCCCGTATTTTGGAGCAAAATTGCAGAAATTCCCCTAATTGTGGGGCAAAAAGGCAGAAATTCCCTATATGTTGGGGCAAAAAGACAGAAATTCTCCTTATTTTGGGGCAAAACTCAGAAATTCCACTTATTTTGGTGCAAAATTCCAGAAATTTCCCTTATTTTAGGGCAAAATTGCAGAAATTTCACTTATTTTGGGGCAAAATTGCAGAAATTTCACTTATTTCAGAAAAAAAGCAGAATTTATTTATTTTGGTGCAAAAAGGCAGAAATTTCTTTTATTTTGGTACAAAATTGCAGAAATTTTTCTTATTTTGGGGCAAAAAGGCAGAAATCTCCCATATTTTGTGGCAAAAATGCAGAAATTTCTCTTATTTTGAGGTAAAAAGGCTGAAATTCCCCTTATTTGGGGGCCAAAAGGCAGAAATTTCCCTTATTTTGAGGCAAAATTGCAGAAATTTCACTTATTTTAGGGTAATAAGTCAGAAATTTTCCTTATTTTGGGGCAAAAAACACAGAAATTCCCTTTGTTTTGGGGGAAAAAGACAGAAATTCCACTTTTTTAGAGGCAAAAAAGCAGAAATTCCTTTTATTTTGGAGTAAAAATGAAGAAATTTCCCTTTTTTGTGGCAAAATGTATACATTCCACTTATTTTTTGGCTAAAAAGCAGAAATTACCCGTATTTTGGAGCAAAATTGCAGAAATTCCCCTAATTGTGGGGCAAAAGGCAGAAATTCCCTATATGTTGGGGAAAAAGACAGAAATTCTCCTTATTTTGGGGCAAAACTCAGAAATTCCACTTATTTTGCGACAAAATTCCAGAAATTTCCCTTATTTTGGGGCAAAATTGCAGAAATTTCACTTATTTTGGGGCAAAATTGCAGAAATTTCACTTATTTCATTGTAATAAGTCAGAAATTTTCGTTATTTTGGGGCAAAAAAGACAGAAATTCCCTTTGTTTTGGGGGAAAAAGACAGAAATTCCACTTTTTTAGAGGCAAAAAAGCAGAAATTCCAATTATTTTGGAGTAAAAATGAAGAAATTTCCCTTTTTTGTGGCCAAAGGTATACATTCCACTTATTTTTGGGCTAAAAAGCAGAAATTACCCGTATTTTGGAGCAAGATTGCAGAAATTCCCCTAATTGTGGGGCAAAAAGGCAGAAATTCTCTATATGTTAAGGCAAAAAGACAGAAATTCTCCTTATTTTGGGGCAAAACTCAGAAATTCCACTTATTTTGGGGCAAAATTCCAGAAATTTCCCTTATTTTGGGGCAAAATTGCAGAAATTTCACTTATTTGGGGCAAAATTGCAGAAATTTCACTTATTTCATAGTAAAAAGGCAGAAATTATCCTTATTTTGGGGCAAAAATGCAGAAATTCCAAATATTTTGTAGCAAAAATGCAGAAATTCCCCTTATATTGAGGTAAAAAGGCAGAAATTCCCCTTATTTGGGGGCAAAAAACAGAAATTTCCCTTATTTTGGGGCAAAATTGCAGAAAGTTCACTTATTTTGGGGCAAAATTGCAGAAATTTCACTAATTTCAGACAAAAATTCAGAAATTTTCCTATTTTGGTTCAAAAAGGCAGAAATTTCTATTTTGGTACAAAATTGCAGAAATTTTTTTTATTTTGGGGCAAAAGGGCAGAAATCTCCCATACTTTTGGGCAAAAATGCAGAAATTCTGCTTATTTTGAGGTAAAAAGGTAGAAATTTCCCTTATTTGGGGGCAAAATGCAGAAATTTCCATTATTTTGATGCAAAATTGCAGGAATTTCACTTATTTCAGTGTAATAAGTCAGAAATTTTCGTTATTTTGGGGCAAAAAAGACAGAAATTCCCTTTGTTTTGGGGGAAAAAAACAGAAATTCCACTTTTTTAGCGGTAAAAAAGCAGAAATTCATTTTATTTTGGAGTAAAAATGAAGAAATTTCTTTTTTTTTTTTTGTGGCAAAAGGTATACATTCCCCTTATTTTCAGGCTAAAAAGAAGAAATTCCCCGTATTTTGGAGCAAAATTGCAGAAATTCCCCTAATTGTGGGGCAAAAAGGCAGAAATTTCCTTTATGTTAGGGCAAAAAGACAGAAATTCTCCTTATTTTGGGGCAAAACTCAGAAATTCCACTTATTTTGGGGCAAAATTCCAGAAATTTCCGTTATTTTGGGGCAAAATTGCAGAAATTTCACTTATTTTGGGGCAAAATTGCAGAAATTTCACTTATTTCAAGGTAATAAGTCAGAAATTTTCCTTATTTTGGCGCCAAAAGGACAGAAATTCCCTTTGTTTTGGGGAAAAAAGACAGAAATTTCACTTATTTAGAGGCAAAAAAGCAGAAATTGCCCTTATTTTGGAGCAAAAATGAAGAAATTTCCTTTTTTTATGGCAAAAAGGTATGCATTCTTCTTATTTTCGGGCAAAAAGGCAGAAATTCCCCGTACTTCAGAGAAAATTGCAGAAATTCCCTTAATTGTGGAACAAAAAGGCAGAAATTCCCTATATGTTGGGGCAAAAAGACAGAAATTCTCCTTATTTTGGGGCAAAACTCAGAAATTCCACTTATTTTGGTGCAAAATTCCAGAAATTTCCCTTATTTTAGGGCAAAATTGCAGAAATTTCACTTATTTTGGGGCAAAATTGCAGAAATTTCACTTATTTCAGAAAAAAAAGCAGAATTTATTTATTTTGGTGCAAAAAGGCAGAAATTTCTTTTATTTTGGTACAAAATTGCAGAAATTTTTCTTATTTTGGGGCAAAAAGGCAGAAATCTCCCATATTTTGTGGCAAAAATGCAGAAATTTCTCTTATTTTGAGGTAAAAAGGCTGAAATTCCCCTTATTTGGGGGCAAAAAGGCAGAAATTTCCCTTATTTTGAGGCAAAATTGCAGAAATTTCACTTATTTCAGGGTAATAAGTCAGAAATTTTCCTTCTTTTGTTGCAAAAAACACAGAAATTCCCTTTGTTTTGGGGGAAAAAGACAGAAATTCCACTTTTTTAGAGGCAAAAAAGCAGAAATTCCTTTTATTTTGGAGTAAAAATGAAGAAATTTCCTTTTTTTGTGGCAAAATGTATACATTCCACTTATTTTTGGGCTAAAAAGCAGAAATTACCCGTATTTTGGAGCAAAATTGCAGAAATTCCCCTAATTGTGGGGCAAAAGGCAGAAATTCCCTATATGTTGGGGAAAAAGACAGAAATTCTCCTTATTTTGGGGCAAAACTCAGAAATTCCACTTATTTTGCGACAAAATTCCAGAAATTTCCCTTATTTTTGGGCAAAATTGCAGAAATTTCACATATTTTGGGGCAAAATTGCAGAAATTTCACTTATTTCATTGTAATAAGTCAGAAATTTTCGTTATTTTGGGGCAAAAAAGACAGAAATTCCCTTTGTTTTGGGGGAAAAAGACAGAAATTTCACTTTTTTAGAGGCAAAAAAGCAGAAATTCCTATTATTTTGGAGTAAAAATGAAGAAATTTCCCTTTTTTGTGGCCAAAGGTATACATTCCACTTATTTTTGGGCTAAAAAGCAGAAATTACCCGTATTTTGGAGCAAGATTGCAGAAATTCCCCTAATTGTGGGGCAAAAAGGCAGAAATTCTCTATATGTTAAGGCAAAAAGACAGAAATTCTCCTTATTTTGGGGCAAAACTCAGAAATTCCACTAATTTTGGGGCAAAATTCCAGAAATTTCCCTTATTTTGGGGCAAAATTGCAGAAATTTCACTTATTTGGGGCAAAATTGCAGAAATTTCACTTATTTCATAGTAAAAAGGCAGAAATTATCCTTATTTTGGGGCAAAAATGCAGAAATTCCAAATATTTTGTAGCAAAAATGCAGAAATTCCCCTTATATTGAGGTAAAAAGGCAGAAATTCCCCTTATTTGGGGGCAAAAAACAGAAATTTCCCTTATTTTGGGGCAAAATTGCAGAAAGTTCACTTATTTTGGGGCAAAATTGCAGAAATTTCACTAATTTCAGACAAAAATTCAGAAATTTTCCTATTTTGGTTCAAAAAGGCAGAAATTTCTATTTTGGTACAAAATTGCAGAAATTTTTCTTATTTTGGGGCAAAAAGGCAGAAATCTCCCATATTTTGTGGCAAAAATGCAGAAATTTCTCTTATTTTGAGGTAAAAAGGCTGAAATTCCCCTTATTTGGGGGCAAAAAGGCAGAAATTTCCCTTATTTTGAGGCAAAATTGCAGAAATTTCACTTATTTCAGGGTAATAAGTCAGAAATTTTCCTTCTTTTGTTGCAAAAAACACAGAAATTCCCTTTGTTTTGGGGGAAAAAGACAGAAATTCCACTTTTTTAGAGGCAAAAAAGCAGAAATTCCTTTTATTTTGGAGTAAAAATGAAGAAATTTCCTTTTTTTGTGGCAAAATGTATACATTCCACTTATTTTTGGGCTAAAAAGCAGAAATTACCCGTATTTTGGAGCAAAATTGCAGAAATTCCCCTAATTGTGGGGCAAAAGGCAGAAATTCCCTATATGTTGGGGAAAAAGACAGAAATTCTCCTTATTTTGGGGCAAAACTCAGAAATTCCACTTATTTTGCGACAAAATTCCAGAAATTTCCCTTATTTTTGGGCAAAATTGCAGAAATTTCACATATTTTGGGGCAAAATTGCAGAAATTTCACTTATTTCATTGTAATAAGTCAGAAATTTTCGTTATTTTGGGGCAAAAAAGACAGAAATTCCCTTTGTTTTGGGGGAAAAAGACAGAAATTTCACTTTTTTAGAGGCAAAAAAGCAGAAATTCCTATTATTTTGGAGTAAAAATGAAGAAATTTCCCTTTTTTGTGGCCAAAGGTATACATTCCACTTATTTTTGGGCTAAAAAGCAGAAATTACCCGTATTTTGGAGCAAGATTGCAGAAATTCCCCTAATTGTGGGGCAAAAAGGCAGAAATTCTCTATATGTTAAGGCAAAAAGACAGAAATTCTCCTTATTTTGGGGCAAAACTCAGAAATTCCACTTATTTTGGGGCAAAATTCCAGAAATTTCCCTTATTTTGGGGCAAAATTGCAGAAATTTCACTTATTTGGGGCAAAATTGCAGAAATTTCACTTATTTCATAGTAAAAAGGCAGAAATTTTCCTCATTTTGGGGCAAAAATGCAGAGATTCCAAATATTTTGTGGTAAAATTGCAAAAATTCCCCTTATTTTGAGGTAAAAAGGCAGAAATTCCCCTTATTTGGGGGCAAAAAGCAGAAATTTCCCTTATTCTGGGACAAAATTGCAGAAATTTCACTTATTTCAGGGTAATAAGTCAGAAATTTTCCTTATTTGGGGCAAAAAAGACAGAAATTCCTTTTGTTTTGGGGGAAAAAGTCAGAAATTCCACTTATTTAGAAGCAAAAAAGCAGAAATTCCCCTTATTTTGGAGCAAAAATGAAGAAATTTCCTTTTTTTGTGGCAAAAGGTATGCATTCTTCTTATTTTCAGGCTAAAAAGCAGAAATTCCCCGTATTTTGGAGCAAAATTGCAGAAATTCCCCTAATTGTGGGACAAAGAGGCAGAAATTTGCTATATGTTGGGGCAAAAAGACAGAAATTCTTTTTATTTTGGGGCAAAACTCAGAAATTCCACTTATTTTGGGACAAAAATTCCAGAAATTTCACTTATTTTGGGGCAAAATTGCAGAAATTTCACTTATTTTGGCAAAATTGCAGAAATTTCAATTATTTCAGAAAAAAAGCAGAAATTTTCTTATTTTGGTGCAAAAAGGCAGATATTTCTTTTATTTTGGTACAAAATTGCAGAAATTTTTCTTATTTGGGGGCAAAAAGCAGAAATCCCCTATATTTTGGGGCAAAAATGCATAAATTCCTCTTATTTTGAGGTAAAAAGGCTGAAATTTCCCTTATTTGGGGGCAAAAACAGAAATTTCCCTTATTTTGAGGCAAAATTGCAGAAATTTCACTTATTTCAGGGTAATAAGTCAGAAATTTTTCTTACTTTGGGGCAAAAAACAGAAATTCCCTTTGTTTTGGGGGAAAAAGACAGAAATTCCACTTATTTAGAGGCAAAAAAGCAGAAATTCTTCTTTATTGGAGCAAAAATGAAGAAATTTATCTTTTTTTGTGGCAAAAGGTATACATTCCGCTTATTTTCGGGCTAAAAAGCAGAAATTCCCCGTATTTTGTATCAAAATTGCAGAAATTCCCCTTATTTTGGAGCAAAAATAAAGAAATTTCCCTTTTTTTATGGTAAAAAGGTATGCATTCTTCTTATTTTCGGGCAAAAAGGCAGAAATTCCCCGTATTTTGGAGCAAAATTGCAGAAATTCCCCTAATTGTGGGGCAAAAAGGCAGAAATTCCCTATATGTTGGGGCAAAAAGACAGAAATTCTCCTTATTTTGGGGCAAAACTCAGAAATTCCACTTATTTTGGTGCAAAATTCCAGAAATTTCCCTTATTTTAGGGCAAAATTGCAGAAATTTCACTTATTTTGGGGCAAAATTGCAGAAATTTCACTTATTTCAGAAAAAAAGCAGAATTTATTTATTTTGGTGCAAAAAGGCAGAAATTTCTTTTATTTTGGTACAAAATTGCAGAAATTTTTCTTATTTTGGGGCAAAAAGGCAGAAATCTCCCATATTTTGTGGCAAAAATGCAGAAATTTCTCTTATTTTGAGGTAAAAAGGCTGAAATTCCCCTTATTTGGGGGCCAAAAGGCAGAAATTTCCCTTATTTTGAGGCAAAATTGCAGAAATTTCACTTATTTTAGGGTAATAAGTCAGAAATTTTCCTTATTTTGGGGCAAAAAACACAGAAATTCCCTTTGTTTTGGGGGAAAAAGACAGAAATTCCACTTTTTTAGAGGCAAAAAAGCAGAAATTTCTTTTATTTTGGAGTAAAAATGAAGAAATTTCCCTTTTTTGTGGCAAAATGTATACATTCCACTTATTTTTTGGCTAAAAAGCAGAAATTACCCGTATTTTGGAGCAAAATTGCAGAAATTCCCCTAATTGTGGGGCAAAAGGCAGAAATTCCCTATATGTTGGGGAAAAAGACAGAAATTCTCCTTATTTTGGGGCAAAACTCAGAAATTCCACTTATTTTGTGACAAAATTCCAGAAATTTCCCTTATTTTGGAGCAAAATTGCAGAAATTTCACTTATTTTGGGGCAAAATTGCAGAAATTTCACTTATTTCATTGTAATAAGTCAGAAATTTTCGTTATTTTGGGGCAAAAAAGACAGAAATTCCCTTTGTTTTGGGGGAAAAAGACAGAAATTCCACTTTTTTAGAGGCAAAAAAGCAGAAATTCCTATTATTTTGGAGTAAAAATGAAGAAATTTCCCTTTTTTGTGGCCAAAGGTATACATTCCACTTATTTTTGGGCTAAAAAGCAGAAATTACCCGTATTTTGGAGCAAGATTGCAGAAATTCCCCTAATTGTGGGGCAAAAAGGCAGAAATTCTCTATATGTTAAGGCAAAAAGACAGAAATTCTCCTTATTTTGGGGCAAAACTCAGAAATTCCACTTATTTTGGGGCAAAATTCCAGAAATTTCCCTTATTTTGGGGCAAAATTGCAGAAATTTCAATTATTTGGGGCAAAATTGCAGAAATTTCACTTATTTCATAGTAAAAAGGCAGAAATTATCCTTATTTTGGGGCAAAAATGCAGAAATTCCAAATATTTTGTAGCAAAAATGCAGAAATTCCCCTTATATTGAGGTAAAAAGGCAGAAATTCCCCTTATTTGGGGGCAAAAAACAAAAATTTCCCTTATTTTGGGGCAAAATTGCAGAAAGTTCACTTATTTTGGGGCAAAATTGCAGAAATTTCACTAATTTCAGACAAAAATTCAGAAATTTTCCTATTTTGGTTCAAAAAGGCAGAAATTTCTATTTTGGTACAAAATTGCAGAAATTTTTTTTATTTTGGGGCAAAAGGGCAGAAATCTCCCATACTTTTGGGCAAAAATGCAGAAATTCTGCTTATTTTGAGGTAAAAAGGTAGAAATTTCCCTTATTTGGGGGCAAAATGCAGAAATTTCCATTATTTTGATGCAAAATTGCAGGAATTTCACTTATTTCAGTGTAATAAGTCAGAAATTTTCGTTATTTTGGGGCAAAAAAGACAGAAATTCCCTTTGTTTTGGGGGAAAAAAACAGAAATTCCACTTTTTTAGCGGTAAAAAAGCAGAAATTCATTTTATTTTGGAGTAAAAATGAAGAAATTTCTTTTTTTTTTTTTTGTGGCAAAAGGTATACATTCCCCTTATTTTCAGGCTAAAAAGAAGAAATTCCCCGTATTTTGGAGCAAAATTGCAGAAATTCCCCTAATTGTGGGGCAAAAAGGCAGAAATTTCCTTTATGTTAGGGCAAAAAGACAGAAATTCTCCTTATTTTGGGGCAAAACTCAGAAATTCCACTTATTTTGGGGCAAAATTCCAGAAATTTCCGTTATTTTGGGGCAAAATTGCAGAAATTTCACTTATTTTGGGGCAAAATTGCAGAAATTTCACTTATTTCAAGGTAATAAGTCAGAAATTTTCCTTATTTTGGCGCCAAAAGGACAGAAATTCCCTTTGTTTTGGGGAAAAAAGACAGAAATTTCACTTATTTAGAGGCAAAAAAAGCAGAAATTGCCCTTATTTTGGAGCAAAAATGAAGAAATTTCCTTTTTTTATGGCAAAAAGGTATGCATTCTTCTTATTTTCGGGCAAAAAGGCAGAAATTCCCCGTACTTCAGAGAAAATTGCAGAAATTCCCTTAATTGTGGAACAAAAAGGCAGAAATTCCCTATATGTTGGGGCAAAAAGACAGAAATTCTCCTTATTTTGGGGCAAAACTCAGAAATTCCACTTATTTTGGTGCAAAATTCCAGAAATTTCCCTTATTTTAGGGCAAAATTGAAGATATTTCACTTATTTTGGGGCAAAATTGCAGAAATTTCACTTATTTCAGAAAAAAAAGCAGAATTTATTTATTTTGGTGCAAAAAGGCAGAAATTTCTTTTATTTTGGTACAAAATTGCAGAAATTTTTCTTATTTTGGGGCAAAAAGGCAGAAATCTCCCATATTTTGTGGCAAAAATGCAGAAATTTCTCTTATTTTGAGGTAAAAAGGCTGAAATTCCCCTTATTTGGGGGCAAAAAGGCAGAAATTTCCCTTATTTTGAGGCAAAATTGCAGAAATTTCACTTATTTCAGGGTAATAAGTCAGAAATTTTCCTTCTTTTGTTGCAAAAAACACAGAAATTCCCTTTGTTTTGGGGGAAAAAGACAGAAATTCCACTTTTTTAGAGGCAAAAAAGCAGAAATTCCTTTTATTTTGGAGTAAAAATGAAGAAATTTCCTTTTTTTGTGGCAAAATGTATACATTCCACTTATTTTTGGGCTAAAAAGCAGAAATTACCCGTATTTTGGAGCAAAATTGCAGAAATTCCCCTAATTGTGGGGCAAAAGGCAGAAATTCCCTATATGTTGGGGAAAAAGACAGAAATTCTCCTTATTTTGGGGCAAAACTCAGAAATTCCACTTATTTTGCGACAAAATTCCAGAAATTTCCCTTATTTTTGGGCAAAATTGCAGAAATTTCACTTATTTTGGGGCAAAATTGCAGAAATTTCACTTATTTCATTGTAATAAGTCAGAAATTTTCGTTATTTTGGGGCAAAAAAGACAGAAATTCCCTTTGTTTTGGGGGAAAAAGACAGAAATTTCACTTTTTTAGAGGCAAAAAAGCAGAAATTCCTATTATTTTGGAGTAAAAATGAAGAAATTTCCCTTTTTTGTGGCCAAAGGTATACATTCCACTTATTTTTGGGCTAAAAAGCAGAAATTACCCGTATTTTGGAGCAAGATTGCAGAAATTCCCCTAATTGTGGGGCAAAAAGGCAGAAATTCTCTATATGTTAAGGCAAAAAGACAGAAATTCTCCTTATTTTGGGGCAAAACTCAGAAATTCCACTTATTTTGGGGCAAAATTCCAGAAATTTCCCTTATTTTGGGGCAAAATTGCAGAAATTTCACTTATTTGGGGCAAAATTGCAGAAATTTCACTTATTTCATAGTAAAAAGGCAGAAATTATCCTTATTTTGGGGCAAAAATGCAGAAATTCCAAATATTTTGTAGCAAAAATGCAGAAATTCCCCTTATATTGAGGTAAAAAGGCAGAAATTCCCCTTATTTGGGGGCAAAAAACAGAAATTTCCCTTATTTTGGGGCAAAATTGCAGAAAGTTCACTTATTTTGGGGCAAAATTGCAGAAATTTCACTAATTTCAGACAAAAATTCAGAAATTTTCCTATTTTGGTTCAAAAAGGCAGAAATTTCTATTTTGGTACAAAATTGCAGAAATTTTTTTTATTTTGGGGCAAAAGGGCAGAAATCTCCCATACTTTTGGGCAAAAATGCAGAAATTCTGCTTATTTTGAGGTAAAAAGGTAGAAATTTCCCTTATTTGGGGGCAAAATGCAGAAATTTCCATTATTTTGATGCAAAATTGCAGGAATTTCACTTATTTCAGTGTAATAAGTCAGAAATTTTCGTTATTTTGGGGCAAAAAAGACAGAAATTCCCTTTGTTTTGGGGGAAAAAAACAGAAATTCCACTTTTTTAGCGGTAAAAAAGCAGAAATTCATTTTATTTTGGAGTAAAAATGAAGAAATTTCTTTTTTTTTTTTGTGGCAAAAGGTATACATTCCCCTTATTTTCAGGCTAAAAAGAAGAAATTCCCCGTATTTTGGAGCAAAATTGCAGAAATTCCCCTAATTGTGGGGCAAAAAGGCAGAAATTTCCTTTATGTTAGGGCAAAAAGACAGAAATTCTCCTTATTTTGGGGCAAAACTCAGAAATTCCACTTATTTTGGGGCAAAATTCCAGAAATTTCCGTTATTTTAAGGCAAAATTGCAGAAATTTCACTTATTTTGGGGCAAAATTGCAGAAATTTCACTTATTTCAAGGTAATAAGTCAGAAATTTTCCTTATTTTGGCGCCAAAAGGACAGAAATTCCCTTTGTTTTGGGGAAAAAAGACAGAAATTTCACTTATTTAGAGGCAAAAATGCAGAAATTGCCCTTATTTTGGAGCAAAAATGAAGAAATTTCCTTTTTTTATGGCAAAAAGGTATGCATTCTTCTTATTTTCGGGCAAAAAGGCAGAAATTCCCCGTACTTCAGAGAAAATTGCAGAAATTCCCTTAATTGTGGAACAAAAAGGCAGAAATTCCCTATATGTTGGGGCAAAAAGACAGAAATTCTCCTTATTTTGGGGCAAAACTCAGAAATTCCACTTATTTTGGTGCAAAATTCCAGAAATTTCCCTTATTTTAGGGCAAAATTGCAGAAATTTCACTTATTTTGGGGCAAAATTGCAGAAATTTCACTTATTTCAGAAAAAAAAGCAGAATTTATTTATTTTGGTGCAAAAAGGCAGAAATTTCTTTTATTTTGGTACAAAATTGCAGAAATTTTTCTTATTTTGGGGCAAAAAGGCAGAAATCTCCCATATTTTGTGGCAAAAATGCAGAAATTTCTCTTATTTTGAGGTAAAAAGGCTGAAATTCCCCTTATTTGGGGGCAAAAAGGCAGAAATTTCCCTTATTTTGAGGCAAAATTGCAGAAATTTCACTTATTTCAGGGTAATAAGTCAGAAATTTTCCTTCTTTTGTTGCAAAAAACACAGAAATTCCCTTTGTTTTGGGGGAAAAAGACAGAAATTCCACTTTTTTAGAGGCAAAAAAGCAGAAATTCCTTTTATTTTGGAGTAAAAATGAAGAAATTTCCTTTTTTTGTGGCAAAATGTATACATTCCACTTATTTTTGGGCTAAAAAGCAGAAATTACCCGTATTTTGGAGCAAAATTGCAGAAATTCCCCTAATTGTGGGGCAAAAGGCAGAAATTCCCTATATGTTGGGGAAAAAGACAGAAATTCTCCTTATTTTGGGGCAAAACTCAGAAATTCCACTTATTTTGCGACAAAATTCCAGAAATTTCCCTTATTTTTGGGCAAAATTGCAGAAATTTCACATATTTTGGGGCAAAATTGCAGAAATTTCACTTATTTCATTGTAATAAGTCAGAAATTTTCGTTATTTTGGGGCAAAAAAGACAGAAATTCCCTTTGTTTTGGGGGAAAAAGACAGAAATTTCACTTTTTTAGAGGCAAAAAAGCAGAAATTCCTATTATTTTGGAGTAAAAATGAAGAAATTTCCCTTTTTTGTGGCCAAAGGTATACATTCCACTTATTTTTGGGCTAAAAAGCAGAAATTACCCGTATTTTGGAGCAAGATTGCAGAAATTCCCCTAATTGTGGGGCAAAAAGGCAGAAATTCTCTATATGTTAAGGCAAAAAGACAGAAATTCTCCTTATTTTGGGGCAAAACTCAGAAATTCCACTTATTTTGGGGCAAAATTCCAGAAATTTCCCTTATTTTGGGGCAAAATTGCAGAAATTTCACTTATTTGGGGCAAAATTGCAGAAATTTCACTTATTTCATAGTAAAAAGGCAGAAATTATCCTTATTTTGGGGCAAAAATGCAGAAATTCCAAATATTTTGTAGCAAAAATGCAGAAATTCCCCTTATATTGAGGTAAAAAGGCAGAAATTCCCCTTATTTGGGGGCAAAAAACAGAAATTTCCCTTATTTTGGGGCAAAACTGCAGAAAGTTCACTTATTTTGGGGCAAAATTGCAGAAATTTCACTAATTTCAGACAAAAATTCAGAAATTTTCCTATTTTGGTTCAAAAAGGCAGAAATTTCTATTTTGGTACAAAATTGCAGAAATTTTTTTTATTTTGGGGCAAAAGGGCAGAAATCTCCCATACTTTTGGGCAAAAATGCAGAAATTCTGCTTATTTTGAGGTAAAAAGGTAGAAATTTCCCTTATTTGGGAGCAAAATGCAGAAATTTCCATTATTTTGATGCAAAATTGCAGGAATTTCACTTATTTCAGTGTAATAAGTCAGAAATTTTCGTTATTTTGGGGCAAAAAAGACAGAAATTCCCTTTGTTTTGGGGGAAAAAAACAGAAATTCCACTTTTTTAGCGGTAAAAAAGCAGAAATTCATTTTATTTTGGAGTAAAAATGAAGAAATTTCTTTTTTTTTTGTGGCAAAAGGTATACATTCCCCTTATTTTCAGGCTAAAAAGAAGAAATTCCCCGTATTTTGGAGCAAAATTGCAGAAATTCCCCTAATTGTGGGGCAAAAAGGCAGAAATTTCCTTTATGTTAGGGCAAAAAGACAGAAATTCTCCTTATTTTGGGGCAAAACTCAGAAATTCCACATATTTTGGGGCAAAATTCCAGAAATTTCTGTTATTTTGGGGCAAAATTGCAGAAATTTCACTTATTTTGGGGCAAATTGCAGAAATTTCACTTATTTCAAGGTAATAAGTCAGAAATTTTCCTTATTTTGGCGCCAAAAGGACAGAAATTCCCTTTGTTTTGGGGGAAAAAGACAGAAATTTCACTTATTTAGAGGCAAAAAAGCAGAAATTCCCCTTATTTTGGAGCAAAAATGAAGAAATTTCCTTTTTTTATGGCAAAAAGGTATGCATTCTTCTTATTTTCGGGCAAAAAGGCAGAAATTCCCCATATTTTGGAGAAAATTGCAGAAATTCCCTTAATTGTGGAACAAAAAGGCAGAAATTCCCTATATGTTGGGGCAAAAAGACAGAAATTCTGCTTATTTTGGGGCAAAACTCAGAAATTCCACTTATTTTCGGGCAAAATTCCAGAAATTTCCCTTATTTTCGGGCAAAATTGCAGAAATTTCACTTATTTTGGGGCAAAATTGCAGACATTTCACTTATTTCAGAAAAAAAAGCAGAAATTTTCTTATTTTGGTGCAAAAAGGCAGAAATTTTTTTTATTTTGGTACAAAATTGCAGAAATTTTTCTTATTTGGGGCAAAAAGGCAGAAATCTCCCATATTTTGGGGCAAAAATGCAGAAATTCCTCTTATTTTGAGGTAAAAAGGCTGAAATTCCCCTTATGTGGGGGCAAAAAGGCAGAAATTTCCCTATTTTGGGGCAAAATTGCAGAAATTTCACTTATTTCAGGGTAATAAGTCAGAAATTTTCCTTATTTTGGGGCAATAAAGACAGAAATTTCTTTTGTTTTGAGGGATAAAGACAGAAATTCCACTTATTTAGAGGCAAAAAAGCAGAAATTCCCCTTATTTTGGAGCAAAACTGAAGAAATTTCCCTTTTTTATGGCAAAAAGGTATGCATTTTTCTTATTTTCGGGCAAAAAGGCAGAAATTCCCCGTATTTTCAAGCAAAATTGCAGAAATTCCCCTAATTGTGGGGCAAAAAGTGAGAAATTCTCTATATGTTGGGGCAAAAAGACAGAAATTCTCCTTATTTTGGGGCAAAACTCAGAAATTCCACTTATTTTGGGGCAAAATTCCAGAAATTTCCCTTATTTTGGGGCAAAATTGCAGAAATTTCACTTATTTTGGGGCAAAATTGCAGAAATTTAACTTATTTCTGAAAAAAATTCAGAAATTTTCCTATTTTGGTGCAAAAAGGCAGAAATTTCTTTTATTTTGGTACAAAATTGCAGAAATTTTTCTTATTTTGAAGCAAAAAGGCAGAAATCCCCATATTTTGGGGCAAAAATGCAGAAATTCCTCTTATTTTGAGGTAAAAGGCTGAAATTTCCCTTATTTGGGGGCAAAAGGGCAGTAATTTCTCTTATTTTGAGGCAAAATTGCAGAAATTTCACTTATTTCAGTGTAATAAGTCAGAAATTTTCGTTATTTTGGGGCAAAAAAGAGAGAAATTCCCTTTGTTTTGGGGAAAAAAGACAGAAATTCCACTTTTTTAGAGGCAAAAAAGCAGAAATTCCTTTTACTTTGGAGTAAAAATGAACAAATTTCCCTTTTTTGTGGCAAAAGGTATACATTCCACTTATTTTTGGGCTAAAAAGCAGAAATTACCCGTATTTTGGAGCAAAATTGCAGAAATTTCCCTAATTGTGGGGCAAAAAGGCAGAAATTCCCTATATGTTGGGGCAAAAAGACAGAAATTCTCCTTATTTTGGGGCAAAACTCAGAAATTCCACTTATTTTGGGGGCAAAATTCCAGAAATTTCCCTTATTTTGGGGCAAAATTGCAGAAATTTCACTTATTTTGTGGCAAAATTGCAGAAATTTCACTTATTTCATGGTAAAAAGGCAGAAATTATCCTTATTTTGGGGCAAAAATGCAGAAATTCTAAATATTTTGTGGCAAAAATGCAGAAATTCCCCTTATATTGAGGTAAAAAGGCAGAAATTTCCCTTATTTAGGGGCAAAAAACAGAAATTTCCCTTATTTTGGGGCAAAATTGCAGAAAGTTCACTTATTTTGGTGCAAAAAGGCAGAAATTTCTATTTTGGTACAAAATTGCAGAAATTTTTCTTATTTTGGGGCAAAAAGGCAGAAATCTCCCATATTTTGGGGCAAAAATGCAGAAATTCCGCTTATTTTTGAGGTAAAAAGGTAGAAATTTCCCTTATTTGGGGGCAAAAAGGCAGAAATTTCCCTTATTTTGAGGCAGAATTGCAGAAATTTCACTTATTTCAGGGTAATAAGTCAGAAATTTTCCTTATTTTGGGGCAAAAGAGACAGAAATTCCCTTTGTTTTGGGGGAAAAAAAAAGAAATTCCACTTTTTTAGCGGCAAAAAAGCAGAAATTCATTTTATTTTGGAGGAAAAATGAAGAAATTTCTTTTTTTTGTGGCAAAAGGTATACATTCCCCTTATTTTCAGGATAAAAAGAAGAAACTTCCCGTATTTTGGAGCCAAATTGCAGAAATTCCCCTAATTGTGGGGCAAAAAGGCAGAAATTTCCTTTATGTTAGTGCAAAAATACAGAAATTCTCCTTATTTTGGGGCAAAACTCAGAAATTCCACATATTTTGGGGCAAAATTCCAGAAATTTCCGTTATTTTGGGGCATAATTGCAGAAATTTCACTTATTTTGGGGCAAAATTGCAGAAATTTCACTTATTTCAGGGTAATAAGTCAGAAATTTTCCTTATTTTGGGACCCAAAGGACAGAAATTCCCTTTGTTTGGGGGAAAAAGACAGAAATTTCACTTATTTAGAGGCAAAAAAGCAGAAATTCCCCTTATTTTGGAGCAAAAATGAAGAAATTTCCCTTTTTTATGGCAAAAAAGTTTGCATTCTTCTTATTTTCGGGCAAAAAGGCAGAAATTCCCCGTATTTTGGAGCAAAATTGCAGAAATTCCCCTAATTGTGGGGCAAAAAGGCAGAAATTCCCTATATGTTGGTGCAAAAAGACAGAAATTCTCCTTATTTTGGGGCAAAACTCAGAAATTCCACTTATTTTGGGGCAAAATTCAAGAAATTTCCCTTATTTTGGGGCAAAATTGCAGAAATTTCACTTATTTTGGGGCAAAGGTGCAGAAATTTCACTTATTTCATGGTAAAAAGACAGAAATTTTTCTTATTTTGGGGCAAAAATGCAGAAATTCCACATATTGTGGCAAGAATGCAGAAATTCCACTTATTTTGAGGTAAAAAGGCAGAAATTCCGCTTATTGGGGGGCAAAAAACAGAAATTTCCCTTATTTTGGGGCAAAACTCAGAATTTCCACTTATTTTGGGGCAAAATTCCAGAAATTTCCCTTATTTTGTGGCAAAATTGCAGAAATTTCACTTATTTTGGGGCAAAATTGCAGAAATTTAACTTATTTCAAAAAAAATTCAGAAATTTTTCTATTTTGTAGCAAAAAGGCAGAAATATCTTTTATTTTGGTACAAAATTGCAGAAATTTTTCTTATTTTGGGGCAAAAAGGCAGAAATCTCTCATATTTTG